>NC_050070.1:77271599-77884099 GCF_009764565.3 Dermochelys coriacea | reverse complement strand
TTATGCCTCTTCTTCCCATGGCTGGTTTTGCGCAGTGACCTCAACTAGCAAACCACTGGGTGGGCGAGAAAAATCTATTCAGCAATCTTGTTGATTTATTATGAACTCTGGTGTGAGGACTCTCTTTTATTGTGTGTATGTACAATATCTAATACAATGGGGTTCTGATTTCAGGCAGGACTTCTGGGCAGTAATGTAATAAAAATAATTGAAGTAAGCATATGGTCTGAATGAAGACAGGTTTCAGAGTAGCAGCCGTGTTAGTCTGTATTCGCAAAAAGAAAAGGAGTACGAACACTTTGCTGCCATCTATTGAGGAACTGAAAGAAAAGACCTCATGAACAGAACATATTTGTCTTGACATATATGCTTTGCCAAGGAGACCAATTCTGACTGTTTTGGGTTAAAATTCACTTAAGTCTTGGATACAGGCGTCATAAAATGTTGTTATCCTTACTGTATGACTAAAGGGCAACAGAACTGTACTTATGTCTTAATTGAGTGGTCACCATAACATTAGTCTAACTTGCTAAGCATGGGGCAGTGATCCAAATCCAAGTGAAAGCCAAAGGAGGTGGGAGACAAATGTTTATATCTGGTGGGTAGGGTTGGATGGTAGCGGCTGGCAAAGCAGCAGAGGTAATAGTGGCACAGGTTTCACTTCCCTCAGAAGCTGAAGATGAACCCATCTGATGTTCCCCTGGACTCTGGGACTTGTCTGACCTCCAACAACAAACCATTAGTGATAATCAGCAGAGAGAAAGGGGGCAAGATGTACTGAAGAGACATCTGTCTGTTGGACTTTCATACTGCCAGATGGAAAACCGAGGCAAAGGACACTGTGGGGGAGAGAACGAGGTGGGGCTATTTATTGTTTGCATACTTTTGCATTATTGTTTCTGTTTTCCCAAATTAATGTTGTGCTCCCTTTCTCCTTAATAAAAGTTTTCTTTTTGTTATGCACAGACTCAGTGCCTACTAGCAGGGACATACTGCCTATTAGAGGTGCTCAGGGGGATGTATTTAGTTTTTGCAGGGTTGGGGCTAGAGCAGGGTATCTTTTGTAATTTTAAGAGAAACCCCTCGACATTGAACCCAGCCCTTACTGCTGCCAACACCATCTGACAGAAAGGTTACATTAACAATAATTAATGTGGATATATTTCTGGGTTCCTTCATTGTAAAATGGAAAACAGTGTTGCTACACAACTCGGGTGCTATCAGTCTATTGGTGAGACAATGAGTTGGCCCCTCATCTCACCTTTCCAAAAGGTGGGACTTGTATTCAGCAAGAAAGCCAGTTGTTCTCTCCTAGCTGGCTACATCCACTCTCAACGTAAAATGTTATGACAACCAATCTGGATTAGTAGTTGTCACTAACTGCGGAAAGAGGGACTGTGAGATGTTAGTGAGTGAGCAAACAAAACAAATTAACATCTTTCAGCAGGTAGGACTAGCTCCAGGCATCCTTACCTATAACCAGAAAAATACTGAACATCACCTCTCTAATTTCAGGATAACCCAAGCCCAAAATCATGAATACATTTTGGACATGAGGCCCAAACCCCAGACTGGTCAGATGGTAGCTATAGAAAAAACAATTCTTTCCAGAAAACTGAAACTGCTACTGAATGAGTGGACATATCATTGATGTGCCAAAACATCCCTGTCCTGGCACTTGGTCAAACAGTTAAGTAGCCCCTGAGTGCTCAGACCTGGCAGATCAGTGATTTTACTGCTTTTCCCTGGGGTTAGTTTTAAAAGCATATAAAGTGGTTCTCCACACACAAAAATCTGATGCATTTCTTAAATCTGCCCAAACTCTTACCTGAAATTGTCATGTTCTGCTCTCCACCCCATACTCCCCACCAAAACAAGAGAAAGTCACACTAAAAGGTAAAATGGAACAGAACTCACTTGAAGCTAGGCGTTACCTGTAGTCCAGAATTACTCCTCATGCCTGCCTTCTTCCATTCAGTGAGTAACAAAGCTTCTCACTGGATAAGACAGGTTTCAGAATAGCAGCCGTGTTAATCTGTATTCGCAAAAAGAACAGGAGTATTTGTGGCACCATAGAGACTAACAAATTTATTTGAGCATAAGCTTTCGTGAGCTACAGCTCACTTCATCAGATGTATTCAGTGGAAAATACAGTAAGTGAACAGTAATTGTTATTTATTTATGAATTAGACTGACATGGTGTTTTACAGAGTAAGACATGTTCCCTGCCCTGAAGCATTTATACAAGAGGGTGAAATGCCACCAAGTAAACTGTAATGGAGAAAGGAAACAAATCGTGTCACCAAAGCCACCACAAAGCTCTGGTTTTGGTCCTCCAGTATCAGCCAAATACATATGCCAATCTTCTCTTGGAAGAAGAGAAATGTGTTAATTATTTCATCAGCCACATTCCATTTTCTCTGACCGATGGAATAACCTATCATATATCAAATCATTCATTTACCAAGGTCTCTGTGAAGCCAACAACATCTGCCTCAACCTTATCCTGAAGGTACTAGCAATATACCTATTAATAACAGATCCATGAACTCTGAAATAAATGTACTGTAATAAGCACTGCAGAACAAACATGCATAACAGATGCACAGCCTCTGGGGACTTAGACATGTGATGATAGTCAATATGTACAACATAAGGCTTATCTTTCCCCCCATTTCTCCCACCAAAAAAAAATCACTATTTTGTTCTTGAGATTAATGATCTACACTGTATCATAACCAGAATGGGAAATAATTAAACAAGTATATCCCATGTTGCTCATAGGATCACACATGTAGTGATTTCCATGAGTAGCATACTCAGGAAAGACTAACTAGATTGCACGTCACAGAGGGATAAATTCACTCACCACTAGATAACTCCTCTGATGTCACAGGAGCTACACCTGGGATGGATTTTGTCCAGAATGTTTAAAATACTTGTTTTTGAAATTATGTGTCCTTTAAAAAAATAAAACAAATACATTAAGAGTGGTGTTATCAAAATTACTTGATAACTGATTATATCTCATGAATTTACATGATCATTAACAGAAATAATCACAGACAACTAACAACATTTAGGTGATTGACTATATTGCAAAGAAAAAATAAAACATTCCACTAATTGCATACACAATACAGCATGTATTGGATTTCAGTAATTTGGGGTTGTTTTTCTTATTTGTAATTCTTGTGGTAGGATACACACATTTTTCATTAGTTATAAAGTCCTTAAAATGCAACATTTGATGAAATACTCTTGCACAATTTTAGCAGGTTTTCTATTAGGAGAATCAAAGATATCAGTGAACTCATCAAGCTTGGAAAAATGAAGATTAAATGCTCTATTTTTTGTGGATGAGTTAGACTCATGGATTATGAACCAAGACCTATTAAAACCTTATGACAAAGAAAATCAAACAAGTCTCAAACCCTTCCTGAACTGTGTAGAATTATGGAAGTATGCATTATAAAAATTAAGATATCAGCATGCCCCTCAGCCTATTTCTGTGAAGCTCAGCATTTAATCATTTATTTTGATAGTGCTTTACCAGCAGAAAACAGTATAGACTCTTCTGTTCAGATTCTTATACCACTGTCACCACCGTAGTATCTGAGCACCTCCCAGGAGCGTATTGAACAACATGACTACCATCTGAGAAGTGTGGTTCATTCTTTCTTACCTTCTATACCTGTCCCCACCCCAGGAAAAATTGTATGAGGTATTTGTTTTTTTAATTTCCATTTTTTAAAATAGCTCCATATATTATATTTACACTATGCTCTGTGTACCTGCACCCTCACTTTACAGATACAAACACCCAGATATCACCTGGGTATGTATCACCTCATCAAGAATTTTAAATAGTTAATATCTTCATGGCCCAGGGATGTCCTAACATCTGCATAGGTTGTGAATGGTCAACCCTACCCAACCCAACCCTGAGTCTCTACCCTACCCCCAGTACCACACATGCTGTATTAATGTCCAAAGCACACACACAAGCTTGGTCTCCACCTGGGTTTTTCCTTTACTCTTACTTGAGCAAGTAACACATTTTAGCCTGAGCTTCCTCATAAGCTGGATACTTCTAGGGTTATTCTTTACAAACCCTGCTCTCTCACCTCTTACCCTCTCTCTTGTCTTGTACTCTCCAGCTTTTATCATCCTGAGTTAGAGCTAATGAGACTCACCTGATCTGGCTGCCAAACAAACAGAAAAGACCTGCACCTCTGTGGAAGGTTCTAAAACCTGACATCCTGTCACAGACCCCAATGTGTTTTGGGTGGCAATTCTAATACTCATGAGCACACAGGTACCTAGGTCCCCACTGCATGAGATGGGGCAGAGGAAATGGGAGCTAGATGGGCTTCATAGTGAGGCCTAGCTAGATCTCCTCCCTCTGGAACAGGATCTGGTCCCCTTCTTTCTCAGCATTAAAAGGGAGACAAAATTAAACCTATGAAGTCTACAAAACCACCATAAAAATGACAGGCGAACTCAAAAAAGAAAAACAGGAACCCAATAAAATATTAAATTTTAAAGAAAATAGAGTAATAGTAACAAACCCTCAATCTCCTGACCTCTTCAGGCACTGCCACCCAAAGATAGCTTTCCTCATTGCAATAGACTCTGGGCTTCCAGGCACAGATTCCGTGTGGCAGAAGCTTGGGGTGAAGTGGGTGACGCTCCACCATAGCACTTGCAATTTTAACTTGAAATTACCTCTCTGTTCCTTGTACAGGACAGAGACATTCACAGCATCCATCAGAACAAAGCAGAAGTGTGAACTAATGCAAAAAATAATTAGTTCTTATGCAATCTTTTCATCCTTAGATCTCAAAGCCCTATACAAAGGGAGGGAGGTGTCACTATTCCTTTCCTACCAATGGAAAAAACTGTAGGAACAGAGAGGTAAAGAAACACACTCAAGATCATAGAGAGGCTAGTATCAGAGCCAAGAACAGAATCCAGACCTATTAATTCCCAGTCCAGTGTCCTAGCCTAGACTAAGACGGTCTGCCGATATAACAAATATTGTATATTGTAGATGTCATATACTGCTGCAGGAAACTCTACTGAAAATTTTGGGATATATGCAACAACCTACAGAGTCTGCAAAGCTTTCAGGAAAGAGTGTGTGAATACAGTGCATTGGATGCACCCCACACAAGATGGATAGCTTGGGCCATTACATTGGAATCTTGGCTGTGTTCATCATAGCAGTGCCAGTTGAAATATAGCAATTCTTTGGTGTAGCCAGGGCTTATCTGTCCAGTGACTTTTGAAAATCACCCAAGTCCTTGCTCAGTTCCTTAGACATTAATACATTCCAATCAGATACCATACCACATCACCTACAAGTGTCATCACCTACAAGTGTCTATTATTCTCAGCAAAGTCTCATTATCTCCATGACTATAATAAAGAAAGGCAGAACAAAGCTAGACTTTTTAAATTAGATTAAAGGAAGGAGACTGGGGGAAAATGAACTTCATTTCTATTCTTATTGCCTTGTTTTCTGATGTACACATCTTCCAAGTTTGATACACAAATGCAATCCCATTAACAAAGTAACTTAATTAGCTTCAACTATAACAAAGAAACAATTAAATATGTGTGCAGTAAAACATCTTGTTATATACATTTCAGTTTCAAATTCAACACAAAGAAGTTCCTCCCTTGAGTCTCAACTACACCAAAGATTCTGGACCCGTGTTTCTTATTGAAAGAAATGTGACTTAATATCAAATTTATAAATTTTATTAAAATACTTACAAAAAAAACAAGAAAACCTATCTCCTATCTTAGTTATTATTAATTAACTAAACAAAGAACAAAGCAATACAACATTCAAATAGCCAATCAAAATAAAAACAAATTAGTCTCAATATTGAATTGAAATTAAATCAAATTAGTTAAATCACCAAATTTATACCCACAAATAATGAATCCTTATGCATTCTAGAAATGGCTGACTGATCTTTAAATCCCAAAATTTTACCAGTCAATCAGATCTATAGTTTGAATGGTTAAATATCTTAATATTGAAACCAAATTATTATCTAATGTCTGGACCATAACCTCAGAGCCAATTATAAAACTTCCCTATTAGATTCTTGTATGGTAGCTAATCCTTCCCTCCCACTCCACATCCAACCCTGCACAGAGATACTATAATACAGAGTTTTTCAGAAATCTTCTGATAAGTTTAACACCTCTTATTTACCAGAAATTGCAGATAATTACAAGCTTCTTAGGACCTTTTGACATAGAACATGAGTATCTTTATGAGACAATATTTAAAACTGTTCAAAGCTGGGGAACTTCTTCAGGTGCCTTCCTAACATGGAGTTTGAGTGTGCTCACATATATATGCATGCACAAAGCTGCACTTTCACATCTGAAAAGTATCTGGGATATCTCCCAGTTAATAAAAAACAAAAAGACAAAAAATAAACTAGGGGGAAATAAGATACTTACGATACCCAAAGTGTGGCAAACTCCTCACCTCTTGTAGTTTTCTGAACTCTCAGAATCAGAGCTGGAACTTCAGTCAAAGAGCCACTTAGTGATGTTCTGCTGCCACACAGCTTCTTGCTGGGGGACCTCCTTCAGGTGCTGCTGGAAAAGACTGGTCAAAGACTGGAGTGGCCTGGATCCAAATCCTCAAACGTATTTAGACTTCTAACTTTCATTGAAATCAATGGGTGTTGGGTGCCAAAATACCTTTGAGGAGCTTGACCCTGATGGTTGATGTCATGACTTTCTCTCCCTATGGTGATCAGTCTTGTATATTCTGGAAAATGAGTCTTCCCTCAGATGGCTTGTTGACCTGAAAGCCGAGACTTCTCAGCCTTATCCTTGATCCTCATGGTTTAGGAATTTCACTTGCTCTGCCTTACAGCACCTCCCTCCAAGGTCTTTGGACAAATCAGGTATGAAGTCTTTCTTGGAATTATGCAACTTAGTCCAGTCAGGTTTGAACAATCCTCATTGGCAGGTCAATTTGGAAAAGTCCCATTTAACCCAGAAATGTGAAAAATATCCAGTGTTGTGCATACCACAAAGTTTGGTAAGTCTGTAGGACTGTCTGGACACTTCTCTACCTCCCCCAAAAATTATCAAAAATCTACATGAGACCACTTTTGAGGAAGCTGGCATGGTCTTATCTGGGTGAAATGTCTTAAAATGACATTAGGTCAGCAATTTATGGAAAATTCAGCATAAAAATCTTTCTAAAAATAGCTATTAGGAAAAACCGAGCACAACAAAAGCACTCACTCAACATTCATCCATCAGCAAAATTAAAATAAATTCATACTTAAGATACATTTAGTCATCTCCAATCAACATTCTTATTCTTGTTGCAAACAAGAATTACAGTAATCTTTCTATTTTGGAACTGGATTATAGGTCAGACAGCTTTTCTTCTGCAATCTAAATTGTGATAGAGAAAAATGATATTACAGCTCAAGATTAAACCCATTTGAAATATAAAATGTAATTGTTATATAAGGTCTGTATTTCCATATATGCTGTTCTCCTCACAGGAAACTCAATGGCTTGTGGGGATTTTCCACAAACCCATAAATTCTCCAGTCATGAATGCACAAAGAAATTGCATGAGGAGAATTATGGAAAGGTCCCATTCCCTATGTCTACAGTAAGAGGTGAGAGAGAGTTAAGTGAAACATTGAGCAGGTGGCAAATAGCCATAGGGCCGGTCATATGTTCCTCAAGATGTGGACAACATAAGATCTGTACCGCAAGGCAGACATGGAACTCCTGGGCTTTTTGAAGTCTATAGCAAAATTCCCATTGATTTAATGGCATCAGAATTTTACCCCTATTCCCTTACATTAGCACATAATCAGCTCTGGTTATTATCCAGGGACTGATGATGGAACTGGACTAGCTTCAATCCCAAAAGAGTCCCCCAGTGGCTTCAGATTGTACTGAACCCTAGAGTTTAGCACTCCCACTACGCACTATGTGGTGTCTTCTACAGAGTGGTTGACAGCTGGGTTGACCAGCCCATAGTGACCTTGCACTTCCAATAGTATTAATATCTTCACCAGAATAGTGCTGCACTGATTCGTGCATTTCAGCAATGCGGTACCACTTTGCTCTGATGCTACCTGTCTCAACCTCAGAAGCAGTCAATCTACTCTCAATCATACCTTTAACTGCATCAAGACTATAACATGAAAACTGAAGCTCAGAAGTGCTCGGGCTTCATAGTGTGGCTCTGCACTGAAACTACTTACCTTAAACTCCAAGAGCTGAGGTGAAGGGCTGCCTTTGTGACAGGCTTTAGAGAGCAGTTTTGAAGAGCAGTTCTATGCCACTAATCCATATCATTAGGCCTTCCACCATCAAATCTTCCCTACTGTAGAGAGATGAAAGGCTGTCATTTGGATACTGGGTCCACAACCTGCTCTGAGGCAGATACCTTCCAAGCACTCCAGACCCAGAATGGCTCAGACTTATTAGTCTCTCTTTTGGAGACCTCAGGGCATGCACCTCTCTGCCCAGGGAGCTTGAAGTGATGCCTCCATGACAGAGTGATACCCCAAAGTAATCCCTAAGGGCTCTTCATCTCACCCAATACATCTCCAGACAGTAAGAAAATGAGTCAGAAGTAATTACTTAGCTAGGGAATTCAGTATGTCAAGGGATGTGGCCAGACCACTGATCATCAGCAGAGCACTGAGGCTACTGAAATGCTGTGCAAAGAAGGAATATCAACAACGAAGGAAAAAAAGGCCAGTGACCCACAATGTGCCAAGCATATCGAAGCATATCAACCGTAGCAGCTGAAAAGTCCTCCCTTTCTTAGGAGAGGCACTGACAACACAACAACTTCAGCTACTCAGTTAAAAGTTATATATATATATATATATATATATAAAAATAAAAAAAAGACAGACAATCAGAATTGTGAAGAGCCACTCCAGAGCCCCAGGAAAATAAAGAACAGCAGGAAAAATCAAGAGGATTTAGAAATGGCATCTAAACCTACATAAAAATCCAAGGAGGCAAGCAATGACTGGAAGCAGATGTGACAGCCACAACTCCATGTTGTTATCCTCAGAGAGCTCAGTCAGAATGGGGGAAGCTCTGATACACTGGCAGTTGATCTCAGGATAGTGCTGAATGAATGATGCCTCATTTGGCCAAAAATCTGAGAACTAGACAACTTCCATCTCGCAACTACACAGCTGATAAAAAACAGTGGAAATCCAGTCAATATGATTTCTTTAGAGGACACTTAGCAATGATAGCATTTTCTTTGAACTGGACCAAGGCATTTCTGCTGGTCCTTTTTTTAAAAAATAAGAGAATATCTGACTAAAATTACAAAGAAAAATTATACAATGCAATGAAATATGGTCTGAATCTCTATTGGCCAATGAATACCCAAGAAATTCACTTTTTGCATGTTAACATCTCTATCTGGCATTAGTTCAGTCACTGTCTTCCATTTATTCCCCCAAGATAAATAAAATAGTGTGTGTTTAAAAAGAATAGGAAATACTTGGCTTAGCCCTAATATCCGTAACGTAAGGATGAGTCAATCTGCATTAGTGCTAAACAGGATGATGCCTGCTAGCAACCTCTCCAATTGTCTTTCATATTTTTGGCTTTTGCATGAAGCTGCACATAACAGGCGCACAACTTCCAATATCCTCTGCCACATCATATTCATTCACAGGGCGTTGAACCATTTTGAGTAATTTCACACATATCAGTGCCTATAATTGTGACAGGCAGTTCAATAGCACATGCTTCACTGATGTGTGCTAATCCAAGATGATTGTCTTTAGTCAACACGTCCACCACAAAGAATGGCTATCAGCTTTATTAGTTATTTTCACTGCTCTCTCTCTCTCTCTCTGTTGACAGTTTTTAAGTGTCTTGGCATGTCAAGCTAAGCAGGATAGATAGTGAGCCCATATCATTGTTTTCTGTAGAGTGTAATTCTCTCTAATATATGGTGTTGCCATGGCTGTTGATACCCAAATTTCCCTGACCTGGTTTCTATCTTCAAGCACAGAGTTATTTGGTTTCAGAGTAGCAGCCGGGTTAGTCTGTATTCGCAAAAAGAAAAGGAGTACTTGTGGCACCTTAGAGACTAACAAATTTATTAGAGCATAAGTGAGTTGCATCTGATGAAGTGAGCTGTAGCTCACGAAAGCTTATGCTCTAATAGAGTTATTTGGGGACACGAGATATCTGAGGTATACTTTGCTGCTCATATTAACGTTTCAGAGTAGCAGCCGTGTTAGTCTGTATTTGACCGGAGCGGTTAGCCAACATTTGGGGCTGTAACTGGGTGGTCTGCTCCTTTAAGGGTCAAGAGGTGATAAGCCAGTCAGCCCTGTTCAATTAAGCCCTGTCCTGTTACAGTTGTGCAAGGTTGGACTTAAGAGGAAGGAAGCACAACAGTGAAGGCTGGTTGGAGAGGAGAAGAGAAGGTTCTGAGAAAGCAGAGGAAAGCCCAAGGTAGGTGGGTCTGTGGAAGACACCAGGCAGAAAAGCCTGGCATTAGCTGCCGGAAGAAGCCCAGAATGGTCTGAAGGGAGAGACAAAAAGAAGCCTGGGAAGGGTGAAAGCTGAGGCTGGAGGGTGGTCAGAAGAGTGCTTGGATCAGAGGAAAGGAGACAGACCTCCTTGGGACGGAGGGGCTCGGCCCAGTTTGAGACCGGGACAAAGACTTTGAGTTTTGTTTGTTTTGAATGTGGATACATCAGAAGGGGTTGGCTTTTATTAATGGCTTGGCTGGAGGGCCAAGTCACTGAGGGTAAGCTGAGGCAGAGCGGCTGTAATGCCCCACTATGTCATGAAGCGGCATTCTGGGACAATGAGATTTATGAGGGGACCCTGCTGGCTTGTTTCCGTTAGGAGGAGAAATTGATTATACAAGGCAGGTATATTTGGTGCAATCTTGTTTGTTTAAAAAGAATGTAAACAAAGTCCTGTTTCCCTGAGCACATTAAAAACAAACGGAGGAAGTTTCTTTGCTCACAGTTTCCAAGTCTGCAGCCCCCCCCCCGCCCCCGTCTTAGCTGTTCCATCTCAGGGACACATTTGTAGCTACTTATCTTGCTGTCTGCTCACTTTCTCCACCCAACACACACATTGAGATTGCCAAACAATTCCCTAGCCCACTCAGAACCCCACAGCTTAGGTTCTGATCAGGCCTAGCCATGCAGCCCAGTGCTTTGGACAGTGGCTTCTACTGTTCCAGCTATCTCACTTAATAAAGAAGCTTAATTTTGCCTTCCATTTAGCCTGAAAGAGCGACGCTTAGCACACCCACCAGCTTTACCAGGTCTTTAATAGCCTATAAATCAAGAACCTGCAGGATGGCAGCCATTCATTAACATTTTCCAGCAGAACTTTAGTCAGTTCTGCCATGGGGGAGGGGCATTAATATTATTTTCCCCAGAAACACTGCATTCTTGTCAGAGGTGACAATAACATAACAATCCTGTAGCTTAGTACCTCCTTATGTGACTTGTGAGGCATCTTTTGCTAATCATCTAAAGGACTGTGAGTTCTTTTGTCAAAGCAAGTATGTTCAAACACTGATGAAATTTTGAATTTACTGCAAAATATTTTTAAGATTTAATAATAAAAGGTTAAAACCTGCAAGAGTTCAAGTCTAGAACATATGTGATTTTTTTTTTACTTTAAAACCCCTGGTTTAGTCTTATCTTTTCACCTTAGTAATGTGGAATTTCACAGCTATCCATAGCAAGGGTAGGTTTCAGAACAGCAGCCGTGTTAGTCTGTATCCGCAAAAAGAAAAGGAGTACTTGTGGCACCTTAGAGACTAACAAAGGGGTAGTACCTTCAAATGCAATTCATTCTATCCTGTGGATCAAAGGACATTTCATTAGTTCCTGGCAACCTCCTCTTCATCCTTTTCACCTTTTATTATTGGTCAGATTACAAAGAATTGTACAACTCCTACTACCACCATGCTACCAGCTGTGCATCACTTTGAAGTCTTAATCCATCATCCCTACATTTGAAAGGATCAGCAGGACTTTAGCAGCAGACACTTGGTCAGTTTATCTTGGTCACAGCACACACATTAGTGGATCTGCATATATAGGGACAACTTCTGGGGTCTTACATTTAATGCAGTATTGCCAACCTCAAACATTCAAAAAATCATGAGTCTGACTACCCTCCTCATAACATTTACTTAAAACATCTTTGGGGTTCTTTTTATTTATATATGGTGTCAGAGCCTTTAGAGTTCATATTTTCATGCTTTTTTCCGTACCATCAGGGCTAGACATGAGGGCTAGCGCCTCATGTAGTCACACAAATTCAGGAACTGGAGATCTAAGAAAAGCACCAAATATTAAGACACTTGCACAAATAATGAGAGTTGGCAACTCTATTAATAAAGGGATGTAAAGAGAGCACAGGGAGCCTTCTCATCTCTCTCTTTCTCCCCACTGTTGGTTGTGAGACTGTATCTAGGGTGCAATCAGAAATGAGATTGCAGCTCATGTAGGCATATATATGCTAGCTTTAACTTAGCCTGCACAGCTAAAAATAGTGTAGTAGTGACAGCACAGTGGGTTCTGGGTAGGCTCGTACAGCCAGAGCTGAAGCCTGCACTGCCATGTTTTCACTGCTATTTTTAGCTGCACTAACTAGATTAAAGCTAGCAAAGGTATGCCTAAACATGCTGCATTCACACCTCTGACTGCTGTGTAAATACACCCTTTGTGTTTGGTTCTCCTCAGGTCCTGTTCAAAGCTTGCTGCCAAAGCATATGTTCAGAGCATGCTGCAGACATATGGGGGCCCCCACCAATTCAAAGACACTGAAATGTTGGTGTGCCAAGAAGTAGGGTACAAGCTGAGTCAGATCTCCGTGCTGATAATTTGAGCCCCCTGGAGAGCCAGAGGGTCTCCACCTTTAATGAGACTGGTTTGAGGTGAAGGGGAACCCTACGCAGCATTTTGGAGCGAGTCTCCCAACCTGGGTGGACAGACTTGGGCTAGTGGTGCTCACACTACCACTATGTAGACAGCACTGTGAAATTGCGACTGGGGTTCTGAAGAGCTCCAGCTTTCAAATTTCAAAGTGCTGTCTACACAGCTAGGTTTAGAGCCCTGGCATGAATCCCACTAACCCAAGTCAGTCCACCCAGGCTGGGAGGCTCACTCCAAAATGCTGCGTAGACATACCCAAGAGATTGGACAATCAGCAAGGGGCCCTTTGTGTCCTAATGTAAACAAAATGTTTGTCCCTTTGCAACACTTTCAAAAGCAGAAGCAGCTAGGGAACAGCTCACCAGCTCTGCATATCCTTCTCTCGCATTGAGCAAGTAGCTCCTACTCCATCCACAAAGAGGCTAGGTGGCAGAGCAGCAGATGAGCAGCTGCAGACAATTGCCTTCATAGTTCTCTTTCTGCTGGTGGTCTAAAACGTTACTCCTCACTCTAGCACTCTCATTCCCTGGGAACAAAACAGGAGGCTGGTACCATAATCCCAAACTTTTTCCACTCTGCTGATACATGTGGCACAAAAGAGGCCAGAAGTGACCTGGAAGATTTCTTCTACCTTGCTACCCCACTTATTCTGCCCCTTCTTGAATAAGCAGTTTAGCAGGACAGTAAGAAGGAAGCAAAATCATCTGCAGAGGCTTTGGAGAGAGGGAGAGGTTCTCCAACAGGAGAGAGATGTAACTGAGAGGAGCAATGGGAAGGAGGCACAGGCATGGGTGAGCAAGTATTCCTGAAGGCAGGGAGATGCATTTGAGAATCCTGAAGGCATTGGAAGTAAGAGGTAGAGTCTGCAGTGGGAGTTCCGGGGTCTATCAGATGGAGTGCAAACAGAAGGATTCTCATCATTCTCAGAACACTTAAAGCTCTGCAGTAAGATAGTGATTATAATCAAATCTCATGCTTCATGGCTTCAACCAGTCATCTACAGAGGTCAGAAAGATTTTTTTCCTCCAATGTACAAGTGGCTAGATGTAGTCAGGTGCGGAGCGAAGGATGGGGAAGTTCACATTCCTCTGAAGCGTCAGATTGACCACAGTGGGGACAAGACACGGGACAAGGTGGACAGGTGTTCTGAGGTGGTACAGAGAAACTTCTTTCTAGATACCTGCCTGAGATGTCTTGTTCACATACCCTGGGTCAAACTGATTGTCAGAGTTGGCATCAAGAAAGAATTTTCCCCAAGGTTAGATTGGCTGGGACCTTGGGGGAGCAAGTGTGGGGCAAGTGGGGTTGGCTTCCTCCACAGGATAGGGCATGGTTTGCCTGCTGTGATCAACTGGGTATATCTCACCTAAATCAATTCCCTGCCACAGTAGGGACCTCAGGCTTTGGTGGTGCCTTGGTTTCTCCTATTCTCTCCCTGTGGCACAGTTTACTTTCCTGATTATGGAAATGTTTTAGTCTCACTAAAGTATTTGAGTAAAAATGAATGGCCAGTGTTATACAGGAAGTCAGACTGGATGATCTCCTGGTCCCTTCTAGCCTAAAGTTCTATGACACTTTAAGAGAAGGCATCAGCTTTTACCAGCAGGAGCTCCTTTGCCTCTCCAGCTCCCTTTTCCTAAACTGCACATTGGTCCTTACCATTAGAACCCTCCAGTTCATTTACCCACTATGGAGTGATTATATAGTTCCAGGTCCTCTACGTTTACCAGAGAGGACCTGGACGTGTTGCCAGGGGAGCTTAATAAACAGAGGGACTTCACACTCAGGGAGGTTTCTAAGACATAGCTCTTTATGTGTCCTGCTTAAGACATAGCTCGTTTTGTGTGTCCTCACACTACATTGTGTGATAAGTGAGTGACCCCTTTCTTTAAAGAAGGAGTACAGGAAAGAAGGGAAACTCACAGACTGCTAGTGTGGAGAGTGGGGAAAGTGGGAAATCAGGGAAGAGACCTATGAAAGCTGTAGAAGGATGGATGCAGTGCCCTGTCTCCGTACAGCAACAGAATCCATAGTGCAAATGGTTGAGCTAGAGAAATTTGATTGTGGACACTTAGGCAGCTGGCCTTTCTGAATCTGGAATTTGGGGTGAGTCCAGAAGGCTTCTGGTTAATAGAGAAACACAAGAACACCAACCAGGTAAATGGTTTGATATTTGCCATGGGTGATGATGATGACGATATCCTCTGTACCTTACCCTGATGAGGAAAAGAAAAAATACAGAGTGAAAGAGGCTTTTATGCCCATTTCACAGACAGACAGAATATCTTATACAAGAGGGTCAAATTTAATAGGAGATGCCAGGAACAAGGGGAAACAGCTGAGGCTTTCATCACTGCAGTTTATAGTCTTGTTGAACATTGCAAATATGGAATGCTAGAAGAAGAATTAATAAGAGACAGGATATTTGGTGGCATGGGCAGTGGCTGGAGCCCCACTTCGGGGAGGCTAGCCCCCGGCTTCACCCCTTCTATCCCGTGTCCCCCCCCACCCCGCAGCCTGAGCTACCCTACCCCCCCAACCCTGTGGCCCAATCCCTGAGCCACCCTGCCCCCCCCATGGCCCAAACCCCAAGACCCCGGCCCCACTCTGCAGCCAGAGCCCTGAGACCCCTCCACAGCCAGAGCCCTAAGACCCTCTTCCCCCCTCCATAGCCTGAGCCCCCCTCCCACCTCTGTGGCCGGAGCCCCGAGACCCCGTCCCCCTCCCCCAAGCAGCCCCAGGCCAGCTGGAGCCCTGAGCCCCACCTCAACCTGCTTGGAAGAGCCCTGGGCTGGCAGAAGGCCCTGCAGCTGTGCTTTTCCTCTCTAGACCCCAAGCCACCCCACCAAAATTCAAAAGCTCTTCTCTTGTTCTCTCTTCCGGAAGTAGAACCTGAGCTTTTCCTATGACCCATGCAGGTTCTGGGGCGGCTGAGGAGGAGGTATGTATTACTCAGCATCCTGGGTTCATCAGGAATCTCCCTGGAGTCCACAGCCATCACTGATGAACCTAGGAAGCTGAATAGCACATACTGCCTCCTCAGCCGCCCCAGAAGCTGCATGGGGCATAATAAAAAGCAAACATTTCTCCCACCAAATCCGCAACTGGGGGCCTGCAGCAACAGCTGGGCTAGGGGAGGCAGAGCCTCCCCTGGCCTATTATACCCGCCACTGATGTTTGGTGGCAGAAAAGACACCAACTTATCACAAAAAGAAAAGCAGTACTTGTGGCACCTTAGAGACTAACAAATTTATCAGAGCATAAGCTTTCGTGAGCTACAGCTCACTTTATCGGATGCAACTTATCACAGCTTCAGTTACACCCAGATCTCACATTAGCAAAAGCGGTAGCAAAAGTGAGAATGGAAGAAACAAAAGGAACACAATGAGACCAAATCACCTTAATAGGGGGGAAAGATTGGAAAAGCTGTATACCAGGTCTACACTTAGCTTGCCATAGCTACGGGCACTCAGTGGTGTATGAAATTCAGTAGGTTGATTAAAGTATGTTTCCATCAAACTAGCTACCGTCACTTGTGGATGTGGGTTACATGCAGTAACAGAAAATTCTCATCTATCGCTGTAGGAAACGTTTATACTACAGTTCTATATGACATAGTAGCTTTACCACTGTAGTGCCTGTAGTGCAGACAAGGCTGTAGAAGATGTGGAAAGACACCAAGCCACAGCTAGCAACAATTATTAATAATAATATGAAGATAATAATATCTTCATAAATGATCTGGAGGATGGTGTGGATTGCACCCTCAGCAAGTTTGCAGATGACACTAAACTGGAAGGAGAGGTAGATACGCTGGAGGGTAGGGATAGGATACAGAGGGCCCTAGACAAATTAGAGGATTGGGCCAAAAGAAATCTGATGAGATTCAACAAAGACAAGTGCAGAGTCCTGAACTTAGGACGGAAGAATCCCATGCACCTCTACAGACTAGGGACCGAATGGCTTGGCATCAGTTCTGCAGAAAAGGTCCTAGGGGTTACAGTGGATGAGAAGCTGGATATGAGTCAACAGTGTGCCCTTGTTGCCTAGAAGGTGAATGGCATTTTGGGATGTATAAGTAGGGGCATTGCCAGCATATCGAAGGACGTGATCGTTCCCCTCTATTCGACATTGACGAGGCTTCATCTGGAGTACTGTGTACAGTTTTGGGCCCCTACAAGAAGGATGTGGAAAAATTGGAAAGAGTCCAGCAGAGGGCAACAAAAATGATTAGGGGACTGGAACACATGACTTATGAGGAGAGGCTGAGGGAACTGGGATTGTTTAGTCTGTGGAAAAGAAGAATGAGGGGGGATTTGATAGCTGCTTTCAACTGAAAACTGAATACCTGAAAAGGAATTCCAAAGAAGATGGATCTAGACTGTTCTCAGTGGTAGCAGGTGACAGAACAAGGAGTAATGGTCTCAAGTTGCTGTGGGGGAGGTTTAGGTTGGATATTAGGAAAAACTTTTTCACTAGGAGGGTGGTAAAACACTGGAATGCGTTACCTAGGGAGGTGGTGGAATCTTCTTCCTTAGAAGTTTTTAAGGTCAGGCTTGACAAAACCCTGGCTGGGATGATTTAGTTGGGGATTGGTCCTGCTTTGAGCAGGGAGTTGGACTAGATGACCTCCTGAGGTCCCTTCCAACCCTGATATTCTGTGATTCTCTATGATTCTATGTCCAATAAAAGTAGGAAGTACCACAAATTCAAACCTTAGCAGAGGGCTGCAAGGTATGTAACAAAAAAAAAAAAATCAATTACCAGAGCCATTACTCTCTGCAAAGCTGCCTGGCAGAGCTTGAAAGTGGGTAGCAACAGATTTGCTGTTTCTGGAAAGGATCCAAATATTATTGTAGTTATTTACTTCTGTTATATTGACTTGGCTATACTTACACAGACCTCATTGGCACTGGTCATCCAGAAACTAAAGTCAATATTTCCAAGGCATGGAATTACTGAAGACTTCATATTAGATAATAGGCCTCAATTTACCTCCAAAACATTCCTAGCATTTGCACAGGATGTACTAGTAGTCCACATTACCCACAGAACAATAGAGAGATGGAGAGGGTACTGCAGACTTTAAAAGTATGTCTGCAAAAAATCAGAGGACCTGTATAAAGCACTCTGTCATATTGGTCAACACAGCTTCCATCTGGACTGTTGCCAGAAGAACTTCTGATGAAAACACGACTAAGGATGCCTCTACCTGTTACGCCTGCAGATACTGCTTAAATCAAAGTGGCCCACCTTGAAGGAATTTCAAAAATGGGACGCTGAAATAAAAATTTTGCAGCAACAAAACTTCAATGTTCAGCACAGAAAAGAAGTGTTACCAGAGACCTATCTTTGGCTCAAAACATTTGGCTCACAGATATTGGGAACTTAGCAGAAACTCTCAGATCCTACCTAGTAGAGTCTCTGAAAGGACTTCTCTAGAAGAATTGGGTTCACCTTCAATATTCCCTAACACAACATTAGAAAGTGTATTTTTACTTTTATTTGTTTGTAATCCTTTCTTTTACTTGGCATCCCTTAACCTATATCCTTTTGTTAATAAACTTGTTTTACTTTTAGACTAAACCAACGGCGTCCTGTGTTTGAATGGAAGTGATTGTTAACTCCAATTACTGTGGCAAGCTGCTGGGTATTATCTCTTTAAAGGAGCAAACAAACCTTATTCCTTTGAAGGGACCATGAAAGGACTGGACATTGCAGAGCACACTATTTTGGAAAATTAGTGACTGGAGGGTGTTGGTGTCATCTTGCCAGGTGCATCCAAAGCTAGTGGAAACCAGACTGGGGCTGTGGTGTTGTAGGCAGGCTGCTCAGGTCAGAGCATTGAACCAGGGTTGCACAGCACACAGACACTCAGGATATTGCATGCTTATCTGCTGGCATCTGGGCTGTGAGCCTCAGCAGCAGAGCCGTTAAGGAACCCAGAGTTACAGGGCAAGTGGTGACACAACCCTGCACTGGTCTGGATTGCACCCCAGAATGTGATAGACTGACACCCAGAGTCACACACCCCCAGGGATCGCTGTAATGGGAAGTTAGGAAAAGATCTTCAGGAAGCTCTCCAGGAAACTCACCTCCTGAACATCAGCAGCCATCTCTATTGAAATCACAGCCAGCAGGGATGGTAGTGTCATCAGCTGTCCCTTTTGAAGAGACATGCTATTTTGTGATTTTAGTTTTGGGTCAGCTGATATTTAAAGGTAAATTTTTAGTCACTTAAAGGAAACCAGGTTATTTATATGCTGATTATTCAAGGGCAGGATATGCTGTAAAGACCCACGGCCCACACCTGTTTCTAAACGGCTGCGTTTCATGGGGACCCAGAGCTATGATCTAGGGGAGCCCAAATGCAGCGATGCAAGGGGTTTGGTAGCCTTACTTTCCCCTAATTTCTTTGGTGGCTCTACTAAGGCTTGTGAAAATCCATAAGTGCAAGTTTTAAGGGCATCCACTGTATAGATACACATTTAAAATCTTCTGTAAGAAATGCTGATTTACAAGAATCTAATCTGATCTAATCTAAATCTAATAGATAAAATAATTGGATAGATTAATACCTCATGTGATAAGGATCAAATACAGGGGCCATTTTTCTGTTATGTGTTTGTTCAGTACCCAGCACAATGTCACTGATCCTTTACTGGGGTGACCCCTATGCTATTTCTGGCTTAACTGAAATTATTCAATTTGTCAGGGTGTATGGAGTTTTTATATGTTGTACATGGTCACAAAATGGATGAGTATTTTAAAATAATTAATAAAAAAGTCAATACTTATCTGTTATATACCAGTCATTGATCTCAAAGTGCTTTCCAAAGGTCAACATTCACTTTTTACAGATGGAGAAACTGAGGCACAGGGAGTTGAAGTGACTTACCCAAAACAGTAGCAGAGCCAGGCATACAATCCAGATCTCCTGCCTACCAGTATCTTGTCCTTGGGTCACGCTGCCTCCCAGTCTGAGAAGATCATTGGTGATTGCATTGAAAGTGTCTCTGAATACCCAAGACTTAACATGTAAAATATTGGAAGGATTAAACTAGCTAGTTTCTCTGTAAATATTTCAGTTTCAGTAAGTTGTTAAATAAATCATGGTTTGTCAGATAAAGCACTGAGTAATTTATTGTTATTAGTTTCAGCTCACTGCTTATAGCCTGCAGAAATAAAGGTACTACACTGTGTGTACACCTTAAAAGCAATTTCATAACCTTAAAATGCCACTGGTTTACCATTCATGTTGCTATAATTATTTCAAATCATTTTATAATTTTCTAGGAAAAACTGACTAAAAAGTAATTATGTTAGGTCCAAGTTCATTTTGCAGGAAACAATTGCCTGACCCTAAAGCTGTTTCTTTTTTTATTCAGGCACCTATTTTACACCTAATATTTATTTTTTAAAGTCACAGTCTTCTGGCCATTCAGCACAGATTTAGAAATTAAATGTTACCAAAAAAAATTGCTAATGCAATGAGGGTTACAAATTTCAAAGCAAGCAGGGAATGAGAAATGAATGTTCTCAGAGTAACCTTAAGCTGTCCATACTGCCCTAAGTAATAGCCATAAATATGAGTTGGACTGTTGAATGTATGCATATAATAGACATGCATGTACCTCCCTCAACAAATTGACTAGATATAAATCTTATTTCTCATTCTATGAGCAATTGGTTGTACACTATGGTACACCCCACTCTGACAGATTTTTGTTACCAATCTGTCTGGGGCGTCAGTTGATCAGGCTGATGCCGCAGGATCTTTTGCGGGGAGATGATGTAACACACCAAGTGTCTAAGTTTTAAAGCTTTATTGATAAAATAACAGCAGAGTGTGCTGGGATCGCTCCCACATCACTCAGGGGAAGTGAGTTAACGTCCCAAACCCTAACCCACTTTCATACTCACACATGCACTACCCAAGACTGGCCAGGCCTCGATGTAATGTCAGAAGAAGAGGTGGGGGGGGAGTGGTGTCCTGGGCCCAGGTCATCTAAGGATCTGTTGATCTCCCAGTTGCTCCAGCTCTCAGGAGGGTTTTAAGTCCTGAGCTTTTTGGGGGGGGATTCCACTCGGGACCTCTGCTTCCGGTGCTCTTTGTGCCAGTCCAAACTGGCTTGCTGAGGCCGTCTCAGTTTCCCAAAACATCCCGGCTCCGGAGACTTTGTTTTCCCTTCTACTGGTCTTTGCTGTTGCCATCTCATTTGTTCTCCGTTATCTCTGCAGCTCTGCTCAACTTTGTTCTCCTCTTCTCATGGCTGGGCAACTGCTGATCTCTCGTCAAACCCATGACCTTGGGCCGGGGCCAGCGTCTTATCTTCACACAGAGCTAGCTGAAATGTTGAGTTAACCCGTTCTCTGTTCTTCTTCTTTCTCTCCCTTCTCCCCCCCCCCCCCCGCCCCCCGCAGCCTCTCGTGTTCTGCAACGGAAACTTCCATTCTCCACTCACACACCTTTGACCCTTCCCAAAATGCTTTGCGATGCTTGCAACAGTGTTAGCCACATACAGTGCTGATCTGCCTTCCCCGGAGACTCCCTGAGGGAGGGGGCCATTGGGGTGTGACACCACCCATGGAGTGACCAGGTCATTATTTACTCAGAACCAGAGATCCACTGGAGGCCCGTTCTCTATAAAAATATCCTGGTGTCTCTATGCCAGCTCTGTGGTCTTCTGTACCTTTTACAACAGAACCAATGTTTTCAGGCCTTCCCCACTAGTGGATGCCCCTAGAAAAACTGCCTCAAGGGTTTAGGGCTTCCCCAGAGTGGAGGGATCTCTATGATATACTACTGGTGACCATGAGCTGACTGTCTTCCTGGTCCCTCTCAAATACAAATTGCTAGATCCACAGTGGTTGGTGGAGATGGTAGTGTGGAAGATGCTGAGCCCCCCTACATGGAAGAGTGGATATCAACTCACACAAACCTCAGCAGGAGCTAAAATTTTTTAAATGGTGTCTGCAAAAAAAAAAAAAAATACAAGCTGCATTCATGTTGATGAGATTTTATGAGGACATTGTATTGACTAGACTTACAGTTGCAACTAGATGATACAAATTGCTATTGTCAGAGAGCCTCTGCCAGAAAAATGACAGACCTTTGTTATTGCATTAACATTACACTTTTTCCATCAATGACTTTTTAAGAGTAGACCTGCAAATGAAATCAGTAAATCGTACAAACTTCATGAGAGTCCAAAAGTTGCAGAAGTTAAGTAATTCTTTTGGGGCTCTCCCGTTATGTACTGCTGATACTATAGTAATTTTATTCTTCTAAATGAATTAAATTACTATGCCCAATTCTATTCCATTATTAGGGGCTGATAAAGACCCAGACTGTTTTCCCAAGAAGTTGTGTTTATAATTGGATACATCCAGCTACCAGACAACACTAGAAAGAAATGTTGGCCCTTTATGAAAAGACATGCTGTAACAAAATAAAAAGTTTCTTTTAAAATGCCATAGATGTTTCTTTTTCCAAACAATAAGGATTATCCTGTAGAACTGTGCACATAACTGATTTTTTTGGTTCACTGGCAGTGCTGGAAAATAAAATTTTTAAAAAACCCAAACAAATTTTTTCAGAACTTTAGGTGAATCAAAAAGTCGGAAAAAAATTGTTTCATGTTGCTTTATTCTTGTGTCTGGTCCCAAGTGACTGTGCATAACAAGTGCACAGTGCCCTGCCCAGACTGTCTGGGAAATTCAGCTTTTAAAGGCAAATACCCTCCTCTACAAAATGACGCAGTTTATCAGTGGTAAATGGCAGACACCAATAAATACTCTCATCAGCAACAAGCAAAGACACCTACTAACAACTGAAAAAGAACAAGAAATGCACTGGACAGAGCGTTTCAAAGAATTGCTGAACAGGGAGCCACCTATAGAGGAAGCAAACATCCAGGAGGCAGAAGAAGATCTTGATATCAATACAGACACCCCAACAAAGGAAGAGATCATTCAAGCCATCAAATCCTTAAAAAATGGGAAAGCTCCTGGCAAGGATAACTTGAATGTAGAATTGTTCAAGATAAATCCTAAACTAGCAGCATCTATCCTGGCCCTCTATTTACATCAGTCTGGGAAAGGGAAAATGTGCCAGCTGAGCAGACCTATGGGGTTATAGTGAAGATACCAAAGAAAGGAACTCTCCGTGATTGTAATAACTGGTGTGGTATCACACTTTTATCTGTGCCAAGCGAAGTATTGTGTAAGATCATAGTCCAGCATATATCAGAGGCAGTTGATAGTGTTCTCAGAAAAGAGCAAGCTGGGTTTTGGAAAGGGCGTGGATGCACAGACCAGATCTTCATTCTACGAAACATAATAGAACAGTGCTTAGAATGGCAATGGCAACTCTACATAAATTTCAGACTTTGAAGCTTTTGATAGCATTCACAGGACCAGCCCATGGAGCATTCTGCGGGCATATGGAATTCCTTTCCATATAAATCAACGTCATCAAAAGATTCTATTTCAACTTTACATGCAGTGCTGATCACAGTGAGCTCAGTTTTCAAGTCAAAACAGGAGTACGTCAGAGGTGTGTCATGTCAGCAATCCTCTTCAACATTGCCATCAACTGGGTAATACAGTGTACAACAGAAGATATGCCACAAGGCATTAAATGGACACTCTTCTCATCCTTTGAAGACCTGGACTTTGCAGACGATGTCGCTCTCCTATCACATACCCAACACCATATACAAGAAAAAATAACTCAACTCAATGCATTCAGCCAGCAAATTGGATTGAAAAATCAATCGCAATAAGATGGATATCGTGACCTTTAATATTGCCTCACCATCACCAGTAGGGTTAGGATTATGTTCTCACCAATGTAGAAACATTCACTTACTTGGGCAGCACCATCAGCCAGGATGGTGGAACAAGCCAGGACATCCAGAACAAAATCAATAAAGCCAGGAACACTTTCAGGAGCTTAAATACAGTCTGGAAATCATCAAAATACAACACCAAAACCAAACAAGATTTATCAGAGCTGTGTACTTTCAACATTACTTTATAGTGCAGAATGCTGGGGAATGAGAAAGTATGACATGTCCAAACCATCTCCATACAATCTGCCTCAGAAAAATCCTCTGTATCTTTTGGCCCAGAACAATCTCAAACCAAAATCTATTGACAAAGTGCAGCCAAGAGAATCTGAGCACCATCATTGCCAGGAGGAGATAGAATCTGGTGATGGAATCAGTTTCCATCACAGTGTACCTTCTCCTTGAATTCCCTGGAGTTCTGAAGGGATTATGCCTCCCTAACACACCATCCCTCCCAACACTCCCTCAGAGCATAGACGCACCAGAGCATTGACGCGCCATACTGTTCCCGATGCAAGGCAGTATGTAAATTGCACACACTAGCCCAGAGTGTTATTCTGTGCCACAGCAACAGAACCAGTGCCAGTTAGCGATCCCAGCCTCAAATTCTTCACTTCAGCTTTATGCTGGTGTAAATGCATTGATTTCAAGTGGACTTGAAGTGGATGTGAAGCCAGTGTTATGGAGTGGAGAAACAAGCCCAGAATCAGATCGCATTTGGCCCAGTGGTTACCTATTGTCCAAATCCAAATAAATAAATATTTACTTCATCTAGATGTGACGTTGTCTTTCACTTTCTCTCCTGGTTTTGCTTTTATGTTTTTCTCTTTCTCCTTCACTGACAGACACTCTGCTCACACACCAGAGCAATGCAAGCTGGGAGAACCTGCTCCTGTCGGTATGCTCCTGCAGAAGCAGGAAAGAGGCACTCCAGGCAGTCTCCCAACTTGTCTGACCAAACACCATGGGATCATGAAGAAAAGCTGGAACTATTATCTGCTCGCTTCCCAGCTTCATCCCCACCTAGCAAACACTATCCATAGATTCACAGCTTTTAAGCCAGAAGGGAACATTAGTCATCTTGTCTGACATTCTGTGCATGACCTAGAACTTCACCCAATAATTCCAGCATTGAACCAATAACTTGTGGTTGAATTGGAGTATGCATTCTTGATTTAAGATCTTTGTCTTAGAGGATCCCTACATCCCTTACTCTGCTGTTCCAATAGTTAACAACAGTAGAGGCAAGAGTGTAGAAGTTTCTTTATTCCCCACTGCTCCCTTTGTCATCATCTCTGTTGACATTTCCTACCACTTTGCCCACCTGCTCTCCCTCTTGTGGGCTTCGGAGAGATGGGGGTGGACAAATGAACAACACTTGGAGATCCTTTCATTTAACTTTCTCTACAGCATAGTAGGGATGCAGTCTGAATGGCACTGATGGTCATGTGGAGATGGAACTGCCACATCACTGAAATATTCTTATGCCCCATCACATTCCCCCAGAACCTCTAAAGTTCCCTGTGTCGTGCTCCTATAACATAGTCCTCCATGAGCTGACCTGTCACCTTGTTGCATTCTCTCCAGCAAAGATCCTGTGCATTGTTCCCACTTCTCATTTTAGATATTCCCTACAAGAATATCCTTGTGCCAAGTAAATTTCTGACTGTCTCATGGAGGCACAGACAACTCCCCTAAGATACTCTACTCCATTTTACTGAGACTCCCTTTACACTGCCCCTACCTGAACTCCCAACACGCTCTCCAGAAACAGAGAGCACAAGTTCATCTCTCTTGGTTCTTTCCATTGCATGATGGATCTTTCCCCTCTATCAACAGTGAGCTTCATTTTACTATGAATTAATGAAAAAAATATAATTGTATTTGTTGAAAATAGTAGTACAGTCTTAATTCTGTTGTCTGCTTCCCATATTCAGGATACGACTAGCTTATGAAAATACTCTTATTGCTTTTTTTAAAAAAAATCTCCCCAAAGTAAAATGCAAAGATAGAAAGGAATGCTCAGATTTACATGGTACAAATAGCTCTAACTGGAAGAAAATCAAAGCACTCTTTTCCTATACTCAAATGATAATTACCTCTAATAAGCTTACTAGATACGGTAAATTCATAACACAAAACTATCACATGGCAGACTATTAAAAGATAAAGCTGACATTTCTTGTGTTCTCACATAAGCAGTCCAGAATAAAAATCTGCCAGCCATAAATGCAAGGGGATTAGATTGTCAGGTTATATCACAAACTTGATTTTTTTGGTTTCAGAGTAGCAGCCGTGTTAGTCTGTATTCGCAAAAAGAAAAGGAGTACTTGTGGCACCTTAGAGACTAACAAATTTATTAGAGCATAAGCTTTCGTGAGCTACAGCTCACTTCATCGGATGCATTTGGTGGAAAAAACAGAGGAGAGATTTATATACACACACACAGAGAACATGAAACAATGGGTTTATCATACACACTGTAAGGAGAGTGATCACTTAAGATAAGCCATCACCAACAGCAGGGGGGGGAAGGAGGAAAACCTTTCATGGTGACAAGCAGGTAGGCTAATTCCAGCAGTTAACAAGAATATCAGAGGAACAGTGGGGGGTGGGGTGGGAGGGAGAAATACCATGGGGAAATAGTTTTACTTTGTGTAATGACTCATCCATTCCCAGTCTCTATTCAAGCCTAAGTTAATTGTATCCAGTTTGCAAATTAATTCCAATTCAGCAGTCTCTCGTTGGAGTCTGTTTTTGAAGCTTTTTTGTTGAAGTATAGCCACTCTTAGGTCTGTGATCGAGTGACCAGAGAGATTGAAGTGTTCTCCAACTGGTTTTTGAATGTTATAATTCTTGACGTCTGATTTGTGTCCATTCATTCTTTTACGTAGAGACTGTCCAGTTTGGCCAATGTACATGGCAGAGGGGCATTGCTGGCACATGATGGCATATATCACATTGGTAGATGCGCAGGTGAACGAGCCTCTGATGGTGTGGCTGATGTGATTAGGCCCTATGATGGTATCCCCTGAATAGATATGTGGACAGAGTTGGCAACGGGCTTTGTTGCAAGGATAGGTTCCTGGGTTAGTGGTTCTGTTGTGTGGTGTGTGGTTGCTGGTGAGTATTTGCTTCAGATTGGGGGGCTGTCTGTAAGCAAGGACTGGTCTGTCTCCCAAGATCTGAGAGAGCGATGGCTCGTCCTTCAGGATAGGTTGTAGATCCTTGATGATGCATTGGAGGGGTTTTAGTTGGGGGCTGAAGGTGATGGCTAGTGGCGTTCTGTTGTTTTCTTTGTTGGGCCTGTCCTGTAGTAGGTGACTTCTGGGTACTCTTCTGGCTCTGTCAATCTGTTTCTTCACTTCAGCAGGTGGGTACTGTAGTTGTAGGAATGCATGATAGAGATCTTGTAGGTGTTTGTCTCTGTCTGAGGGGTAGGAGCAAATGCGGTTATATCGTAGCGCTTGGCTGTAGACAATGGATCGAGTGGTATGATCTGGATGAAAGCTAGAGGCATGTAGGTAGGAATAGCGGTCAGTAGGTTTCCGATATAGGGTGGTGTTTATGTGACCATCGCTTATTAGCACCGTAGTGTCCAGGAAGTGGATCTCTTGTGTGGACTGGTCCAGGCTGAGGTTGATGGTGGGATGGAAATTGTTGAAATCATGGTGGAATTCCTCAAGAGCTTCTTTTCCATGGGTCCAGATGATGAAGATGTCATCAATGTAGCGCAAGTAGAGTAGGGGCATTAGGGAACGAGAGCTGAGGAAGCGTTGTTCTAAGTCAGCCATAAAAATGTTGGCATACTGTGGGGCCATGCGGGTACCCATCGCAGTGCCGCTGATTTGAAGGTATACATTGTCACCAAATGTGAAATAGTTATGGGTCAGGACAAAGTCACAAAGTTCTGCCACCAGGTTAGCCGTGACAGTATCGGGGATACTGTTCCTGACGGCTTGTAGTCCATCTTTGTGTGGAATGTTGGTGTAGAGGGCTTCTACATCCATAGTGGCTAGGATGGTGTTTTTAGGAAGATCACCAATGGACTGTAGTTTCCTCAGGAAATCGGTGGTGTCTCGAAGATAGCTGGGAGTGCTGGTAACGAAGGGCCTGAGGAGGGAGTCTACATAGCCAGACAATCCTGCTGTCAGGGTGCCAATGCCTGAGATGATGGGGCGTCCAGGATTTCCAGGTTTATGGATCTTGGGTAGCAGATAGAATACCCCAGGTCCTGGCTCCAGGGGTGTGTCTGTGCGGATTTGTTCTTGTGCTTTTTCAGGGAGTTTCTTGAGCAAATGCTGTAGTTTCTTTTGGAAACTCTCAGTGGGATCAGAGGGTAATGGCTTGTAGAAAGTGGTGTTGGAGAGCTGCCTAGTAGCCTCTTGTTCATACTCTGACCTATTCATGATGACGACAGCACCTCCTTTGTCAGCCTTTTTGATTATGATGTCAGAGTTGTTTCTGAGGCTGTGGATGGCACTGTGTATGCCAACATTTTTATGGCTGACTTAGAACAATGCTTCCTCAGCTCTCGTTCCCTAATGCCCCTACTCTACTTGCGCTACATTGATGACATCTTCATCATCTGGACCCATGGAAAAGAAGCTCTTGAGGAATTCCACCATGATTTCAACAATTTCCATCCCACCATCAACCTCAGCCTGGACCAGTCCACACAAGAGATCCACTTCCTGGACACTACGGTGCTAATAAGCGATGGTCACATAAACACCACCCTATATCGGAAACCTACTGACCGCTATTCCTACCTACATGCCTCTAGCTTTCATCCAGATCATACCACTTGATCCATTGTCTACAGCCAAGCGCTACGATATAACCGCATTTGCTCCAACCCCTCAGACAGAGACAAACACCTACAAGATCTCTATCATGCATTCCTACAACTACAGTACCCACCTGCTGAAGTGAAGAAACAGATTGACAGAGCCAGAAGAGTACCCAGAAGTCACCTACTACAGGACAGGCCCAACAAAGAAAACAACAGAACGCCACTAGCCATCACCTTCAGCCCCCAACTAAAACCCCTCCAACGCATCATCAAGGATCTACAACCTATCCTGAAGGACGAGCCATCGCTCTCTCTGATCTTGGGAGACAGACCAGTCCTTGCTTACAGACAGCCCCCCAATCTGAAGCAAATACTCACCAGCAACCACACACCACACAACAGAACCACTAACCCAGGAACCTATCCTTGCAACAAAGCCCGTTGCCAACTCTGTCCACATATCTATTCAGGGGATACCATCATAGGGCCTAATCACATCAGCCACACCATCAGAGGCTCGTTCACCTGCGCATCTACCAATGTGATATATGCCATCATGTGCCAGCAATGCCCCTCTGCCATGTACATTGGCCAAACTGGACAGTCTCTACGTAAAAGAATGAATGGACACAAATCAGACGTCAAGAATTATAACATTCAAAAACCAGTTGGAGAACACTTCAATCTCTCTGGTCACTCGATCACAGACCTAAGAGTGGCTATACTTCAACAAAAAAGCTTCAAAAACAGACTCCAATGAGAGACTGCTGAATTGGAATTAATTTGCAAACTGGATACAATTAACTTAGGCTTGAATAGAGACTGGGAATGGATGAGTCATTACACAAAGTAAAACTATTTCCCCATGGTATTTCTCCCTCCCACCCCACCCCCCACTGTTCCTCTGATATTCTTGTTAACTGCTGGAATTAGCCTACCTGCTTGTCACCATGAAAGGTTTTCCTCCTTCCCCCCCCCCCTGCTGTTGGTGATGGCTTATCTTAAGTGATCACTCTCCTTACAGTGTGTATGATAAACCCATTGTTTCATGTTCTCTGTGTGTGTGTATATAAATCTCTCCTCTGTTTTTTTCCACCAAATGCATCCGATGAAGTGAGCTGTAGCTCATGAAAGCTTATGCTCTAATAAATTTGTTAGTCTCTAAGGTGCCACAAGTACTCCTTTTCTTTTTGATTTTTTTGGGTGCATTTCTTTTTGTAGCTTATTTAAAAAACACATTTCTTGTGGAAGGCTGTAAAATGCTCCTCAGTCACTTACCCAATACACCAGAATGGCTCCTCTGGAACCTGTAAATATATACTTCAGCAATTTTTAAAAGCAGCTGCTACTCAAATGAAAGAGATCACTCAAAGCTATTTTTGGTCCACAAAGGGAAGATGTCCCTATGACATATACACTTTTATATACGTGTGTGTATGTATTATATAAAATCATAGATATTGTCTTAAATCATATATGATATTTAGCAATGAAATAGCATTAAGATATTCTAACGTACAAGGTAAGTATTCAATTAATTAGTATTTCTTTTAAACGTAATGTATATTACGTATAGGACTGATAGGCTAAAGTCCAACGCCAATTCACTCCTGGGTTTGCGCTAGTGGTTCAGAGGGCTAGAGTGGAGTATGGTAATCACAAACTCCCCTCTGCTGGGGGACTCACAACCAGCCAGTACAGAACCCATTCTGAATGGTGCTACCTGGTGTGGAGTAAGCAATCATGAAATGTTATGATTAAGTACATCAGTGAGAGAAACACAAGGGAGAGACAGCAGGGATACCAGAGGAATCCTTCCTGGGGTTGAATTTGTATCTTCCTATAACAGTTGTGGGTTCTCACAACAAAATTTTTGGTGGCCTCAGAGTGTGGCCACCAACTCTTGCTGGTGGCTGCTCTGACAATTTTTCCTAAAATACTTAATTAACTTTAGGAAAAAGAAATAAATATGCACATAGACATGTGCAAAATATTGTAATTTATTTATGTAGGGTTTTGTTTTGTTTTTGTAGTCTCAATAAAAATAATGTACAGTTGTCTCTATTCTTTACAGGACTTAAACAGAACAGAAACACAAATAAGGTGCTTTGCATGTTTTGCTTTTTCAGTTGCTTTTTCGGGGGGGGTGGAGGAGGATAGACTTGATAGCTAGTAAGTCTGCTACTGTGAAAAGTGATATTTGCGTATTTGTTAATCACTTTTCACAGCAGACTTACTAACTATCTGGAGGATGTGAAAAGTGATATTAACAAACATACAAATATCACAGCAGACTTACTCAGCCCTGGCAAGATGGGGGACAAATTAAGCCCTGGATGGGGAAGTGGATAAGGAGGTCGGGGGGGTTAGGGGTGATAAATGAGGGGCTGAAGGAGGTAGCGGTGTTCGGAGAGAGGGGGAGTTGCGGGTGAGCCCAGGGCCAGAGCCTGAAGCCCTGTGGCTGGGGGATGGAACCTGCCGTCTCATAGCCAGAGCCTACGGCCCACCCCCCCAGGACTGAAGTCCGAAGCCAAGCCCCACTGCCCCTGGGAACGTGGAGAACTCACACTGGCCACCTGCTCCTACAGTGTTTGTGGCTCCAGAATGGGGCAGGGACCACCCTGTGCTGGCAGTCCCCAGAGACGGACCGCTTCTTTAACTCCCCACCCCAATCACTGCCAGGAGGCTGTGGCCACAAAAAACACCCCTGGTTACCACATGCTGCCACAGTGGCCACATTTGAAAAACGTGGAGCACCTGTCATGAAGTATACATACACCCAATTACATAGCTAATGGATTTCCTCATGAGTAAGGTAAGCAGGACTTAGCCCAATATGAGTGATAAAACATACCCTAAATCCAAATTTTTACATAGATACTATATAGATGGTAAAATTTTGCTGCTCCTGAATTAGTTTTCCTCAATAGTAAGAGTAGAAGATAATATAGTGGTACAGGCAAACAGCAAGTAAGGTTATACAGAAGAATGAAGAACTTATTCTAAAAGTGCAGAGCACAATATTTTTATGATACTAGAATTCTAGTATTTTTATTCTAGCCTATGTAAATTCTTTCATAAGATGGAAAAACAAATCATATGAACAGAACTTTAAAGGTGCAAAGGAAAAAAAGGTCAAAGTTAAGGTTGCCTGTGAATTCATAATTATGTCTTTTGTGTATTTGCATTACGGTGCAATCTTTAAGTGCATGACCCTATAAGTTTTGTCCCATGGATCCTTTGCCTCAAAGGCAGCATAAATTGGGCAGCATGTAGAGAATGAGGCAATATTCAATATTTTTATCCTCATTATGCCATGAATCTTTGGCTCAATCGCTATACACTATCCATCCAGTCCAGACAGGACATAAATATGCAATCGAAAACACTGGTGCAAATCAGTATTTTCTGTACATTTACATTATGGTATTGCAAACAGAATTTCATCCCAATTCTGCAGGATCACTGTGTCATTCACTCTGTAACCCTGCCTCATTCAATCTATGAAATGAATGAGACAGGAGTCTTGAGGAGAAAAAAATAGCATAAAATCATTTTATGAAACATTGCTGTCAGGCATATACACAAGAAGGCAGAGCTAACTTTGGTGTTTTCTAACTTTGAAGTTCCTCATTTTGCATCTGTATTAGGGCTATTGATTAATCGCAGTTAACTCACACTTAACTCAAAAAATTAATCTTGATTAAAAAACTAATCATGATTCATTGCAGTTTTAATCACACTATTAAACAATAGAATATCAATATAAATTTATTAAATACGTTTAATGTTTTGCTATAGTTTCAAATATTTTATTTCAATTTACAACACAGAATACAAAGTGTACAGTGCTCACTTTATATTTTTATTACAAATATTTGCACTGTAAAAATGATAAAAGAAATCGTATTTTTCAGTTCATTACATACAAGTACTGTAGTGCAATCTCTTTATCATGAAAGTGCAACTTACAAATGTAGATTTTTTTTGTTACATAACTGCACTCAAAAACCGAAACAATGTAAACCTTTACAGCCTACAAGTTCACTCAGTTCAGGCAATTGCTAAGACAAACAAGTTTGTTTACATTTGCAGGAGATAATGCTGCCCAATTCTTATTTACAATGTCACTTGAAAATGAGAACAGGTGTTCACATGGCACTGTTGTAGCCGACATTGCTAGGTATTAACATGCCAGGTATGCTAAATGTTTGTATGCCCCTTCATGCTTCAGCCACCATTCCAGAGGACACGCTTCCATGCTGATACTCTCATTTAAAAAATAATGCATTAATTACATTTGTGACTGAACTCCTTGGGGGAGAATTGTATGTCTCCTGCTCTGTTTTACCTGCATTTTGCCATGTATTTCATGTTATAGCAGTCTCAGATGATTACCCAGCACATGTTGTTCATTTTAAGAACACTTTCACTGCAGATTTGACAAAATGCAAAGAAGGTACCAATGTGAGATTTCTAAAGATAGCTACAGCACTGGACCCAAGCTTTAAGAATCTGAAGTGCCTTCCAAAATCTGAGAGGTTCAAGGTGTGCAGCATGTTTTCAGAAGTCTTAAAAGAGGAACACACTGATGCAGAAACTACAGAACCTGAACCACCCCCCCCCCAAAAAATCAACCTTTTGTTGGTGGCATCTGACTCAGATGATGAAAATGAACATGTGTCAGTCTGCACTGCTTTGAATAGTTATCGAGCAGAACCCATCATCAGCACAGACAAACGTCCTCTGGAATGGCAGGCGAAGCATGAAGGAACATATGAATCTTTAGCACATCTGGCACAAATATCTTGTGACGCCAGCTACAACAGTGCCATGCAAACAGCTCTTCTCACTTTCAGGTGAGATGGTAAATAAGAAGCGGGTAGCATTATCTTTGCAAATGTAAATAAACTTGTTTGTTTGAGTGATTGGCTGAACAAGAAGTAGGACTGAGTGGACTTGTAGGCTCTAAAGTTTTATGTTATTTTATTTTTGAATGCAGGGTTTTTTTATATATATAACTTTACATTTGTAAGTTCAACTTTCATGATAAAGAGATCGCACTACAGTATTTGTTTTAGGTGAATTGAAAAATACTATTTCTTTTGTTTCTTTTTTACAGTGCTAATATTTGTAATAAAAATAAATATAAAGTGAGCATTGTATACTTTGTATTCTGAGATATAATTGAAATCAATATATTTGAAAAAGTAGAAAACATCCAAAAATATTTAAATAAATGGTATTTTATTAGCAGAGCGATGTTATCGCAATTAATTTTTTAATTGTGTGATTAATCATGATTAATTTTTTTAATCGCTTGACGGCCCTAATCTGTATGTTTATTGATAGTTGTTTATATGGCATTTCCTTTTAAAAGAAAAATGATAAACCCAAGAAATTCTATCACATGAAGTGCTGTGCCCTACAGAAGATGATCACTCAGGGAGACAACTGGACCTTCAAGCATCAGATGGAATGAGTCCTTTGGAATGATCCCCCAGTCTGTACACACCTACGAATGCACCATTAAACGCTGTAGAAACAAAATGCCATATTCACCTCAGTGACTGAAAATCCCATTCCAGTTACACATGCACCCATGCGCAGTGTTATCAGAATACTGGGAAATCATTAATGAAAACAAAACGCATGTAGTTAGTAAAACATGAATGCGCTTGTGCAAAGTCTGTTCTTTAAACCTTCTGACCTAGTCAAATCAAAGCAGATTTTCACTGGAATACAAAAAGGCACATACTTTTGAGGCATTAGAACTGTTCAGAAATAGTGAAATACATAATTTTAAAATGACAAAAGTATATTTATTTATAGTCTTCATTTTTGCTCAGACTTTTCCTAAAAAAAAAAAAAAAAATGTTATCTTGGGCAGAGACCTGGCCTGCAAAATTTCTGACCAAAACATTAAACTTAGCAAGAAATAAGCAAACAAAAAAGCACTTTAGAATGAAAATTCATGAAATCTTCACTACAGTGGTCAGACATTCTGCCTATAGAAACGTGTGTGTGTGTGTGTGTGTAAGAAATAGAAACTGAGCTTTTTTCTTGTTCACTGAAACAAATAGCATCAGTGTTTATCTTAGTCTCAGACTGTATTCCAAACACACAGCTCTCATTTAGTGCAAAGAAAAATATTCTCTCCTTATTGAAACAGCTCTCATTTCAAGCATAAAACAAGCACTGAAAGCATATGAAATACACATGATTCAAGTGCTGTAATATCTCTGTTTTGTATCTGATGCCGGTACAGGCAGAATACATCGGTTGTAGTGAAACTACAGGGCACTTTTTTATCCTATCTGCTCAGCATCTGAACAGATTTGTTTCCATATGACAGGTATACTACAATAAATACAACACAAATAAGTGGCTAAATTTTGGGCCTAGATCTGGAAACTCTCTGTACATGTAACTTCCATTAAGTTCAAGGGCAGTTCTGTACACAGACAGCTTCCAGGATCAGACACTACAAACCCAGATTTTCAAGAGAGTGGTGATTTCGGGTGCCAAATTTGAAGCACTTCAAAGGAATTTCAGAGCATTGAGCAGCCACTCTCTTAAAATCAAGTCCCTCTAAAGCGTCACAAGTTGGGGATCCAAAAACTGAGGTATCCATATTCATTACTCTGCTTTTAAAATTTTAGCCTACAGTGAGTCCAGGTCATTATCACAATAGGTTCTAAGGGCTTTCATGGGAAGTAGGAAGTAATAAGATTACAATTTAAGAGGAAAATCTACCATATTTATTTGAGAACTGGAAATAGTGGCAGAGAATAATGTGTCTGTAACGTGGTTAGAGACGGACGGTATGCTACGTTAGACTAGCACTTCAATTATTAGTTCATAGGAGTGAGAGATGATCCATCACCGAGGTCATCTCCTCACCAAATGTGAGACTGTCTCTGCAGCACGTTTTATTCTGATCCACTTGGAATTGTCTCAGATGATGGGACTTCCCACAATTGCTTTGGGAGACTATTCCATAATGGAAAGCTTTGCATTGGTCGGAAGAAATTTATATTATTCAACCAGAAATTTCCTTCCCTTTATTGCATCTCATTACTCCTAGTTATTCCCCATATACCACACTAAATACTCAAGAGGGAGAGGATATTAGATTCTGTATTTGTTTGAAATATTATTAATAGTATGGGCATAATTTATTTGACATTTGTCTAGTGATAGCACCTAGAGGCCAGCTAGTTTGGGGATCCATTGTTAGGCACCATTCAAACACAGTAAATGATAGACTCTGCCTCAGATAACTTATACTCTAGAGCGATTGCTTAGACAAGTGATAAAAATTTAACTCTTTGTAATATTTTCTTATGTCAATTCCTCTAGCTTCCGCATCATTTTTATTGCTCTATGTTTGAATTCCTTCCTCAAGTTTGTCAATAACTTTCTAGTAATGTGGTGCCTGGAACTGAACACAATATTCCAGGTGCCATATACAAATCCACCCTGCTCCTTGACTACTCTGTAATGTGATAACTTTACATAAATACATTGCATCTGTCCATGGCTAAGAGGACATCATTCCCTAGTACTGTTTTAGTAAAGTTTCCTCTTCTGAAGCCTGACTGTGATCAGCCAAGGATATTAGCAGAGATTAGGTACTGCTGGAGTTATTTTGCCACCAGATTGTCTATTATCTTACCCAAGAAATGGAGGATAGAAATAGAACAGCAGTTAGGGAGATCATTTGTCATTTCATTGTAGCTGGTCAGCTACCCTCTCTGAAGGAGATATTAATTATCTTTGTTAACCAATAATCCAGATTCCATTCTGTGATTTTCAGCACCCATGAGGGACTTCTCATACAATAGCGTATGGTGTTCTCATACAATAGCATAGACATTGCTCTGTGCTTTTTAAATTTCTGTTACCCAAATGTACCAAATTCAGGGAAATTTTTAGTTTGCTATGCATTCCTCTGACTCAAATTTATTGGACCCAAGAGAGAACACAAGTTCAGATACAATTGAGCTTTTCCACACACTAGATTGGGAATTCCTCATAACTTGTGTGTGAAGGTTAGGTGAAGGCAGTCAGAGTTGATTAGACAGATCACTATTCAGAGCAGTTCTATGGATCAAGACACATAAGCTATAGCAGAAAAGGCTATCATAGACTCTCTCACAGCCATTGAACTGGATTGCATTAATTAGTTTGGCTGTAGCTGATTGGTTTCAGAACACATTAAATACACCACCACTCTAATCCCCTGCATTTGTACATTATCTAATGTTCATCAACAGTAACCCAAGGAAATCTGTAGGGTCCATGCAGAAGGTGGGGATACTTCAGGGCTACCATACCAGCAGCTGTATATTACAAGTGATTATAGTACCTAACAGGTATATGAATATACTGATCCCATGGTGAGACAGCTTTGTGCTGTAGACTCACTGAATCCATGAATCTTCATGGATAGACCAACACATTCTGTTTCACTACCCATAAATACTACACATATAAAATGATGGGGTCTAAATTAGCTGTTACCACTCAAGAAGATCTTGGAGTCATTGTCAATAGTTCTCTGAAAACATCCACTCAATGTGCAACAGCAGTCAAAAAAGCTAGCAGAATGTTGGGCATCCTTAAGAAAGGGATAGATAACAAGCCAGAAAATATCATATTGTCTCTATATAAATCCATGGTACACCCACATCTTGAATACTACATGCACATGTGGTCACCCCATCTCAAAAAAGATATATTGGAATTGGAAAAGATTCAGAAAAGGGCAACAAAAATGATTAGGGGTATGAAACAGCTTCCATCTGAGGAGGGATTAATAAGACTGGGACTTTTCAGCTTGGAAAAGAGACGACTAAGGGAGATATGATAGACGTCTATAAAATCATAAGGAAGTGTTATTTATTCCTTCTCATAACACAAGAACTAGGGGTTACCAAATGAAATTAATAGGCAGCAGGTTTAAAACAAACAAAAGGAAGTATTTTTTCCCACACAATGCACAGTCAACATGTGGAACTCTTTGCCAGAGGATGTTGAGAAGACCAAGAGTATAACAGGGTTCAAAAAAGAAGTAGATGAATTCATGGAGGATAGGTCCATCAATGGCTATTAGCCAGGATGGGCAGGGATGGTGTCCCTAGCCTCTGTTTGCCAGAAGCTGGGAATGGGCGACAGGGGATGGATCACTTGATGATTACCTGTTCTGTTCATTTCCTCTGGGGCACCTGACATTGGCCACTGTTGGAAAACAGGATACTGGGCAAGGTGGACCTTTGGTCTGACCCCCTGTTCTTATGTTATGTACCCATCAGGGAAAGGAAATAGTTGGTTCAGGGTAAAGACTTACTCCACTCTCCCATACCATACAGAGACACACATTGAGGCCAAAGATTAGATGCAGTGGGTCAGCATTGTGTGCAAGTCTAGAGACAACTTGGAAGAATCACAAGCTAGGCAAGACCACCCTGAGTCCATAAGCCACATGGGTATTGAAGTCTTTCAGGAAATTAATTGAGGAGGCTCCATTATCAAGGTGGAGCATCTTTGCTAGTGAAATAGTGCTAAGATTTCCCCAATGATAGACATTCACACACATCACAATTAAAGCTGGTCTGAAATTTTTCAAAGTATTTTTTAAATGGAAAATGTTGATTTGTCAAAACCAAAACTTTTCACATGAATGGGTCGTTTTCTATGAACATTGGTGTCACAGAGTGTCACTGGCCCTTTAAGAGGGAGCAGACCCAGTGCGCCTGTGACTAGGCAGCTGATTCCAATTGAGCTTTAACAGAGACAGCTTGATTTAGAAAGAAAGAGAGAGAATGAATGACCAGCTGAGGGGGAGTCAGGCTATATGCCAGTCAGGAAAGGGATGGAGAGAGTGGGCATGGGGCTGTCAGTTTGCTGTCTGATAATAGGGTGCTTGGAGAGCTAGGCATTGCTTAAGGCTGATCCCTGGAACTTCTAGGCTTAACAGTTTCTAGCCCTGGCACCTCTGGGCTTGTCACCTCAGTTATGAAAGTATAAAAAAATTTTGAGTCCCAGAACCTCTTTCATTACAAATTAAGCACTAGAGCTAAGCCAAGTCCCCTGGAAAAGGAGGCAGGAAAGCAGGACTGCTAGTGTACCCTCAGAGGGGAGGTAGAAGGAATCTAAAGTGAGGAATTTTGGGGAGCTGTAGTCCAGGGCAAGTTGAGGAACTGTGTTTTTGTTGATTTGACTTAACTTTGGATAATAAAATTGCATAAAGGCAACTGTGGGTATGGCAGTGAGCCCTTAGCAAGCTGGAGAAAAGCCCTGCCTTGTTCCAGTTACTCAGGAAGATTTCTATGGTCCAGGATGAAATTTCTGGTCAATACCAGAGAGAGACAGAGACCCACCCCAGAACAACAGATAACCTGGTGTTTGGTACACTCCCCTGTGTTATGCAAGACCAAGGGTCAAGTTCCTGCTCTGAGTCTCCCACGTCCTGAATGCCCGAACCATGGCACTGTATAGTCACTGTCTCTCATGGCTTCAAGCAATATTTAATTCTATGAAGTGAAACAGCAACAATAAGAGAGACAGACTATATAGCCTAGCCTGCCTGATTTGGAGCAGGGACATGAACATGAGTCTTCCATATCCCAGGTGAGTTTCCAAAACACCAGGGGTAGTGCCTCTCTCTGGTTTAGACCAATTCAGAACAGAACATGTTTCAAACACTTGAAAGTTATCCTGGTACAGGAAACCCCTTTCCTAGCCAGCTCTAATCACCACCAAAAAAGGGGTTGGGGGAGAAATTTAAACATCACTTAAATGACCAGAAGGAAGAAGCCAAGGCTTTCTCTGTATACAAGTACAGGTTCAACTGACCCAATCATATTCAGATAAATAGTGTTTGTGTCTTTGTATCTCTGTATGTGTTTAGTTAAAATATGTTTGGTAGCTATGAGCGGGGCAGGGGATCCCTCAAGTCCCCTCTAGACTCTGCTTCCACTCCTGTAGAATATCTTCCTCCCTGCACCACCTCACACAGAGCAGGGGAGGGGAGGGGTCTTCAAGCAAACAATGATTTTCTTCCTTCCCAGAGGGGAGTCTACAGGAAAACAAAGAGAGGCAAGGGTGACCTGAATCTCAGGCAGTCTTCATAGATCAGCCCTTTAGACTTAATCTGAAATGGGGTCTACCTCCAGCCCCTCCTCTTGGGGCATACTGCTCTGAGGCTGGGTCTTGCAGCTTGGGGAGTCGTGAGGACCTGTTGCTGTCTCCCTCTCAGTAGGCCAGTCTCTATTGTCTGAGGCAAGGCAGCCTTCTTCTTTTGGCAGGTTTTCCCTTTTAAGCTCCCCCATCCTCCAGATAAAACAAGCCTTGTAGGTGCACCTCTTTGGTGTTCAAGAGGCCCAGAAGAGCTAGTTAGTCTCCTCTCTGGCAGAATGAGGGTGTGTCCCATCACAGTTGGAATACTTAAAGTAGCCATAAAGCAAATCGTCTTGAGATCCTTTGATCTAAAATAAAATTAATATTAAAAAGTATAATATATATACAACAAATTTAAAACAACCAAATGTTATTTAAAAATCATTGAAGTATTCAAATGGATCAAAATAACATTGACTGATTCCAAAGGTGACTTGGGGTGTGACTTTTATTCCTGCTATGTCTACTCCTCACTCTTGAACATGAGAAATACAAACTCAGAATAATTCCCACTGATTAGCTGGGGAGAGACTGAAGTTTGCATTTGCAAGATTTCTCTGGTTTGAAGTCCAGTGTTATCAGTACCTCCAGCCTCTGCATTTATCTTATACTAGAATTGCCTCAGGGCGGTAATACTACTGTAGGCATATGCCACACAGGAATAAAGTTAGTAGAGCCCACATTTGCTTTCAAATCAGAGCCTCCTGCTGTGCAAGCCTTGCAAATCTTAATGCTTTAGCTCAGTATCAGCTCACTGCAGAAAGAGCAGGAGGAACAAAGTTGTATATTTCATTCCATCTTAGAGAAAAATCAATCAAGTCACCTATAGGCATTAGAGATCCAGATGTAGGATTTGAGTAATAATTTTGACCTAGGCTCTTCGGAAACTAGTGGATATCTCCAATTCCCAGCAACCAAGCCTGTAGTGACTCCCATATACAAAGCTGTTAATGAATTGTATGCTGTGAATAATCATTGCCGATATACAACATGAAACACTCCACTAAATAGGGTTCAGTATAAAGGGTCTAGTCCAAAGGACATAGTGAAAGCTGGCTAGAGCAACTATATCAGAGGAATTGCACGGGTTAAGAATTCTCTTTTATCTAAACGGACATTAGCAAGTGAACTAGTTTCCATTGACATTTAGCCTAACCCAAGAGCCAATGGCAATAACAAGGGCTAGGTTCAATTTGTATTTTCTGAAATAAATAAAACTATGACCTTCCTAGAGCTGAACTCTTATTTTTGGTTGTGAGAAATTAAATTAAAACCTCCCTCGCTATTTTTGCAGGAGGTTCTTCCCCACTCACAAGCACTCAGCTTTGGGAATATGGAATCACAAGTATCTTTTTATTTGGGGAAATGGAAAAACTATCAAAAGACATGAAAACCTAGTATATATTTACATACAGGAAAATGAGCAACCCAAATCAGTGTATTCAGGCGTTTGGTCAACTCCATAGTTTCAGATAATTGTCTGGCTTATTGAGATCCAGAATTCTTAGCCCCACCACAGACCCCATATAAGACCCCATCGCAGAACCAGATCAACTCAATAGTAATTAAGTGGTATCAGTCTCCTCCAGTCCAGAATGAACTGCTCTGCCAGGTCCTGCTCCAGTGTTCAGTTACCTGGTCCTTTGGCCACGTGTGCCAGGCAACTGTGAAGGCTGAACTCTGATCTGGCTCTGATTCAGTTGGGCCTCATTACAAAGTAAGCTTGGCCCAGCTGCTGCTGGACTAGCCCTACAGATTCATTCCACAAAGAGGCACAGAAACTCCAGGTAGGGAACCCAAAGTAAAACAGGAGCCTTAGACAAGAAGAACAGACAGCGTGCTAAAAACTTCAATAGATTCAAGGAAGGGTGGCTACAATGCTACCAAATTATATTCACTCACATAGCTAAATTATGAGGTATGTCATGCTCCTGACTGTGTTTGTGTGCGCGCGCATGAGTGTGTGTTTTTAGTATATAAAAATGAAAATTACATAGAGACATGGAAAAGTGACTTATTACTGGTGACCTAACTAACTCTTCAGCTGAGAATATAACAGTGTCACTTTTTCCTCCAAAAATTATTGTTCCTGATGCTGAATGTACTTTCAGAAGTCAGATACTGTCTGACTGCATGGATCCAAAGACCCAAACACTTGAAAAACAGCCACAGAATGGGCCACAGTCGTTGCTACAATTCCATAATTGCAATAGCAAACACATAGGGGCTGCACAAGTGTTCCATACCCTATCCCTCAACTAAAGAGACAGATTTCCCCTCCACCCCTACCTCATATAGGCCATGTATTTACTAGAATTTGTTTATATGTAAACTTTGGTTTTAAAGAAGGTATATACATTTGTGAAAAAAATTCAGTCCCATGAGTTAATCATTAATGCACAGAGTTTGGGTAGGTTGAATAGCTACTCAAGCATATTCTCCCACCAGTTTAAAAAAAAAAGGTAAAATCATTCTCCTCCAGACTTCACTTTGAAGCAAGGCCAAGCTCCTAGCATGTTGGTGAGGGGGGGAGGGGTGGAATCCGTGAGGTGTGATACGTTTCTACAATATGTTTGTATGCTCCTATTAGGTTTCTCAGTGCATGTGAGATAAAAGGAAACACATTCATCCTCTGCACCTCCACTACTAACAGTATCTGAAAATTAAGGTAATAGGGGTCAGATCCTATAAGGTGCTGAGCACCCTTATTTCCCACTCCATAAATATCTCCCACAAGAGACATTCAGCACCTCAAGGTCAGACTCAGGTATGTGTCATTTCTGTGGTAATTTGACAGAAGGTTAATACATTTTTCCAATGTAGTGGAAAGTGCTTTTAAGGCTATGTCTACACTTGCATATATATTCAGCTAATTGATAATATATATATTCGCGCATGTTCCCCATACAGTGTTGTGCTGTGTACACTTGAATGCTCATGTCCACACTGCTGCATTTGTTACACATTGTCAGCACTACCATTTCAGGAGTGGTATCACAGGACACGCTCTTAGGAACTACTTTGCTGGGAGGTGTTGGTATTGTCCACATTTGCTGAAGGTAGTTCCTGCTCACATCTCCCTCCTGTCAAACTGTGTGGAAGACATGGAGCAAGTGAATGATGATGTGATTCTGCTCATGCTCCTTATTGAGGGACAAATGTTTATGGGGTGCAGTAGGTGATTGGCAAGACACTGGATGGAACTGAGGCAGAACTTACTGACATGGAAGATGGCTGACCATGAGAGTGATGACAAGCCATTTTGATCCCATGGAACAGATACAGTGACTGCCAGTATTGCCATGGTATGTCCATGGGTGGACCATCACTTCTGCTCTAGCAGATGGTGTTGTAGGATCATATCATTTTGGAAACCTGGGATGACAAGCAGTGGCTTCAGAACTTCTGAATGAGGAAATAGACCTTCATGGAGTTGTGAGAGCAGCTCACACCAACCATCCAGCATCACAACACTCAATTCATAACAGTGCAGAAGCAAGTAGCTATTACCCTGTGAAAACTGGCAACACTGGAGCTGTTTACCAGTTGCAAGCCTTTTTGGGGTTGGAAAGTCCACTGCTGGGCTCAGGTTTGCAAGGCAATTAATACGGTGATCTACCCATGGATGGTTACCATAAGCAAAGTTCCAGAAATAATAGCTGGATGTGAGAGGACGGGGTTTCTGAACTGTGCAGAGGTCATTGATGGCACCCACATCCCAATACTTTGCTCACCAAAAGGGGAAAGTGAGTCTGTGAACTGAAAAGATTACTTCCTTGTTCTGTAAGATTCAATGAAGCACAGAATCAGATTCATAAATACCAATGTTGGAAATACTAGAAAGGTTCATAACTGAGTGCTGAAGAGATCAGGTTCATATATTCTTTCTTTTCACCACTCACTATCGGGGTCATAAGTGGACTTTGCAGATGTTATGCATCAGACACCCAAGGCTGAAAATGGTCAAGGTTGGCTGGAGGTGGGGGAGGAGGGACCATTTAATCATTTTTCAGTGGCAGATGTTTCTGATGTTACTTTAATTGTGTTGCCTTGTTCCGTACATGAACCAAGCCATAAAGATGTTTATGTACCCATTTTCTGTATTGAGACTTCTGCTGCTTTTAAAGCTACCAGTTCTTTCTAAGCACATAACAATATACTTTCACCATCCCTCTGGTGTATTTTTTGGAATATGGATATTTATGGACCTAAGGGAGGCAGGGGGAGAAATGGATGTAGGAGGAAAAATATTTGCAATATGCTGGCACCAGAGTGTTATACTATTCAAAGACATGTGCTTTGAATCATTGGGCCCAATCCCAAACTGGAAAATATTTCATGTTCATCATACTCAAGAAGAATCCACACACAAGTCAAGGAACCAATAACATTTATTAAAAGTGGTACATGGAACATAAACTTGAACCTTTTTTTATAAGGAACTGTAAATGAAAGACAACAGATCTATGTCCACAAAGAACACCCAAATGCTAACATCTCTGAACTCATCACATTGCCCTTCCATTCTGCCTGAAAAAGTGGGGGCAGGAACGACGGCAGAAAATTGTTTGGGGACAACCCGAGACTTGTCCTGAATGGGGTTTAGAGGCCACACATTTGTTGGGCTTCAGAGACTGCCCTAGGTTCATTGTTCCCCTCCTATATGCTCAGGGGGTCCCACTGGAGAGTATTATCCCAGGAGTCCTGCCAGCTCCTCCCAGTCACTTAGTGGAGCAGAGGGATTGGGTCCTCAGCCTCAGCAACATCCTGGGTGGCAGCCAGAGGAGGAGGTGGTGCCACTTCGGGAGAGGAACAGTGGCCACAGTAGCAGGCAGGCCCTGAACTCATTCAGCCACCAATTGAATCACTCTATTCGGTCACGCTCCCATGGCCTTTGGGCAAGCTCCCATTCCTTGTGGCATGTATCCTGCTCTAGAAACTGATTCATCAGTGCTTCTTCCTGTTGAAGAGCCCAATCCTCTCATGCTTGAGGAACTGCAATCGTTTCTGGTTCCTCCTATCCATGCCAATGAGCAGGTCTTCCAGAGTCTCTCTCCATCTACCTCTGCTGTGGTGATGCTCCTGCCCTCCCAACAGAATGGTTCACCTCTCAGGAGCTGACGGTCCTGCCAATTCAAAGACAAGGGTAGCATTATTTTTTTTTCCTTTGGAAGAAACTAAGAAATCCCCACACAAAACATAATTTGCTGTAGAAGGCAACAATATTGATACTTTTTAGGAAAGAAGGAGGATTTGGGGAACTACAGGCCAGTCAGCCTCATCTCAGTCCCTGGAAAAATCATGGAGCAGGTCTTCAAGGAATCAATTCTGAAGCACTTAGAGGAGAGGAAAGTGATCAGGAACAGTCAGCATGGATTCACCAAGGGCAAGTCATGCCTGACTAACCTAATTGCCTTCTATGACAAGATAACTGGCTCTGTGGATGCGGGGAAAGCAGTGGACATGTTATTCCCTGCCATAGAAAAGCTTTTGATATGGTCTCCCATCGTATTCTTGACAGCAAGTTAAAGAAGTATGAGCTGGATGAATGAACTATAAGGTGGATAAAAAGCTGGCTAGATCGTCGTGCTCAATGCGTAGTGATCAATGATCCATGTCTAGGTGGCAGCCGGTATCAAGCGGAGTGCCCCAAGGGTCAGTCCTGGGGCTGGTTTTGTTCAATATCTTCATTAATGATCTGGAGGATGGCATGGATTGCACCCTCAGCAAGTTTGCAGATGACACTAAACTGGAAGGAGTGGTACATATGCTGGAGGGTAGGGATAAGATACAGAGGGCCCTAGACAAATTAGAGGATTGGGCCAAAAGAAATCTGATGAGGTTCAACAAGGACAAGTGCAGAGTCCTGCATTTAGGATGGAATAATCCCATGCAGGACTCTACCGCTACAGACTAGGGACTGAGTGGCTAGGCAGCAGTTCTACAGAAAAAGACCTAGGGGTTACAGTGGATGAGAAGCTGGATATGAGTCAATAGTGTGCCCTTCTTGCCAAGAAGGTTAATGGCATTTTGGGCTGTATAAGCAGGAGCATTACCAGAAGATCAAGGGACATGATCGTTCCCCTCTATTCAACATTGGTGAGGCCTCATCTGGAGTACTGTGTCCAATTTTGGGCCCCACACTACAAGAAGAATGTGGAAAAATTGGAAAACATCCAACGGAGGGCAACAAAAATGATTAGGGAGCTGGAGCACATGATTTATGGGGAGAGGCTGAGGGAACCGGAATTATTTAGTCTGCAGAAGAGAAGAATGAGGGGGGATTTGATAGTTGCTTTCAACTATCTGAAAGGGAGTTCCAAAGAGGATGGATCTAGACTGTTCTCAGTGGTACCAGATGACCGAACAAGGAGTAATGATCTCAAGTTGCAGTGGGGGAGGTTTAGGTTGGATATTAGGAAAAACTTTTTCACTCGGAGGGTAGTGAAGCACCGGAATTGGTTACCTAGGATGGTAGTGGAATCTCCTTCCTTAGAGGTTTTTAAGGTCAGGCTTGACAAAGCCCTGGCTGGGATGATTTAGTTGGGGATTGGTCCTGCTTTGAGCAGGGGGTTGGACTAGATGACCTCCTGAGTTCCCTTCCAACCCTGATATTCTATGATTCTATGATTTCAGGAATGTGACTGTTAGATTATCCTTGCTTCTTAGACAGCTTTTGCAGCCCCCAGAAAAGGAGTCCAGGCTAATAATGGTAAGTGTAGTGGTCCCTCAGTCTCAAGTGAGGAGGGAGGTCACTCTTCCTCACTGCTGCAGTAGTTGGGCTTGGACATCACTGGCTGGGGCCAAACAACAAGCAATCTATAGCTTGCAGCCTCCTGGCTGGAGCAGACCTCAATCAACAGTTTAAAGCCCACAGCCTCCTGGCTGGGGCAACCAACAATCAAGGGACAGGCCTTCAGGCTGAGGGTGAGTGTACCGCCAATCCCCAGGTGCAGGGTAGCAGCAAAGAGGGTCGAGGGAACCAGGCCCACCATACTCCACTGGGTCCCAGCCCAGGGCCCTATTATACACTGCCTTGCTTCCCAGCACCACAGCCAGACCAAAGTCTGGTTCCCCTGGGCTATTTCCCACCCCATTTAGTTGGTGTTGCCATCAAGCTGGGGTCTGTCTCACTGCCTCGCAGTCAGACATTGGCCACTTCAGCCACTACTCAGAGTCTTCTGTCTCTTTGCTCTGTAGGTCTGCTCGGTTGGTGGTCCACAGTCCTTCAACAGGCTTGACTCTTTGGTGCAGTTTCAAATGAGCTCCAGGGCCCTCCCTTTATACTTCCTGCCCCACCCCGGTACTTTCGAGCGAAGGGGGTGGAGCAGGTTTAGTAGAAAAGTAGTAGTCCCTTGCTCTCAAGTCTGGGTGGAGGCCACTCCCCCTCACTACAGTAAGATACATGTAGTAATGTTTTTAAAAAAATTGTGTTCATAGTGTCTTGGGGGGTTAGTTCTTTCTGGGGGCTATGCTACCAGTTTTCAATTTCTTCTTTAAAGGCTATCCATCATTTGAGATCATAATGGTTTTCAAGGTACCAGAGAGGGAAAAGAGAGATGGCTTTCTAGTTCCGAGGAGGAGATCTGGCAATGTATGCCAGAGAGATGTTTCTGCTAATGGTCACTGTAGCAAGAAGCAAAAAATTGAAGCATGGGGCCTGGAACAAGGCTGAAGGATGGAGATGTTTTGTTCGAGTAAGCAGGTACAAGGTGTAGGATTGGTTACTATCAATGCCAGGATGTAATATGTAACTTATTTATATCACTGTATAAAAGAGCTGGTATAGGATATAGGGGTCTCTGTTCAGCCTAAGGGGCAGCAGAATGTCCTGCTGCTGACTGAACTGAGTGCTTGCCACTGGACACTTATGTATTAGTGTACCTGTAGAACATTGATCTGAAAAGCTAGACTATGTCTTGAAGACTATAAACCTTTTGGAGTGCCTTCCCCACCAAACTGAGTCTATAGTCTTTCTAAGTAATAATATCGAGATCTGATGAGCCAGCTATCTGCACAGAGCTGGGACGGCACATGGAGATGTCCCACATGCACACCAACGGACAACGCTGGTGATCCCAACCACTGATTTGGTAAGTGGTGAACTATCCACTGTAGGAATCATGATCTAACATGGCAGAAAACTCCAAGCTAGGGAACCCCCTTATCCCCTCCCTTCAAATCCCCAGAGTTTAATAACATTTGGATGCACTGAGTAATGAAAAAAAGCAGTCTATATGAGTTTTAAAAACAAAGTGGGGAAGAAATATGGAATGGAATTTGTGTGGCTAGAGTAGAGCCTGTAGCCTTGAAAAATAATAAGGGTAATAAATGTACAATATTACAAACTTTGGCTATGACTGTTAAATGGTTAAGACAACACGTCACAAAATTGGTGGGGCAAGTAACAGAAACAAAGAAAATGTCAGAAGAAACAACGGAAGCAACAAAGTACTAGAAAGCACAGGAACAGAATAGAAAATTGGAAACAGTGGTAGAGAATCTGCAAACAAGAGAAGTGCTGTCCTCCATTATAAATCTAGTTGGGCAACAACAGACTTCAAGTACTTATATAGTGCCTGAAGAATGGGGACAGAAATGGAAAAATGTGGCCCTAACAAAATTAAAAAATAGAACTTTGGATGATTGGAATGGGTGTTGCAATGCGGACACGTGGAATGACTCAGACGAGCTATCTAACATCCAGGGGCAAGGGCGACTGTCTTGCAACCACCAGTGTATGATAAGAATCAGGTTCTGGTAAAACCTAAACCGAGACCTGGATTGTCAGTTCAGGAGAAATCAGTGCAAAGGATGGAGAAGTAGCAAACAATACTTTCACTGGATTGGTAAATCAAATGAAGTTAAAAATGGAACAGTTCACAGACTACATTAAGAAAAAGGAGCTGTGACTTGATTGCAGGGGAGTGGATAAAAAGAATTTCAAAGTTAAAAATTTAGAGTGAGTGGGTTAACACCTGGAATTGATGCAATAACATATGGAGTTGCCCAGAACCAGTTAACTGCAGCGGGCAAGGGTACTCCTGCAATCCATTTGGCATGCAGAGAAAAGCAACAGACACTGGGGGAACAAATTCAGGTTTAGCAAGAGCAGGTAACAACCCCCACTCTCCTTTCAGAGCCAGGATAAAAACCAGGAGTATGGGTTCCCAACCGTTTTAACCCACGGAGCCCCACTCCTTGATCCGAGCTAATAATATAACCTTTGTCAAATATTTTTATATACTAGTTAAGTTTTCCTTTACATCCTCTCTCAGTTTGCTAAACTTGCTGCTGCTGCCTGTACTTTAAAATTAATTAACTCTATAGAGCAGGGATCAGCAACTTTAGCACGCGACCCACCAGGGTAAGCCCCCTGGCGGGCCAAGCTGGTTTGTTTACCTGCTGCATCTGCAGGTTCAGCTGATTGCTGCTCCCACTGGCCACGGTTTGCCACTCCAGGCCAATGGGGGCTGTGGGAAGCAGCACAGGCTGAGGGATGTGCTGGCCGCCGCTTCCCACAGACCTATTTGGAATGAGAGTAATATGAAAAATTATATATATAAACAAAACATTAACTATTTTGACCACCAGGCAGCCGAAACTATCTCTGAACCTGTAATTCATGGTGTTAAGGGCCAGCTACTGAAGTAACAGTACACCATTTATAATGTGCATGACATTGCTAAACTGTTTAACCAAACACAAGTAAAAATTAACCAACTAATTGGAGCAAACAGTAAGAAGGCAAGGAAACAACAAATTGGTAAAGCAATTATTTGTACTGCTTATGGAAGTTACATAGTAACTACAAATTGTGTAGATAAATTCCTTGTTAGTACCAGTCATAATTTGGGATCAGTAACCATTACCAGTCAAGCTGTATAATATTACCATGATACAAATCAGCTTTCCAGCAAAACACTGGCATATGACATTCAGAAAAAGGCTGAGGGTATTCTGCACCAAAAAAAAAAAATTCTGCACACAATATTTTAAGATTCTGCAAATTTTATTTGTCAAATCAATGCGGAGTCTCCACACGGCAATGGGGAGCACAAGCCACTGGCTGCAGAGAGGTGGGAGATCACTGTGATGTTCCTCCACCCCAGGACACAAACATGGACTCAGCAGTGAAGCTGCACCCAACCCTGACACAGCAGACTGGGCCTGCCCCAGAAACACCCCAGGGCTCTGCTCCTCTGTGCCAGGTGCACAAGATGTGAGCAGGCAAGCTCAGCAAGGCAGGATCCAAGTGTGGAGGGGCTTTGTGTGGGGGGATCCAGGTGTGGATTGAGAGGGTTCTGTGTGGGGCAATCTGGGTGCGGGCAGCTCAGTAGAGGATCCAGGTGCTGGGGGATCTGCATGTACAGGGGTTTGTTGGGCGGGGGAGGAGGGGGTGTTCTGGCTGCAACAGTAATGGGATTCTGCAGGGAGGTCCAGGTGAAGGTGATTGGGAAGGGGTCTGAGTGTGGGGGGGCTCAGTGGGGGGTCCAGATGCTGGAGGAGTGGTGTGCAGTTGGGTGGGGATCCAGGTAGAGCTAGTTGGGGCTCAGTAGGGTGGGGATCCAGGTGCAGGTGGCTTGTCCGGGTGGTCCAGGTGCAGGGAGAGTGAGGCTTTTCGGGGGGGAGGTTCTAAGTGCAGGGAGGTGAGGCTTGGTGGGAGGGTCTGGATATGAGGGAGTCTGGATGCATGAGGGTTGGGGGAGCATGTAATGTACAGGGATCCCTCCCATTGCAGCTGAGGAGCGATTGGTGCAGGAAGCGCAGGTGGGGGAGTTTGCAGAGCTTCCTGTAGCTAGGGGAGAAACCTAGGGGTGGATCTGACCTAGCCCTGGATGCCGTGCAGGAGAAGAGGAAAACCCATCCTCCCCAGCCGGAACTAACAACTGAGCCTGGCACAGGGTAGGAGCCACCAGCCAGGTCTTCCCCTGTCCCGCCCCCTGCCCTGCAGTGATTTGCCTCTCTGCTGGCTGCCCTCGGCACCTGAAACATACTGCTGGGGAGAGTTACATGACCGCTTTTGTGGCTTCCCTTTGCTCCCCCGTCAGAAAGTCATTTTTCTGTGGGGATGCAAGGAAATCTGCAGGGAACATAAATTCTGCGCATGCACAGTAGTCAGAATTCCCCCAGGAGTAACAAGGGTTCAGCTAAGCCTTAAGCAATAGAGGGGTTGTACTAATGGAAAAACAGCAAAACTGCACCCTCACTGGACACTTTAATGGTAACATGTTATCAACATATTTTCACTATGTTATTACACCAGTTATGGGGATTATTTATTTTATCCCTTTCTAAAAATGTCAAAAATATGGCTAGCTATTCTCTATATCTAAAACCAATAAAGACTGCAAATGTGAACAGAACTGAGGGAAAATATAGGCATTTTTAAATTATGAATGGTCACATCACTGATAAATCTCACTCATAGATTAAAAGATCCAAATTAATAGTGCATCCCACATCTAGAGTGACCACATGAACCAGCAGGAACAGCAAGCTGAGCACATGATGAGAAACTGTACCTTCCTTCCAGTAATTCAGCCCATTCACATTAAGAGTCATGAAAACACCAACAGTAAGAAGGATTCTTTTGTGTCTCTGATTATCCCTGCACTTCCAGAATGAGAATAGAGAACATCTAAGACTCCTAAAAAACTGAATTATCAATACCTCCTGTAGCGGGGTGGTCACCTGCTCCTGCCCTTAAGGGCTCGAAATCAGCCCTTGGAGAGGGCTGAGGTTGTGAGAGGGCTGCTGCTAGGGAAAGCAGCAAGCCTCAGCTTATTGGAGAAACAGCCACAGCTGCAGCCACACCCCAGTCAGGGCCCAGCTGGCCTTTATAAAAGGGCAGTGGGCCAGGAGGACACAGTCTCTCTCTCTCTCTCTCTATCTCGATCTATCTCTCGATGTTGAGAGGGAAGGGCCTGACTGCTGGGAGCTGAACAGGGTACCTATCAATGGAGCAGGGCTGGGGGAAGGCCAGACGAGCTGGGGAGCTCCAGCCTGAGAAACCCCCATGCTGCAGGCCTTGATAAAGGTCTGGAAAAGGGTACTGGGGTTGCAGAGGGCAGCCCAATGGTAGGCAGAAGCAGCAGGTCCAGACCCTCCTTGCCGATGATGAGTGGCAATTATACTGCAGTCCACCCCAGGGAGCAGAGGCTAGATAGCGAATGGCAGTAGTCAAAGACTGAGGCGAGGTGGGGATAGAGGGTGGGGGTCCCCCGGGGGAGGGGGGAGACCCAGATCTGTGGGGGTACTGCCAGGTGGCAGCACCCCATCATGAAAGGGGCACCGGGGTCCGGGAGGGACTTGGGGCCCACCAGCAAGTGGGACACCGGCATGCAGAGGGAGCTCCGAAGGCTGGAAATGCTAATTCCCTGGACGACCAGCAGGAGGTGCCACAGGGATGAGTCCCGCCCTGCCACACCTCCTTTGACTAACGAAATTGATCATGTATTCTAAAACGTGCAATTGTCTGATTAGTACTAAATACATTTTCTCTTGACACTAGAGATTTCATGAGCCACTGCCAGTGTCTAATCTTCTGAAAGCAAGCTAATCAAGAAACTACTAGAAAGCAGTCAGTGCCACTTGTCAACTGCCAGGATTCTGGATCACTATTAGCCAGACTTCAGACCAGGTCACAATACAGAAGCAGCACTTTTTGCTCTGGTAGATGCCCTACTTCTGTCCAGAAACAAGGGGAAAAAACGGTTACTCGCCTTCTTGTAACTATTGTTCTTTGAGAGGTGTTGTTCATATCCATTCAATTAGATGTGTGCGTGCCACATGCACAGTCGTCAGAAAGTTTTTCCCCTAGGAGCACCTGTAGGGTCGGCTGTGGAGCCCCCTGGAGTGGTGCATTCATGGCACTCAATGTATGACTCAGCTGACCCAATGCCTCCTCAGTTCCTTCTTGCCGGTTACTCTGACAGAGGGGAAGGTGGGTAGGTTTGGAATGGATATGAGCAAAATATCTCAAAGAACAACACTTACGAGAAGGTGAGTAACCGTTTTTTCTTCTTCAAGTGATTACTCATATTGATTCCAGTTAGGTGACTCCCAAGGCTTACCCAGGCAGTGGAGTCAGAGTTATGGAATTGCTGATTGGAGAACCGCTCTGCCGAAAGCTGCATCATCTCTGGCATGCTGGATGATGGTGTAATTAGAAGTGAAGGTATGTACCGAGGACCAAGTTGCTACCCTGCAGATTTCTTGTATCGGGACCTGGACCAGGAAAGCCTCTGATGAAGCCTGAGCCCTCGTGGAGTGTGCCGTAAGAGCCAGGGCTGGTATTTTGGCCAGCTCATAGCATGTGCAGATGCATGAAGTGATCCAGGAAGATAGTCTTTGAGATGAGACTGGGAGTCCTTTCATTTGGTCTGCCACTGCTATGAATAACTGGTTCAACTTCCAGAATGACTTAGTGCACTCTAAGTAAAAGGCTAGTGCTCGCCGAACATCCAGGGAGTGCAGCCTCTGCTCTTGGCTACGGGCATGAGGCTTAGGATAAAAAACGGGCAGCAAAATGTCCTGACTAGTGTGGAAGTGTGACATGACTTTAGGAAGAAAGGCCAGGTGAGGTATGAGTTGCTCCTTATTCCTGTGGAAAACCATGTAAAGTGGGTCAGAGGTGAGGGCCTTTAACTCAGACACCCTCCTTGCTGATGTAATGGCGACCAGAAAGGCTACCTTTCACAACAGATAGAGAAGGGAGCGAGTCGCCAGCAGTTCAAATGGGGGCCCCATTAGCCTGGAGAGGACCCATTAAGGTTCCACGTAGAGACAGGCAGTCTGAGCTGGGAATGTACGCATTCCAGACCCTTGAGTAACCAACCAATCATAGGGTTGGTGAAGATGGAGCATCCAGATGCTCCTGGGTGGAAAGCCAAGATAGCAGTGAGGTCTACCTTTATGGAGGATGTTGCCAGGCCTTCCTGTTTCAGGTGCAGAAGGTACTCTAAGATGAGAGGTACAGGTGCCTGGAGAAGGGGTGTATGGCGCTTGTCACACCAACAAATAAATCTTCTCCACTTTGCCATATATGTGGCTCTAGTGGAGGGCTTCCTGCTGCCGAGTAGGACCTCCCTTACTTGTTCTGAGCACAGAAGCTCCATGAGGTTCAGCCATGAAGTTTCCAAGATGTGATGTGAAGGGATTGCAGGTCAGAGTGATGAAGACGACCATGGTCCTGAGTGATCAGGTCAGGGAGAAGAGGCAACGTGACCAGGACATCCACTGACAGTTCCAAGATTGTGGTGTACCAATGTTGTCAAGGCCATGCTGGTGCTACCAGAATTGTCTCTGTCCCATCCCTACGGACCTTGAGTAGGGCCTGGTGCATGGGAAGGAACGGGGAAAAGGCACAGAGCAGGTGGCCTCCCCTGGGAAGCAGGAATGCATCTGTGATCAAGCCTGGACTGTATCTCTGGAAGGAGCAGAACATTGGGCATTTTCTGTTGCTCCGGGTGGTGAAGAGATCGGGGAAACCCACACCTCTGGAAGATGGAATGTATGACATCTGGCCAGATAGACCACTCATGATTGCAAAAGGACCTGCATACCCAAACACCCGCCAGCGTGTTCTGAACTCCTGGTAGATCGGATGATTCCAGGTGAATGGAGTGGGCTATGCAGAACTCCCACAGCCGGATGGCTTCCCGACATAGGGGAAAAAACCAGGCTCCACCCTGCTTGTTAAACTGTGGCAGTGGTGTTGTCCATCTGAACTGCTATGCACTGACCTTATAGTCGGGCCTGAAAGTTCTGGCATGCTAGTCATATTGCCCTCCGCTCCTTGATATTGATATGGAGGTAGAGCTCGTCCTGCGACCAGAGGCCCTGCATTTGGGGGTCTCCCAAATGCGCACTTCACCCCAGAGCTGACATGTCCATTACAAGGGACAAGGAGGGCTGAGGGCTGTTGAAGGGGACTCCTTCGCACATTGTGCGAGAGTCGAGCCACCATTGAAGGGACTCAGGCACCTGCCCTGGCACCATGACCACTGAATTCAGGCTGTTGCATCCCGGGTGATAGGCTGAAGCGAGCCACGTCTGTAGAGGCCTGAGCCTCAGTCTGGCAAGCTGGGTCACGTAAGTGCAGGCTGCCATGTGGCTGAGGAGACTCAGGCATCCCCTTGTCGTAGTGGTCAGGTACTGCCTGAGGCCTTGAATGATGTCCATCATGGCTTGGAATCGGGACTCTGGCAAAAGTGCTCTTGCTTGAACCAAGTCTAACACTGCCCCAATGAATTCTATTCTTTAGGTCAGTGCCAAGGTTGACTTGTTCAAGATGAGGAGGAGACCCAGTCTCTTGAATGTGGATCTAACCAATCGTACTTGAGACTCCAACTGCCCCCTGGTGCAGCCCCTGAGCAGCCAGTCGTCGAGGTTAAGGTATACCTGCACCTGCCTCCAACAGAGAAAAGCCTCCACGACCGACATGCATTTGGTGACATTCGGGGCTGTTGAGAGGCTGAATGAAAGGGCCATGAATTGATAATGTTTGTGGTCAACCATGAAGCTTAAGAATCGCCTTTGTACAGGCCAAATAGCTATATGGAAGTACGCATCCTTCATGTCAAGCACGGCACACCAGTCTCCCGGATCCAGAGAGGGAATAACGGTGCCCAGGGAGACCATGCATAAGCTCAACTTTACTGTGAATTTGTTGAGACCTTACAGATCCAGAATAGGTCTGAGACACCCCTTGGCTTTGGGGATTGGGAAGTATTGGGAATAGAATCCCTTGCCCCTGAGCTCCTGAGGAACTTCCTCCACTGCTCCCATAGCGAGAAGCGCTCACACCTCCTGGATGAGGAGTTTCTCATGAGAGGGATAGGGAAGGGGGGGTTTGAGGGAGAGTACAAGCAGAATTGGAGAGAATATCTAACTTCCACCATATGGAGAACCCAGTGGTAGAAGTGGGACAGACGATTCAAGAAAGATGGGAAAGGAGCTGGAATTGAGACTGGTGTGCCATCCTCGGGTGCACCTTCAAAAGGCCTGCTTTGAACCCAATGATGGTTTTGGGCGGGGGGGGGTTGAAGGCTTTCGACTGCCATTCCTGCCCCTTCTCCTATAAAAGTCCTGCCTTGGCTGAGGAGGATAGGAACACTGCTGCTGCTGCTAGGGCTTGAATGTTTACATTGGGTTGCTGGGGTGGGCATACCCAAGGATTTCATGGTAGCCCTGGAGTCCTTTAGGCTATGCAGCCTAAAGTCAGTCTGTTCTGCAAACAGACCTGCCCCATCAAAAGGCAAGTCCTGCTGGGTCTGTTGAATCTTGGGTGGGAGTCCTGAGACCTGCAGCCATGAGCTATGCCTCATGGTAATACCAGAGGACAAGGTGCACACCACTGAGTCCGCAGCATCCAGTGAGACCTGTAAAGAGGTCCATGCCACTGCCTTGTCCTCCTCCACTATCGTTCCAAACTCCTCCCTGAACTCTGTTGGCACCAACTCCTTAACCTTGAGCATCAAGTTCCAGGGGTTGAAGCTGTATCTACTCAGAATTTCCTGCTGGTTGGCAATCCTGCGTTGCAACCTCCCCACACATACCCCGTAGAATATACTTTGTCCCCAAATAAATCTAGGCCCTTGGCATCCTTGGACTTAAGCGTTGGGGCTTGTTGTCCCTGCCTCTCCTTTCATTTACTGCAGCCACCACCAATGAGCAAGGCTGCGGGTGTGTGAAGAGGTATTCGTACCCCTTAGATGGGATGAACTACTTCCTCTCTGCACCCTTTGTAGTGGGAGGGAAGGAGGAGGGGGTCTGTGAAATCGTCTTAGCATTGGCCTGTATAGTCTTAATGAGGGGTAGAGCCACCCTCGACAGGCCTTCCAGGGTCAGGATGTCGACCAATGGGTCCTCCCGACTCCACCACCTTCTCGGCCTGCAGGCCCATATTTCGCGCCACACTGCAAAGGAGGTCCTAGTGGGCATGGCTGTCTATGGAGTCCAGAGACGGAGGTACCTGCAACCACCTTGTCTGGGGAGGATGATGAGGAGGCTAACGGGGGAACAGGGTCCTCCTGACCCTGTTGGTCTGGAGGGGCCTCCTGTCCTCCCTCTCTGTTGAAGCCAACCACACCTGGATCAGGAACTGATTCCAGGGGATGTAGAGCAACCCTAGGGGTGGGGTGACTGGCTGATGCCTCTGGCACCCATGGTTCAGAGGTCGCCAAATGGGAACCTTTGAATTGGGTTCCCTGGGCCTGGTGATACACCCATGGAGTCCAAAATAGCCACTGCACTGGTCCAAGCCACTGAAGACAGGGACCGTGATGGCTAGGGTGGAGCTAAATGCAGCTGGACTGGGGAGTGGCACTGTGAGGAATGGTGTCACGATGCTGGGGAGTGGTGCTGTAAGGCTGGGAGAGGTGCCACGATCTGAAGCAGTACCGAGATCGGGATCTGTGCGGGGACACTGACCAGTGCCGAGATGACTGGTGTTGAGAGCGGGACTTGCTGCATGACTGGGATCGGCATGAGGATCAGCATCGCAATCAGGAGCACTGGCTCAAGTCCGACTGGTGCTGCGATTACGAGCAGCACCTGGACTCCGAGTGGCACCGGGACTGCAAGCGGCGCCGTGATTCCACAGGCAGTGCTGAGGGACGGCGCATAACCAGTTTGCCGCGAGATTGTGCCACACGTTGTGGTACTGGAGGCTTGGCTCAAAGGACTGGGGACCGTGGTGCTGTCATGGCAATGAGGTCCCTTACAGCTTCAAAGGTGTCTGGGGCGGATGGCAATTCCACCTCCCCAGTGACTTGGCTCGGGGAGTCCAACAGCACCAGACTCAACAATCCCCCTTGCGGGGCTGAAGTCAATGATACTAGCTCCAAAGTCTTAGGCCCTGGGTGCTCCTCTCTGGGACGTGCCCCGTTGGCCGGCTCCAAAAGGGTGGGTCTCTGAGTCAGAGATCCACTCCTGCCTTGCTTCTGGTGCCGCTTCTGTGTCAGGGAATGGGACTGGTGCTGGGTTGATCCAGCTGGTTTCGGCGCCAGGGAGCTGCAGTATCGCAGGTTTCTCCCAGAGTTCTTACTCAGTGCCACTTCTACCACTGTTGCCGGGATGCTGCACACTGATGAGCTCAGTGTCGTGTCCTGCCGTGCCAATGTAGGTTGCGGTCTAAGTGCCGCCTCCATAAGGAGCTGCTTGAGGTGAAAGTCGTGCTCCTTTTTTTTTCTGGGGCAAAACCCTTTACAAATCCTGCATTTGTCCACTTGGCGTGCTTCCCCCAGACACTTTAAACAAGTGTCGTAGGGGTCGCCTGTTGGCATGGGCTTGTTGCAGAGCTTGAATCCCTGGGACTCTCAACAGCATCCAATGCCATTGATCTTGAAGTAATCCTGATCCCACTTCCAAGAAGGCAGAATGCAGATTCCTTGAAATGGTGTGGATCCTTCCTCTCAGACCTAACTTTATTTACCTATTTACTTAAAAGATAAACATTGCAAATATTTTAAACACCTCTCTCTTTTTACATTTTATCATTTCTTGTGGTCCTTTATAGTTTCTAAGGGTGGTACTAATTATCAGCCATTGATTTAGGGTTTCCTGACCATACACCAAATGCAACAGGTTTTCCTCCTAGGTAGGAAGAGCTTTTCAGCTGGTCATGGGCGTGTAAGCAGAGGCCAGACATGGTATGGCAAGGCCCAAGATGGGAGAAAGTTGGGGCTTGGACTGGTATTAAAAGTTATGGTGATTAGGAAGAAGCCAAAGGTGGCATAACTGTTCATGGGATCAAAAGAAGTGGGCTCAAGTGTGGTGATTGAAATCCAGGGACAGAATGGCAATGCCAAAGGTAGGCCAGGTGTCAGAAGGGAATAGATTTATGGGACTGACATCATGAGAACAAGCATAGCTTATCTGATCTGTCAATCTTGATTTGACACTTACTAAAATCAACATACTACTTTAGTTTTTTTCCAGTTAAACTTTAAAATATTTCATGGGATGGGGCTTCCACCATGAAACTGTTATGAGGAAACATAAGAAAAGACATTCTTTTTAGTTTATAGGTTGTGAGAGACCACTTGGCTATATGTCTGAGAAAAGGACCAACAAACAGAAACTTCCTACTCAAAAGTTTGCAAACAAAAGAATTCAACAGAAACTTAATTATAAATACTTAGTACTTATGCAGTGAAAACAGAAACTGTAAACATCAGGACCATCTACTGAATGAATTGCAAATAGAAATTTGAATCAGGATTAAATAAGAGAAAATTCTTGAAATGAGTAGATAACTCTATGAGGAAAGAGAGTACATTCTGCACTTTTTCCTTATTGTGACATTGGACTATGGCACATGTGGTATGCATCAGCAGTGTGGAAAGAATTTCTGAGCATCATAATCCAAAGTGAACACTGATTATCAAATTTTGCAGGAAAATGGATATTTACTAATGCAGGCAAGTGCTAAATATTTAAACCACAGATGTGTTGGTGACCCCTATAAGATAAATTGCATATATCAAGCTATATGAATTTCTCATTTGCACTCTACCCACCAATTCATCTATAGCCGAACTACTTCTAACATTACAAGCTTATAAGGCACTATGGTAATACAAATAATAAATCATATTATTAAGCACCTTCAAACCACCATATTTTAAATGCCATAGACATATATCCTGCCTTTTTCCTACATGTAAAATTCTTCTCCCTAAATTACAATGTCCCACGGCCAAGGCTGGGCAATATTTAACTGTATCCTAATGACAGGCTTGAAGCCTTACAAGCTTATATCTCATAGGGCCTACAAGTTTTATCCCATTGGAAAAGTATGATCTCCCATATTCTATTGACACACTAACCACTTCGCTCTCGTTTTTGAGGATTCCATAAGATTAGACCTTAAAATTGTGATATTATTAGTTAACTGTTTTAGAATATTTTTAAAGATATTTTCTATAATTTTAAAACATATTGCCAATAATTCTTCACTCCCTCACAAGACTGCCTGGTTAGATGCACAGCAACAAAGGGAGACTGGTGGAGGGATAAGAAATTCAGTGCCATTTACAGAACTGGCCTTTAAATTCATGAAGCCTGTGACCACAGTCCCGCAACTCTGTTTTAGGGAAGCTACAAATGTAAAGAGAATCATAGCTCTCTAACACATTTCTAGTCCTGTTCCTTGCAAAGAAAAATTGTAAAATGATATAAACCAAAGTAAACAAATTGCTAGTATTAAAAATGCAAGCAGTTGGATGCCAGCAGCAGGCTGGATGGTACCTAAGGTAAACTAAATTTATTATGAAATTAAATAGTCGAAAGCATAATGTAATGACTTATTATTTATATTTAATTCAATAAAAACCTTCATTTTAATTTTTTTCCGGAAGTTGCCACAGCATCAGAAGTGTCATGGAATGCCATGTTCTTGCCGAAGAATGTAGGTCATAATTGCCATGGAATGCAAGGAGCTTTCTTTGTGTCTATAATCTGTTACTGATTGTGAAAAAGATATCACTCTACATGTCTAGGCCTTATCCCTCCCTTCACACTCAGCAAAAACTGTCTAAAACAGAGGGCAATTTACTTTAACAAGGACTGCAGAAACAGGCTGTGACACTTTGGGGATTGACCCAGACTGGTAAAATGACCCAGACTGGTTCTGTTACCACCTGCCTTGCAATACTGGGAATCTCTGTGCTCCCAGATACCAGCAGCATGCTCACAGCACAATGATTTCACCCTGGCTTCAGCCCAGTTATTCCTTACAGGGTGACACCAACAACCCTTTTGGTCCCAAGTCTCCCCAAAACCATCGCCCCTGCAGTGTCCAGTCCTTCTTATTGGGCACACACAGGTAACACAAAGTTTCTTGCCTCCAAAGATCCAGTCCATACAACAGCTTGTTAGTTCAGATGGGGTTATACACTCCACTTTAGCACACAAAGGGGGTAATTGAACCTGGTTCCCTATACAATGAATAGAGAGTGGCTTAAGCACCTAAAATGCTTGTTATGGGCATGTTTGACACTTGCTTCACTCCACATGGAGGAGGCAGTAGTGATGGCACTGTATACCCTATAATTTGTAGCCCTGTGATTTGAGCACTTATTCAGGATGTGGAAGACCCAGATTCAATCCCCCTCTCTGCTGTAGAGGGAAAAATAATTTGTAGAGGGTTTTTTTCCCCTCACAGGAGCATGCACAAACCACTAAACTATATAAAATATTCTGATATGGGGTGTCCCATTGAAGTACCTCCACTGTGGATAAATAAAGACTAATGGGAGCAAGGGGATTGGACCCAGGGTCTTCCAGATGGATGCTATAACCAGTGCAGTTCTAAGTCTCTCTCTAAAGACTGTTCCACTGAATATAAATACTTAAATGGTTTTGTAGTCCAGAGAGGTTCTCCCTCAATGTCTATCCTCTTTATACTGCTGTGGTAGCCTAAGGGGCTATGAAAGCCCTGTATCCACCCAGGGAACAACTTATCTGGCAGAGGAATTGAGTAAGACAGCCACAGAAGGCCTATGGGGCCTCCTCTGCAAGGCCTGGCACAGGGGTGTGCTGAGGGCAGGGTTATAGTGAACACTGCTATGGTGATTTTGGGTGGTACTGTAACACAGAAGCAAATTAATTTGGGCTGCAGTAACTTAAGCAGCTGGGTGACATTTCAGTTTTCTCCAAGAGACACAGCACAAAGCCTCATCCATATTGCAAACTCTGCTACTTTAGTACAGTTACATAATCTAGCCACAGAATGCACTATAACAGGTTTCAGAGTAGCAGCCGTGTTAGTCTGTATTTGCAAAAAGAAAAGGAGTACTTGTGGCACCTTAGAGACTAACAAATTTATTTGAGCATAAGTTTCGTGAGCTACACGCTCACTTCATCAGATGCATTTGCTGGAAAATACAGTGGGGAGATTTGTATACACACACAGAGAACATGAAACAATGGGTTTTATCATACACACTGTAAGGAGAGTGATCACTTAAGATGAGCCATCACCAGCAGCGGGCGGGGGGGGGGGGGGAGAAGGAGGAAAACCTTTCATGGTGACAAGCAAGGTAGGCCATTTCCAGCAGTTAACAAGAACATCTGAGGAACAGTGGGGGGGTGGGGTAGCGGGGAGAAATAACATGGGGAAATAGTTTTACTTTGTGTAATGACTCATCCATTCCCAGTCTCTATTCAAGCCTAAGTTAATTGTATCCAGTTTGCAAATTAATTCCAATTCAGCAGTCTCTCGTTGGAGTCTGTTTTTGAAGTTTTTTTGTCAAAGGATAGCCACCCTCAGGTCTGTAATCGAGTGACCGGAGAGATTGAAGTGTTCTCCGACTGGTTTTTGAATGTTATAATTCTTGACGTCTGATTTGTGTCCATTTATTCTTTTACGTAGAGACTGTCCAGTTGGACCAATGTACATGGCAGAGGGGCATTGCTGGCACATGATGGCATATATCACATTGGTAGATGTGCAGGTGAACAAGCCTCTGATAGTGTGGCTGATGTGATTAGGCCTTATGATGGTGTCCCCTGAATAGATATGTGGATAGAGTTGGTTCCTGGGTTAGTGGTTCTGTTGTGTGGTGTGTGGTTGCTGGTGAGTATTTGCTTCAGATTGGGGGGCTGTCTGTAAGCAAGGACTGGCCTGTCTCCCAAGATCTGTGAGAGTGAGGGGTCGTCCTTCAGGATAGGTTGTAGATCCTTGATGATAAGTTGGAGAGGTTTTAGTTGGGGGCTGAAGGTGATGGCTAGTGGCGTTCTGTTATTTTCTTTGTTGGGCCTGTCCTGTAGTAGGTGACTTCTGGGTACTCTTCTGGCTCTGTCCATCTGTTTCTTCACTTCAGCAAGTGGGTATTGTAGTTGTAGGAATGCATGATAGAGATCTTGTAGGTGTTTGTCTCTGTCTGAGGGGTTGGAGCAAATGCGGTTATATCGTAGAGCTTGGCTGTAGACAATGGATCGAGTGGTATGTTCTGGATGAAAGCTAGAGGCATGTAGGTAGGAATAGCGATCAGTAGGTTTCCGATATAGGGTGGTGTTTATGTGACCATCGCTTATTATCACCGTAGTGTCCAGGAAGTGGATCTCTTGTGTGGACTGGTCCAGGCTGAGGTTGATGGTGGAATGGAAATTGTTGAAATCATGGTGGAATTCCTCAAGGGCTTCTTTTCCATGGGTCCAGATGATGAAGATGTCATCAATGTAGCGCAAGTAGAGTAGGGGCATTAGGGGACGAGAGCTGAGGAAGCGTTGTTCTAAGTCAGCCATAAAAATGTTGGCATACTGTGGGGCCATGCGGGTACCCATCTCAGTGCCGCTGATTTGAAGGTATACATTGTCCCCAAATGTGAAATAGTTATGGGTGAGGACAAAGTCACAAAGTTCAGCCACCAGGTTAGCCGTGACATTATCGGGGATACTGTTCCTGACGGCTTGTAGTCCATCTTTGTGTGGAATGTTGGTGTAGAGGGCTTCTGCATCCATAGTGGCTAGGATGGTGTTTTTAGGAAGATCACCAATGGATTGTAGTTTCCTCAGGAAGTCAGTGGTGTCTCGAAGATAGCTGGGAGTGCTGGTAATGTAGGGCCTGAGGAGGGAGTCTACATAGCCAGACAATCCTGCTGTCAGGGTGCCAATGCCTGAGATGATGCGGTGTCCAGGATTTCCAGGTTTATAGATCTTGGATAGCAGATAGAATACCCCAGGTCGGGGTTCTAGGGGTGTGTCTGTGCGGATTTGTTCTTGTGCTTTTTCAGGGAGTTTCTTGAGCAAATGCTGTAGTTTTTTTTGGTAACTCTCAGTGGGATCAGAGGGTAATGGCTTGTAGAAAGTGGTGTTGGAAAGCTGCCTAGTAGCCTCTTGTTCATATTCCAACCTATTCATGATGACGACAGCACCTCCTTTGTCAGCCTTTTTGATTATGATGTCAGAGTTGTTTCTGAGGCTGTGGATGGCATTGTGTTCTGCACGGCTGAGGTTATGGGGCAAATGATGCTGCTTTTCCACAATTTCAGCCCGTGCACGTCAGCGGAAGCACTCTATGTAGAAGTCCAGTCTGCTGTTTCGACCTTCAGGAGGAGTCCACCCAGAATCCTTCTTTTTGTAGTGTTGGTAGGAAGGTCTCTGTGGGTTAATATGTTGGTCAGAGGTGTGTTGGAAATATTCCTTGAGTCGGAGACGTCGAAAATAGGATTCTAGGTCACCACAGAACTGTATCATGTTCGTGGGGGTGGAGGAGCAAAAGGAGAGGCCCCGAGATAGGACAGATTCTTCTGCTGGGTTAAGAGTATAGTTGGATAGATTAACAATATTGCTGGGTGGGTTACGGGAACCACTGTTGTGGCCCCTTGTGGCATGTAGTAGTTTAAATCATCTTAAGTGATCACTCTCCTTACAGTGTGTATGATAAAACCCATTGTTTCATGTTCTCTGTGTGTGTATATAAATCTCCCCACTGTATTTTCCAGCAAATGCATCCGATGAAGTGAGCTGTAGCTCACGAAAGCTTTTGCTCAAATAAATTTGTTAGTCTCTAAGGTGCCACAAGTACTCCTTTTCTTTTTGAGAATGCACTATATAATTAAGATGATGACTCACACAGCGCTTATAATGAATAGTGACTTTATATGATGAACACAATTTGAAGGCAACACATAGGCTGGATTTTGTTTCCATTAAACACTCAATCATTTACAAAAGTTTGTGGGTCCTGGTCTGTGGGGACCAGCTTCTAACAATGACATTGGCAGGTTCGGAGGGTGATTGCTGGCCAGAAGAGGGGGTTTGGGAAAGATTTACTTCAGGATGAGTACAGGTTGTAATTGTGTAATGATAACCCATAGGGATTCCAGAGTGGAGTGGTAGGAGACAACGAGGGACGTGAGCTCACAGGGTTTTTGTTTTTCTATATTGAAGCAGGATATTTGGGTGGCCTGTTCCATGATGTGATCTGCTCCTCTGGTTGAGTGTCTTTGTTTTGTGAAGGCAGTTTTAATGTGTTGAGATGTGTATGCCAGATTTTCTCCTCAGAGCTTATTCTGTGGTATCTGAGTGCCTGGCTGTAGATACCAGATTTCTTGTTAATGTTGCCTGTTTTCTCTCAAAATGGTGTTAAGTCAGAAGGTATATATTCTTGTATATATATTGTATCATTTAATTTCCTCATAGTAGCTGGCATGGATGGGTTCAAGCAGTACTTACCTAACACCTGGAGCTTGTTGAAGTATTACTGCTTTGAGAGATAAGAAGTGTTCAGTGCCCTCAATACATTTAGTTGTTTTTTGTTTGTTTGAAGCATCTGATAAAAATTTATTCACAATAGAGTTTAATGACTTAAATAGGGTAAATAGTGTGCTGGATAGCTAACCAGCAGAAAACATGCCAATTCCAAATGTGTGTCACCTGGGATATTTGAGTTAAGAGGCAGCCTTATGTCTGGGAAGAGAAACAGATCCAGGCTTCTGGGAGGATGGACCAGGTAGTGCACCCACACTACCTTCTGCTACCAGTAAAGCCTTCCTCACCAAACCAGTTTTCTCAGTGTGACCTTCTTCCCGCTGCTCCCAGGTCATGATATATCTCAGAGATTGGAAAACAGTAAGCTGGTAGGCAGGTCATGTCAGGAGATCAGATTGCAATAAAGAGTGAACAAAAGAATTCTGAGCATTTTAGGCCTAAATCCACAAAGGTACTCTAAACCCTAGATTTGGGCACATAAGTCCCTGTTTTAGGCACCACTGAGATCCACAAAATCCCTGCTTGGTTGCTGCCTAGCCCTGTAGGTACCTAAAGTTACTTGGCACCAAAATTTTCACTGTATAAGTTCCCTGTGTGCCTAAGTTTCTGTTTCTGGGCATGCGCACTGTTGCTTCACTCTACACATCTGGATGCCTAAGCACCAACATAATCCTCAAACCAAGGGAAAGTCTCTCTTGCCTATGGTACTAGGGCCAATTCAAAATCCAGCTAGAGGAAGTGGTGGTGGTGATATACTTTTCCTTGTAACTTTTAGTCCAGTGGTTAGATCACTCCCTCAGGGTGTGAAAGGCCTGGGTTCAATTCCTTCCTCCACCTGAGGAAGCAAAATGATCTGAAGAGATCTCCAACTGCCTCAGCAAGTGTTCTAACCATTGATCTCTGGGATACTGTAATGTAGGGACTCCCTCAATCTCTCTTGTTAAAGCTGTTCCACTGACACTTAATAGCTATGTTTGTGGATCTTGGACTGCAAATTGCATAAGGTGTATCTTAGGGTAGATATTTACTCATTATGATTTCCAGACAGAGGGAGCTGCGATTGGCCAAACCTGCAGACATGGCCGGTAAACAAACCAGCCCGGCCCGCCAGGGGCTTTCCCTGAACAAGCGGCGTCCCAAGTTTGGGAAACACTGCTATAGAGAAAACATCCGTGACAGTGTTTTGGAAAATGGATGTGTTGGAAAGAGGCATTCCATCCTGTGAAGGATGGTAGGTTCCACTTATTAATTTTGGGGCTCTTGAAAAACTTGAAATAAAACTTCTGATAAGTTGATTAAATCACCAAAGTTCATTACAAATACAATCCAGAGCCATAGTGGAGTACATGAAGTTATGCAGTTTGTATTCAGAACACTGGGAAAATGAGGTCAAATGCATTGCTGGCACAAATAGGGATAACTTCATCCAAGTTAAATTAATGGAGTTGTGCCTGCTTATGTCAATAGTGAATATGCCTGCTGTTTCTAGGTTCATGGCCAAACTTGGCAGCTTGGCTAAACATTGTAGTTATTTTATTTCACTAAATGAATTGCTGCGAGATTTTCTGGTATAGTATGAGGTACTGATGAGAACAACAATCAAAGCAAGCTGGTTTCAGAGTCTACACAGGATTTTACAAAAGCATTTGAGATTGTTTGGTCTGTGGAGTCAGCAACAAGTGATGCATGTGAGGTAAAGGAAATGGCACCATCTCCAGTGCCTATGAGGGAAATGCAGTAGCCCACAGGAGTGAAGTATATTGATTGGATGTTACCATTGCAGAGGGAGTCACTGAGTTGTAGCATTTTAAAGATTTCAGTTGACTTTAGTTCTTTTACCAAAAAAAAAAAATAAAAACTGCTTGTAGGAATGAAGAGAGAGAGAGAAATCAACAACAACAGCTGCAATGGTAGAAGTAGCCAAAGCTTAACCCTCCTCCCCAAAAATCAAGATGTTCTAACTTAGGTCTGGGAATCTGATAATGCCTATGACACATGAATGACCTTATAAACAAAAGCACACAGAGGCGATTAATCATGTCTTGGATGATTACTGCAAGAGGTACAGATGACTGGATACTGGTGTCTCTCAGACACTGTTAATGAGGCAATTATGAGTAAACAAGAGCATCTCACAAGTAAAAATAAAGCAGCAACAACACTGCTTAACACAGACACTGGGGAAATATTTCTGATTCGGGGAAAACAGTGTCCAATTTATCAAATTAAAGGGGATTTGTTTAAATTCACTAGTCAGGGCCGGCTTAGTGGAAAAATATTCAGACTTTAAAAGAATGGTAGTTCTCAGCATTTGTCCTGAACTTAAGTATTTTCCTGCACAGTAAATGAGTCTGAATAAGTAAGTAAGGGAAACATGCATTTGAGCCAGTTCAGTTCTCATTGGCCATACCTATCACATCTGTGGTAAAAAAGGAAGGAATTACTTACAGCAGTAGTAATAAAAACTCACAGTGAATAGAATCTGGATACATACCTAATAACAAGGAGAGGCAAGCTTTATTTCTTCATTACCAAATAGCTATATTAGTGAACTTGCCAAAAATGATGTATATCAATGACCGTTTCCTGACTAGAACTCCTGATAATATTTATTTATCACAGTCATAGACACATTTGATAAAATATGACTATCTCATGCTTTAGGTACATGAACAAATTAGGGTTTTTTAAAAAAAAATACATAGAGATTCAAATTAAACTGATTTTAATTACAATCCTCCCCACCCTTTAAAACTGAGACCTTCTACCCACCCACTAAAAGCTTAGGAAGGTGGACAGGCTTTGCAATTGGAGAGCTGTGTAGAGCCTTTCCTCCACAGAAAAACTCTGATTGGTTAAAGATGAGGTAGTCATTCATCTCCTAGTTTCCTGATGCTGGCTCACCTCTCATTGTGAGGGTAGAGTAGCAGCAGGAGATTGGCTACAAACTGCCTAATTCCCATGAGAGAGGAGGAATGTCACTCCAGGACAAGGACAGGGAATTGGCAGTAGGCCACCTGGTTGGCTCTGGGCCAATCACCAGACACAGAAGTGGAACTGGCAAGAATGCTCCTGCGACTTGCTGTAGTTTTGGTTTGTACTAGACCCTGGTTCCCAAACTTTCACAACCTATGAACCCCTTTCACCAAAATGTCAAGTCTCGCAAACCCCTTCCTAAAAATGAATATTTCCAGGGATTTTCTCCTTTACCTGAGTATAAATTATAAAAGCAGTGATCGTGGAAATATAAAATATGTTTTATGACAAGCTTATTACACACTATTTATTATTAATTATTATTTATCATTACAGTATTTTTATTACATTATGAAAATGGCTACACTCTTCCAAGATCTCACTTTCATAGCTTGTATCACTTTGAATAAGCTTGTTATAAGACAAGACTCCTATGTTTCATCAAGGAGTATCAGATGTGAAACAGCATGAAGGTATTTAAGAAGCCAACTCAAATCATTCCTCCTACACGAGCATTCAGGTCTTGAGTAGTCCAGGCAAACAATGCACATTACAACAAAGCTTAAACTTGTTCTTCATAATAATTTTAAAAACAATACTAACGGCCTATTTAATTTTAAAAACAGCAAAAAATATCCACCTCCCTTTCCATTTCTTATAAGGAGTCTTATAAGTTTAAATCTCCTCAGTGTGATAGATATGCTTGCTTTGATCTGCTTAGCTCTTGGAAGTCTAGGGGCTTCGGACTGCTGGCCCCATGCTGCCCGGCGTCCCTAGGGACAGCTCTGTCTGCCATTAGGGAATATTTCCCCAAGAACCCCCTGTAACATTTTGTGAACCCCCATGGGTTCACGAAGCCCAGTTCGGGAACCACTGTACTAGAGCAGAGAATGAAAACAGAATATGTGGCAGAGTAATTTAACCCAGGGAGCAGCTAGAGCTACCTGGGAAGTCCAGCCCAGCAATGATGGAGACAGTCCTGGCAGCAGAAATCAGAACTCAGGACTCTGAGTTCTTATTGCACTCTAGCATACAGTGACAACAGCAAAGGGTTGGTTTGTACTATGTATGGGACAGAACAGGCTGGGCAGTGGATGTTGGGGCTCAATCAGTTGAGAGAGCATCAATTTGTATATTTAGGCTCTGAGGACTGGGCATGTTGTATTATTGCAGTCATCCCTGATACTCACTGAGAGCTTACTATTCAGATAAATATTGCTTTACTGGGGAGAGCAGAGTCCATTACTGGGGCCAACTTCTGCCTTTCCATGGGGAGAGGGGAGGCTGGTTCTTAGTCAAGGACAAGGGGGATTTGTCCTAGGCATATAGTCTAGGATTTGAGAGCCACCAAACGCAACCCAGCATACCCCACTTGACAAAGACATATCTTAATATTCAACAAATTCAGGATCCCTCAGACAAACGGGGAAATTATTCCAGAGTCAAGGACCCTTCACTAAAGATGTTCTGCCATCAGTCTCTCGTGTTTAAATCTGGGGTGCTGTTTCCTACCCTAGAGCAACACTACTGCACAAAAGAAAGGCGGTGATTGCTGAGGTTAAGGTCCCAAACAAATTGGAGCTTTAAAAGGTCAAAAACACCTCAAGTTACAACTAAAATCAAACTCAGTGATCACAGAGACATATTTTGTTACAATCAGTTGATGTCTGGGTCTATGTTACTTCTGGAATATCCAAATAATTGTAGCTCGCTGACTCAAAGACAGTTCACAGAAATAGTCTGTTTAGGTGATTAAAAATCCTGATGATAATTTGAGACAAGTTATTAGAATACAGCACTATTGTTTCTACCACTATAAATCATAAGAACATAAGAATGGCCATAATGGGTCAGACCAATGGTCCATCCAGCCCAGTATCCTGTCTTCATATAGTAGCCAATGAAAGGTGCTTCAGAGGGAATGAACAGAAAAGGTCATCATCAAGTGATCTATCCCGTCATCCGTTCCTAGCTTCCGGCAAAGAGAGGCAAGAGACACCATCCCTGTCCATCCTGGCTAATAGCTATTGGTGGACCGATCCTCCATGAATTTATCTGGTTTTGTTTTTAACCCTGTTATAGTCTTGGCCTTCACAACATCCTCTGGGAAAGAGTTCCACAGGGCGACTGTGCGTTGTGTGGAGAAATACTTCCTTTTGTTTGTTTTAAACCTGCTGCGTATTAATTTCATTTGGTGACCCTTAGTTTTTGTGTTATGAGAGAGTGTATTTATTTTCTCCTTATTTACTTTCTCCACACCAGTCATGATTTTATAGACCTCTATCATATCCTCCCTTAGTAGTCTCTTTTCCAAGCTGAAAAGTCCCAATAAAGTCTAATTCTGATGGGGAATTTGCGGTGTGGCTTTGGCAATACCAGCCACTGAATTCCAGTCATTTTATGGGGTTTTGTTGTTGTTTTGGGCTTTGGTTTTTTTGTTGTGTTTTGTTGATTGCTTATTTATTTGCATACTTACTTATTTGCAAAACCAATCAGTCCAATACAATGGATACAAAAAATAAATTTTTCTGGCTAATGTGAAGTGACTAGTTTATGAAAGTACTTCTATATTCATTGGATTGTTACTTAATTCACTGGAATAATACGTAATTAGACTTATTCACATAGATCTGGATAGAACTTAAGGAAATTATTTGAACATCAGCCCTAATATTGAATTGAAATTAATTTGCCTCCTTGAAATTTCAAATATTGTATTTTTCTGTTGTAAAATAAATTCCTCCAATTTTAATGAAAAAGACTGTATAACTTAGTGAATAAAGTTACTACCACATTTTGAAAAGACAGTATATAGAAAACTGTGGCTATGCTGTTTTTATGAGAAAAAAATATCAGATTGCTCATTTTTAAATAGATCGCTAGTTTCAAAACTTAATTATCTTTACCTTCCCCAAATTCTCTGCATTTAAGAAAAAAATATTTCTCTCTGATGAAGAAAACTCTATTAAACTATAGTTTCAGGATTATTTAAGGCTAGAAAGAACAATTTGCTCATCTTGCCAGATCTTCTGAATCTCACAGGCCATTAAATTTCACCCAGCTACACCTGTATTGAACCCAGTGAAGAAAACATTACTTCCAGAAAGGCACCCAGTCTTGATCTGCATTCTCCTTCTTTTCATATTTTCATAATTTTTTTGGTAGTTTGTTTCAATAGATAATCCCCTTCACTGTTAAAAAGTTGTGCATAATTTCTCATTTGAATTTGTCTGGCTTCAGTTTCCAGCCATTGGTTTTTATTATGCCTTTTAAAGATATTTTTGGTATCCAGTCTCCCCATGAAGCTGCTTATACACTAATCAAGTAATTTCTCAATCTTATTTTTGATTAAATAAAATTATTGTACACTTTATGGCACTGCAAGGCATTTTCTCCAGCCCTCAAATCCTTTTTATGGCTCTTTCCTGCCCCTTCTCCAATTTTTCAACATCCTTTTAAAGTGTTGACATTAGAACTGGACTCAGAATGGTATTGTCAGTCTCACCAATGCTGTATACAGAGGTAAAACGCAGCTCCCTACTTTTTCATGCTACTCCCTTGTATATATATCTAAGCATTGCATTAGCTCTCTATATATATCTAAAGATAGCACTGTAAATATATCTAAAGATTGCATTTGCTACAGTATTGCATTGGGAACTCATGCTGGGTTTCTTGTCCACTATGACCCTTAAATCCTTTTTAGATTCACGGCTTTCCAGTATAGAGTCCACATTCTGTTGGTATGGTCTGAGTTCCTTGATCCTATGTGTACAACTTTGCATTTGACTGTATCAAAATGCGTTTTGTTTGAATGAGCCCAGCTTACCAAGTGACCTAGATCATGCTGCCCTGTCTTCATCATCATTCACCATTTTGCCAGTCTGTGTCAGCCACAGATTTTATTAGCAATATGTTTATGTCCAGATCATTGATGAAAATGTTGAATAGCACCAGGCCTAGTGCCCATCCTTGCAGAACCCACTAGAAACATCCCCTTTCATTGATTACTACTTTTTGACATTGCTTTGATATTTCATAGTGCTAATTTTTAAATTAGAATATTGTATGGTATTAAGCCTTGTTGGCTGGCATTAATTATATTCCTATCCTTTCATTCTTTATCGGTTGAATCCCCAAACAGCATTTTCATTATTTTACCATCCTACAGTTACCCAGGTCTTTCTGTTTGCCCTTTCTAAATATTGGCACAACATTAGCATACTTCTAGTCTTCTGGAACTTCTCTGGTATACCAATATTTATTAAAAATTAAAAATTAGCAGATCAGAGAACTCCTCAGACAGCTCTTTTAGGACTCTTGAGTGGAAGCTATCTTGAACTACTGATATAAAAATGTTTATACCTAGTAGATGTTGATTTATCTCTTCCTTCATTATTAATGGAATGGAAAGTACTTCAGCATCTTCATATGATACCAGGACACCATCTTGCTTTTTCCAAATACCAAAAAGGAATATTTATTGAATACTTATATTTTCTGTATCATTATAAACAATTTTTCCACGTCCATCTAGTAATAAGCTTCTTTCATTGCTAGGTTCTCTTTTGTTCCTAAATATGCTTAGTCCTGTCAGCCATAGCTTTTCCCCTGATGTTTATAGCTTCTCTTCTCAATTTTCTGCCTTTCATAACTTCTAGTTTATCTTGATGGCTATTTATTTCCCCCATTTTTCCATTTGTTACATACTGCTGCCTTCACTACACTAGCAAACCAGGATAGGCTGTTAGCCAAAGTTTTCCACATTCTTGATTGTGGAATTGTGGCTTTTTGGATATCTAATAAAACTCTTCTTAAAGACTTCCCAATTTTCATTCATATTTTTCTATCTAAATTTGTCTTCCCAGTTTTGCTCATAATTTTCCTCAGCTTTGGGAAATGAGCCATTCTGGAGCACCAAATGTATACTACTGCTTGAGACTGTTCTCTGTTTGCCTGTAATCAGGTCATGATTAGGGAACCACCAACTTCCAGTCCAGTGATTATAATAGATCAAGATGAATTAATGAGGTCCAAAATAGAGTTACCTCATCCGGGTACAATACCTTTTATATTAAAATTATAGATCATTTTTAGAAACTCTGATGATGTTTTACTACTGGCTGCATGACACCTCCAGCATGTGTCTCCCAAACTGAAATCCCTTATAACACCACAATTCTTCTTTCCACATATAAGTCAGGCACTTAAGGAGGAACTCACCATGCTTCTGGTTTAATTAAGTGGTTTATAATAGACCCCCCACCAGTCTCCTAGACTTTGTTAGTTAGCATATTGGTCCACATGCATCCAGTGGTTAGGACATATTCATAATTCTAAAACAGGTAATGGTGTGCTATGAACCAGGATGTGGACAACCCAGCCTAGTAATCAGAGCAGAGCAGTATGTTCACACCAGGCGGACAGCACCCCCGTCCTGAATCCTTTGCTGAATTCTCTGTCCATTCTCCTTAATATGGAGTTGCTGATGATGACTGCTTGCCTTCTGAAGATGGTTGAAGAACCTCTCTTGCTAACTGCTTGCTTAACACCACAAGAACCACCACCAGATATGTCCACTGTAGCTTTGTGTTCCATTCCTCCAGAGACATATTCTTTGTAGTTAACTTCCTGAGTATCTGATAATGATTTCAAAAAAAGAAAAGGAGTACTTGTGGTACCTTAGAGACTAACAAATTTATTTGAGCATAAGCTTTCGTGAGCTACAGCTCACTTCATCAGATTTGAAAACACTTGATGTTATTAAGTTCATTGCTATTTTCAAGAGAAATGTAGCAAGAAACATAAGAAAACCACATGGTACAAGAGTATACTTTAATTTTATGTTCACCAATCAAATAAAAATAAGATAGTAATATGCACAATCTTAAATAGGAACATTTTACCAAAGCATCTTTATTATTCAGTTCACATGGTAATAGTCCTTTTCTTTAGGCTACTAACTGGTTCACTACACAGGCTTCAAATGATGGAAGAATCATGATGATCATACTAAAATTATAAACATGCTTATTTTGTGTAGTAAGAAACATCTGAACAATTGTTGAGTCCTTTATGGGACACCAAGAAACAGTCTTAGAAACGGACAAGATTTATATTTTTGCACTAAAATATTCTTATAAAAAATGTTTGGCTGGTGTTAGTTTCTAAAACTACACAATTATTGTTTTCAAGCTGATATCTGCAACAGTGTTTGAGGAAGGGCATATTTGGGACCCACATTCATATTTGGGACTCACATTCAGGCCGTTTCCACTACAGACATATTTCAGTATAACTGCATCGCTTAGGGATGTGAAAAATCCACACCTCTGAGTAAGGTAGTTATACTGACCTAACCCCCTGTGTAGATAGTACTACACTGAAGGGAGAGCTTCCCCCATCAACAGCTCCTGGGAGGTGGATTAACTATGCCAATGAGAGAAGCTCTCCTGTCAGCGTAGCAGCGTTTTCACTAAAGCACTCCAGTGGCACAGCTGCACTGGTGCAGCTGCACCACTGTACTACTGTATGTGAAGACAAGCCCTCAAAATCTTGGAGAATTTTTTAGCTCAATCAAGGGCTGCTTTAGAAAGACCCAACAGCAGCTGTAGGCAAAAAAGAAATTTTGCCATCTGCGTCTGACTAGAAGAGTATGACCTTTTCTTTGTGGTACATACCTTGCTACCATCATCTGTGTTTTTGCCACTATAGGACTAAGGTAGGCTAACCTTATGTGCTCTACATGAAGACCCCTTAAGTAAATACAAAATACAGCCACCCAGGAAGGCATCACACAGGGAACGTATAACACCAATACACTGAGATGGGCAGTGCTAAGGACTATGGCCCTGTTTCTCCAGTGAGCTCCCAGTGGTGGACACCTGTGCTTGTTTTCAGCCCCCTGAAGTTACTGGGGATATGAGAGGGGATCACCCACCTATAGCTCACTGCAGCACTGAACTTTGTATAGTACTGTACTATGAGTAACTGCATTGACACTGACCTAATATGGCAGACCACCTTGCTTTTCAAAAAAAAGTTATGATGTGTAAGTCAAAACTGAATTTTTTCTGGCAACATCATGCCTGGTCTCTGAAGATGAGATAGTGATACCTGTTTGTGATAAAGCAGAAAAATTGCCAGCCAGCACCACAGGGATTAAACAGCCTTGGGGACCAGCTAGCACCAGCCCGCTATACCTGTACCCAGTGCCAGGCCTGGAAGGGGGAGAAAAGAAGAGAGCCTGGCTTTGTTTGACTGCAATGAGGCAGGAGCTAGCTGTCTCCATGCCTGAAGGGAAAAGAGCATTAGCCTGCCAGCCAAGGCAGTCAACAGGAAGCAAGCACTGGCTCCCCAACCAAGGGAGACTGTGAAGTGGACCTAGGAGTTTCCAGCACTGGAGGTAACAGAGTGTGAATCCCAGAGACATTGTGGGGCTTGCCCTCACCAACTTGTGGCTGCCTTGCTCAAAGGAGCTGGGGACTGTGGCAAGGTGCTACCCAAGGGAGGACTCTACGGGAAGCAAGCAACCCAGCAAATTGGACTAGAGGGGCCATGCCCCAAACTAAACAGAGTGGCAGGAAGAAGTCCAGGGCAGTGGATTTTTACTCACTGCTAGGAGGGCTTCCCCCATTCAGGGATTGATGTACACAGAGCCCTCGGCTGGGACTCAGTGAGAAGGAGAGCCTGGGTCCCCCGAGCCCACCTGACCTTAAAGACTGAGGCTCCTCGACCAAGCAGTGGACTGAGAGCCAGAAGCTCTAACCACTAGGTGGCCTGGCCATCCAAGCTACCTGTCACACTGTTTCTGTACAGTTTGCATTACTTTGATAAACTTAAAGGAAAATTACTAACTGTACTGTATGAATTTTGGCAATAACAGACCAGAGATTAAAAACGTAATTCTAGAAGACATACAAAAAGAGAGGAAAGAAACAGAAAGAACATGAAGTGATAGGTGAGGTCTACCCTGCAGGTTGCAAATCTGGAAGTACAACATCAGCAATCTATATTGTTCACTCCACAAGGATACTAACTTCACCATAGTGACAACAATGAATCAAATGGCTAGATTTCTGGGTCCAAGATTTTTTTATGTATCTCAACTCAATCCTCCTCAAACACAGTGTTGAATATAAGTAAGGCCAGATTGTTATTCATTGAGCAGTCCTGCCAATTGTTCCAAAATTAGAGAGAGTGATAGAAAAAATGAGATGTCCACAGAAAAGTATATGTTGGTCATGATCACTACTTTCCAATTTATGTTTGTGAGCTGATGCCATTCTCAACCTATTCTTAAACACAGTCCATGCACTATGCATAGTTCAACCACAGAAATTAACAGCACAACACTCTAGTTCAAATCTTCTTCCCTGGTTCAGTTCCTGCTCAAGAACTCTTCAGCCTATATCTTAGATCCTCTTGCCATAGAGTGCTCCTTGTACAGCAACTGTATATTCAGATAGGGTAAAGAGACACCTACCTCAGTGGATCACCAGACCCCTCTTAACATTCCCCAGAAAGATTCACTTCTGCTAACAAGGGGCAGCATTTCAGGCAAATACTGACAGCTTATTACAAAGTTGTTTACTATCCATTATTAACCATACAAGTTGCAAATAGTGATTTTCTTAAAAGAAAATTATTTTTTGTTTTCAAAATGAGATGATGTCCCATTTGTTTTGCTTTCCTTTTTCATTCCCCTCTGATACAGAAACTGGCAAAACATGTCATTGCAAAGTCAAGAAACATGACAGTGCACTCATCTTGAAAATATGCAAGCATAGTTCAAGCGAGAAACATGACTGAGATACATAAGCACTACGGATCAAGGAAAGCTGTTAAGAATTCAGAGTGGAAGCCAACATTGGAGAAATGCCTTAAAACATTTTCTAGTATTCACTTAGCCTGGTCTCCTGTTGGATATAACGTCTAAGTTCCCATCAGAGGGTGTTGGGTGGGTTGTTTTTGTTTTTAGGGGACCAGTTAAAATGTCATGGTTCTGTGACAGAGAAGAGGAAAGAGAATAGGGTAACTATTGATGTGATCATTACATAAGGAAAAATACTCAAATGAGATTTTTTTTTCCATAAAAATAACAGTATAGCAAATAATCACAGAAAACTTCAGTTTTAGTCCTGAATTAAAGAAAATGACAAAGATTTGTCTAACATTGTTTATATTATTTCTGTCGTAGGCACCTAGCACACTGGCACTTTTGAAAAAATTTAAGGAAAGTCAAGGATATTGCACAATCATAAATGGACAATAAAATAATCAGATATATTATTTGTTATGAGTTATTCACTCTACTCTAGTAACAATGATATTTACCCACTTCACAGGAGTACTGTGATGATTAATTTTTAGATCCTTTGACAAGATATATAATTGCTATGAAGGTGTATTCTAAGAGTTAAAGAGAGTGAGTGAAGAACAGTTAAAGGTAAATCTAAATATAGTTATATTCAGTGGAAGACAATATTAATAGATTGAAACTAGAGATCAATCTAGAGAATTAATAATTGAGATGATATATTATGTTTATTGTATCCAGTATAAGGATGAAAAAGAATCAAGTCCCTAATAAAAAATTAGAATTGTGACTTGTTATGCAGTGGTGGATACACAATATACTATATCTCACAAGAAGATATTAAGTTTCAAGGCCTGACAGCCTCTTACAATCTCTCTGTGACTTTTAAATAAAGTATTAAAAGCCATGGGAACAAGAACACTAAAGAATTACAGCTGATCTGAATGACAGCAACTCAGTTAGACACAGGAGCTTTTGCAAGCATTGCAGTTGTTGCCATGATCAGCATGATTGCTTCATAATCATGGGCAATAGATGTTGGATGTTTTCTGAGGAAGTCGTATTATCTCCACATAATAACATTGATTTGGGATTCTTCTCACAATTTCTGTAACAGTGGCATCTGCAGAGAGGAGTTTTGTTTCCGTCGCTTGATACTCTCACAACAGAGATCAACAATGAGTCAAGTACGTCTGTCATGTTTAGCCTATAACTGCAGCTGAGGATGAAATTGAGTCTTCTTGACTATAGTGATTTAATAAATAAGTTTGCTGTGATTTAATAAGTTTGCTGCTATCAAAATAAAGAGAAATATTCTAATTAGTAGTCTTTCACTTTTCTGGATCTGAAGTACACTTTAGTTAACTGTAAAATGTATGATTCGTGTGTTAAACTTACTTTTTTTGTTTATAGTTTTGAAAGAGAAACCAAAGAGTCCATTTATTACCCTGTTTTACTGTCATGGTACAACTGTCACCAGCTAGCACTGGTCACAGTGGCTGGAACTAGACAGCAGCACTATTAGGGACCTATTGTTCCCTAACTTTCATGATGCTTTTCACATGAGAACTGTAAAAATCAACTCACTTGTATACTTTTCCTTAATGTGATTATTACTTGGATAAATCTACATGGCATATTGCAAACATGTTTCTTGCCCCAATGAGTTTCCAATCTAAGGACCTGTTTTTCTTTTCCCTTACTCATATGCATAAGTGAGGACTTCTCACCTGACTAAGGGTTTGTAGACCAGAGGCAGTACCAGCCCATTGGGGACCGTAAGCAGGAGTATTTGAGGGGGTGGTCTCCCCACACACAACACATACTAAAAAAGCAAAAAAGGGGATTCCTTGAGTTGCTCTGGGCCCTAAGCAATTGCTTAGTATGGTTATGCCTGGCACCAGTAGTCTTGTAGGCTCAGGCTGTAAGAGCATCCAGAGATGAGATGAGAACTTACAATTCCTTTTGATTTTGTCCTCAGCACCTCTCCGGAACAGGCTCTAAATAAAACACAACAAACACACACAGGACAAGACATGATGTTTTAGATAAGGAAGATTATTGATATACAGCTAATGAGATCAGTAGTTTTAGATAAGGAAGATTACTGATCTACAGCTAATGAGATCACACAAAAGGCAATAAAGAGGGAATGGGATTAAGGATCAACTTCATCAGAAAAAAATGAAGGAAATTTTCCTGAGGAACAAGATCCTCATAGGCTTATCTCTGAATGTACATTATTTGGCTGTTTTAGCTTATCACTGCAGTTTCCTTTAATACAGAGTCCCCTTTCTCCTGCTGCTACTTGTCCATAACTACTTTACCCAAACACATTCAAACTTTAAAAAATAAAAACTGAAAAGGTTTTATAAATAAATTAACCACTTCTTAAATGACCCAGTGTTCTTTTAGGAATCTTTAGTTTTCAATTTGCACGTTTCTGTACTTAATTTAACAATCATGCTGTTTGAAGCAACAAATTCAGTATAACATGGCTCTCATCTGCTTATTCAAGAACATATGAAGAAAATTATTGCTATTTCTGAAGTACAGATCATAAAATTTACCTATAATACAGAGTCACTGAGAAGCAGCTTCAGCAAAAGTATTTTCAGGGTACATGTTTCAGGGTACACTACAATTTTTTTTTGGAAAGCAAGAAGGTAATTGATCAAACCATTCCTAAATTAGGGATACATAAATATGACATTCTTGAAATTTTACTCAGTGTCTAGTGTTTTTGGTTCTACCTGGAGTCCAGCTGAAAAACAGCTTTATTGTAAAACTAGAAATTATACATACATATGAGTGATAATAATACAATTTAGGGTGTGGGCTAATTAATAAAAAATCAGTTACAAAAATGGGCTTACAATTTGGTAGAGTCAATGCTTCATAAAGTATGTGTGACCTACAGTTCACTTTAGATCTTTGAATGACAGGGAGAAATGAGAGATCAGTGGCACGCTTCTAAGTTCTGCTAAGCAATGCAAGGCAGGGGAAACTGAAGACAGAGAAAATACAGAGCTTCAAAGCACAGCAGGATAAGAAGCAGGATGAAATAGTGTCTCTGTGAACTCATGACATCCAGAAAGCAGTGTGAGCTCAAGGGGAACAAGGAACTTTGCACGGCTCCTAAATCTTTTACATATACATATATACACATGTAATGAGTCATTTATTATTGAATATTCCAAAAATAACCTTAACTCTGTCCCTGTATAGCTGTTTACTATCCCTCTAACAAGAAGAGCATTATATGATAACATAACCACAACTTTAGAACATTTTTGTATTATTGACTACAAAAGTAGAATACGTTCTGTAGACGTATGTACTTCATTCTTTTCTCTATGATAAATAAGCCTCATTTATGGCAATACTGGCCATAATAAGGTTTGATGAGTGACTTACTGAGGCCAGTGACTTGTATGCGCAGAATAGATTGGATGAAAGTAGACATATGGTATCTGTAGGGAGGTCTCTGATTCATAAGGGAAGGATGACATGCGAATGTGTAATGGAATTTCCAATCTAGTTAAGAAGGATAAATGAGGTGGTTTGGTTTTTCTGATTTATAAGCTATTCATGACAGGAACCATGTTTCTTGTGAGTTTGTACAAAAGGCTACCATAAGGCCTCAGTCCTGATTAGGTCCTTGGATGCTATCACAATATAAATGAAGAAAAAAATTAACCATAGTGGATACAGGGGATATAAGAGCTTGCCTCTGGGCTTTGCATGGAGAATACAATGTAATCAAGTCTATGATAAATATAAAGATGGAAATAAGCAAGATGTTGGTGTTTCTAAAAATGAGTGAGTAAACTAAAGGATGGACTGTGGTTGGGTGTATGGATTGTGTATAATAGTTTGTAGCCCATATTGAAAATATGATTTAGGATGAATGAGGGGTAAGAATTTCAGGTCTATAGGATGAGGCTGGGTGGGAAATACAGGGACAGAGTTAAAATTGGTTTTGGAATAAGCAATATAATTTTCTTCATAAGTACATTTTTAAGAGATTGTATAAACTGTGATTGTATTTTAATATTTACCTACCTATCCCTAGATGCTCATTCTTTTTCTTGTACAGTTTTATTATTTTTACAACTGTATCATTTCTTTGCCTTTTTTAGGGCTAGTGCAATCCCCAGTAAAACATGCATCAGAAGTCACAATGAAAGGAAAATCTATTATTTGACAGATTAAACTCATTTTACATTCAATCAAAAAATCATATCCTGTCGTATAAATTAAAAAGTGATCATGTCAATATTTATAGCATCCACTGTGCTGTAGAAACAGAATAGCTCATAGGAGGACAGTGAATATGCCTTATTTTCCAGCTGTTAGGGATGACATTTTATTTGTGGTTTATTCACACCATACTATTGATATAAAAATTATTCCATTTTTAGAACATACTTTTCTGTCTTGATCATTTGCTTGTTATGAAGTTACATGATAAAAAGTGAAGAGCCAGCTATGTCCATCAAATTGTTATGGATCACTGATTTTGAGGCTCATTCTGTGCATACTTGGCATACTTTAAACCTAAAAATTTTACAGTATGATGGTTGGATATAGGCTCCAAGGGACCATACACAAATTGCGGATTTCTAGTGATTGGTAGCCAGGGCTACAGGATGTGTAGACCAGAATCAGTATAGCAAGCTCTATGATTAGGGCCCTACCAAATTCACGGCCATGAAAAATGCGTTGTGGACCGTGAAATCTGGTATCCATCAATGAAATCTGGTCTTTGTATGCTTTTACCCTACATTTTACAGATTTCATGGGAGAGACCAATGTTTCTCAAATTGGGGGTTCTGACCCAAAAGGGAGTTGCAGGGGGAGGGTGTCACAGGTTATTTTAGTGGGATCATGGTATTGCCACCCTTGCCCAGCTTTGAAGGCAGCGCCCCACTTGCAGCAGTGCAGAAGTCAGGACAGCAATATCATACCATGCCTCCCTTACTGGTCATCCAGAGAGTGGCAGCTGCTGACTGAGGGCCTAACTCTGCCAGCAACAGTGCAGAAGTAAGGGTGGCAATACCATTCCATGCCATCCTTATACTGCACTGCTGCTGGCAGTGGCTCTGTCTTCAGAGCTGGGCTCCTGGCTAGCAGCCACCATTCTCCAGCTGCTCAGTTCTGAAGCAGCACTGCCAATAGAAGCAGCTCAGAAGTAAGGGTAGCAGTACTGCAAGCCCCCCCCCCCCCACACACAATAATCTTGTGACCCCACAGCAAATCCTTTTTGGGTCAAGACCCCTACAATTACAATACTGTGAAATTTCAGATTTAAATAGCTGAAATCATGAAATTTAAGATTTTTTAAATCCTATGACTGTGAAATTAACCAAAATGGACCCTGAATTTGGTAGGGCCCTATCTATGATACTAGGGAATCTCCAGTTAGAGATTTGGATGCTTTGGCGCTTTGACTAGGTGTGGTTGTAATGCTGTATGAAATATGGGAGACACTTTATGATATTGTTAATACCAATATTATAAAATTGCAAAGAATCTGACCAGTTATGCCATGTAAAATATCTGTGAAAATGTTATGATTTGCCATGTATGATAATCTTGTTTATATGTTTGTATCACCTTTGTATTGTGAGTTATAGATATGTATGATGTATCTGTATTTCAAAACTTGTGCTGTGCATCTGCATGATGCCCCCAGACAGATTGGCATCAGCACTACCTAACTTGTTCAATGGCCCATCAAGAGTCCTCAGCTGTACAAAGAACCCATTGAAAGAAGCCAGGGGCTATATCTTAGGAGTCAGCAGGGCTTGTAGGGGCATCCCTGTGGACAGGGAACTCCAAGACTTTTCCATGCCATGTGCAGTTGTTGGGGACACTGGGCATGGCCACTAGGTAACTCAAGGGGATGGAAGACCACGAGTGCCGATGAAGCCCCCTCGCTCTAGGCCCAGATGGCCCCCCCTTCCCTTTTCTGCTCAGAGACACTCACAGCGGTCACGCTGAGAAGTTTGCAACAGTGTATTGCAGGCGCAGACTGGCTGGAGCAAGATTAGGTCAAGCAGGACAGGAATGTTAGATAATGCTGAACAAACAACTCCATATATGGGGGAATAGATGATAAGAGGAAGAAGGGGGAACTGGCTGGTATACCGGATTGGCTATATGGATACTCAGGGCAGCTTGCTATTGGACAAGTATGCTAAAGAATGAATGTATAAAATATGTGTAACTGCTTGCACTGGTGTGCAGGATTTGAGATTGTTGTCTCCCTGTACCGCTTGAAGCATCAAATAAACTTTTCTACTTCTCCATCCCGTTGTGATTATCGGGTGACGCACACCGGGCAACGAATCCAGCTGTTGCCTGCCTCAGGCTTTTGTGCCAGCAACAGTTTTTGGCGCCCAACGTGGAGCTAGAGGCTACAACACAAGCCTTGCCCGGATCCCTTGTGGGGACCAGTGGGTGAGGACTCCAACCGACGCCCAGTGCGCACCAGTGTGATTCCCGGGGGCCTTGGAGGGGCATAGCCCAACCGGCCCCATAGGGCACAACGGTGCAACATGCCTGATAAGTGGAGAAGTGCCGCGGGCGACAGTGGGGAACCGGTCCTTCGGATAAGGTAGGAACCTTTTGAAATCCGGATTCTCTGCTCTGTTTTGAACCTGGGGACGCCCAGAGTTACCCTGTAGGCATGGGACAGGGACAGAGCTCGGGAGGGAGGGCACATTGTATGCCCCTAGAGTGTATCCTAGCAAATTGGAAGGTATTTGGATCGGATCCGATGACTAAGAATAAATTAAAACGATACTGTACAGTTGACTGGCCTCAATATCAACTAGAGGACCAGGAGCGGTGGCCACCAGGAGGGTCAATTAATTACAATACGATCCTCCAGTTACTTTTGTTCTGTCAGCGAACGGGGAAATGGAATGAACATCTGTATGCGCACTGGTTTTTGGCTTTGTGTAATCGATCAGATGTCTTACAGCGATGTAATTTGACTCCGGCTGGTTCGGTAGTGGCTAATGTTAGTCCCCAGACCCCCACCCCAACTGTGATGGCAGGGCCGGTGTCCCCATCGGCCCCCGTGCCCCCACCTGATAGGGCCCCTACAGTAGGCTTATATCCTTTACTTACTGAAACTAAGATCTCTCGTACTGGCACGGGTGAGTGTCCAGCCATGACTATGCAGGTCTATACCCATGTATCCTTTAACCCTCTGGATTTGGCTGCTTTCAAAGTACAGGCAGGGGAGTTTTCCACCAACCCGAATAGGTTTATTTCAGTTTTTGAGGGCTGCCTTAGCAGCTAAGAGCCGAATTGGGATGATTGCAACATCCTCCTGCGCATCTTATTGTCTGAGGTCGAACGACAACAGGTTGTGTCCAAGGCAAGGGAGGAGGCACAGAGACAGTACGACCAGGATCGTAATAATGTCCCTGACCCAGATGAGCAGGTCCCCCGAGTAGATCCCAGGTGGAACCCAAATGATCCTGCGGGTATGACCTGGCTTACCACCTATAAGCAGTTGCTTTTGCATGGACTCCGTCACTCGGCTGTCTGACATAATAATTGGGCAAAACAGTATGAGGTAATGCAGGATCTAAAGGAAAGCCTAGGGGCCTTCCTACAGCGTATTCGGGACGCTATTCGACAGAACACCAATGCAGACCCCGATGATCAGGAAACCGAGGCAATCATTAAGGAAATTTTCATGAGCAGAGCAGCCCCTGATATTAAGAGAAAGCTACAGAAAAAGGAGGATCTAATGGGCATGACCATGGCACAAATCTTAGAGACTGCAAATCGAGCTTATAGTCTAAGGGAGGAAGAAAAGGAGAAAAAGCAAGTTAGAATGATGGTAGCGGCGGTACAGGCCGGCACTACGGGAAGTGGCCGGGGAGGAAGGGGCCGTGGATGCGGACGTCCAGGCCCGCAGGAGAGACGACTGGGTCGCAACCAGTGTGCCTTGTGTAAACAAGAGGGACACTGGAAAAATGAGTGCCCAGAGAGGAATGGAAAGGGGGCACCCCTATGATGGCAATGGAGGAACAGGAATAGGGGTGTCAGGGGGATGGACCGCCCTGCCCCCGGAACCCCGAGTAAAGATGCAGGTGGGAAGTTCGGAAATAGACTTTTTAGTGGACTCTGGAGCAGCACGAACTGCCGTGAATCGACCCCTTCAGTTGCCGGTAGCAGACTCCCTTACCGTGGTGGGCACCACAGGCAGAGGCACCAAGTGCCCAGTGTATGCCCCAGCGGAATGCACTTTGGGAAACAGGACTATATCTCACAAGCTGGTCTATCTCCCCGAGTGCCCGACGCCTCTGCTGGGACGGGATCTGCTTTGTCGCCTAGGCGCCACCTTGCAGTTTACTCAAGATGAAATAACCCTTACCCTATCCCCCGAGAATGCATGGATCATGACCCTTACAGTTGAGCCCTCAGCTATGCAAGCCCCAGAATGGAGCCTGTGGGAAGACAGGGTGTACCCTCTAGTGTGGGCGGCGGGGGTCCCAGGAAAAGCTACCCATCAAGCCCCTGTTAAGGTTCAGCTCCTGCCAGGAAAAGGCCCGGTGTGAGTTAAACAGTATCCAGTTGTGAGGGAAGCCAGAGAAGGTTTACAGGACACTATATATCAGTTCCTAACATATGGACTCCTCCGGGAATGCCAGTCAGCCTGGAACACTCCCATCCTGCCCATATGAAAACCTGATGGCACGTATCACTTGGTATAGGATCTGAGGGCGGTTAATGAACGGGTTAAAACTGCACCCCCTGGTTCCGAATCCATATACCTTACTGGCTTCTGTAGGAGGCCAGTATACCCATTTTTCGGTCCTTGATTTGAAAGATGCGTTCTTCGCTATTCCCGTAGATACCTCGTCCCAAGAAATCTTTTCTTTCGAGTGGGAGGACACAAAAAGGGTTAAAAAGCAACTATGCTGGATAGTATTGGCCCAGGGATTTAAAAATCCCCCCACCCTTTTTGGCCAGGCTTTGGCCAGGGATCTGGAAGAGTGGAACAACGAGGATAACTTCTTCTTCAATATGTAGATGATTTGTTAATTGCTACAGTGGGCCTAACCCCATGCCTCAAAGCCACTGTGGGTCTCCGGAATTTTATTGGCCTCCGAGGATATCGGGTATCGAGAAGCAAGGCTCAAATTGCCCTCCCAATGGTACAATTCCTGGGGTTCCACATAAGGCAGGGGGAGCGTCAGCTTTCCAATGAGAGGAAGGAGGCTGTCTGCCAGGTTCCCGTTCCCATTAATTGTAAATGCCTCAGAGCCTTCCTGGGCATGGCGGGGTTCTGTCGGATATGGATCCCGGAATTTGGACTGTGGGCTAGACCTCTGTATGATTGTGTAAAAGGAGCAGGTCATGACCCCTTCTATTGGACCCCAGAGGCAACAGGGCATTTACAATCTTGAAAAGGAAGCTGATGGAAGCTCCGGCTCTGGGCCTCCTGGATCTCACTAAGCCGTTTCAGTTGTATGTACATGAACAAAAGGGGGTGTCCCTAGGAGTGCTCACACAGTTGTTGGGAGCATGGAAACATCCCATGGCCTATTTCTCTAAGCAGCTGGACCAAGTGGCAAAGGGTTGGCCAGCGTGCCTGCGGGCAGTTGCAGCCACAGCCCTGACACTGGCTGAAGCTAAGAAACTAACTTTGGGAGGGACAATACAGATATATACCCCTCATATGGTCCGAGCCTTATTGGATGCAAAGGGAGGCCTTTGGCTCACCCAGGCTCGGATGGCTAAGTACCAGGCTAAACTTCTAGAGAACTCTGAAGTCACCTTACAGTCTTGCCCCTCCCTTAACCCCGTCACCCTCTTACCAGAGACTGAGGAACAGGAACATGATTGTTTAGAGATCATAGATGCCCAATACTCTAGCCGTCCAGACTTAAAAGATATACCCCTCCTAAATGCAGATCATGAGTGGCATACTGATGGTAGCAGCACTGTGATAAATGGGCAAAGGAGGGCGGGCTATGCTGTCGTAACCCTCCATGACACTGTGGAAGCCAAGGGTTTGCCCACTGGGACCTCTGCCCAGCTGGCTGAACTAGTCGCCCTCACCCGTGCGCTTGAACTGTCAAAAGGAAAGCAGATCAATGTTTTTACCGATTCAAAATATGCCTTTGGAGTGCTACATGCTCATGCTGGCTTATGGAAGCAAAGGGGAATGCTGACAGCTCAAGACTCCCCAGTCAAGTACGGGCCCCAAATCCTCCGGCTCCTAGAAGCCGTACAACTCCCCTCGGAAGTGGCGGTGGTACACTGTAAAGCCCATCAAAGGTAAGATCAAGATGTGGCCAGGGGTAATGCCCGGGTAGATAGAGAGGCTAAGCATGCTGTCACCCTGATATCCCCTCAGACTGAGAATGCCCATATGCATGCCCTTATCCCATCCGTGGGAGAGCTTCCAACCCCCCAGTACTCTGGAGAGGAGAGACAGCTAACTGACAAACTCGGTCTCCAGGAAAAGGAGGGATGGCTCCATTCCCCAGAAGGAAAGGTCCTTCTACCGAAGGGCCTGATCCAGCCAGTGTTACAGAAATTACATCAAACCACTCATGCTGGCAGGGAAGCACTTATCTAACTGATGGGAAAATACTTTATAACTTCTGGACTCCGACCCCTGGCTACCCAGGTACAGGCGGACTGCTTAGTCTGCCAAAAGAATAACCCCTGACCAGGACATCCAGGGCCACCCGCTGCTCTGGAACCCACTCCGGGCCCCGGACGGGTGTGGCAAATAGATTTTACTGAGTTTCCTCGGACCCAAGGGTACAAATATCTCCTTGTCTTAGTGGATCGATTCAGTGGATGGCCAGAAACCTTCCCATGCTGCAATTGCACTGCCAGGACGGTGGCCCATAAGTTTGTTAAGGAGGTCATTCCTCGCTTTGGACTTCCCCAGTGGATGGAATCTGACAACGGGACACACTTCACATCAAAGATCGTCCAAGGCATCTCGAATGCCTTGCAGATCCCCTGGAAACTCCATACGCCCTGGAGACCACAAGCCAGCGGCGTAGTAGAGCATACCAATCAGACCCTTAAACGACATCTTTCAAAAGTGTGCCAAGAAACCTCCCTGCGATGGCCTGATGCCTTACCCCTCGTCCTGCTCCACATCCACGCTCTCCCAAAGGGTAGATTAGGGCTTAGTCCCTTTGAAATTATGTTTGGGAGGGTATGGCCTATGAATGGCACACCGGTTGTGTCAGGGGAGTGGGATCTGGGTAATGTTTTTTTGTCTCAGTATATGTGTTCCCTGTCTGCTGTTCTCTTGTCTCTTCACAGGTATACTAAAGACTCCCAGCCTCTTCCCTTGGACTCTCCCGTGCACTCCTTACAGCCTGGCGACTCTGTGCTTGTTCGCACCTGGAAAGGCGAGCCTCTCCAGGAAAAGTGGAAAGGACCCTACATTGTCCTGCTGATCTCCCATATGGCGGTGAAGGTCGAGGGACACAAGAACTGGATCCATCACTCGCGTCTGAAGGCAGTACCACCTCTTCATCAGCAGAGCAGTGGACCATCCACCCCGTTGACTCCTCATCTAACGACGATCTCAGGCTAAAGTTACTGTTTAAGAGACACAAACAGCAGGCACCTTAGCGCCAAAATGGGCCCACTCAAAAACTGGAAACCCTGGACCGGGAGGACCCTGGTAATAATTAATCGGATAACCCTGTTATTTTCTATGCTGTTATTTCTAAACTGTGCATATCGGGAACATAATTCCTTTGTTTTACTTGCGCACCATGTTGCTACTTTAACAAACCAAATTGATTGCTGGGTGTGTGCTCCGACTCCACTTTTCCCCAGAACAGGAGTGCCCCTTGTCATGCTGCCCTTAACCCTAGCAGAATTAGCTGCCACCAAAGAGCAGGAAAGTAGAAATCGAATGGACTCACCGTTCTGGGATAAGATCTCTTTGCAGCAAGCTACCTACCAGGATCAGGAATATTCAGTTGCAGTGCTCACTGAGGGAGTGTTTTGTTTTACCCGAAACCAATCTGATCACTGTAGGCATCCTGTGGGAAGGAGCTCCTGTGTTATTACACAGTAGTCCGATGGATATTGGATAAAAACCGAGAGGGGAGATCAACAGTGTGGATGTAATGGTTCCTCCCCTTTTAGGGAAACTCTTACGAATGATCCTTCCACAACAGGAGGGTCAGGAAATATAAATTGCCATTCAGTTAATATTTCCACTATAGCAGGCCAATGGTGGGTTTGCAGCGGTCCTTATGGTGAGTGCAATTTGAATGGCACAATTAGGAATACCTCCCCTTGTACCCACTCGGGAGGATGGGAAGCCCCCCTGGGGGCATATGAATTGTTTGGAAAAGCGGCCTTAAATATCCCAGGAATCCCTCTAAGAAACAATCCTTACTGGGCCCTACAGGGTCACTATTTTGTATGTGGCCGAAAGGCTTACAAGGTATTGCCAGCCAATTGGACAGGTAGCTGTTATATAGCTTATGGAGTTCCTCATTTTTCAATAACCACCACTGCCCAAAGGAAAGATTAGGAATACCCGAGATACCTCTGTTGAGTCACGAGAAGAGACCCTGCGGCGACTCAATGCGGCCTTGGAGAGCAATGCTAAGAACCCCCTCACAACTGAAAAGCTTACAGGGTGCTCCATACTGGGAATTGTGCCACTGATTACCGGGCCAGCCATAGCATGCATAGGCCGCTATATTGTAAGGCTTCAAATGGTGCTTGAAAAAGTCGCCTTAGAATTAGAGGACTCGATTCGTGATCTAGGATCAGCAGTAGTAACATTAAATAAGGAGGTACAGCAGCTCAGAACATATTCCCTCTAAAACAGGCTGGCCTTGGATTACCTTTTGGCATCCCAAGGGGGTGTATGTGCCCTTGTCAGGTCCCGATGTTGTGTATATGTAAATGACAGCAGTTATGAGATTTGTGATAGGGTAGTAGAGGCTGAGGACCAAGCCTGAGCCGGAGCACAGGCTGCCTACACTGCCCCCAAGAGTGATTGGGGGGCAAACCTTGTTTTCAGGCTGGGGTTTGTCGTCTTGGCTTGGTGGTTTATTTAGTCTGTTGTTGAAAAGTTTTCTTCCTGTCTTAATCATACTGATGGTGTTATGTTGTGCAATATCATGTGTCAGAGCCCTTGTAAAAAACATGGTAATGCATTCCCTTCAAGGCTACCACAAAGTGCTTATGCAAAGTCCCCTTATAAAAAGATAAGAGCCCAAGTGAGAAAACTCAGAGACAAGGCTGTTGACTATTCTCAAAGGAGGGAGTTGTTGGGGACACCGGGCATGGAATGGAAGAACTCAAGGGAATGGAAGAACATGAGTGTCGATGAAGCCCCCTCGCTCTAGGCCCAGATGGCCCCCCTTCCCTTTTCTGCTCAGAGACACTCACAGCGGTCACTCTGAGAAGTTTGCAACAGTGTATTGCAGGCGCAGACTGGCTGGAGCAAGATTAGATCAAGCAGGACAGGAATGTTAGATAATGCTGAACAAACAACTCCATATATGGGGGAATAGATGATAAGAGGAAGAAGGGGGAACTGGCTGGTATACGGATTGGCTATATGGATACTCAGGGCAGCTTGCTATTGGACAAGTATGCTAAAGAATGGATGTATAAAATATGTGTAACTGCTTGCACTGGTGTGCAGGATTCGAGATTGTTGTCTCCCTGTACTGCTTGAAGCTTCAAATAAACTTTTCTACTTCTCCACCCCGTTGTGATTATTGGGAGACGCACACCGGGCAACGAATCCAGCTGTTGCCTGCCTCGGGCTTTTGTACCAGCAACACTGTGAAGCTTGCGTTTGGGACACAGGAAGTACAAGTCACATGGCAAAAGAAATGTGAAGGGCAGCTGCATCATCTCCATTTTGTCTTCATTCCTGCTTCTTACCTCTGGAGTAACTTTTCTACAAACGAAGCTCTGAACAAAGGACTGAATGACCCATCCAAGCTTTGGAGATGTTCTAGAGGGACTTTCAAGCCAGCAACTCACCAACTCTGCTAAGAACCTGATATATGGACTTCCGTATGTATCTGATTGCTTTACCATTTAACCACTCCACTCTCTTCTTGTTCTTTTTTCTTTATAATAAACCTTTAGTTTTAGACACTAAAGGATTGTTTGGCAGCTTGGTATGTTGGGTAAGATCCAAACTAATATTGACCTGGTAACGTGGCTGACCCTTTGGGGTCAGAAGAGCATTGTGTATAGTGAGCAGAGTTTTTAAATAACTTCTCACTATGCTGGATTTAGGTGTTGACTGGAGAACTGGAATGCAATAAAGGGGGCTGTGTGATTTCTTTTTTTAGTTTCTTGATAACCAGTGTGGAGGATCAGAAGCACAGTTTGTGACTGCTTGGTGAGTTTAACTTCAGTGGTAACCACCAGTTTTGGGAATATCTGCTCCCCTTTTAGCAGCCTGCCCTGACCTTGGCATTTTCAGTGAGGCACACTGGGTCTCAGTGGTGTCACAGGGTTTTTTCTCTCTGAACTCTGGTCAGGTCCACTGGTGGCCAAGTCACCTTGTGACTCCGCCCTCCAGCCAGTCACATTTAGTCTCATTCCTTTTGGAGTAAGCCAGGGTTTTAACTCAATAGTCCTAGGACCTTACATCAGGTCAGCAGCCTAGGTCCACACCCAGTAGGCCTCCCAACCATTTTTGTCTGGGGTGTTCAAGCTGGTCTGAACAGTGGAGCTGGAGAAGAACCTAGTCCATCACTCCCTCTGCCCTGGGTTCCAGCCCAGGGACCCTCATAGCAAGCAGTTAAGGTCTATCTTCCCAGACCTCTTGATTCTTTCCCAGGGGCTCATCTCCTCAGAAGAGGTCGGCTCTGAGGTTAAGGCCCTGGTCCCAGTTCCCACATAGCAATGGAAAACAAAAATAATAGAAATGAAAAGCAGCACCCGTCCTTCTGTCCTATCAGGATCCTTGAGTTATCTGTCCTACTGCTCTGTGTTCACAAACACCTAGGCTGTCTGCTGTGCTCCTCTCTGGGAACTGAGAATGATAAGTCTGTCCACCTCCCTAGGACCCTCTGAGTTGGGGCTCCCTTTAAAGCTCCTCCTCCAACCCCCAGTGTGGTGGGGTTGAGGCCACCTGACCCCAGAGCTGTTCTTTAACCTTTTGATTGCTGGCACTGCTTTTTAGACTTCAAGACTGTTGATCAGGGTTCAGTGACCATGTTGATGGCACTGGTCTTGCTCAAGCACTTACCAGGGAGAACCACATGAAGATTGCCATCTTCCTTTCCCAAAATAAAAAGAAGAGGAACAATACAATCCACAAAATTAGCTGGGGCCAGTTGGGGAGTAGATGCTCACAACTTGAAGACAGCCACCTTGGCCCTTGTCTTCTCAGCAATTGAATACTGTGTGTTAGTATGGGCAAGTAGCATACATATGAAACTTGTTTTCATGCAATTGAACACTGCTATGAGATTTGTCACACGAGTGCTGAAGTTAACTCTGACAGTCTGTCTGCCTGTCCTCACACATATTTTATCACCATTCCTTCAAAGAGATGCAGCAATAATACAAAAATATAACTGCATGATAGTGAACCCAAACTTGCCCATCTATGAAGATCTCCAACCCGAGCCTCCCGGCCCCACCAAACCCAAAGACGCCTCCTTAAATCCAGGAACTCCTTCTGCTTAGTGGCCAAAGCTCTCAAAACCTCAGGCCTGTCACCAAAAGACAAAAGTGGTGGAGGCTGTGAGAACATAGTGGGATCAAGAATCAACACCGGAACACAGATCCTGAAGACCAGCCACCAGGCCACAGCATGCCACTTAAGATATGGATGATGGTGAACTGCATAAAAACCTCACACAGGTATTACAATTATCTGACTATACAAATGGAAAATGAAAGACAGCCCAATATGTGAATGTGGAGAAAGCATCCAATTCATGAAACGTCTAGTGAACCACTGCCTTCTAAGTTCTTTCTTTGGAGAGATGGTCTTGGTTCATTTTATATCAGTGGAAGCCACAGAGTCGATGACAAACTTGGACATAGTCCTTTAATGCTGCTTTTCAAGAAGAATCCCTCTTGTCTACTTTGCATAGCCCGTCACAAGCCCCTTGTGCTGATGGTTTGTAGAAGAGTCTAGTCCTTTAGCTGTGTGCTTGGATGGTCTTTCTATATCTCTCATGTCTATACAAGCATATACATATAATACATCTGCATTTCAAGAACACAGTAACTGTCATAACAAAACAAACAGAAGATGCATCTTGTCCACTATCCTCTATCTGACAAGGGCAATGCTAAATGCTTCAGAGGATGGTAAAACTGAAGACAGAAGTAACTAGTCTAACTCTGAGTGTTAATATTTATACAGCTAGGTGCTTCTTATAGTAATACGAGTTTTCATGTGTGTATCCAGGGTTCACTTCCTCCACCATAATCCATCTAATAGAACATTATTATGGGGGGGCAGGGAAGATATTTCTTCTTTACCCTAGCTAGGTTTTTCCCTAAAGAATGATGACTGACCATCCTTGTAAATGTATCTGGACTTTTCTTCATATTCTCAGCCTTTCTTTTCCTCCCCATGTAATCTCTATAACCCTGACCTACCAAATACCTCCATCCTAACTTCTAAATCAGTATCAGAGAGGTAGTTGTGTTAGTCTGGATCTGTAAAAGCAGCAAAGAGTCCTGTGGCACCTTATAGACTAAGACATATTGGAGCATAAGCTTTCGTGGGTGAATACCGATTTCGTCGGATGCATGTAGTGGAAATTTCCAGAGGCAGGTATAAATATGCAAGCAAGAATCAGGCTAGGGATAATGAGGTTAGTTCAATCGGGGAGGTCCTCTTCTAGCAGTTGAGATGTGAACACCAAGGGAGGAGAAACTGCTTTTGTAGTTGGCTAGCCATTCACAGTCTTTGTTTAATCCTGAGCTGATGGTGTTAAATTTGCTAATGAACTGAAGCTCAGCAGTTTCTCTTTGAAGTCTGGTCCTGAAGTTTTTTTGCTGCAGGATGGCTACCTTTAAATCTGCTATTGTGTGTCCAGGGAGGTTGAAGTGTTCTCTTACAGGTTTTTGTATATTGCCATTCCTAATATCTGATTTGTGTCCATTTATCCTTTTATGTAGGGACTGTCCAGTTTGGCTGATGTACATAGCAGAGGGGCATTGCTGGCACATGATGGAGTATATTACATTGGTGGACGTGCAGGTGAATGAACAAGTGATGGCGTGGCTGATCTGGTTAGGTCCTGTGATGGTGTTGCTGGTGTAGATATGTAGGCAGAGTTGACATTGAGATTTGTTGCATGGACTGGTTCCTGAGTTAGAGTTACTATGGTGCAGTGTGTAGTTGCTGGGGAGAATATGCTTCCGGTTGGCAGGTTGTCTGTGGACGAGGACTGGCCTGCCTCCCAAAGCCTGTGAAAGTGGGGGATCGTTGTTCAGGATGGGTTGTAGATCACTGATGATGCGTTGGAAAGGTTTTAGCTGAGGACTGTATGTTATGGCCAGTGGAGTTCTGGTGGTTTCTTTCTTGGGCTTGTCTTGCAGCAGGAGACTTCTGGGTACACGTCTGGCTCTGTTGATCTGTTTCCTTATTTCCTCATGTGGGTATTATAGTTTTGAGAATGCTTGGTGAAGATCTTGTAGGTGTTGGTCTCTGTCTGAGGGGTTGGAGCAAATGCAGTTGTACCACAGCATTTGGCTGTGGAGAATGGATCGTGTGGTGTGTCCGGGATGGAAGCTGGAGGCATGAAGGTAGGCATAGCGGTCAATGGGTTTTCAGTATAGGGTGGTGTTAACGTGACCATCACTTATTTGCACCGTGGTGTCTAGGAAGTGGACCTCCTGTGTAGATTGGTCCAGGCAGAGGTTGATGGTGAGGTGAAGCTATTGAAATCATGGTGGAATTCTTCCAGGGTTTCCTTCTCATGGGTCCAGATGATTAAGAAGTCATCAAAGTAGCGTAGGTAGAGAAGGGATGTGAGTGGACGAGAACTGAGGAAGCGTTGTTCCAGGTCAGCCATAAAAACGTTGGCATATTGAGGGGCCATGTGGGTGCCCATAAGGGTGCCATTGTTCTGGAGGTATATATTGTCACCATATTTGAAATAATTGTGTGTGTGAGTATGAAGTCACAGAGCTCAGCAACAGTTGTGCTGTGGCATCATCATATTCTCCCCAGCAACTACACACCGCACCATAGTAACTCTAACTCAGGAACCAATCCGTGCAGCAAACCTGAATGTCAATTCTGCCTACATATCTACACCAGCGACACCATCACAGGATCTAACCAGATCAGCCACGCCATCACCGGTTCATTCACCTGCACGTCCACCAATGTAATATACACCATCATGTGCCAGCAATGCCCCTCTGCTATGTACATCAGCCAAACTGGACAGTCCCTACGAAAAAGGATAAATGGACACAAATCAGATATTAGGAATGGCAATATACAAAAACCTGTAAGAGAACACTTCAACCTCCCTGGACACACAATAGCAGATTTAAAGGTAGCCATCCTGCAGCAAAAAAACTTCAGGACCAGACTTCAAAGAGAAACTGCTGAGCTTCAGTTCATTTGCAAATTTGACACCATCGCTCAGGATTAAACAAAGACTGTGAATGGCTAGCCAACTACAAAAGCAGTTTCTCCTCCCTTGGTATTCACACCTCAACTGCTAGAAGAAGGCCTCATCCTCCCTGATTGAACTAACCTCGTTATCCCTAGCCTGATTCTTGCTTGCACATTTATACCTGCCTCTGGAAATTTCCACTACATGCATCTGACGAAGTGAGTATTCACCCACGAAAGCTTATGCTCCAATACGTCTGTTAGTCAATAAGATGCCACAGGACTCTTTGCCGCTTCTAAATCAGATGTCTCCTGTGCTCAACATCCTTATATATTTTCTTCTCTACAGTTCCCCACATCCTCCTAACAATTCCATATATGACTTGAAATAGTTTCTGAGTCCACCCACATTCCAATTTTCACAAGCATGTGAAGGGGTATAAAAAGGGGCAGGGAAGTTGTACTGGGTGTATGAGTGAATAACTGAGGCCTGAGGTTGGCTTGGATGTATGTAGATTTAAGTGGAGTAGGGGGAGCAGTATGTAGGGGAAGTCAGAGTAGGGAGCAGTATATGGAAGAAAGGGACAATATGGGTGGGGCTAGGAAGAACAGGGTGTAGTGGGGACTAGGGTAGGAATAAGAGGCAATAAATGCTATGTAAAATATGTGGATGAGAACTGTATAGGAGTGGGAATGGAGCTCGGGAGGGAGCAGCCTGAGGGGTGGGACGTATGTGGCTGGAAACAGAGAATGGTATATCATAGCAGTATGTGGGGTAGTATACATGTGGGTGGGATGCAGAGAGCAGTCCATAGGAGCAATATGCATGGTGAGGTCTGTCTATGCGGGGTAGAGGAATAGCATCGGGTGAGATACACATGTGTGACAGTGGGGGATAGCATGACGGAAAGGGTACATGTGTGGCAGTAGAGGTAGGGCATAGCAGGAGGTAGGGTAGAGGTACAGAGGGTCTAGATTAGCACAGAGTGGCAGTGGGTAGTAGCAGATGCCTGGTGGTAGGGTACACACATGGCAGTAGGGGTGAGGGCAGCAGGGTAGGGGACAGGTGTGGCAGTGGGGACAGGGCTAGCGGGGGAAAGGGACAGGTGGGGCAGTGGGAACAGAGGATAGCGAGGGGCAGGAGACAGGTACGGCGGTAGGGATGGGCTAGTGGGGGAAGGGGACAGGTGTGGCAGTGGGGGACAGGGGCTAGCGGGGGGTAGGGGGGCAGGTGTGGCAGTGGGGACAGGGGCTAGCGGGGAAAGGGACAGGTGGGGCAGTGGGAACAGAGGATAGCGAGGGCAGGAGACAGGTGCGTGGTAGGGATGGGCTAGTGGGGGAAGGGACAGGTGTGGCAGTGGGGACAGGGGCTAGCGGGGGTAGGGGACAGGTGTGGCAGTGGGGACAGGGGCTAGCGGGGAAAGGGACAGGTGGCAGTGGAACAGAGGATACGAGGGCAGACAGGGGTGGTAGGATGGGCTAGTGGGGGTAGGGGGCAGTGTGGCAGTGGGGACAGGGGCTAGCGGGGGTAGGGGCAGGTGTGGCAGTGGGGACAGGGGCTAGGGGGGGGTAGAGGCAGGTGTGGCAGAGTATGGGCTACCGTGCAGGGGACAGGTGTAGCAGTGGGGACAGGGATAGCAGGGGGAGGGGCTAGGTGTGGCAGTGGGAACAGAGATAGCGAGGGGCAGGAGACAGGTGCGGCGGTATAGGGATGGGCTAGTGGGGAAGGGGACAGGTGTGGCAGTGGGGACAGGGCTAGCGGGGTAGGGGCAGGTGTGGCAGTGGGGACGGGCTAGCGGGGGAAAGGGACAGGTGGGGCGTGGGAACAGAGGATAGCGAGGGGCAGAGACAGGTGCGGTGGTAGGGATGGCTAGTGGGGGTAGGGGGCAGGTGTGGCAGTGGGGACAGGGCTAGCGGGGTAGGGGACAGGTGTGGCAGTGGGGACAGGGGCTAGGGGGGGTAGGGGAGCAGGTGTGGCAGAGGGGATGGGCTAGCCGGGGCAGGGACAGGTGTAGCAGTGGGGACAGGGGATAGCGGAGGGCTAGGTGTGGCAGTGGGAACAGAGGATAGCGAGGGGCAGGAGACAGGTGCGGCGGTAGATGGCGTGGTGGGGAAGGGACAGTGTGCAGTGGGACAGGGCTAGCGGGTAGGGGGCAGGTGTGGCAGTGGGGACAGGGGCTAGCGGGGGTAGGGGCAGGGTGGCAGTGGGGACAGGGCTAGCCGGGGGCAGGGACAGGTGTTGGCAGTGGGGGACAGGGGCTAGGGGGCGGTCGAGGCAGGTGTGGCAGAGGGGATGGGCTATAGCCGGGGGCAGGGGACAGGTGTGCAGTGGGGACAGGGGATAGCAGGGGGAGGGGCTAGGTGTGGCAGTGGGAACAGAGGATAGCGGGGGAGGGGATCATGTGGCAGTGGGTGAGGACGGGGACGGGGCCAGGCGTGGCAGCGGGGGAGGGGACGCCAGGGGCCAGCGGGGCAGAGCGCGTTGCAGGACGCGGCACGGAGCAGGCAGGCCTGTGTGGGCGAGTCGGGATCAGCAAGCAGGCGCTGCGCGTGGGGCGGGGTCAATACGGGATTAACGTAACAGTGCGAAGGGATGAGCCAGGCCGCGGGGGGCGGGGCGTCCGTTCGGATAACCCACCGCTCTCCCTCAGCGGGCCCCTCCCGCTCGCCCTCGCTTTACGGCCGTGTCACGCTGGCGCTGAGCGCTTCGCGGCAGCCGGAAGGCAGGTGAGTGGTCGGGATCTCGTGGGAGGGGGCCCCCCCGCATGGTCTCCTCAGCTCGGAGGCGGGGACGCTCCGGGGCCGGGTGCCCTGTTCTCCCCGCGGGTGGGGGCTTTATTCTCCTGCCCACGGGGCGGCGCGGGGGACGCAGCCTTTCCCGGAGCTCGCCCTGCCCCGTGGCCGCCTGGCTGGCTGGCTGGCTGGTGGGGCGCGCCCACTCCGCAGGGCTGAATATATTCGGCGTCATCGCCCTTCCCCGTGCCTCAGTTTCCTTAACGGCGCTGTCTTCCTCCCCTCCCCCCACCGCGGGGGCAGCGGGGATGAGTTTGCCCGGCCGGTGCGCAGGCAGGGTCCGGGGCGCTCTTTGGTGACGCGCCCCGGAGCTTGGGGGCATCGGCTCTGTCGCTCCGCGGAGCCCGGCCGCAGTTGTCCCCCTGTGTCTGGTGTGCTGGGCCCCTCCCGGCTGCTGCGTGCCCAGCCGCCGGCACCGGGCTGTCAGTTTCATGTAGCCTGTGCTGGGGCCTTTGCTCTGTGTGTAGCCACGGATGTCTCGACTGGCTGTTTTCTGCGCGCTTTCAGTGCACCTGGCTTCTAGATTCCTTGCGTGCTTGTTTGCTTCCCCAGCCGGCACATTTGTGGGGATAGGGGGTATTATAGGGACATTGTCCACGGACAGTCATTTGATGTCCATGTCCTTATTAAAATTGTTAACAAGTATGGACTATGAGCCATTAAACATTTTACAAATCCAGTTTACGCTACGGCTCTTACTGTTCGAGTTTCCTTTCTCTTGGCCATGATAAATCAATTAAGTCAGTTTCACTTTCGAAACTGTCACGCTTTGGAGTTCTTAGTGTTCTCACGCTTGGATTTCAAACGCTGCTGGGGAGTATGCGGGTGGAATTTAAAACAAAATAAAGATTTAAAAACTTTAAAACTTGGTCAGGTTTTACAAAAAATTATAAATAAAATTTGTGTGTAATGGTGCTGAAGTCCTGATTGTCCCAGGATATGAAAAAGAGAAAGTGAGTTTGATGTTTATGGAAGGGACAAATTTACTCAGAGCTCTTCTTCAGGTATGGGAAAGGTATTTGGTTGTGACACTGAGCACAAGGTGGAACAGATTTTTAAGCATAAAAAGTTAACACATGTTGTAAGAGACTGTTCAAGACCAAGTTGTAATGACACATAAAACCAGTGTCTATTGAGTCTGTGATGTTTAGTATCCAGCAAAGCTTTTGGAAGGTGCTGTGCACATTTCTTTTGAGGCTGAGGACTGAGAGGTCAAATATGGAGTGATCATTCTATTAAAAGTGTTCATCTACAGGTGATATGGTGTATTTTGCCTTGTGTCATTGTTCTGTGTGAATTAATTTAAGAATCTATTGTTTGGTTCACCCACATAGTTGTTGTTGGGGCACTTGCTGCACTGGATGAGGTATTCCATGTGTTGTGATAGGCATGTTGTAGGACCCTTGAAAGATGGTGGGGGAAGGTGTTGATTATTGCACCAGTGGAGATAAGTGTGCAGCTTTTGCATGGCTGGGTCTTGTGCTGCTTTGAACTGGTGTATCCTATAATCTTTCAAGACTCATTGATTCTACATGTGACTATCACAACATGTGGCGGAAGTTAAAACTTCTGGAGTTGGGCCATTTAAGTTAAGCTATTAATGTATACATGTTTATTACCTTTTGAATATGAGGGACCCTATACTTGTTACCATTGCTTAAGAAGGTAAAACAAAACATTAAGTTTAATATTAGGGCTCTTAGCACGTGTTCCTAATTGCTTTGTATGGTATAGAGGTGAGTTTGTAGTCACTAGCAGATTAAATTGTAATGGAAATATCACTTCTCTTAAAGCAATATTAGATGCTCTCTTCCTATCTATGTTCTTTGATTAAAGAAGCTGTGATGACATTCTGGAGGAACCTCATCCAGTTCTCAATCGATAGCAGGAGTGAGTCTGTAACATGGGACTTCAACTGTAGAGAATATAAGACAACTAAACATGTTAGGAGACCAAGCCAAACAGTTTTCAGGAGGAGATGGAGGGACCTCTTGAAGACATTAAAGCAGGGTACAGGAGACCCTCAAAGATATGAACACCAGAGTTATGGACTTACCAGTCAACTGGACACCCTGTGGAACTGGAAGTAATCAAGCAGCTGGGGAGACCGAAAAAAGCAAAACAAAACAGCAAATACTGTGCTGCATTGGGGCTTTAGTCCTGGGGTTCAGGGCTTCAGCCATTGGGGGTTGGGGCTGCAGCCATGGGGTTGGAGGGAGGGATTGGGATTTCTGACCCTTAGGAGCAGTGGGGGATCAGGGCTTTAGACCAGGACAAGTGCCAGGACTCGGGGCTTCAGCCCCCCGGCTCTGTTCCCTGCTTGATCTCTGGTGCCCTCCCCTGGCTGAAACCGGGAGCGGAGCCCTGGAAAGCCCTGAGTCCTGGCCCAAGCTGTGGAGCAGAAGCTAGCAACAGAGCTGTGGGGCTGAAGCCCTGAGCCTCTGCGCGAGGCTGAAACTGGGAGTGGAGCCATGAGGCTGAAGCCTCAAGCTCCAGTGCTCCCCCCCAGGTCTAAACCCCAGAGCCCTGGTGCTCCCCCCCGGGGAAGACACCCAGAGGCCCCCACCTGGAGCTGTGGCACCCTGAAACCCCACCCACCCACTCGGAGCCTTGACACCCACACACTTTGTGGCTGCAGCCCCAACTCCCTACGTGGCTGAAGTCCGTAATATCTTGTTCCAAGTTAAAGAACATTTCAGAGTTATGAACAGTCTCCATTCCCGAAGTGTCTATAACTCTGAGGTTTTACTGTACTTGCATTTTTTTGGAAAGAATATATGGGTTACTGCCTTCTGTCTGAATCAATTGAATATTGTCAACTGCACATCATGTTCTAGTAATAATAAATATCATGGAATTTTCTTTCAAGGCAAACAACAAATGATGCTGCCTATTTGTGTTTTAAAATATCTCTGACTTAAGTGCAGAAAAGGGGAATGGACTTTTTCACAACCAACATTGTAGAGGTAACGGGAAACAACGTGCAGGGCAATTCTGAAGATCTCATCAGTGGTTTCAGAACAATCACCATTTACGTCAGCCTCTTATAAATTCTAAGGAGTTCTTGGAATGTAGATGCCAGATTCCATTGTACATTGAACCCCTTTCTAATTTGCTTTAAGTGCTCTAACTCCTTAAGGCCCATTGTTACATCATAAATTGCTGCCAGAGAAGTGCTTTTTACGAGCAGGTGAACATTTGAAATAGTACATTTATTGATATTTAATTAAATTCTATGTAATTAGTAAAATATCTGAATTAGCTAAAAGGAATGACAAAGAATAAAGAGCACTTATAAACAGCTAAAAAAATCCACTTGCACAGAACAAATTGGAGATTTTTCCTGGATGAGTACCAACAAATGCAGATTTTAAGTTTTCATTTAACATTTTTTTTAACCTTCTGAGGTTAAACTTGTCTACTGTTTTTCCTACACATTTGTACTCTTGAATGTTAAAATAAGAACCACTTCTTTTGTTCTTCATACGATATTGTCTGCTGAATAGTTGCAGTGTAAACTTGCATAAGATAATGCACATTATTTCAGAGAAATATTAACTTCATTGTTGATGCTAATGCACTCTGCAGAGAGAAGGGCTGAGTAGCATTACATTTTGACTTCAGTACATGTGTTCTTATTTAAAGAATACATTGGTTGATTACCATACCAAATTGCTGAGAACAGCTTATTTTATTTCACCAATTGGGACTACATTTACCAAGCAATGTGCCCCAAATGTATGGATGTGTAGAAAGTTTCTGAAGTAGTAGTGACATATTGTTAGAGAAGTATTGAACACAATTTAATGTAAAAACAATGAGGAGTCCTTATGGCAACTTAGAGACTAACAAATTCCTGTGTAGCTATACAATATGAAAAAAATGGTTTGGACTAACACATGGAAAATCCTAAAAATATTATAACCACTTCTTGTTTGGCAGATTGCCAGAAATAATACCAGAAAGAATGTTGTAACTGGAAATTGGAATTAATATCACTGAATACCAAAGTATTAACTGATAAATGTACTTCTTAATAAGCTTTTTTGGCTAGTAAGCTCCATAGAACTAAAGTTTACATGACATGCATCAAAATGCATTTTAGATTTTGGAATGCATACAATCCGTTTCATGTAACGCAACAAAAATACACAGTACTCAAATTTAAGAAAATCTTAAATTGCATTTGTAATATTGAGGGACTGCTGTTCTTTTGAGTACAGTTAATTACTTGATTAATTGTACTTCCTAATATAATTTGAGTAGAAAATGGACATTTTTTTTAAATTGCTGGAAAACTTCATTACGCCAAATAATAGCAAAGACATTCTCCTGGTAAATTGCTTTTGGTAGCAATATTTGAGCTTTCTGGTAAACACTTTTTAACCAGCATGTTTTCATTGAACACCAAAATGGCCTTTTAAGTCAGGCAAAGGAAAAAAAACAACACTCCACTTCAGAGATGTGTATCCTATTACAAAGCAATTTAAGATAACACCTATTAACGTACAGTACAAGCTGGTTTGAAATGAGCTATTTGTGTAGTCTGATCAGTCCTCTTTGAACAGATACGTGTCAGTTTGATTCAGTCATTTATTACAGTCTTGCAGGCCAAACCTCCTTGTAGCAACTGCCACTGGAGCCATCCAGTCTGGTTGCCTTTCTGCTAGCCCCTGGCATAGTCTTTCATGTTCTGTGGTGCAGTATGTGAAACCTGCAATTCTGTCTTTTAGAGTTGATATTCCTGCTTGGTTTTCAGAGGTATAATGCCCCTTAGGTGTACAGAGTAGAGGAAGGATGGGTGGTGGTTGGGTGTTAGTTGGAGATGTGGGAGGTTCGGTTTCCTGCTCTTCCACAGACTTCCGATGTGACCTTGGGCAAGTGACTTGGGCCTGGTCTAAGCTATGAAGTTTAGCTGGCATACGCTGTTGGCTAGGAGTGTGAAGAAAATTGCCCCCTTAGATGATGTAGCTCAGCTGGCAGAACCCCTATTGTAGATACACACATGCCAACAAAGAGGTTTCTATTGGCATTGCTAATGATGTTAAGGGAGATGATGTAGCTATGCAGGCAGAGGAACTTCTGCTGGCTTATGTTGTCAACACTAGGGGGCTCTGCCAGCATAGTTATGTTGGCCAAGGCTCTATAGTGTAGACTAATAGTTCTCATCCTTTCCAGACTACTGTACCCCTTTCAGGAGTCTGCTTTGTCTTGAGTACCCCAAGTTTCACCTCACAAAATCAGGCATAAAAATACAAAAGTGTCACAACACACTATATAGCTGAAAAATTGATTATTCTCAATTTTACCATATAATTATATAAATATTATACTTGCATTTCAATGTGATACTTGAGTCTTTTTTTTTTTTTTTTACTGTGAGCTTTGTCTGAAGCCTGAGTTCCAGGCCGCTGGGCTGAAACATGTAACTTAGCTTTGCAGGGCACCCTGAGCAGCTGTCCTGCTTGCAAGTGCAGGGCTGACATTAGGAGTGGCGACTCTCCTAAACCTGTCCTATGCCCCCCCCCTTGGAGCTGCAACCCCCAGGTTGAGAAACACTGATTTTGAGTATCCCCGGAAGACCTCTGAGTACCCCAAGGGGCGCACACACCCCTGGTTGAGAATCACTGGTGTAGACAAGCCTTTAGTCTTTCTGTGCGTCAGTTCTGCAACTGTAACGTGGGGATATTACTTCCCTGCCTCACTGGGGTGTTGTGAAGATAAATACACACAAGATTTTGTGGTGGTCTCATACTACAGTAATGGGGGCTGAATAAGTACAGAAGATAGATATTTCCTTGTACTGTGGTGCACTCATAAAAATATTCCCTTACCTTTCTGAAAATTATTATATCTTGTATGGAGAGTAGTATTAAATTCTTGTTGGAAGCTTTCTAATTTTGAAATAGGTAAGTGTTAAGGAATGAGCATACATCAGTCAATGCAAAATACACTTTGACACATATAGAAATAGCCATCGTCCTTGAAAGTTGTACATGCATTCCAAAGGGGCATCAATAAATGTCTAACATGGGCTTCAAACATTTTACAACTGAAAATTATTGATCTGACTGTGAGATCCCAAGGGGCCATTTCTCCGTAAGTGTCTCAGTCATTCATAGTAAATCTAGACATTACCCTTTTCCTGGAATGACTTTATTTCCTACATTTAGCAACTGTGATTAAAATATAGTGAAACCTTTTTATATGAGAAATTATACAGGTATCTTTAAAGTGTTCTCATGAGCATATTGCCAGTGATGCAGACAAACTGCCCAGGAGGAGTGGGCAACAGCTGGTGGATTTGTTTCCAGTTAGCACACATTGCAATGTTTAAAAGAAATCTGCACTTCCTTTCAATACAAAGAACAGTAAATCAGTGCTAATTTTAAGTTGTCTTAAATAATACAAATAATGAAATAGGAAGTTGCCATTTTGCCAGTCAGCTGGCATGTTATGTGATGAAGGTGCTCAGCCTGTCAGTGCCATAAAACGAGGAGACAAGGGGACTCTAACTTAGTCTGTTTATAATTTTGGAAATCAGCATCTATACAGCATGCTTGCAAATATTGTTTAAACCTATTTCAGATTAACAATTGCTTCTGGTAAAAAATCGCTTTTGGTTTTCAGCCTGTTGCATGTCCATCTGTTAAGCAGCATTGCTAGTGGTTCCTTTGTCATAAACTGTCAGAATGGATTTCTTGGTAGTATGTAACAGTAAAATAACAATGTTGAGAGATATTAGAATCTCTGGGTCTTAGGGAACATGCACTTGTTACAGCCCTTGGGCTCTCTAACACTGGGAGATGTCGTGTCTGCAGGCAGTTGCATATAAGTAGGGCCCTACCAAATTCAGGGTCCATTCTGATCAATTTCATGGCCATAAAATTTGAAAATTTCACGTTTCAGATGTTTAAATCTGAAATTTCAGTGTGTTGTAACTCTGGTGGTCCTGACCCAAAAGGGGGTTGTTGGGGGGAGATGGGGTTGCAAACCTATTGTGGGGGGGGTCATGGGATTGCCTCCCATACTTCTGTGCTGCCTTCAAAGTTTCCTGTAGCTGCAGGAGGTTCCCGGAGGTGGAGATGGGTCTGATCTCCCCTTTGCTGCTGGGAGTGCCCCAGTCAGGGAATCCTAGATGCTGGGCTGGCAAGAGACCGGACTTGTCTTTCCCCTGTATGGCTGCTCTCGGGTGGGAGATCAGACCCACCTCCATGTACTTATTCGTGCTGCGGGAAGCTCAGAGACTGATCTCCTCCCCGAGAGCAGCCATGCAAGAGAAGAACAAGTCCTGTCCCTCCCTAGCCTAGCTGGGACTAGCAGCTAGGAGCCCCCGTCTGGGGCACTCCCAGCAGCAAGGGAAAGATTGGATCACAAGCCTCCTCCGGCTGCAGGAACTTCTGGGGCTGCTGCCAAGCACCGGATATTCCTGCAGCAGGGGGAGGAACCCGGAGGTGGGTCTGATCCTCCCACCCCTTCCGCCACTCAGAGTGGCCATGCAGGGGAAGGACATGTAACTCCCAGGAACTTGCGGGAGATAAGATTTCAAGAGCTTATTTTACGTTCCGTGATACGTTTTTCACGGCTGTGAAATTGGTAGGGCCCTAGATATAAGGCTTCCTGTTTCCTGAACAGTGGGTGATACAGGAGAGACGCAGGTCAGTGAATGGATCTCTTTAACGTTCTCAGGCCTTTTGCCTGATAGGTATACCTTCCTGGAGCAGCCTGGGGAAGGCTATGAAGCTCTGGAATAAAGGCTCTAGGGATGATGCAGTCCTGGATATAAGAGTGAAAACGAGTCCCTGTGGGTTGGCAAGACTGTGTTCAGTTGCATTTATTTGAATCTGTTAGAGCCCCGAAACGGAAACTGGAAAAATGTATTACTGTGTGGACTACGATTTCACCTCCCACACCAGATGAAATGGTGTTTTTTAACATCTTGAAAATTGTATGAAGGTTTGTTACAGTGTGCTAATTCTGAATGGCTTAACAACTTCAGCTAAAGGGAGCTGAAAATCATGCTATATTTAACTGGGAAGGTAAATTCCCCTAGATTTGCAACAAATTCTCTTGAATACCATGTGACCTTGATGTCTTGATGTGTTCTTTGAGGGTTTGATTTAACTTTCAGTGAAATCAATGGGAGGAGTTACGCTTAGTTCAGCATTTGTCTTGATATTTAGGGTATTGGAATCGTCTCTATCTAGCATTGCAAATACAGTTAGTAAGAAAGCTAAAATGAGATTTCGTTCTTTCTGAGAAAAGCAACTCCATGCAAAGTCACAGAAAAAAGCGTCTGGTATAGAAACTGATCAGCTTAGTTTTCAAAGATGCACCTGTGCTGCTATTCTGCTTTTAATGTTGGATGATTACTTCCCATTTCCATTTTCTCACTTTTAAGCATTACAACTATTTTAGTAAAACACAAATGTTGTTTTTTTTTTTTGCTAATTTAAGACGACTAGTTGAAATACTCAGAAGAATAGTGATTTTGTTTATACTCCTATTAAATAAATCATTAAGAGGAGGGATGTATGTTTTTCATTGTTGACATTTTGTCTTCTCACTGGTCATGGGTTAATGCTCAAAAACGTTTCCTGGTCCTGAAAGCATTTGTAATATGCTATTGAGGTATTTCTGGTCATAGCAGTTTATAAAACATCACACCTTTTAAAAAAATACTCCTTTCCTAACATGCTTTGCTGCTTTCCCTATTTCAATTCTTACATTACTGTAGCAGCTGGCATATCATGAACTGAGATTACTGTGAGATTACTGTCATATGCTATTCAAAAACTTAAGTGTATGAAATGCTTAACAAGCGACAGTTACATCATTGTTGTTTTAGCTCTAGCTGCTCTTGTTATGAGAGCCTTTGAAAAATCATTTTGGAATTGCTGGGTCTGGGTCAGGAGAAAGTAAGAGAGCAATCAGGATGTGCTTTTAAGGCCAGGCAACTTGCTGGTACAGAAACAATTTCTATAAACTACTGTACTGAGAAGCAGAGATTTTATACCCAGTGGACTGAGAGGGCTGCTGTGAACAGAGCTCCAGATCTGGCCTTGGACTTTAGTCTTTACCATACTTCAGTGGGGATACTTGTGAATCTGGTGATTGATTTTTAAGATGCCAGAATAAGATCTGGCTAGCTCAAGACTTTTGTTTCCTGTCTTTCAAAAGGTTTGGGGCGGAGCAGTAGACCCTCTTTCCCCCCCCCCCCAAAACCATGCAGTTTCCTTTTGGAGAGGTTTCAGAGGGGTAGCCATGTTAATCTGTATCAGGAAAAACAGTGAGTCCTTGTGGCACTTTAGAGACTAACAGATTTATTTGAGCATATGAGACTAAATTTGTTGGTCTCAAGATGCCACAAGGACTCCTTGTTGCTTTTGGAGAGGATTACAGATCTGATTGCAAAGACCAACCACAGCACTGGAGAAAAAGTGCCCTTGAAGACACAAATGCCTAGAGAGGAAGGATGGCCAGTGGATATGGTATTAGCCTAAGACTTTGGAGATCTCTGTTCTACCTCAAACTCCGTGTGTGATTTTGAGCAAAACACTTGGGCTGTGTCTGCACTAAGCACTACAGTGGCCTGCTGCAGCGATGCCACTGCAGTGTAGACACTTTCTGCAGTGAAAGAAGGGGTTTTTTCATTGCTTAGTAAATCCATCTCCGTGACAGTGGTAGCTAAGTCAACGGAAGAATTCTTTTGTCGACCTGGCAGTGTCCTCTGGGGCTTAGGTTGGCTTAACTACATCTTTCAGAGGGTTGCATTTTTTCGTACCCCTGAGTGAAGTAGCTAGGTCGACCTAAATTTTAGGCGTAGAACAGGCCTTATCCTTTTGCATGCCCATTTCCTCATCTGTAAGAATTGGGTTAATAGTACTTCCCTACTGCACAGGGTGTTGTGAGGATATATAATGTGAGGTGCTTAGATACTACAATGCCAAAGGCTATAAAAGTACCCAAGATAGGTACAATGTGAACATAGTCGTTAAAATTAAAGGAGTGAATAAAAATTCAGTTTGATAATAAAATTTAAAAGAAGTGCAGCTTTGGAAGCTAAATAAAGTTTATTTAGCTGAGCTACCCAACCTCAAGCATAAGGTGTTGAGTGGGCTTGAGCTCAGGTAGTAAGCCTGAATCTCTGTTGGAGCCACAGCATCCACACAAACTGTTTTTTGTATGCTAGTGGTGAGTCTGTCTACCCAGGCTTGGGAGCTGTGCTCCCAGCTGCAGTGTAGACATACTCTAAGTGCTTTTGACACTGCTCCAGAATTGGCTAGAGCAAGTCCTGGAACTCAGATCAGTGTAGTTACTTCTCATTCACCCACTTTGATGTTGCAGCACTAGAATTCCATGAAAAGAGGAAGTAATTTATTCTTCCTTTAATAATATAATAATAATATAATTAATAAAAAAGCTTAACTATTTCACTTGAAAATAAACGGGGTTGTGTGTGTTTGTCACGGGAGTTTAATGTTTTTAGATGGGATTGTTTTGGAATATTGGATTATGAAAACAAAGATCCTATATATTTTCAGATCTTTCTCTTTTTAGTCCTGAAGGCTTATGACTATCAGTGTGGCGCATCAATTTGTCTTCCATGTGTAAAGAGAATCCTAAGAAAAGGCTATAACTCCTTTATCTTGAATTCAGCCATGGGTTTTCCCCCTGCAAAGTGGCAAGACTTAGTGAGAGATTTCTTAGAAATGTAGTTCTGTTCTGGGACCTCACAAATTTATCAGTTCTTCCTTGGAATCCTGTCACAGTGCTCAAAGGACACATATTTGAGTCACTTTAAGTTATTCAGCGCTACTTAAAAATTCATATTCTGGAAAAAAGCTTTCTTTTAAATTTAAGCGATTATCTCTTTATGTATGGTTTACAGGCCTGCATGAGGATAAGACTGTTTAAAAAATGAAAAAAAAATGGAAAGGAGTAGTGAGTTTTGTGTTCGTGTTGTGCTCGTTTTGAAAAGGAGCGCACAAATAGTGGGAGTATTGTCGGTCATAGAATAGATACAGGCTAGGTAATGAGCATGTACTTTCCCCCCTCCTTTTCAGTGCAGAGCTGGAAATATTGCTGTAGCTTATTATAGTAATATGTTTGTGATATTCAGAGCTGTGATTGCGTTTTTAAAATCTGTGATGCTCTCCAAAAGTTTTAATTAATTCTTGGCTATTCCCATGGCACTGTCAGAAAGGTGTGTTTTTGGTGGTGGTTTTTTTCATTATATGAACTGTTTACTGAAGTAGACTGAGAAAACCAGTGTTCTCTTTAAAAAGTGCTTGAGACTTTAGAATAACCTGTTTTGATATATATCCACAAATAAAATTGTGCCTATTCCATGCCATGGGCACCCCTGAAGATCATCACTCAGAAGAAGTGGACCCAAGACTGAACTCAAGTGGTAAACTGTTTTTGCCATTTCATCTGGTTGCTTTGTTCAGCCTATCACAATTATTTCAGGTTGTTTTCTGAACTGCCTTCGTTCCATGTATAGTAGTCCAATAGTAGTCACTGGCTGTAATGCATAGTTTTGGACAGTGTGTCAAGTTCTGTTTCAGAATATACATATTTGCATAACCTTTTAATAGTGTGAGAAGTATAATTTTAAGAAATATAAAGGACAGCAAGAGGATTGAATAGCTCAGGGTACGGGGGGGGGAGGGGAGATGCAAAGTAATTTTTCACTTCATGGTTACAGGTTTTAGTCTGACTTATGGGAAATGACCAGACATTGCCCCATAAAGCAGGTGTTTGCTAGTTTATGTGAAATGTTTTGAGTGCCTATCATTTAAACAAGCTTATGACTGGCCTAATCTAAAAAACCCCATGGTAGTTAGGATGTGTTTCCCACTCTCAGAAAGCCAGGCTGCGGGGGACCATCCAGTGTGAAAGATGCCTTCTGGTGGAATCTCTCAGAAAGCAGGTGGGAGAGCTACAGGAGGAGGTGGCTAGGCTGAGGAGCATCTGTGCCCATAAGGAATTCCCCAAGAGCAGTCACGTGGAAACATTCAAGGCCGAGGAAGCTATCCAGCTACAGAGGACTGTTGTCACACCACCAGGGGAGGAGGATATGGCTCTGTCTCAAAGGGGACACTGGCTTCTGGTTACTTCTTGCAGCAAGCAGAGCTCCACCCCTACTCCCATCCCACCTACCATGGTGATGGAAAACAGATGTGCTGCCCTGGCAGTGAGCGATGAGGAATCACCCAGAAAAGTGAGGAGGAGAAGCCATGTACCCGCACGGCTGGGAGGATCGCAGCCACCACTCCCAGGAGGAAATGTAGGGTAGTGGTGTTTGGTGACTCTCTTCTGAGTGGGACGGAGGTACCCATCTGTTGGCTGATATGGTATCCGGGAGGTACGTTTCCTGCCAGGGGTCTGTATCCGAAACATTACGGAGAGGTTGTTGAGGATCATCTGGCCCTCTGAGTACTACCCAATAATACTCATCCATTTGAGCACTAATGATACTGCAAGGTCTGGTCCTCAGCAGATCAGAAGTGACTACAGGGCTCTGGGAGTAAGGGTGAAGGAGATGGGAGTCCAGGTGGCGGTCTCTTCAATCCTTCCAGTCCAGGGTAGGGGTCCAGGCAGAGACAGATGTATCCTGGAGGTGAATGCCTGGCTGCGTGGATGGCGTTGCCAGGAGAGGTTTGGCTTCCTTGACCACGGATTGCTGTTCCAAGAAGAAGGACTGCTAAGCAGAGATGGGGTCCACTTATCAAGGAAGGAGAAGAAAGTATTTGGGTACGGACTGGCTAATCTAGTGAGGAGGGCTTTAAAACTAGGTTCGAAGGGGGCAGGTGACCAAAGCCCACAGATAAGTCAAAACATGGAGACCTGGGAGAAGGGTCAGAATTTGAGGGAACATGGGCTGTTACAGCAGGGATAAGGAAGAGACAAGACAGAACTAATGGGGGGAATCAAATCAGTATCTTAGATGTCTGTATACTAATGCAAGAAGTATGGGGAATAAGCAGGAAGAATTTGAAATGCCAGTAAATAACACAACTATGACATAGTTGTCATCACAGAACTTGGTTACTTGGGATAATATGCATGACTGGAATATTGGTACAGAAGGGTACAGCTTGCTCAGGAAGGACAGGCAGGGAAAAACAGAGGAGGTGTTGCCTTATATATTAAAAATGTATACACTTGGACTGAGGTTGAGATGGAAATAGGAGACTGACTTGTTGAAAGTCTCTGGGTAAGGATAAAAGGGTGAAAAACAAGGGTGATGTCATGACAGGGGTCTACTACGGATCACCTAACCAGGAAGAAGAGGTGGCTGAGACTTTTTAAAAACAACTAACAAAAGCATCCAGAGCACAGGACTTGATGGTGATGAGGGACTTCAACTATTCAGACATTGATTGGGAAAATAACATGGCAGGGCACAGAATATCCAACAAGTTCTTGAAATGTATTGGAGACAGTTGTTTTATTTCAGAAGGTGGGGAAAGGCTGTACTAGATTTGATTTTGACTAATAGGGAGGAACTGGTTGAGAATTTGAAAGTGGAAGGCAGTTTGGGTGAAAGTGATCATGAAATGATCGTGATTCTAAGGAATGGTAGGAAAGAGAACAGCAAAATAAAGACAATGGATTTCAAGAATGCAGACTTTAGCAAACTCAGGGAGTTGTTGGGTAAGATTCCATGGGAAGCAAGTCTAAGGGGAAAAACAATTGAAGACAGCTGGCAGTTTTTCAAAGAGACATTATTAAGGGCAGAAGAGCAAACTATCCTACTGTGTAGGAAAGATAGGAAGTATGGCAAGAGACCACCCTGGCTTACCAGGAGATCTTCTATGATCTAAAATCAAAAAAGAGTCCTACAAAAGTGGAAACTCATGTTATTTGTTATATTCATCCTCTGTAATTTGACCAAGTATGTAGGGACAAAATTAGAAAGGCCAGGCACAAAATTAGATTAGCTAGAGACATAAAGGGTAACAAGAAAATATTCTACAAATACATTAGATGCAAGAGGAAGACCAAGGCAGGTAGGCTCGTTACTCAATGGGGGGGGGGGGGAAGACAACAGAAAACATGGAAATAGAAGCTTATTTAGGGTTAAATCCTGGCCCCATTGAAATCTGTGTTAAAGCTCCCCTTCCTTAACTTCACTGGAGCCAGGTTTTCACCATTAGGCTAGGTCTACACTACAGACCTATACTGTAAAATTTGAAATTAAATATGTTTAGAATTATCACAAATAATATAAACAAAAGGCTTGATTTGTAGCATAATCCTTAATTTTCTGTTCTTAACTCAAAATCACTTTAGGGTGCGTCATGCCATGTTTTGCAATAGCTAGGACAATGGGACTGAGTTGAAGTAGTCTAAACTGTACCTGTGAATTGCCTTACTTTACACTTAATTTCATCTATTTGTGTTGTAATCTTAACATTTAGGAGTGGCTCATCATTAGCGAGTAAAGAAAGACTTGAATTTACCATAATTTACCTGCAAGTTTTCCTCACACTGAAACGTAAATATGCATTTTTTAATGTTTAAGGAAATTGTTTCAATTTACACTGTATTAATTGTCTATACTGGTCAAATAGTTTGCCTTCTATGGTTCAGAAATACACGAGTCAAAAATACAGTTGTCCATAGACTGAGACACATGAGTAGGGGCAAAGGAGGAAAGTAGGTGAGCTATTTGAGGAAAGGCAGACGTGGGGGAGAAATTAAATAGCCAGCTGGAATATAAAGATGAAAATTTCATCCACTATAATGAAATCTACCTGAATTCATTATTCTTTAAGGATAATAGCCTGCTAAAATTATGGTCCAGGCTTACCATTAAGGCTTATCTTTAAACCAGCAAAGCCTGAAAAGTCTCCTGCCTGGTGCTGATCGTAGTTAAGATTGTAATCTTCTGTTGTGGCTTCCCCCCATCTCAAAAATTTTCAAAGGAAAATCACATGTATTTTAAAATAAGTATAATAAAATTTAAAGTACTCAGACTTCATCTGTAGATTTCACAGAGCTTTACCAAAGCTCTCTGAATCCCTTTTTTTACAGATATAGAAATCAAGTGTCGAGTAGGTAGGTGCTTTTTATGATAACATAACAAATCAAGGAACAAGTTCAGTTCCTTGTCATAAAGCATGCTGCCTCCAGCAACATTAAGATTTAAAATGTTTAACATAATATGTATCAACTTCATGTCAAATGATGACTTTTAAAACAAAGTAATTGAAACCAGTTGTTTCTTCACTTAATATTATTTGTTACAGTAGCACCCAGAAGCCTCATTCAGGATTGGGCCCTCCGTGCTTGTCACTGTACAAACATAAAATAAGACCGTAACGTCTGAAGAGCTTAAATTTAAAAAATGCGAATTTTACTCTTGCATCTTATAAGTGAGTCCTCTAGAATAAGTTGAATTACTGATACCTGCACAACACCTGACCGGTGACTACTTGTCAATAAGCTTTGACTTGTTTTCGAGGCTGTCAGGAGGGAACACTTACTATCCTTATAAGTCTATATGTTAGATGGTGTCAGAGAGACCATAAAATTAAGACAGTGTTTCCCAATGTCCTTGGGAGGGGAATGACTGCTGATGCATCTATCAGTTGTTCTGCAGAATCTCAGCTTGTACTTATTTTTTTTTTTTTTAAGAAAGCTATTATGGTACCATAACTGTACCACTCTGGGTACAGATGTGGGGACCCTCATGAAAGACCCCCTAAGCTTATATTCTACCAGCTTAGGTTAAAACTTCCCTAAGGTACAATTCCTTTCCTTGTCCTTGGACAGTATTGTTGCCACCACCAAGTGATTTACACACAAAATTCAGGAAAAGGGTCACTTGGAGTCCCTGTTCCCCAAAATATTCCCCCAAGTCCCTTCACCCCCTTTCCTGGGGAGGCTTGAGAATAATGCTAGTACCGACCAGACCCTTTGTCTCTAGGACACTGAAAAATCAAACAGGTTCTTAAGGAAGAACTTATTTAAAGAAAAAGTAAAAGAATCACATCTGCAAAATCAGGATGGAAGGTAACTTTACAGGGTAATAAAAAGATTTAAACACAGAGGCTCAGCCTCTAGGCTCAGCTTCAAAATTATAAAAAACAGGAATAAACTCCCTCTTAGCATAGGGAAAATTCATAAGCTAAAACAAAAGATAAGCTAACGCATTTCCGTGCCCTTACTTACAATTTCTGTAATTTTAGATGTATCATTTCAGGTATGTTTTCAGGAGATGTTTTACCTGCCTGGTCTCTCTCTCCATCCAGAGAGCGAACAAACAAAGAGAGCACAAACAAAACCTCCCTCCCAACCCCCAGATTTGAAAGTATCTTCTTTCCTTATCAGTCCTTTTGGTCATGTGCCAACCAGTAATTTGAGCCTCAGTACATCTGGCCAGGAGGGATTTTCTACTATTGCATATGTAAAGGTTGTTACCCTTCCCTTTATATTTATGGCAGGTTGTATAAATCTTCAAAATGTGAGGGTAGTGTAACCAATGCATCAAAGCTTGCCTGAGTTTTCAGCGAACCTGAAAAGATAGCTCTAAGGTGTGAGCTGCCACATTTATTTCAATGGGTGCTACCTCAGATGCAGAGGTTTGTGATATTTAAAATTGTTAATGTTGACCTTTAACTGTTCATTATAAATGTAAGAATCAGAAAGGAGAGAAAGCATCATATTGCAAAGATGGACAACTCCATTTTCCAAACTGCGGAAGTAGTGTGAAGGACTAGTTAGGGTTTGTGTGTGGAACGTGAAAATCGTTAAGATGGGATCACCCACTGTCAAGCTGTCCTGCAGTGGCTCAGAGCAGGAGTACCACCCAAAGGGCAGACTTTCAAGAACCATGGCACAAACCCCAAATTGGCTGAGAGCTCTATACTTAGATTTCATTAACCAATTATCAAGTGTAAACACCTCAGGCACTGTAACAGCCTAAATAAGGAGTACCCTTGGGTAATCTGTCTTGCCACCAAGGTAAGCTTATGTTTGTGGTAGGTGGTCCCTTATACCAAGTATCATAGTAATATTCAGGTTACTCCCAGTCCCAAAGGAACAGTCACTTCCACAGGTAAGTAGCACTTTAGATCTTCACCAAAGCCAATCCTATAGCCAATCCTTTAATAAACTATTTAGAGAGTGATTATATATGAAAAGGAAAGAGTCATTTACAAAGTTCACAGAGGTACACATACACAAATGAGTTCTAGTCTTAAATTTCGAAAAGTAATAGAAACTTTTATAATAAGCAAGCTCTCTGTGTCCTTTAGGGCTAACCTGGGCTAAGCACTGGACATCTTTTGCTTATGCCTAGTGATCCTTGTCCCATAAAGTCCACACAACATAAAGATCCAGTTCCTTCTGTTGTTTCCTTTTCCCCTTCCACTTCAAGTTGCAAACTCTTTTGATGGGTAAGTCTCATCTCATCTCCTGGAGATGGGGAGAGTAAACAACAAAGTATTGTGTCCCTTTTAATGTTTCACCCTAGTCCCATCTGGCATGGTTGGGCCTTCCTTGTCAGACACTATTGTAACAACTTCTGTTGGAGACTAATATTTCACATTGCTCATTCTCTCCTTCTGGTGGCTTACACAGTTATAAGGCTTACAATACAAATGGTTTAATATTACAGTACAGTATGGACACAGAGTTATATGTGAGATTAATGCATGCAAGAACTTAAAAGCATTCAATAAAGTCTAAACACTAAGCACATTTTTATTCCTCTAATACCTATTTTAATAATACTAATACAAGGTGAGTCAGACTGGCTGACCAGCTAGGTATTTGTCAGTGTTCAGTGGAGACATGGGGATCTTGGCATGAGTTTGGCACCTGGTCTGCCAGTATCACACTAACACATAGTGAAGATGGGGTGGCGTGGGAGGCCGAGGGATACAATGGGTTTATTTCCCTGAAGTGGGCACTCAGTTTTTTTTTCAAAAGTTTGGGAAACACTGGTTGTTAGCTAATGTATGGTATTTGTAATGATGGGTTTAGTGATGAGAATACCTTTCACTTGGAGCTATGCTGAGATGACTAATTTATGTACGTCACTAAACATCTAAAAGATTGTATCTTTTGGTGGCCTCGGCCAGGGTTTGAATTAGAGGTGAAAGGCTCTTCCTCATTTCCAGTATCTTATGCTTTCATTGCTCTTAACTAATTTCATACTTGGCATTTGTGCAAAGTTGATGAATTAGGGCACATCCCAAAATAGTGTTTTTCATCAAACTTATTTGTTGCCTGAAATACTAGTTGGCCGAGGGAGGAGAGACCTATAGTCAATTGATGGCATTTCTCCTTTTGTCTGTAATGTGATAATTTTTGAACATTACACTTGGATTTACTTTCAGACTGAACTGTAAGACTGATGACAAAAATGTAGATATAGCTATAAAACATTGATGAATGTTAAGGAGACTTGGAAAACTACCAGTAGCAAAAGAAAAGTACTATTTATTTTTCAAGATAATACCAACTAATAAAAATAATGCAATTCACTTTATCACTCTTGCTGCTCTGTTTCTAGACTAGATCCCACTAAATAATGTTTAAAAAAAATCTGAATGGCTCTTTAAACATGTTGGGAAGGATTGTTGTGTGCAGACTATTAGATCAGTGGTAACATTAATAGAGTTTTAAAAGCAAATCTAAACCAATATCCATCTCTTATGACGAGTAATTATGGTTTCAGGCATTGGATTGAAGGATCTTGAAGTTAGGATTATAAAATGGGGGAATTTAAATGTATAGATATGAGTCCACACATCACATTGTAAATAAGAATATACACAATATAAAAAATGGTGTTACCGAGACACTGTGGAGACAGGTTTCAGAGTAGAGCAGCCGTGTTAGTCTGTATTCGCAAAAAGAAAAGGAGTACTTGTGCACCTTAGAGACTAACAAATTTATTAGAGCATAAGCTTTCGTGAGCTACAGCTCACTTGCATCCGATGAATGTATCCGATGAAGTGAGCTGTAGCTCACGAAAGCTTATGCTCTAATAAATTTGTTTAGTCTCTAAGGTGCCACAAGTACTCCTTTTCTTACTGTGGAGACAGTGACAGGTTTCAGGGGTAGCAGCCGTGTTAGTCTGTATTCGCTGCAGAAAAACAGAAGTGTGTTTTCATGTGTGTAAGTGAATGTAACCTGAGGCATTGTCTTTCTAGTTGTGCAGTAACATTTGCTTTTCCTTTTTCTTTCGTGAGAGTTTGGGAAGGGTGAATATTGTAAACCTCAGTTTGAGTAAAAATGACCATTTTTTTTTAATTACTTTGTGCGATCCCTTGATTGTCTGTTTAAAAATTGTGGAGTCATTTCCAAGGGAGAAGATAGAAGAGAGCAACAGTGCAATGGTGAAGCTCTTTTACATTGCTGGAAACAGTTGAATGAACTGAAATCTGCCCAAAACTTCCTGATTGAAAATGAATTCCCAAATAGATAGTAATTGTTTGTCACTATGTTACTCACATAGATTTGCTGTAATACCTTTTGTGTTGTTAGTGATAAAGAAATAATTTATGCTCTTATCCATTACTGGTAACTTTAGTTTATGTATGGCCGGTGGGGGGGAAGCCATCCAGAGTAACCCCATCATCTTATTTTATTATGGCCCTTGTAGTTCCCATCCCTTTACTATTTTCCTTCTCCATACTACTTATTTTTGCCTGTTTGTGTATGTCAAGGAAAGGACCCTGTTTTGCTTGCTTGCATGAAGTCCCTAGCATAGTTCTCATACTCAAAAACAGCGGTTCTCAAACTGTGGGTCAGATCCACAGTCGCCAGGGCTGGCGTTAAACTTGCTGGGGCCCGGGGCCAAAGTCAGAGCCCCACTACCTGGTGCCGAAGCCCAAGGGCTTCAATCTTTGGTGGCAGGGCTCAGGTTACAGGCCCCACCTGGGACTGACGCCCTTGGGCTTTGGCTCCCCCTGCCCGGGATGGCGGGGCTCAGGCTTGTCTTCAGTCTCCTCTCGTGGGGCTGTGTAGTAATTTTGTTATCAGATGGGGGGGTCATGGTACAATGAAGTTTGAGAAACCCCTGCTCAAAAATAATGAATGTCTGTATCTACCTGTATGAAGGTAGGCTTATGTTAATATGCTATGACTGTTCTCAATGGTAGCAGATGACAGACGAGGAGTAATGGTCTCAAGTTGCAATGGGGAGGTTTAGATTGGATATTAGGAAAACTTTTTCACTAAGAGGGTGGTGAAACACTGGAATGACGTTACCTAGGGAGGTGGTAGAATCTCCTTCCTTAGAGGTTTTTAAGGTCAGGCTTGACAAAGCCCTGGCTAGGATGATTTAAACTGGGACTTGGTCCCTGCTTGAGCAGGGGGTGGACTAGATGACCTTCTGGGGTCCCTTCCACCCTGATATTCTATGATTCTATGATTCTATGTTTTAAAGTGTTAGCAAAGTTTCATTTGTTCTTTTGTTCTCTTTTAGGTTTCTTACAAGTGGAATGTGACTTGATTTCTCATCGTATGAATCACTGAATGAGTAACAGATGGCCTTACCTCGTCTTACGGGAGCTTTACGCTCCTTTTCAAATGTCACTAACAAGATGATTATAGTGAAGAATTGGGTGACTTAATGGTAAAGATACTAAGTTTTTATCTTTTTAGGTTTTTTTTTGTTTTAAATTCTAATGTATATTGTAAGAATCTATTTATTCTGTTTCCTTAAGGTAAATTGCTATTTTATTAATGGCAAGATCAGGAAGACTATTTAAGTATAGATTCCTTGTGCATTTCCTGCTTATCCCATTATGTTCATACAAGACTGAATTTACCTTGGCTTAGAGGGTTTGTGCAAGGCCCTATCTTCTGCTTTGCACTAATGGTTACCCGTGTGGGGCAGCTTGGCTGCATAGAAGGGCTTTGCAACTTCATGCAGGAGTAATAAGAGACTGCAAGCCAGACATGCCAAATCCATGGAAAAAACACAGAAATTGAGCTTGTTTTTGACTTGAGTTGCTTGTTGCTTGTTTGGCTTGTAGCTTGTTGTAGCTTGTTGCTTCTTTTTTTGATCGGCTCCTGGCAAGCAGGGGCAAGAGGGGGGAGAGAGTTGGGTGCACAGCGGGTCCACCACAGTCCAGACTTTAGCCGGGGGATCTAGTCACATAGCATGTTGGGGTTCATAGGGACTGGCTTGTTTTGGCCTTGTTCTGAAATGGGATTAGCTTGATTTTTGGCTTATTGTGAAAGTTGGGTACTTATTTACTGCTTGAAAGCTGGCAACTGTTCTGCAGGCAGAAGTCCAACAGAGTGAGGGCTATGGGCAGGTGGCAGATGTGTGTATTTGGTGCAAGGAACTCCTGGCCCTCAGAGACAGTGTACACCCTTTGGAGACGAGGGTGACTGAACTGGAGGAGCTAAGGGAGACAGAGAGGTACATAGAGGAGACTTTCTGGGACATAGTAAAACGTCTCATCCCTGATCTGACAGTCAATTAGACATGCAGAACTGCAGAGTCTCAAAGTGTGGCGATAGTGTAGGGAGGAGGGATTTAGATTTATTAGGAACTGGGGAAACCTTTGGGAAAGGGGGAGCCTGTACAGGAAGGATGGGCTCCACCTAAACCAAAATAGAACCAGATTGCTGGCACTTAAAATCAAGAAGGTTGTAGAGAAGTTTTTAAACAAAGGACTGGGGGAAAGCTGGCAGGTGCAGAGGAGGTTGGGGGAAAAACTACATGGTTTGGACAGTGACATCCCTTAGGAGAGGATCTATTAAGGGAAATTGTCTATCTCCCAGTAAGGAGGAGAGGATAGAAGATGATAAAATATGGGTGGGATCTGATGAAAAAGAGTCCCATTCAGTTATATCCTGTAATGGCAGACAGCTAAAAAATGAGAAGTTTTTGAAGTGCTTATATACAAATGCTAGGAGTCTAAATACTAAGATGGGTGAACTAGAGTGCCTCATATTAAATGAGGATATTTATATAATAGGCATCACAGAAACTTGGTTGGAATGAGGATAAGCAATGGGACACAGTAATAGCAGGATACAACATATATCTGAACGACAGAACAGGTCGTGCTGGTGGGGGAGTGACACTATATGTGAAAGAAAGCATAGAATCGAAGTAAAAATCTTAAATGAACCAAACTGTACCATAGAATCTCTATGGATAGTAATTCCATGCTCGAGTAATAAAAATATAGCTATAGGGATATACTACTGACCACCTGACCAGGATGGTGATAGTGACTGTGAAATGCTCAGGGAGATTAGAGAGGCTATAAAAAAAAAACTAATTAATAATGGGGGGATTTCAGTTATCCCTATATTGAATGGGTACATGTCACCTCATGGGTACGTGTCCATTCCCATTCCCACCTCAGGATGGCTGCAGAGATAAAGTTTCTTGGCATCTTAAATGACTACTTCTTGGTGCAGCTAGTCCTGGAACCCACCAGAGGCGAGGCCATTGTTAATTTAGTCCTAAGTGGAGCACAGGATCTGGTCCAAGAGGTGACTATAGCTGGACCGCTTGGTAAAGGTGACCATAGTATAATTAAATTTCATATCCCTGTGGTGGGAAAACACCACAGCAGCCCAATGCTGTAGCATTTAATTTCAGAAAGGGGCACTTCACAAAAATGAGGAAGTTAGATAAACAGAAATTAAAAGGTACGGTGTCAAAAGTGAAATCCCTGCAAGCTACATGGAAACTTTTTAAAGACACTGTGACAGAGGCTCAACTGAAATGTATACCCCAAATTAAAAAAATGGTAAGAGAACCAAACAAGTGCCACTGTGGTTAAACAACCAAGTAAGAGACGCAGTGAGAGGCAAAAAGGCATCCTTGAAAAAGTAGAAATTAAATCCTAGCGAGGAAAATAGAAAGGAGCACAAACTCTGGCAAATGAAGTGTAAAAATCTAATTAGGAAGGCCAAAAAAGAATTTGAAGAAAAGCTAGCCGAAGACTCAAAAGTAATAGCAAATTTGCTTAGTACAGCAGAAGCAGGAAGCCTGTTCAACTACCAGTTGCGGAGAAACTAAAGGTTTCAGAGTAGCAGCCGTGTTAGTCTGTATTCGCAAAAGAAAAGGAGTACCCGTGGCACCTTAGAGACTAACAAATTTATTAGAGCATAAGCTTTCGTGAGCTACAGCTCACTTCATCGGATGCATTTGGTGGAAAAAGCAGAGGAGAGATTTATATACACACACAGAGAAGAGAGAGAACATGAAACCATGGGTTTATCATACACACTGTAAGGAGAGTGATCACTTAAGATAAGCCATCACCAGCAGCAGGGGGGGAAAGGAGGAAAACCTTTCATGGTGACAAGCAAGGTAGGCTAATTCCAGCAGTTAACAAGAATATCAGAGGAACAGTGGGGGGTGGGTGGGAGGGAGAAATACCATGGGGAAATAGTTTTACTTTGTGTAATGACTCATCCATTCCCAGTCTCTATTCAAGCCTAAGTTAATTGTATCCAGTTTGCAAATTAATTCCAATTCAGCAGTCTCTCGTTGGAGTCTGTTTTTGAAGCTTTTTTGTTGAAGTATAGCCACTCTTAGGTCTGTGATCAAGTGACGAGAGAGATTGAAGTGTTTCTCCAACTGGTTTTTGAATGTTATAATTCTTGACGTCTGATTTGTGTCCATTCATCTTTTACGTAGAGACTGTCCAGTTTTGGCCAATGTACATGGCAGAGGGGCATTGCTGGCACATGATGGGCATATATCACATTGGTAGATGCGCAGGTGAATGAGCCTCTGATAGTGTGGCTGATGACCTCTCCAACGCATCATCAAGGATCTACAACCTATCCTGAAGGACGAGCCATCACTCTCACAGATCTTGGGCGACAGACCAGTCCTTGCTTACAGACAGCCCCCCAATCTGAAGCAAATACTCACCAGCAACCACACACCACACAACAGAACCACTACCCCAGGAACCTATCCTTGCACAAAGCCCGTTGCCAACTCTGTCCACATATCTATTCAGGGGATACCATCATAGGGCCTAATCATGTCAGCCACACTATCAGAGGCTCGTTCACCTGCGCATCTACCAATGTGATGTATGCCATCATGTGCCAGCAATGCCCCTCTGCCATGTACATTGGCCAAACTGGACAGTCTCTACGTAAAAGAATGAATGGACACAAATCAGACGTCAAGAATTATAACATTCAAAACCAGTTGGAGAACACTTCAATCTCTCTGGTCACTCGATCACAGACCTAAGAGTGGCTATACTACAACAAAAAAGCTTCAAAACAGACTCCAACGAGAGACTGCTGAATTGGAATTAATTTGCAAACGGGATACAATTAACTTAGGCTTGAATAGAGACTGGGAATGGATGAGTCATTACACACAGTAAAACTATTTCCCCATGAAGAAAAGGAGTACTTGTGGCACCTTAGAGACTAACAATTTATTAGAGCATAAACTTGCATCCGATGAAGTGAGCTGTAGCTCACGAAAGCTTATGCTCTAATAAATTTGTTAGTCTCTAAGGTGCCACAAATACTCCTTTTCTTTTTGCGAATACAGACTAACACGGCTGCTACTCTAAAACCTGTTGTTTCCCCATGGTATTTCTCCCGCCCCCCCCCCCCCCCACTGTTCCTACTGATATTCTTGTTAACTTGCTGGAGTTAGCCTACCTTGCTTGTCACATGAAAGGTTTTCCTCCTTTCCCCCCCTGCTGCTGGTGATGGCTTATCTTAAGTGATCACGTCTCCTTACAGTGTGTATGATAAACCCATTGTTTTCATGTTCTCTGTGTGTGTGTGTGTGTGTGTGTGTGTGTATATATATAAATCTCTCCTCTGCTTTTCCACCAAATGCATCCGATGAAGTGAGCTGTAGCTCACGAAAGCTTATGCTCTAATAAATTTGTTAGTCCTCTAAGGTGCCACGGGTACTCCTTTTCTTTTGGAGAAACTAAATGCACTCTTTGCATTGGTCTTCAGGACTGAGGATGAGGGAGATTCCCAAAACTGAGCCATTTTTCTTAGGTGACAAATCTGAGGGACTGTCCCAGATTGAGGTGTCATTAGAGGAGGTTTTGGAACAAATTGATAAATTAAACAGTAATAAGTCCCAGGGCCATAGTAGTATTGACCTAAGAGTTCTGAAGGAACTCAAATGTGAAATTGCAGAACTACTAACTGTAGTTTGTAACCTATCATTTAAATCTGCTTCTGTACCAAATGACTGGAGGATAGCTAACGTGACACCCATTTTTGCTCCAGAGGTGATCCTGTCAATTACAGGCCGGTAAACCTGACTTCTGGTACCGGACAAACTGGTTGAAAACTATAGTAAAGAACAGAATTGTCAGACACTTAGATGAACATAATTTGTTGGGGAAGAGTGAACATGGTTTTTGTAAAGGGAAATCATGCCTCACCAGTCTACTAGAATTCTTTGAGGAGGTCGACAAGAGGGATACAGGGGATATGGTGTACTTAGATTTTAGGAAAGCCTTTAACAAGTTCCCTCACCAAAGGCTCTTAAACAAAGTAAGTGTCAAGGGATACGAGGGAAGGTCTGTCATGGATTGATAACTGGTTTAAAGATAGGAAACCAAGCATAGGAATAAAGGATCAGTTTTCAGAATGGAGAGAAGTTAAATAGTGGTTTCTCCCAGTGGTCTGAACTGGGGAGCTCAGTCCTATTCCCATATCATAAATGATCTGGAAAAAGGGGTAAACAGGGATGGTGGCAAAATTTGCAGATACAGAACTACTCAAGATAGTTAGTCCACAAGCAGACGGCAAAGAGCTACAAAGGGATCTCACAAAACTGGGTGACTAGGCAACAAATGGGCAGATGAAATTCAATGTTGACAAATGCAAAGTAATGCACATTGGAAAACATAATCCCAACTATACATATATAATGGGGAGTCCTAAATTAGCTGTACCACTCGAGAGAGATCTTGGAGTCATTGTGGATAGTTTCTCGTGGAAACATACACTCAATGTGCAGTAGCAGTCAAAGTTAACAATGTTGGAAATCATTAAGAAGGGGTAGATAATAAGCCAGAAATATCATTTTCCCTCTACATAAATCCATGATACGCCCACATCTTGAATACTATGTGCAGATGTGGTCGCCACATCTCAAAAAAGATGTATTGAAATTTGAAAAGTTTCAGAAAAGGATAAGAAAATGATGAGTATGGAACAAGCTACCGTATAAGGGAGATTAATAAACTTTTCAGCTTGGAAAGAGATGACTAAGCACGGATATGATAGAGCTCTATAAAATCATGACTGGTGTGTGAGAAAGTAAGTAAGGAAGTGTTGTTGGGAAAATTGGGACTAAAGAAAGACATTGATTTGCTCATAATAATGACCTGGTTCGAAATTATTTTGAAAAGCCTCTAACACCTCCAGGCTTTGGAGCAGGCACTTGATGTTTGGAAGGGATGGTTATGGTGTCAGGGATTTGCCTTTCTACTGTTCTTGTGAAATTTGTCCACATTTGTCCAAGTTATGGGCCTTCAAAAAAATCTTGATTTGCACATGCTGTAGAGTTCAGCAACTATATTCTCAAAGATTACATCTGCACTGAGCATGTTCTAGGGTGGGGCTGTGGGAGCTGAGCAAGGCTTTCCTTGGAATTGCTTCTCTGGGCTGTTGTGGGGCTAATCAAAGGGACTAGAGGGTAGAGGCAAGACAGTTTGGATGAGAAGCTGGGTGTGTGAGAGAAGTAGGGGACTGGGTGCAAGGAGCAAGTGGTTGGCGAAGGAATGAGGTCAGCTGAGGAGCCTGGGGTTGGGGGACTGGGACTGGATGGGGTAAGGAGAAGACGGACTGGGAGAGGAACCAGCTTGTGGAGTGGACTTGACTGACTGGATAAGGAGCTTGTTGTGGAGATGTGACAATGAACTTAGTGTGGAGAATGGGACTGGGAGGAGAGCTTGTGGTGTATATATGTGTGGGGACAGGGGTAGAGGCTGATGTCTGGAAGATGGATGAGGGTGCAGTGGGAAGATGATCAGACAAGAAGCCTTATTTTGGTCCTGTAACAGGGTAGCTTGCCCCTTTATGAACAGGGCTGGCTGGCCCCAAGCCTCTGGCCCTTAATTGAATGCTATAAGAAGTGAATAAGTGTTCCTTTTATAAAGAACCTGTCCTCATTAAGGAGAGGTGAACAGGAAGCAGGGGCAATGGAATGGTTTTTGGGAGAGGCTTCCAGAGTCCCCTAGGAGGGGAGGCAATGGGAACCTGCTGGCCAAAAGAGGCTCTAGGGAGAAAGCCCTGGAAGGTCGTGCTTGGTTAAAACATCAAGTAAGGACTCTGCAGAGCCTGGGAGTATTGGCAAAGAATGTGCAGAAGAGGTGCCCAGAAAGGGGGGCAAATTTGTTTTCTGTGTTTAGTAAGAACTTGCTCTGAACATTATTGAAGGTCAGCATGGTAGAGGAGCCTTGGTGTTGGCAGAGAGCGTACATTTCTGAGTCTGCTGGACATTGACAGCTTGAACTCTGAGGAGTTTATCTTTGGACTTGGAATATTTTGTGTGTTAATGAGCTCAAACAAAGGTGTTACTGAAACAGACTTTGTGAAGTCCCTATTCAAGATTCAGAAGAGGGGGAAAACTGAGGCAGAGCACTGCAACACCAGGTCTCGCTGCGAGAGGGTGTTCCAGGCAGTGAATCTTGTAACAAGCCCATTTGTGTATTATGATCTAGTCTTTACTTCTATGGTCACATAATCCTCCCCCTGCCCTCCCAAGACCCTTGCCTCATTTAATGCACAGGATGGGTCTGCTCTGGGGGTGAATCAGGGTTGTAATGAAAGAGGCAGTTGTAGGACCCTGCGTCATTGGTTGCAGAAGTTGGAAGATGTGTAGCAAATGAGGCAGGGAATTGCAGGAAGAGAAGGGATGGTCTCATGGTTAAGACAATTGAATGCTTCCCTGGAAAATTAGAATCCATCCCTACCTCTTACTGAATTCTTATATGAAGCTAGGCAAGTCACTTAAGTCAAACTTTTCACAAGTGGTCACTGTGTGTTTTCTTCACTTTCTGGTTGCCAAATGTGAGATTCCAAGGATCTGATTTGTGGAAGTGTAGAGCACTTACAGGTGCAACTGAAGTCAAAAGCAGCTGTGATTTGATTATATAAAATGCTTTATTATGCTAAGTACTCAGAAAAATCAGGTTCCAGGCATCTCAAATTGGAGACACAAAACTAGTAGAAACTTTAGACCTTAATCTGACTGTGCCTCAGTCACCCATCTGTAAAATGGGGATAGTAATAGTCCTTCTCATCACAAGGATACTGAGAAAATAAATTCAATAATACTGTGAAGAACTCACATACTATAGTGATGAGCACTATAGAAGAGCTTATCTGTCTTCTGAGCAGAGTTTGAATAATGTGCATTAAATAAGGTTTTGGCACCACATATTGAATAAAGAGAATTAAAAATAAAAAGCAAAAAAAAAAAAAAGGCAGCTCATTAGGTGAGCACCATCCATCCTGGGCACTGAATGAGGAAAGTTCCTGTGGGAAATAAATAGTCTTTAATTACATGATCACATACTATCACAATATATGTGCACAAGGAGGCCAAATTAAGGTTGCACAAGCAATCTTAGTTTGGGACTTCCAAACTTTATGAATGCTTGACTTTGCAACCGTAATGTTCTCTTAACATAGCTTTTTAATACAAAATATTAGTGAATGATGTAGAGAGGCTAATATGGTGTTGCTCTTCATTTTCTCATTGTGTGTGTGTGAGGGAGCGGGTTCAGACCCAGTGTTGGTGGCTGGATAGTAGGAACAACACAGCCAGTTTCTGACATGAGGCTGTTTGGGTTTAGAACAGGTAAGTATCACAGGAAGGGAAAGGACTGAACTGATCACTAATATTTACAGCTTTGGGCCATTTCAATGGGAATATGTACCACGGGGAAAGTGGATACATTAGGTTGCTTCATATATGCAGTAAAGAATTGCATCCGCACTAACTGGAAAAATAGTTATAAGAATATAGGAAGAACAGCTAGTATTTATATTCAGAATCCCATCTCATCTCTTAAAATGTCAGATAAAACCTTTGTATACAACATATAATTAATCTTTGGAATTGACTGAACTTGGATATTTGAGACAAATAATGTTAAGATTTTAAAGCTTAGAACACTCTACTGGTATGAAGAAGTCTAAAAACTGCGGTAACAATATGGCCGTTGATCCTTCTGCTTCAAGGTATAAATTGCTGGGGTCAGTAAGGAATTTCCCTTTACGGTATGAAATTGCATGGGGTCATGGGAATTATTTCATGCCCTCCTGAAGCATTCGGCTTTGGTTATGTTAGAAATACAATAGATGAACAGCGGTCTGGTTAGGTGTGCGTGTTCTTATGCCTATCATCCTCTTAAAAAGCTTGGGGCTTTTTGGGAACATCTTACTATTCCCCTTTTGTCTGTTCTTTTTAAAAAAATATGGTGCATCAGTGTGACTGCTTAATATGTGAAGCATCCCATACTCCAGTAAGTACATCTTCAAAAATAAAAGTATAATTCTTGTAGGGAAACAGTTTAAAAAATGGACGGGCTCCGCAGCTCCAATTAGCTTTTGTTTTTATGAACTGCATGTTAATTCTAAACAAAATGCACATTTCTAACATTTATTTTCTCTGATTAATCTATTCTTTCAGAATAAAAGGTCAAAATTACATAAACAGTTAATGAGCTCTGAGCTTACATGGAAGAAGATAGTAAAATTTGTTGAAGACAGTTTGGACAAGAAAGAACAGCTGTCTGTATCTGGAGATTTAAGAACTATATTACAGGCTGCAAAACAAATAGGTAAGTCTTAATTTGTTAGTAATCTAATATCAGCCTGAAAACCAAATTTTAAATTGATACATGTATTGTACTCTTTAGTTCTTCCCTCAGATAAACCCTGGAAACTAAAGCCAATCTCAGTTACACATGCTTATCTAAGGTTGGAATTTGGGCCTCAGGATGTCTTTTAAATTTGATTTAATTTTCTGTTTTCTGGAATCGTTGCTTCTCATATTGTTAGAGTGCTATCTCTTACTTCTCTTTAATCAACCTCCAATAATTAAAAGTTGCTACAGTTACTTTTGGCATATCAACAAGTGGAGAAGAGAACAAGTCTGGTATCTACTTCAGTGCAGAAATAGCTGTAATATTAGAGAATGGATTTTTTAAAAACTTTCATTCTGAAACTAGGCACTTAGGAAACAAGAGGCAGAGAAGAAGCCTCTAGCCTCTCCAACCCTTTTACCGGTATAGGGGACGGAATGGAGTTACTGTTGTTTTTGTTGTTTTTTTAAAAAGGGTTTGGGGTGGGAGAGGAATTTCCCAGTCTGTCAAAATGAAAATGTTTCAAAAATTTTGAATATTTTTCAATAAACAAAACTTTGTGAAACAAAATATGTGGGGAAAATTTGTTTTCAACAAAACCTATTTTTTTAAAAAAATCTTTTTGTTGACAAATTTCAATTAGCATTATTAGTGGGGTTGAGCCCCCTTAGCTCCTAGTCACAACTTGTCAGCACAAGGGTCAAGGAGATGTTTTGTAGGTAGGGGGTGTCTTCATTCATAGTTGATGCATGGCTAAGGATTATCTCCCTGCGTTTGATGGGGGTAAGCTTAAATTTTCGTGTATTCTTTCCTGGTTACTGTTTCAGAAATCTCAAACAGCAGCCACAGGGTAAATATGACTGGTGAGGATTAAGCTACGTAAATCTGTTATGTGTAAATATGGCAGCCCATCACCTTGGTAGTCCTATGGGGTCCAAGACATACATCCTTGCACGTCACTGCCTGTATGACATCTGCAGAAAGAAACTGCTTTTCTGTGGTTTGAGACATTTTGCTCCAAAGAAAAAAACTCTTGGCCAGGCTGACATACAAAGTGACTTTTCTGTCTGGGAAGCAGTGTCGGTTTTTGCCAGTATCCTCTCTGAGTCCAACTATACTGGGCTATTTACTTTATCAGAAATTGATGCCAGGTGTCAGTGGCATAGCGAGGATGGGACACACGGGTCGGCCCCGACTTGGGGTGGTCAGGCTATGGTGGGGATAGGACTGATCAGGGCCACCTTTCCCTCCTCCAGCCGGCCCTGTGGGGGGAGGAATGACACTCTGGGCAGGGCCCCCAGGAAACTGGGGGGACCTGTAAAAATGTGCTCCCTGTGCCTCCACCCACTCTGCCCCCCAGCCTGGTGCTTAGGGCTTGCTCTGCTTCACTTGCCTGGTGCTCCCGCTGGGTAATGGGGCTTGCCCTGCTCCGCCTGCCTGGTGCACCAGTGGGAGAGTGGGGGGTGGGGCCTTGCAAGCCCCTGCTCTCTGATAGGAGCGCTTGGCAGGCAGTGGGAGCAAAGCAAGCCCCCATGCCCCGCTCCGTGGCTGGAGCACTGGAGCGGGGCAAGCCCCCCGCCACGACCCCGCTCCCCAACTGGAGCACTGGGTCAGAGGAGCGGGGCCGGAGCAGAGCTGGGGCTGCGGGGTGGGTCTGAAAGCTAAGTGAGTGGGCTGCAGGTATACTTGTATTAAGCTAAGGGACAGACTTGATTGCTTCAGAGAATCATGCTCCTGTACAAAGCCTACGCTGTTTCCTTGCCCCAGCATGATGGTGAGATTCTTCAAAGGGCTCTCACATGGTTTTCCTCCTGACCCAGGAACTTCCCTTTCTGGGACCTTAACTTAGTGTCATTTGGACTGATGGGTCTCTCCCTTTTGAGCCACTGACTACTTGTTGTATTTACTATCTATCAATGAAGACAGCCACGAGAGAGGCAATCTCATCCGCTAGGCCCTCATCCAGGTTCTCATCTTATGCCCTCCTTACATGGCCTTTCACATGGGCAGAGTCACTGTTGGGCCTCAACCTGAAGTTTCTGCCAAAGATGGTTTCTGACTTCCACATCGGTTAGTTGATTTATCTCCTGGTATTATTCTCTAAACTGCATTCCATCCTGTGTACAATGAGACTTCACATCTTGGATGTTGTGACAACATTGTCGTTTTATCTAGGATTATCCTTCTGTGGTGCTGCTGGTGGCAGCACTGCCTTCAGAGCTGAGCACCTGGCCAGCAGCAGCTGCTTTCCGGCTGCCCAACTCTAAAGGCAGCACAGAAGTAAGGGCGGCAATCATAAATGCCAACTTCTCCTGGTGCTGGTGGGTGCTCAGCCCTCCCTGACTCCACCCCTGAGTCACCTGCTTCCTGCCTCTATTGGACTCCTTCCCCAAATCCCTACCCTGGCCCCGCCTCCTCCCCTGAGCATGCCACGTTCCTGCTCCTCCCCCCTCCCTCCCAGAGCTTGTTATGCTTCGAAACAGCTGTTTCATGGTGGCTAGTGCTGGGAGGAGAAGTGGGAACATGGTGCGCTCGGGGGAGGAGGCAGAGGTGAGGTGAGCAGAGGCGGGGAGCTTGGCTGCCGGTTGGTGCAGAACACCCACCAATTTTTCCCCATGGTGCTCCAACCCCAGAGCACTCACGGAGTCGGCGCCTATGGCGTTAATACATGACCCTCCTACAATAGCCTTGCAATGCCTTTTTGGGATGGGACCCCCAATTTGCAAAATGCTGTGTCTTAAGGGCTTCATTTGTTTATATTTTGCCATTTTAAATACATATTCATGTTTTGTTACAACACCATGAAGTTTAAGATTTAACTATCTGAAACCATGAAGTTCAAGATTTTTAAAATGCTATAACTGAAATTTATTAAAATGGACTGTGAATTTGGTAGGGTACTATATATAATGACCAATTTTAACTTGCTAAAGCTTGGATACCCATAATATGGCAAAGATTTTACTAAAATTGTTGAGTCCAACAATCCTCCATATCACATTTCCATGTTTTCTGTTGTATTTCTGCTACTTTCTGACCAATCGGAAAACAAAACGTGGCTTATATTATTTCCCGTACACCATTGTTTTGCTCTACCAGCTGTCTACTGAGGTTGTTGCACATTTAACTGAATCCTTGGTATACTCTTTTGTTGAGGCACACAATGAACTGCTACCCTATTGTATCCGCCTCGTGGATCAATAATATTCAATAAGGCATTGCTTATATTGACAAATATGGGCCCATTTTAACAATATGGTCTCTTTCTTCTTTTGTCCACTTGGGGGCATACCATGCTATAACAGCACATGAGGGATTCTCCCTCAAAACGTGCATACAATTACTTAACTGTCTTTACTTCCAGATATAGGCCCTTCCTCCTTCAGACCATAACGTAAGTTTATCTTTTCCTGGGCAGCTATTTATAATCGTTATGTTCTGCTGCTTTGTTATGTTGGCTAGTTGTGCCCACATTTCTGTTTCTTGTCCAGACCGTTGACATTTTTATCCATTTAAGATTAGAGATTTTGATGCTCTCCCCTTCATCCCATGGGTTGGGAAAGATTACCCATTGGGTATTTAATGTTTTTTGTTACCCCTGATATTTGGCAGTTCAGACTGATTGACTACACTCCACTCATCATCCCTGTGGACCACTTGCATGACATTGTGATGATGTTTTTCACTTCCTTCACTTGGATACTCCTTATTGATGCTGGAGCTTTGGATTCACTCCACCATACCAGGATCCAGCAAGCGCTAAAGCCAAAAGCGTTGATCTTGGCTCTTTCCATAAACAAATACAGAAGAAACCTTTTCCTTCCTAGGGAGTATTTTTATAACAACTTTTTATTAAGACTTAATAGGAACAATAGTATTTTCCTTTTCTTTTAATATATGAACACTAATCAACTTATATACACTTGCTAAAAATTATTGTTTAAGGCATGTTTCACAGGATTTATCTGCTATGTCAATAGAATTATTGTGTTTGTTCCAATAATCGCATAACCGCTTTTTTGCATATTCATTTTTTAAACTATATCTGCTTCAATTTCTTTACTCCTATTTTTATGGTTATGGGCAAACTTATGGGAATGGTACTTTTGAGACCATTTACTCCCCATATTTCTTTTAGAACTGGGGTATAATGCATCTACAGCTCTTATTCTTGATATTCCCCTTTTGTTACAAGTCCTTTTATTCCGAGATCCCTTACTTTTTTTTTTTTTTTAATAGGGATACTAATCCCTTTTGTTCAACCATTTCCCCTTCTAATTTTGCTACTGCAATCACAAAGGTGGTTCCACAACATCCCCTCTTTTCTCAGCATTTTTCATTTGGATTACATGCACGTGGGAAATAGCTGGGGTATTATAAAACCTGGTGGTGTTCTAGTGGTTACTTTGCTGCTCTATTCTAACTCCCCAAATAGTTTTTGTCAGCTTAGCTTTTTTGGGGGGTATCTATCCCTTTTTGGAATAGGGGATTAGGTCCAGTAATCAGACCGTCTGCCTCAATTTTTCAATATTTGTTTTGTTAGTAGCCCAAATTTCCTTATGCTTTTGTGTAATCTCTAATATTTCTTTTGGCCAGTTGGGCCATTCTGTCTTTTACGCACACACGCCTGTACGCACACCCCATCTCTCTCTAGGTTCATTAGGCCAAATTGTTCTATTCCCTGTTTTGTTCCCAACCGAAAATGAATTGGAGAGCTAAATGGCACTTTGCTCTCCGCTTCGTAAAATACTTGCAGTTTCTTCACTGGTTTTGGGGGTCCATGTAGACTTTTTCCCCTAGTACTAATATTTCACCTTCCTGAGTGACATAAGTGCTCATGTGCCCAGACCTATGTTGGCGGGAGAGTTTCTCCTGCTGACCTAGCTTATGCTGCTGGTGGAAATGTTTTTTTAATGCCGAAAGGAGAGCTTTCTCCTGTCAGCATAGTGTCTTCACCAGATGCTTTGCAATGATGCAGCTGTACCAGTACAACTGTGCTGCTGTATGTATAGATGTGGCCCCAGTCACCGTTCAACATTAAACAAAATTAAACAACGTGTGGGGTTTGCTTAGTACTATTGCAAACACATCATTAAAAGTCATTTTAATCTTTTGTTAAAGATAAAGAAAGAAAAGGTAAAGCATTTGAAATGTATAGTATGAAGTAAGGTGTTCATTTTAACAACATCCCTTGTTCCCTTAACCTCTAGTTGAGGAGAGGGTGTTTTTTTTTTTTTTTTTTTTTTTTTTTTTTTTTTTTTTTTGAGGGGAAAAAGTCCCTTGTTTGACAGGTTTTAGATGGTATCAAAGATGGTAATACCTGTCCCATTGGAGGGGAAAAGAGAAGACAGTTGAGATAGGGTTTGAACTGTTAGTCTGATTCCATTTTGTCCCAGGTGGTGGTTGGGATTCATCAGTAGCCAAAAGAGGTGACTATATCAATTGAGTCAGTTTCTCTGGCACTCTGGTCAGGACACCTTTCAGGATCAGGACAATGAGGGACTGGGTTGGCAGCTATGATGATGAAGCTTGCTCCACTGGCCTCCATCTGTTTTTCCATATTTTGCCACCAAAAATCTTTCTTTAAGGACCCAAAAGGAAATGGTGGGTGGAATAGTGCATTCTTGCATTATTTTGTCTACCAGTTAGGCCTAATTTTCAGAGAATTGTTCATGACGACTCCAGGATCTCTTATTGTAAGGTAACAGCTCATTTAGACCCCATCAGTTTGTATAAACAGTTGAGATTTGTTGTCCACTGTGCATTCCTTTGCACTTATTAACATTGAATTTCATCTGTCATTTTGTTGCCCAGTCAGCCTAGTTTTGTGAGATCCCTTTCTAACTCTTCATGGTCCGCTTTAGACTTAACTATCTCGAGTAATTTGGTATCATCTGCAAACTTTTCTATCTAATTGTTTACCCCTTTTCCAGATAATTTATGAATATGTTCATCAGCACTGATCCCAGTACTGATCCATGGGGGATCCCACTATTTACCACTTTTCATTGTAAATATTGACTATTTATTCCTACTCTTTGTTTCTTATCTTTTATCAAATTACTGTTTGTTGTAAAATGGTACAATAATTTATAAACTTACTTACTTTTTCAGTTAAACTCACAATTAGAGTAAATTTGTAGGTCCAGTTATAATCCCCTCTCCCCCCCCACCACACACACACACTTTGCTTCGGCATCACAGTGGGAGAGGGGATTTAACATAGACAATTGGTCCTTAGTCTGTTTTCATTTTAGCTTTGTGGCTAAGCAGCTTTATAACCAAAAAAAGCTTTTCTTAGAAACTTGGATACTTAAATGCCCTGATGTGTGACTTGAAACAGTCGGATTCCCATTTCCAGTGGACTGATTTCATCTGAACTCTGTCCATCTCACCTGCTTCTGTGGACAGCCTCCCAGACTGAAGAAATGCAAACTACAGACTCAAACCTGTAAAGGCAATAGCCTTTTTAAGCACCAATGAAAACTCATAGCTTTTGTTTCCCATTCTCATGCAATAAAATCAGTTATGGTGGATCAGTTGGTTGAAATAGCTCCCTTTTCTTGATTAGACTAGGCTCAGAACGGTGCCTCCCGCGTCCTCTAATAACCATTAACTGGCTGCTCTTGATGAGAAAATGTTGGCTAAACATCCTTCTGAATCCAAATTTCATTTAGGAGAAGGGAGTGAGATGACCTGTAAGTGAGCTGAGCCTAGAATTTTGTTTCCCCTGATGTGCTCTCATTAGCATAGGTAGAATGACTAGAGAGATGGCCTAGTGCTCATCCATAATGTCCTTGCAAAACCCTTCATTACGTTCTTATATGGGTCAAGGAAGCCTAACATAGCAGAGCAAAATGATACCCCTTCACCATTTATCTTTTAGCCAGGCCCCACAAGGTTTGTTCTCTACCAGGGATCGGCAACCTTTGGTACGCGGCCCATCAGGGAAATCCGCTGGTGGGCTGGGACGGCTTATTTATTCTGCAGGGTCTGCAGGTTCATCTGATCTCAGCTCCCATTGGCTGTGGTTCGCTGTTCCAGGCCAGTGGGGGCTGTGGAAAGTGGCGCGGGTCAAGGGATGTGCTGGCCGCTGCTTCCCACAGCTCCCATTGGCCTGTAATGGTGACCGCGGCCAGTGGGAGCTGCAATCAGGCAAACCTGCAGACGCTGCAGGTAAACAAATCATCCCAGCCTGCCAGCAGATTTCCCTGATGGGCTGCGTGCCAAAGGTTGCCAATCCCTGCTCTAGACAAACGAGGAATCAGTGGCTTAGCAACACTAAGTTAGGCCTTGTCTACGCTACGAATTAGGTTGATTTTATAGAAGTAGATTTTTAGAAACCGATTTTATACAGTCAATTGTATATGTCCACGCTAAGTGCATTAAGTCAGCAGAGTGCGTCCTTGTTCCCGTGCTAGCATTGACTTACGGAGCGATGCACGGGTAGGTAGCTATCCCACGGTTCCTGCAGGCTCTGCTGCCCATTGAAATTCGGGTTAAGCTCCCAATGCCTGATGGGGCAAAAAATATTGTTGCGGGTGGTTTTGGGTACATGTCATCGGACCCCTCCCTGGTCCATGAAAGCGACGAGGGACAATCGTTTCGCGCCTTTTTTCCTGGGTTACCCGTGCGGATGCCATACCAGGGCAAGCATGGAGCCTGCTCAGCTCACAGTCACCATATGTCTCCTGGGTGCTGCTGGCAGACGCGGCACTGCATTGCTACACAGCAGCAGCTCCTTGCTTTCACGGCAGACGGTGCAATAGGACTGATAGCTGTCGTACTTCTCCTGGGTGCTCCTGGCAGACCTCGGTGAGGTCGATCGGAGCGCCTGGACAGACATGGCTATCTTCCTCTTAGAGCACCGAATGGGAGCCAGAGGTCATTCTCTTCTCTAAGTTTCGTCTCACTGAGATTCAGTCCTGCCGGGAATATCATGCGAGCTGGAGGCTTCTGCCTCAGGCTGCTCTCCAGCTGGGAGCACCGTGTGGTCGCGACTACCCCTTGCTCCCATGGCTCATGAAGCCTGGACAGTAGTAAGGAGCATTTCAACTATAAGCTGAGCAAGTGCAGAATGGTGTAGAATGTGCCTTTGGATATTTAAAAGCTTGCTGGCGCTGTTTGCTGACTAGGTCAGACCTCAGCGCAACCAACATTCCCATTGTTATTGCTGTTTGCTGTGTGCTCCATAACATCTGTGAGAGTAGGGGGAGATGTTTATGGCAGGGTGGGAGGTTGAGGCAAATCGCCTGGCATCCAATTTTGAGCAGCCAGACACCAGGGCGGTTTGACGAGCACAGCAAGGTGCGCTGTGCATCAGAGAGGCTTTGAAAACCAGTTTCATGACTGGCAAGGCTTCGGTGTGACAGTTGTGTGTGTCTCTCCTTGATGCAAACCCACCCTCTTTGTTGATTTTAATTCCCTGTAAGCCACCACCCTCCCCGCTTCGAAATAAAGTAACTATTGTTTTGAAACCATGCATTTTTCTGTATTAATTAAAAAAATATATATATAATGACAAGGTAGTCCGGGTGGGATGGGGGAGGAGGGAAGGACAAAGCCACATTGCTTATTGTAGCCACATTAAAAAATCAAACTTTCTGAATGACAGCCTTCTGTTGCTTGGGCCATCCTCTGGCATGGAGTGGCTGGGTGCCTGGAGCCTCCTCACCTCCCCCACTTCCTCCCCCCCACGTTTCTGTGGATGCAGTGGGGTTCTGTGCTCTTCCTGGCTTTCCCTGCAGCTCCAACAGATGCTCATCATGTCCAGTTGCTCCCCTAACAGACGCTTCATCATGTCCACTTGCTCCCATTAGCCTCAGCATCGTGGCCTGCCTCCACTCTTCACGCTCACTTAATTCTTTCCTAGCCTCTGCCAGTTAATGTCTAAATGCATTAAGCTGTGCCCTGTCAGTGCGGGAGGGACTGCATGAGCTCGGAAAACATGTCATCGTGAATGCAATTTTTTTTTTGCCTTCTAATCTGTGATAACCTCAGGGACGGAGATGATGGGGGAGCGTAAAAACATTCTCTGCTCTACAATTCTGGGGGACTGCATGGTCACCTGTGCTGCTGAGTTCACCACGCTGACCAAACAGGAAAAGAAATTCAAAAGTTCCTGGGGCTTTTCCTGTGTACCCGGCTAGTGCATCAGAGTTCTAAGTACTGTCCAGAGTGGTCACAATGGAGCACTCTGGGATAGCTCCTGGAGGCCAATACTGTTGATTTATACTACCCCAAATTTGACCCACAAGGTCGATTTTAGCACTACTCCCCTATTTGGGGAGGAGTACAGAAGTCGATTTTAAGAGCCATTTTGGTCGATTGGAATGGGTTGGTTGTGTGGACGCTGTCATTTTTTAAATCGACCTAACGCAGCTAAATTTGACCTAACCCCACAGTGTAGACCAGGCCTTAGATTAAATAAATCAGAAACATGTTCCCCAATTTTTTCAACATAAATAATGAGTACTGGAACTTGTTAATCTAGCCATCTTACTGAATTAAATTTACCTTATTAAACAACAAGAATGATTTAAATAACTTTTTAAATTACTTTGAAATTACTTTGAACATTAGTCATCTTGCTTGTTTTGAATATTCATTACTCAGTTGTGGCCTGATTTTCCAAAGGCGCTGAGTAGCATTGACTTCAAGGTTTCTTAGCATCTTCTAAAACTACTCCATTAAATCCTTGTGCAGAAAATAAATTTATTTGTAATTACTTTCTTCGTTTATATATGATGAAGAATATTTTAAATCCTGGCTATTCAGCTCTATGTACACTATAACAATTTCTTTGTGTGAACAGGTGGTGACATCACGGAACTAGTTACCTAGTCTTCATCATCCCAGTTCTTGAGGTTTTTTGTCTTCATGTCCAGTGCTTTTCTGAGGAGGAAGTGAAGTTAAAATTGATATACTCAGATCTCAGAAGTATATGATTGAAATCTGTTGGAATTCCTAAGGATATTTTTTCAATATTTTGGTGCTGACTAAATTAGCTCAGCTTCCATGGCTTAGAGAGCAAGGAGAGATCTAGCTTATTCTATCCTAGATATAGAGAGAAGTTCAGGCTGGCCTGCGACTGTGCTTTAAACTCAACACCAGTGTCTTCAGTCAGGCACAGGTGCTATCACTTTTAGTTAGCCAATATCAGCAATTCAGAGTTGTCTTAGAAATATTTAGTCAGAACTAACTCGCACTGTGACTGAAAGCATTATTTGTTTCTATTGGGATACAAAGAAGTAATTGCTCTATAGCCTATGAACTAAAAACACCTGAAACTTTTCAAAGATGTAGAGTAGCATCATATTCTTGGTGACTTTAAGGAATATGATTTGTACTTAAGCATGAATATTTGAGGTGGTGTTTGTGGATGGATTTTTTTTGTCATTGGATTCCTAGGATATCTGTGTCTAGTAATGAAATACTTTAAAAAGGATAAAGTAACCAGGGAGCAGCTACATTAGAAACTATGTCATTAAATTCATTGTTTGCCCTTTTGCTTCCCAAAGCGCCTGATATTAAAGCTAATTTAGTACAAAAAAGATTTTTTGGGTTTCTCTTTATTTTTGTTTTTATCCCAGAACAGCTGTAAGCAAATAAACAAAACTTAGGGGTATACAGTGTCTGTCAAAATTACAAATTCATAATTTCACTATAAATGAGTATATTTATGTAGTACTTGTAAAAAGAGACAAATCAAGAACAGACAAATGAAATCATCATCATCAGAACCAGCAACAACTAAGTTAAAGGTTCTCTTGGTATTTGGTTCCCAAGAAGCTCTTCTTGACTCTGATTTATAAATATAATAGTAAAATTAATATTCTTTATGCTTTTGTTGATTTGAGCACACTGTACATTTCTGTTTCTGTCCATAGAAAAAATATCTGTATCCAGCATTAACTGATGCAGATAAACATGTTGTTGCATTAGTTCTAAAATTAGAATGTATGTATGTATGTATGTATTGTACAGTATGCACTATATTCCTAATGGTTGAATCGAGCTAGGGTAGCAGAGAAGAGCTTGTCTTTGTCTTGTGTTGTAAAGTAAATTAGAACATTCAGTCAGGTTACTTGATTTACATTTTCAACACTTTCTCCAATTTTTAAAAAATGTTGGTTTGTACAAAATATTGATGGTGTGAAATAAGTTTATTTTTTTAAGTTCATATAAGACAGTGGTTCTCAAATTAGGGCCGCCGCTTTTTAAGGGAAAGCCCATGGTGGGCTGGATCGGTTTAGTTTACCTGCCGCGTCCACAAGTTCGGCCGATAGCGGCTCCCACTGGCCACTGTTTGCTGCCGCAGGCCAATGAGGGCTTTTCCTGAACAAGCAACGGCCCTAGTTTGAGAACCACTGATATAGGGTAACAAAGTGATAGAAATCCTTAATAAATAAAAGTACAACTAAAAGAGTAAAAGCTAGATGCTTTATTATTACAACACCTTTGTACCTGTAAAATCCTGCAACAACTTATTCTTATTGTTTTATTCTTAGATTAAAGATTCATGTCACTCTGATTGCTCATGTGGCATTATTTGGAGCAACAATTGAATATAGTTATGTGATAGACAGTAAAAGAGAATTATTGTAGTTGTTAGAATGTAGGTAGTGAAGTTTCTTTTGTTTTGTGCACAGTAGGAACTGAAAATGGACAAGAGGCAATTGAAAGTGGAGCTGCTTTTCTCTTTAAGACGTTTCACATGAAGGAATGCGTTGGTCATGAAGAAACAAAGGCAATCAAGCAGATGTTTGGGCCCTTTCCATCGTCGTCTGCTACTGCCGCTTGTAGTGCCACATGCCGATTGCTTCTTTCTTCACTGAAGAGCAGCTTACTGCACGTATACAGATTGCCGAAGAGCAAAATGGTGATAACAAAGTATTCTTTGGTAAAAATATAGTATTTTCATTTGACATGCATGACCTGGATCACTCTGAAGAACTGCCAATAAATGGTGAGGCTGCTTGAACAGAAAACTATAAGCTTAGATTACAACAAATTTCTGAATAACCATTTGGAACACTTCCAGAATTGCTACGGCGCTAACTCTGATCTCAAGTCCATTGGAAAAGTGGATGATTCTTTCTGTGGTGTGAGGTTGGGAAGTTTTTAAATGAATCACTAAAAGGAACCCCTGGAGAACCAACAACAGATGATCTCTGCTGCACTTGTATGAGCTGCTTGCATCTAGTAAAAGTGGTGACGAACTTCAGAATGAGGTACAGTAGATATATTCATAATACTGTAATAGAATTATTTAAATGTGACAGATATCAAACTTTCCTTTTTTACTCGTTATTTCAAGTTTTCCACATACAAAAAAAGATGTCCACTTGGCATTAACAGGCTAGAGACAAGTTTCTTCTTGAAGGTAAAAGGCAGTGACTATTCTGGTAGCTTTTAAGATTTGGCATATTGCTAAAGCTATAGTTGCAGCTGTCATGGCGAAAAAGCTGAGTTGAGTGGATATCAATGTTTTTGTCTTTGTGTTAATAAAATGAAATCACAATATCATAAATCACTATACATGAGTCTGTATAATGGTTTAAGATATGCAGTGCACTGGGGCAGAGGAAAGCACTGTATAAATGTTTTTTCTGTTTATATAGGGAGACAGGTTTTTTTGGTCACTGTTGTATTGACTTAGATGAAAATAATGGGCAAATGGCATTACATAACACAATGTCCCATGTTAAAACCGTATTCAGGTCCTGTGATTTGGTGTACAGAGACCTCAGACTGCTTAGTATCATGGCACACACATCACTAAAACATCCTTTTAACTTTTATTAAAGATTAAAAAAAAGGAAAAAAAACGTAAAACATTTCAAATGTTTAAAATAAAAGCGTTATTAATTCTTATAAACATCCCTTGTTCCTTTCCCTTTAGCTGGAGAAAATTTTTAGAAGGAAAACCCCCTTGTCTCAGTCTCTTAAATGGTACTAAAATATGGCAATAACTGTCCATTTTTGGGAAGAAAAAAAGAACCTCGTTAAGAATGGGCTGGAGCTGTTTCTTGTAGCTGTGTTAAAGTCAGATCCCATGTGGTGGCTGAGATTTAGCTGGAGCTGGTAGCAATGTTACCAGGGCCCTCTTTTTGGCCCAGTCCTGGTCAGGACATCTCAGGATTAGGATGATGTAGGCCTGGAGTCCCAAGAGACAGTGGGGATGTAATGGTGAAGCTTTCTTCACTAGCCTATGTCTGTTTGTTTTTATTTTTCCCAACCATCTTTCTTTAAGGACCCAAAGAGGAGTGATGGGTGGAATAGCCCATTTTGTCATATCCAGCAATTAGACCTAATATTCAACAAACCAATTTTGGTTCATTAATTTTTGGACCCACATTTTTTGTTTACAAAGCATGATTTTAACTTTGAGTTATATTAACAGGCTTTTTTTTTTTTTGTTTGGATTAATGTAAAGTTTTTGTCTGGCTTTTTTGCACCTATTCTCTTTACATTTGTTGTAGGTTATTGTGACATTTTATGAACTTGCACTTACTTTTTACAGTTGAACTTATGATTAGGGCAAATCTGTAGGCCCTGTTATATCACTCACCCTATTTTTTTTTATGGCGGATGCCATACTGTTTCCCATGGCTGACGTGTCTACTTACACAGTCTTGTTAGGAAGCAACTGTTTTAGATGAGAGGTTGAATTTTTATTATCTTTAAAGATCTTGTTTAACTTCCAAATTTTCTTTAATTTTAAGGTGCAGTTGTACTTTCTAGCTACACTTAAAAAAATTTGGCATTTTTAAATGTGGAAAAAATTACCTTTTTAATTATTTTTCTACATTAGTGGTCACACTTCCTATTTCCGCCTTTAGAAAGTAGTCCAGGAACTGGTGGAAGCTAGTAGGCTGAAGGAGTGACTCCTTCAGAAGAAGGACAGGGGACCAGGGGCGGCACTAGGCGAACTACCAGCAACTGGCGCCCTAGGCGAACCATGCAATTGGTGGCCCCACCCCCAAACTCCAAGAGCAGATCTAGGCTGACATGAAATTTTCAGAATAGATTTGTACACAAGAGCTAGATGATGTATCATCAGATTTCAAATAAAAATGCATTAAAAATGTTTAATTTTTATTATTACAAATCCCAAATCTTCCATTACACTAGCCTGCTTTAACTGCCATTACCACCACATCCCATATATAGAAAGAAATAAGAAAACTCTTCAGTGAAATTTAACCTGTATTTATAAAAATTCAGAATAAAAAACATTCTGTGCTCTTAAAACATAACTTTTCTTGCTTGAAGTTTTGAAAATTCAGTCACTAGTTCTTTTAGCTCCAGTTTTCCAGCTATTTCATGCTCTGTTGACACTGTGGCAAGTCCAACAAGTCTCTCTTGCACCACTGTTGAACGTAGATATGTTTTTCTATTTAACTTTAAGAAGCTACGTTTCCCACTAGCTATGGAAACTGACAAAGTTAAAAGAATGTGTAGAGCTATAAAAATATTTGGAAAACTGTCAATTTATTTTCACGAACAAACTTGAGTACTTCTTCAGGAGTGGAATGTTTAAGTAGTCTCGAAAAAGCCTGAAGCTCACTACACAAATCTGTAGCATCAATGTCTTTTGATTGAGTCTTTTCATGACTTTTCATGAGTCAATGCCGACTCCAGTTTTATACAAAATTCTCTTATCTGTTTTGCTGTTTTCTTTGCAAGCTGTGGATATCCTATAGAAAGCCAAATACTGACTCTAGCTGCTGCATTTGTTGAATTCTTTCGTCAATTGAGTGAATAGCAGTATCAACGACTGCAAAGTAGAAATTCACATTGAACCTTTGTTTTGGGTTCTGAATGGTTGTGTCTGTCCTTTATATGAAAAGTGCTGTTTCTTTTGCTGAATACAAACTGGCCCTGGTTCAAATTCTGTTGGAAAGTCTATTTCTTCAGCAAGCTTGAGAAAATCTACCAGTGTTCTTTCGAACCCTTCATCACTTCTGAATTCCTCCAGAATATTTTTAGTTTGCTGAATTTTTTGAATAGCAGAATGTATGTCCAAGTTCTTTCCTGAAGCTGCTTACTAGTGAGGTTAATCTTGAAAGGATATTCTACCACAAAATGAGTGAAGTCACAATTTGAACTTGGAGAGGCCATTTGCAAGAGCTTCTGCATCTGAACGTGCCATATTGCCAGATGATCCAGTAAAGGTAGTATCGTATCAGAAACTTCAATTAGGGCATCATAAATGTTTCCATTCATAGCGAAGAGGCTTCAAAGCATCAGTGCGATTCTCCCATCTTGTCTAAGTGGTTTCACAGAGAATTCACGTGGCAAGTCAGAATCTCCCAATGACGTGTTGAGCCTGAGAAAAATGTTGCACCAGGTCAAAGAAGCTGCTTGCCTCCAAACAGCATCTAGCGGCATCATGGACAACCAAATTCAGAGAATGTGCACTACAAGGAACGAAAGAGGCCCTAGGGTTGATTTCCATTATTCTCCTTTGCACACCATTGTCTTTACCCTTCGTATTACTCCCATTATCATAGCCTTGACCACGTAAGTTTTCAACAGATGATGACATTGTTTCAAGCTCCTGTAGAATAGTTTCAGTCATAAATGCTCCAGTCGTCTCCTTCAGTAGTATGAAACCCCAAAAATGTTCCTTTATGAGCACTTCAATATTATCTTCATATGCAGACTTTTCCATATCCACAAAACGAATTATCATCGTCATTTGTTCAACATGATTCACATCTAGTGTACAGTCCAATATTATTGAGCAGAGAATGTTTCTTTTATTTCCATCCTTAGGGAAGGGAAATTATGAACTTGTTCGGGTCCATGTTCCACGAGAATTTGCCGCACACTGTCATCACATCTGGGCCATAAAGCTGGGTCCCCATACTGTAACTTGTTTGTAACGTCCTCATCCTTTCTTCCTTCTACTTCATTTACTTCAATTTCTTCACGTGTCTCTAAAGGTGAATAATTTTTCTCCGCTTCCATATCAGTCTGATGCTGAGAGCTGCCTTCATCTAAAAGGAAGTTTCCAACATCTTGAGTTTCCAAACTGCTTTTCTGTGGATGTGAACTACCCATGTCGAAGTAATATACCTTCATCTTGATGTTCCAAACCACTTCCATGTGGATGTAAGCTAACCTCCTCTCCAAGTAAAATTCCTTCATCTGAATGCTGTGAACTGCTTCCATCTTTATTTGGATTAAAGAGGAGATTTCAGCAAGGATCCCTGCTGTTTTGCTTGGTCCTTTTCCTTCTTGGCCTTTCATTTACGATACTCAGCTCCTGACCAACAGCAGACTTCTTTCATAGAATCATAGAATATCAAGGTTGGAAGGGACCTCGGGAGGTCATCTGCTCAAAGCAAGATCAATTCCCCCAATTTTTGCCCTAGATCCCTAAATGGCCCCCTCAAGGATTGAACTCACAACCCTGGGTTTAGCAGGCCAGTGCTCAAACCACTGAGCTGACCGTCCTCCCAATTATTACTCTTTGAATGTGAGTAGTGGCTACTAACCTGGAAGAGGAAGGAGTGGGACAGGGGACTAGTAATGTCAGAAGAAAGATGAGTAGAGATGGAGAGTGGAAATGTGTCCTGTAATAGGACAATGTTGGGTTGGGGAGTCCTGGACCTGAGGAGGAGTCTGCTGAGCAAGAGAGAGCAGACGCATTCAACTGGTGAACGTGGCTTACCCATCAGAGAACACTGGTGTGGAGTACAGAGTGAATTTTGAAAACTACCTCTTCCTTCCCTTTTCCAGCATAATTCTTCAGTACTTCGTTCAACTGAACTTTTTAACTTTTTTTAGAAAATCAACATTTCAAACTACTTAAAGATCCCCCTGTAGCTTTTCTGAAAGGGTAGAAATACTGAAGTGGTGCCACAGAATGTTACCTAATTTATCCATGTTTAATGCTTAGGTTATTTAAGTAACAGGTTTAAAAATTCCCTTAAAACTAGTTACAGTGAAAGGGGATTGAGAAGAATAACCATCTTCCATAATAAATCTTAATGATAATAAAGAAGTCTTGTAAATCAAGTATACAAACCAAAAGCATGCTGCTGATCTGTATGAAAATGCCATCCTCTAACTTGTTTTGCAGGAAAAAATGTTAAATTTCTTTTTCTGGAAATGTTCTTTGTCATTGTGGTTAAACTTGAATTTTGATAAGAAAAAAGACTGCCCCTCCACCCCCTGTTTCCTTCATGAAGGTGGTTGAGCAGGAAAGAGTATCTTCCTTTAGAGTAGCATTTTGGGACTGTCCTCAGGGGAAAAAACATGGCATTTCCTTTCATGGATTGCAAGCAGTAATCTCAAGGAAGCTTTTAAAATGTTTAATCACCTGCCTTAATGTATTTCTTAACTATTTTTAACTTCTCTCCTTGTTCTGTTCATTTCCTCCCCATTCACTCCCACAAAACCCTTCCCTGCTTAATGCAAATATTAGGTCGTTGGCATGTCACCTTTCATCACAACAGTCCCATTAATTCATTGCCCATTTTGTTGTGTTTATGTGGGGCCATTGAGACACTTTGTAATTCAGCAGATTTTGCGAAAAGCTGGCTGGCTTTGGTGTTATATCCTCCATTAGGGCAATAATGCTTTGAAATTCATTGCTAGTTTTGGGTTGTACTTCCATGCAGTTTTTTCATTGTAGTTGGTTGTGTTTTGATGTTTGTTTGCTACTGGCATAATCTAGTGCCTTCATGCAAATGAGTCTCTAACTTAAAATAGTCCTTTTCTAGAACAAAGTGTGCAATAGACTTGTAACTAGCATTATTGAGATGGTGTGACAAGTGGCTGTTTCCATGTGCATGCTCTGAGGATCTTGCATTGAGTGGGTTGATATTTGTCTGCTGAAGTTGCTGTGCTTTGTAAAATTCTCTCATCGTTTATATGCTGGGAAACAAGGAGTATTTGTATGAATAGTCTGGAATCCCCCACCTAAGAACAGGTTAGACAAACATCTGTCAGGGATGGCCTAAGTGTACTTAATCCTGCCTCAATGCACGGGGCTGGACAAGGTGGCCTTCTGAGATCCCTTCCAGCCCTACATTTCTATAATTCTGTGAAATAAAATGGTGCTACTTTCTGGCTAAATTCTAATATGTCCTGTTTTAGGTGTAGTCCCTTAACAGTCACTTACAATATATCAAACGAAGGGCATGTTTACATATCGGTTTCAACCCATAACAAAAAGAAAAGGAGTACCCGTGGCACCTTAGAGACTAACAAATTTATTAGAGCATAAGCTTTCGTGAGCTACAGCTCACTTCATGCATCCGATGAAGTGAGCTGTAGCTCACGAAAGCTTATGCTCTAATAAATTTGTTAGTCTCTAAGGTGCCACGGGTACTCCTTTTCTTTTTGCGAATACAGACTACACGGCTGCTACTCTGAAACCCATAACAAGGTTTCTCTCAGATCATAACTGTAAGAAATCTGCTTTCATTAGGTATTGCCTCACTCTTACTCTTCGAATACATGCTGCAGTTATTTTCCACTATGAACAAGTGTAGTCAAATTAGATTATACATTACATTGCAGATAAATGGTTTTAAAATATTTCAGATTGATAAATTTGATAATGACATAACTGCTAGTGACATGTAAGAAGCCAATTACCTATATATGAGAATAGAGCCATTGTTGTTGACATGGTACATATGGAGTTGAGCCATGATAGCTGTGTCAATGATTTTTCTCAAGATTTAGTGTATGGTATATTATTCTTAATATCCCATTCACACACACAGCAGCTACCATAATGGCTCTTTCAAAACAATTAATTAAATAATAGGAGTGTTTTAACAAACCTAATTTTCTTAGGATAACTGGAGAATGCTTTGCTCCAGTTAGATTTTAAAACAGAAATCTTGCAAAATTACTGCATCCGCTCATGACTTACTGAATGTTATTCCCTCAGAGAGAATCTTTCTCCAATTAATACTTAGAAGTTATAAGTAAAATACTGATGCTTTTGAGATTTTTTTTTTTGTAAATAGTCACTTCTATTGTAACATCAATAGCTCAGGGACCATTACAAAATAATCTTAAAATAAAAAGACAACCATTACACTTCCTGCAACTGCTTACATGTTAAATACAGGTACAGAGAGAAATTAAAGTGGACCCTGAATTTCAGGAGAAAAATGTGAAGCAGTAGCTTACATGAACGTTCATTGTAAACGTTTATTGAATTCTGTTTTCCACGTTGTAGCATGAAAAAGGAAACGTCTGAACAACTAAAACTAAGAAGCTGGAGTGTCATTCAGTATGACAGCAGACTATTCAGCACGTCATGTGTATATCTAGACAAAATGTTAAACGTTGTTATAAAATATGAGTAGAAGGGAATTCATTGATTATATGAAAATATCTATAATACAAAAGTATATTATCACCACTCATTCACAATGCATGATGTTCGTTTGTATCTAGATAAACATATGAAATTCTTACACTTTTGCCAGTCTACTAATTTTTGATTGTATGTGTATGTATAAAAAGGTAGATACATATTTACAAGCACAGAGACTTAGAATCCAAAAACTATATTTATCTAATTTGCAACAGGCATATCTGTCATGAATAGACTGATTGGGCCAGTTTTTCAGAATTAGACAATTGAAAAGATAAATTGAAAAAAATGAAATGTCAGAAGAATGAAAGACTTATAAGAGAAACTTATTCTGATGTTATATATCATTAATCAGTAGATAAACAAACCCAAGGTACCTTGATATATTGCCTTTGAAGTTTATGGTTTTCTAACAAGATCAAAAGAAGGTTAGAGGATATACACAAGACGTGTTTTTGTTTTGTTTTTTAAAAATAACTTTTCAAGATTGCACTACTTTGTTTGCCACAGAAGACTGAGGACTGATTTATGAGCTATTAGCAAATGCTTTTTAAAGTAACTTGTGTTTTTTCCTTTCCCTTTAACATTTATATTAAGTGTATTTTCTCATAGAGTACAGAAGACTTTCATGGAGCAAGTTTACCTGGGTCTGGTGTAGGGGGAAATGTGAGCTCCTCTTTGTTTTATTTCTTCCCCCCCACCTGAGCTCCACCCCAGCCTACATTACCCTTGTTTCCCATTCTTCCACACACTGTTTTTTGGTCCCTGACTGTCAACAAGGCTCTGGACAGTGTTTATTTTTAAAAAAAACAAACAAAAACAGTACTCTGATAAACAAACAGACCCAGCAGTTACCCCAGTTCAAATGAAATAAACCACTGACAAAACATTTTATAACCAAAACTTAATCCGTTCCCCATTCAATCCCCAATAAAGTCCCACAAAACCTCTTCCCCATCCCTGGGGGAGTCTTGTAGTATATTCAAACTTGGACTACTGTGGGCCTGTGGAGGAAATGAATTTCAAAAGCCCATGGTCCTGATGAAGAATGGCCGCCTCCCTTTCTGTTTCCCCCCATCTTATACTGACTGGGGCTTCAGGTAAGATACTTTCACTGACAATTTATACTGAGGTGTGTCATGGGGAGAGGCAGGTAGGTCCCAAGTCAGTTAGGGCTTGAAGTCAAAACTGCTCAAAATCAAAATGGAAACCACCAGGCAGCCAGTGTCTGTTGTAGAGCACAGGTTTAGAATGGACCTATCATCCATTAACTTCAACGTGAAGGTTAATTATGCTCACAAAAAGAAACACAACTTAAGAAGCAGGCTGCAGAATTCAGCACCAGCTGCGCTTTCTGAATAGCTTTAAGTATTAATTCTAGGAGCTACTGGTTGCAACTTGGTAGTTTAAAGTTGTATTCTCAAATAGGCATAAAAAGGGGTCTAAATTACCATTTTCTCTTCCTGTAGTTGGTCTTTGTGTATATTTCAAATAGTATTAGTTTTAATGTCCTTTTGAATTTTCTGTGTAGCAACTGGCTTCCTGACAGCCCTCTTGCCACATAGCATTCAGACACAACCCGCATGTGGTTGAAAATCTGATTAAAGTCTGGTTTTTTTATTCCTAAAAAAAAGCTTATGATTTTTAAGTCAGTTGATGATTTTTGAATGCTTCAATTTGGCAGTAGTGCTTCTGTTGGATTCCTGTATTCCTCTTACCACAATCCCGATTTTCTTTCTTTTTTTTTTTTTTGTATCCTAGCCCCTAAACTCTACAGAGGTAGGAGCAGAGGGAAACTGATGAGCAGAAACTCTAGACAAGTGGAATTCCAGGCTCCATTATTGAGCTGGGTCTGACAAACGTTCTAAGGTTTATCACAGGGGAAGCTCAGAGTCTGCTGTCAGCCATTTTGAGAATGGGGGAACAGAACGATGAAGTGAAGCAGAGATTGTGAGGCTTTTCATGTTGGTGCAATATCTCATGCTTTTTTAAATATTTTTTTAAAAAAATTTAAATCAACCTAGGAAACTAATATACAAAAAAAACCCAAAACTTTGGAGTGAAGCACACAAGCTGTGAAGCAGCCAGTATACCTGACACACAAGCAAGAACACAAAAAGTTAAGCTACCTAGCAGTACATCCCTCGCTCATTCGGCCCACGCCCCTTACCACTGGTTGGACGTTGCAAGAGATGACTGGAAGCATGATATAGTGTTATAATCTAATGTATTGGTCCAAAGGTTCATCCAGTGTCTGCTGATATAAGGAGGCTGGGGATGAGGGGGCACATGGGGAGTGGGTCTCTGGCCCTGGGAGAGTGGAGGAGGAGACCAGGTGAGGATTGCAGGGGCCAGATGGGGAATGGCCCCTGATCAAAATTAATCCCTTTTTGCTCTGTTAGTGTTTCTCTCGTAACTAGGCTAGTTTCAGTGGGGCAGTGTAGCTCCTATTTAACATTTTGACAATGGAAAACCATTATAAAGCTGGTCTAATCAGGCAGTTAAATTGGGTTTATGGAGTGGCCCAAATAGCTGGAGACTCTTGCCCAATGTGTGGTAGGATCTAATCCTATCTGAATAGTGTGTATGTTAAAGATAATTAAATATTACAGATCTTGGTGCAGGATGGCATTTTATCTAGTCGGGTAACATTTCTATTATATGGAAGCAGACCTACCATAAGTGCCTGACTTAAATAGTAATGTGAAATGGACTAAGTATCGTGATCTTTGAAAAGTGCTGAGGATGTAATTGTTTTAATAGTTTAATTGCATGGCAGTATGTATCCCTGTATTTGGTTTCTGTGATATATTTGTGACTGTCAATACTTGTTTGCATTTGGTATTCAGCCACATGATTGGTGAATCCAAAGCAAATACTATTTGTGATCAATTGCAAGCTTTTCTATGAGCAAAATTGTGGGTTGAGAAATAAAGATTTGTGGTTTGATTTCCCTGTTACAGTACTCCCCTTTTATGGCACTAACTCATTTAATTCAGTTCCAGTAGAGCAGTGATTTTCAACCTTTTCTCATTTGCAGACCCCTTTGGAAATCTTAGACACAGTCTGCAGAGGGGTTCCCAGGGGTCCGTGGACCACAGGTTGAAAACCATCATTCTGTGGTAATGACAACCTTTCGTGGACCTCTTAAACGTAGTCTGCGGACCCCAGGTTGAAACTGGTGATTCCGTCCATTGGGCTTTTTGACTTATTACATGTGTGCTTTGGATGTGTGTTACTATTTAGTTTAAAGTTTGGAATATAAATGCTGAGTTGTTTTAAAAATATCAAAACAATTGAATGGACCTGCTAAGCACAAGAAACAAAAGGAGACTAGTGAGCAAATTGTGAAGTTTCCAAAAAATGATTTTTTTCTTAACACTCTCACTACATCAGATACACCCAGAATCTCTTCAGCAACCACTGACAAAATCTCAGAAAATTGGCAGTGTATGTTGAAAATGTTTCAATCCTGGTAACCCGAAAATATTCAAACGAGACAATGTTCAAAGAGCAGACTCTGTTCAGAATGGAAATATGAATACCTCTGCAAGAACCAGTAATACCTTACTGACTGATTCCAGTGACGTTCAAACTGAGTTGGTTAGAGAAAATCACAGTAAAAAGTAAAAATTTAATATTGAAGTTTTAAGTTCAGAACAGAAATATTTTATTTTAAGTAAAACACGGCCCTGGTCAAACTGAGGGACTAGTCCCACAGTACTTGAAGACAAATCAATGCTCTTTGGCATCTTATTATGAAACAGTGTCGAAAGTCAGGCTCAAATTTAAACTAACTTGATTGTTTTTCTCAAAATATAGCAATACACGAAACAGCTGATTCATCTTGGAGCTTGCTTAATATGTGATCAGTGGCATTTGCATAGTATTAAAAATCTCAAATTGAAAATAAGGAAAAGAGGACAGTTACTACAGGCAGATCCTCATTGTGGTGTTAACAGCATATTCACTTGGGCTATATCTGATCTTGTATTTAGAGGTCATAGAGATTATTGGTGAAGGAAACAGTGGTCATTTTTTTTCTATTGCACTATTGGCCGAATATGATCTTGTTCTTGAACTTGTACGGAAGCCAAAAGACTCGACAACCAAGTCCAGTAATTGAAAATGATGTCATACAGTTGCTTTCAGGACACATTACAGAAAGTATTGTTAATGACATTAAGAACACACTTTGTTGCTTTGTCATAATGGACATGACCCAGAACTTATCCAAAGTTGGCCAGCTAAGCTTTTTGGTAGGTTACCATAGAAAAAGATGAAAAGGTAATCCTGCCAAAAATAAATATTATTAGTTTTTTAGGATTTCATGAAGTAAGTGATCGATCGGGTGCTAATCTTAAAAGCTATAAAAAGCGTATTGAAGACAAAGATCTAGAACTATTGAGGATGAGGATAGTTGAAAGTAAATTTCCAGCTTATTGATTCTCCCCCCGCGCTCTCCTCCCTCCAGTTTTAGGTGATATACAAAATCAATCTAGGGAAATGAGACAAGTATGGGAAAGTTTAGATTAAAAAAAATGAAAATAACTTGAAAAAAGGTTCAGTAATCTCGACTTTCCTTCACTTAGTGCAAGACATTCTGTATAAAAACAAGTTTGTTTTGTAGATACATATGCTGCATTAAAATGATTACAAATTAAAGGATATTACCTCACCTGCCTTGTCTCTTAATATCTTGAGACCAATATCTCTATAGCAACACTGCATACAAATTAAATGTCCCTCTGATTGACACAAAATCAAAATCAGCTTATGTTCTTTAAGAACAGGAAACGTTTCAGTTAGTAAGGTCACACAGTAAAGAAAATGTAGAGTTGGGTTTTAAATACACTGAAGTACCTAGATTTAACCTTACTTACAACACATCTAATTAATTATAGTATGCAGAAAATAAATAGTCCTCACATTTCAAGTCATCTTAATTAAGTTGTAAAGTGACCTTGCTTTCAGTTTTGTAAATTGGTCCACCTAAATTAAGTATGTGTAAATAATGGGCATTCATTATTCAGAGAAGTCATTAATTTAGTTTGCTGCAATAAACAGGAATCTGGCTTGGACACATTTTTTAAGAGAAAATAAGTGCAGTCTTATTTTACATGGCCAAATTGTTAAAGCTATTTAAGAAATTAATTTTATAAGTGTGAATATTCAAAATTATTCAGTCTGGCAAGCAAAATTAAGGCTAATATGAGAAGTGCTGTCTGAGTGACACTCTAGTTTATGAAATTACAATAAAATCCTATTCTATGAGAGAGGGTTTTGAATTTATATTCGCAAGTCAATGGTTAAAACCAATTTTAATATTTGAACACTCTGTACACTCTATGCGCATCTTGTCTGTTTCAGATAATGCTGCACAAATGCAAATTTATTGCATAAAGCAGCATTTTTCCTTCAAAATAAAGTGGGAGAAAGTATATGTAGATTTTTACTAATTTCTTGTCATTACTGTAATCTGCAGACTCTCTCTTCTCACCCTAACATGTAGCTTTTCTGCCAATTAAACTATTTGATTCATGTAGTAGCCACAATATTATTGTGGTAGAGTGACCACTCTTGAATGGTCTGTAATGACATGGCACCCATCTCCCATGAGCACCCCTTTCTGACCAGGTGTGTCTACAGTCTTTAAACGCGCCTGGCCCTGGTATCGAGCTGTACCCCCAGAGCTTTTTTCCCTGGAGGCAGAGGTTTTTTTTTCCTCTCTGCCCTTCTGGCCCGAGCTCTCCAGCTGGACCACTGAGTAGTTCAGATCCTCTTCTGAAGGTTTTATTGCTGTCCAATTGTAAGCCACTTCTCCAGTGACCTATATGGGGGGTTGGGGAACCTGGGCCCGCCCACTACTCTGGGTCCCAACCCAGAGACCCTAAGAATAGCAGACATGTGCTGCTGCATCCCTTTAATGAAACTGTCCTCAATTCCCTGTGCTACTTCCCCATGGCCTTCACCGATGCTTCACCTTTAGCTCAGGGCTCTTCTGTGGTCAGGCCCAGCAGCCAGTCAGGAGCTCTTTTTCACTCCCTGTGTCCCTGCCAGCACTAAGCTGTCCGTGGTGCTGCAGGTTCCTTTGGCCAGTCAGGAGTACCACCTGCACTCCTCAGGCAGTTCCTTCCTGAAGCCAGTCTTTGGCTATGCCATTCTATTTTATATGGCTCCTAGGCTCTGATTGGCTAGACCTTTGAAGCCTTTCTAGGCTTCTTGGAGAACTTAGCGTCACAGCTCCTTTCTTGGGACAGGTGTGGGCCTCTGGGCCTAGTCCATCCCATCACGTGGTCCCTTACAGTATAAGCTATCTATTCCATCTTGCATTTGTCTGTGAAGCTGCAAGTGCTTTTCCCAGACTTGAAGAAGAGCTCTGTGTGGCTCGAGAGTTTGTCTCTCTCACCAACAGAAGTTGGTCCAATAAAAGATATTACCTCACCCACCTTTTCTCTCTAATACCCTGGGACGGACATGGCTATAACTACACTGTATGCAACTATGTAGATTCACAGGTAATATATTTAATTATCCTGCCCTTGCATTTAGGATCTGATTTTTAGAAGTTGATGAGCACTTCCTGAGAAGTTCTCAGTGTTCTTAATTTTCACTGATTTAAGTGTTCAGTTTAGCACTTTGTTGGCCTTAACTAAGGATTATCATGGACAGTCTGAATGTTCCATTTGTGTTAAGTCTCTCCTGTGCCATTGCATTATAATATATAAAGCTCTTCTGGGCCATAGTATTAGTGTTTGCCACCAAAGAATAGCTATAGCTATTAATTTTCAACACTAGTACATTCATGGAACATTGTTTTTCAAATGACATTTGTCATGCTTTATCTCTATCCAAGGGTGGATTTTTTTTTTTAAAAGCTTGAGCAAAATCCTTCTAGCTGCTTTTGAATTAGGCAAAGACAGGGTAAAACATTTTCCCTATGTTTTAATATATATATTTTTAAAAATCTAGCCATACTTTTTCTGATAAGGTTACTTTAGAAAGACTGATGCCTTATATTCAGTACAGTTTTTGTCAAAATTACTTTTAAAGAAGTGGCTCAAACTATTAAAAATGTATTATTATTATTCTGTTTGTAATTTCACTTAGGTCTTCCTTGTTTTTGGAGGTTTGATTTAGGTTACCTGTTTTCTTTAAAAATTCATTCTTAGTGCACTTTTTTCTTTGTGCTGGTATGGAAGCCTAATATGTTTTAGTTTTTCGTATGAACGATATTGAACATCCTTAGTTCTCAAGTTCCCTATAAGTTTATATCTGAATCAGACTCTTTCTCCCTCCATATAGGCTGAGATACATTTCTGTTCGATAGCTCTCAGGGCCATGAAGCTCTTCTTTTAAAGAGGCAGAGTTGAATTCCTGAGAATCATCTATTGTATTAATATTTTACAGATCCAAGTATGGGAAGAAACTGCATTGAAACTAGAAAAGGAGTACTTGTGGCACCTTAGAGACTAACAAATTTATTAGAGCATAAGCTTTCGTGAGCTACAGCTCACTTCATCGGATGCATCCGATGAAGTGAGCTGTAGCTCATGAAAGCTTATGCTCTAATAAATTTGTTAGTCTCTAAGGTGCCACAAGTACTCCTTTTTTTTTTTTTGCGAATACAGACTAACACGGCTGCTACTCTGAAACCTGCATTGAAACTGTGTGTGTTATCTAAGTGGTCAGGTTGTGTATCTCTGAAGTATGTAATGTTCAGAGTCTGTCATGTCACAAAGGAATCCAGGTCTGTTCTATGAAGGGAATACATTTTGAACAGAATAGATCTTCAAAGCTACCTTATGTTTTTCCCTTGTTCGCTGCTCTGCTGGGCTTTATAAAGCAGACTTTTATACTTGCAATGCTTCTTGTTACTTCTAGTCTCTCTTCTTGAATGTAATGTCCCATAATTTATAGAGAGATCTCATCTAACTGAAGATTGATTTTGCGCATACAGACAAAACAATTCTTTCCTGTTAAATAGTATTTACATACAGGACAAAGTCAGTGTAATACTTTGCCCTCACTATTGTGTTTTTAACACTAGTTAAATGATGAAAACTCTGTTTCTGATATCCTGATTCTGAATTTTGTATCTATTTAGGGAAGTCTTTGCTAGAGTTTGTACTTGATGGATAAGATACACTTTGAAGTTATGTGAGATTCCTTTAGGTTTCTAACTAGGTGTGTCTCAGCTTCTAGCTTGTAAATCTGTTTGGGTACTCCAAATGCTATTCGTCTCTGAGACTTTTTCATAATATGGACCTTATAGAGAGACTGTATTGCAGATTATCTCTCCTTCCATTGATGAATGTGAGGAAAAGCGGACTGTGCATTTGTGACAGTATGACATCTGTGTGGCAACTGTAGCAACTGCTAATGTGGCAAATTTAATGTTGGGAAAATATTTAATGTCTTTTCTGATGTCTTATGTGATTTAGCAGAATGAAACAAGGAAGAACCATATGATTAACTAGCTTTCTGCAGATCACAAGTGATTATAGACCATGCTTTGGAGCTACTGTGCTATAAGATTAGTACAGGGGGAACTAACCTGAATTTGAGAAGAACATGGGTGGTGCTAAGAATAAATAAAAATCTGCAATATAATTTGTGTGTCATGCTGACTGAAGTGTGACTTAAGCAAAGGCTCACCTAAGTTATAGTCTGGCCTTTTCCATAGGAGAAATGCCATGTGCAGAAATGAGTGGTGTTTTTTTTTTCTTTTACTTTAGATAAAACATCATACAAGACACCAACACTTCACTGCTTTGTGGGATATTTAGTTTGAATTTTGAAGATTGAGGATTTAAGAATATGGTATTTTGTAATGTTTTTTGTTTTTGATAGCTTTTATTAGTGCAATCTGTTCCACTAGTACTGGATGCTGGCGGCAGTAATATAATGGACAAAATAAGTTTCCCAAATGAGAGTTGTGGAAAATAGCATGTGCTGTCATTTACACTAGCTAGAAAATCAGTTTTACTCATCACTAACCAGATGCGTCAGAGTCCCTCACGCCTTCATCCTCTCAGCTGGCATGCTGCTCTCTAGCTGAATCCAGGGCTTAGTTTCTCAATATAAGCTGCTGCTCTTTCCATAGTAGAATCCACATCCAAGATGCCTAGATGCTTTCCAGCTGCTGCTTTTTCCCTGTTTGAAACAGAACCAAAGGTGCTCTCAGAGGTCCGTGTTCACAGCTGCTTTCCTCCCTGTCCTGCATAAAGCTGCTCATCCATTCTAATCAATCAAGCCATTAAGTGAAAGAAATGTCAGATTAAAATTTGCCCCAAAAGTAGGCTTTGTAAGCCCTAGATTTTTATCATAGTGTCATAGAAATGTAGAACTGGAAGGGACCTTGATAGGTCATCTAGTCCAGTCCCATCCACTCAACGCAAGACTAAGTAATAACTAGATCATTCCTGACAAGTCTAACGTTGACTTAAAAACCTCAAATGATGGAGATTCCACAACCTCCCTATGCAACTTATTCCAGGGCTTAACTACCCTGACAGAAAGTTTATCCTAATGTCCAAACTAAACCTCCCCTGCTGTAGTTTATGTCCACTGCTTTTTATCCTATCCTCAGAGGTTGAGAACAATTTACTTCCCTCCTTCTTGTAGCAACTTTTTATGTACTTGACTTTAATCATTTTTGTTGCTCTACTCTGCACTTTCTCCAATTTGTCCACATCTTTCCTGAAATGTGGCACCCAGAACTGGACACAATACTGCAGTTGAGGCCTTAACAGCACAGAGTAGAGCGGAAGATTTACTTCTCTGTCTTGTGTACAATACTCCACCGAGTACATCCCAGAATATTTGCTTTTTTCCAACAGTGTTACACAATTCACTCATATTTAGCTTGTGATCCCCTATGACCCACAGATTCCTTTCTGCAGTACTCCTTCCTAGGCAGTCCTTTCCCATTTTGTGTGTGTGCAACTGATTTGTTCCTTCCTAAGTGGAGTGCTTTAATTTATTCTTATTGAATTTCATCCTATTTATTTCAGACCATTCTCCGGTTTGTCCAGATCATTTTGAATTTTAATTCTATCCTCCAAAGCATTTGCAACCCCTCCCTGCTTGATATTGTTTGCAGACTTTGTAAGTGTACTCTCTATGCCATTATCTAAATAATTCATGAAGATTATTGAACAGAACAGGACTCAGAAGCGATTCCTGAAGAACCCCACTCAATGTGCCCTTCTAGCTTGACTGTGAACCACTGATGATTATGCTCTGGGAATGGTTTTCCAGCCACTTATGCACCTGCCTTATGGTAGCTCCATCTAGTTTGTATTTCCCTAACTCGTTTATGAGAAGGTCATACGAGACATTATCAAAGCCTTAGTAATGTCAAGCTATACCACATCTACTGCTTCCTCTTTCCACAAGGCTTGTTACCTTTTCAAAGAAAGCAATTCGGTTGATTTGATACTATTTGTTCTTGACAAATCCATGCTGACTGTTACTTATCACCTTATTATCTTCTAGGTCTTTGCAAAGGGATTATTGGCTCCATTTGGTTTCTGGGTACTGAAATTAAGCTGACTGGTCTGTAAATCTCCAGGTTATCATCTCCTGTTTTATAGATTGATACTGTATTTGCCCTCTTCCAGTGCTCTGGAATCTCTCCAGTCTTCCATGGGTTTTCGAAGATAATTGCTAATGGCTCACATATCCCCAGTTAGCTTCCTGAGTATTTGAGGATATATTTCATAAGGCTCTGGCAACTTGAAGACACACAACTTGTCTAAGTAATTTTTAACTTGTTCTTTCCCTATTTTAGCTTCAGATACTACCTCATTTTCACAAGTGGTCGCTATGTTAGACATCCAATATTACTAACCTTTCTGGTGTCAACTGAAACAAAGTCATTTAGCACATCTGCCATTTCCACATTTTCTGTTGTCTTTTCCTCCCTCATTGAGTAATGGGCTTACCCTGTCCTTGGTCTTCCTCTTGCTTCTAATATATTTGTAGAATGTATTCTATTCTTGTTACTCTTTATAACTCTAGCTAGTTTAATCTCATTTTGTGCCTTGACTTTTCTAATTTTGTACCTATGTTCTTGTGGTGTTTTATATTCATCCTTTGTCATTCATTTAGTTTCCATTTTTTTGTAGGACTTTTTTTGCGTTTCAGGTCACTGAAGGTCTCCTGGTTAAACCAGTTTGTCTAACCTGTTTTTAAAAACTTTCAGTGAGAGAGATTCCACAGCCTCCCTAGGTAATTTGTAACAGTGTTTAATTACCTTTGCAGTTAGAAATCTTTTCCTAATGTCTAAGCTAAATCTCCCTTGCTGCATTTTAAGCCCACTACTTCTTGTCCTGTCTTCAGTGGTTAAGGACAACAATTTGTTACATACTTGATGACCAATATCATGTTTTGCAGAATTTGAGGCCAATAAATACTGTTTCCATAATTTTTTGAAAAAGTTTGTAGAAAAGTTTAAGAAATAAAACCACCTGAAACTTTAAAGCATAATATTAATGTATGAGAATTAGCAAATTGACTAGAAAACATAAACCGTAGTAAAACTGACTAGTCTTATTGTCTAGAGAAAATTTTTGCTTTGTATTCAGATTACTTTTTGAATTTGTCTAAGTTGGATTTTAAAATTAAGTACAATAGGTAAAGACGACTTGGGTGAAATCCTGGCCCCGTTGATATCAATGGGAGTTTTGCCAGTGATTTCAATGGGGCCTGGTTTTTCATTCCTTTATGTATAAAATAAAATGAGTAATTTGACAGTGACCATGTAACCGGTTCAGCAAATAAGGATTAGCTGTCCAGTTGGATGAACTCAAACTCTGAAGATCCACCCAAATAACTAACACTAATACAAGATCAATGTGCAAGGTGATTCTTATTATAAAATAGTTTTTAAAGAAAGTTGCATTATTCCTATATTTTTATGAAATCTCAGCCATGGAAATACCTATATACCACCTGGATCAGAAGTCTCATTAGCTAATCAGCCTTTATTTAATCCAGCCAAATTTACAGTGTTAATAAGGTAGACTTCAAATAGCTGATGTAAACAGCTCTAGTAACTGATGCATTAAATATTTAACAGACAAATTAAATGTTAGTTTTGACTAGTGCAGGGGAATCATGTTTTGGCTATTTTCCTAACTTTGTTTTTAAGGTGGAAAACTGAGTTAGGTTGCGTTCTGCTTGTTTCCTTGATAAAAGCTATGAATACTTAAAAAGCTTTCTCCAGGTGGGAAAGTTGTGTTCCTGCCCTGAGTTGTTAACAGGTACTAATATTCAGTACCACAATTATTGATCGAATGAGAGTGAGGGGACTATGAAGCAACTTTCTGATTTGAATGAAGCTAAGCTCAGTGCAAAAAAGAAAAGGCTTCTTATTTGATTCAAAACTTACTGACAGGTATTCTGCATATGTATATGTAGGCCTATACACTTATTTTTAATAATATCTTAATATAGTGCCATAGATGTGCAGGCTGATTTACAGAACAAATAAAGACCAATCCTTATCTCGACAATTTTACTTTATTATCTGGATATAATACTATGACAGACTGTACCCTTGTATTCACCCTTTGCACACTATTGTAATAATCTTTATACAAAGTATGCCTTGAGGTATCATTTGAAAATTCATAATTTGCTTATCATTATTGTCCTGATACAGTGTGTGTGGCACCATTATAATAGACATTATAAGATTCCACTGTATGGTGTTGTTTAACACGTATTCCAAACTGAGGTTGACAAACAGATCTTTCTCAAACAAAGGAATGTGTGTTCTACTCAATTTGCATTGAAACAGTAAATGGAGTCATTAAGCAAGTAGGGAAACAAAGGAAGCTCAAATAGGTGACGAAAAAGCAGCAAGAAACATCTTTCCCCATAGACTTTTTGTCTCCTGATACCCAGCTGGGAATATTTTTCAGGAGGAGGACTGACTCTATAAAAAGGAGGGACCAACACCCAAAGGAAGCCCTCTTTCAAAGTTGACCCCATCAGATGGCCTATCACATTCATGGCACCTGAAGTAACAAAGGGAGCATTTCTTGGATTGTGGGGGAAGAGGTCCCGACCTAAGAAGTTTAGTCAGTGAGACAGCTAAAAGCTTGTGGTGAGAAAACTGCCTTGATTGTAACATAATTTAAATTAGACTTTGTCTACACTTGCCGAACCAAAAACCGTGCTAGCGTCTTCACTGGGAATCCCCATTTTGCGCTGAAACTCAGCAGTTTCAGTGCAAAAATAAAACCACCACAACGAGAGTATTTTTGCTTTTTGCGCTGATGCTTTTGCACTGATGTGCCAGTGAAGACTCTTGATTGCTTTTACCAGTCTAATTGTCCTCCAGAGCCGTCCCCAATGCATAGCAGGAGTGGCCGCTCTTTGAAACTCAGCAGTCCTGCCTACAGGTGTGCACCCTTCCCCTTAGCTCTGTTCTGACAGCTGGTGCTGTCACTGCTCCGGGACACACAACAAATCATTATTGTGGAATGCTCCTGCTGCCTCCAACAATGCGACAGAATGTGCTGAGCAGAGTCAGGGAGGGAGGTTGAGGTGGGGTCTCCCCCCCCCATCTCAGGATTGGTTGCTTCTGGTGGCTGTCATACACACACATCCACCCCTGCCACAGTAATGATTTGCTTTGTGTCCCGGAGCAGTGCATAGTGGGATAGCTATCACAGTGCGCTCCTCTCAACTGCGATGCAAGTGCTGCATATGTAAATACACACTGATGCATGTGGAAAACAATGTGAACACAAACGAGCACTTTTCTTTTAGCGCTTTTCTGTCACCAACAAAACTGTCAGTGTAGACATAGCCTTGGGCACCAGTTGTGTTTTAGCTGTAATTTTCTTTTAACCATTTCTGACCCTGTTGAACTCACTTAAAATCTCTTTAAAAAAAAGAAAAGGAGTACTTGTGGCACCTTAGAGACTAACAAATTTCTCTCTCTAAGGTGCCACAAGTCCTCCTTTTCTTTTTGCGAATACAGACTAACACGGCTGCTACTCTGAAACCTGTTAAAATCTCTTTATAGTTAATAAACTTGTTTTATTATTTCATCTAATCAGTGTATTTAAATGGAAGTGTTTGGGAAATGCCATTCAGGGTGGCAAGTTGTGCGCTTATTTCCATTAAAGAAATAACGGACTTTATATAAACTTGTATTGTCAAGAAGAGGGCTTGGCAGTGCAGGACATACATTTCTGGGGGGAAATTTAAGACTGGAGTGTGTTGGAGTATAACCAAGGCTGGTGAGATCCAGAGTGTAATGAAGGTGTGGCTGGCATGTTGCACAAACATTAAGGGTGTGGCTTACATGCTGGAAAACTGTTTTTGACAGCACAGGTGGGAACTCCTTCAGCAAGGCATCGTAAAGCACCAAGATTGCAGGGCAAGGGTAGCACAGCTGTTCATTAGTCTAGATTGTATCTGGGAGTGTCACAGATATATATTTAATGAGAGAGGCCCTTAGTTGGTTATTGGGATTAGCTATGTGGAACCTCAAAGTAAGAATGATAAAAAGAATATGAGATACACTTGTGTTGCATAAATATCCTATTTTTTTTTTCTTAATATTAAGAGACTTTTTTAAAGATAAGAATTGAAGGTACCCGAGTCAAGTGGTATTCCCCAGGGAATTTAAAAGTTGAGTTTGAGATAAAAGGAAGCTCACTTACTGTCCTGCCATTTTCTAAGGGTGAACCTTAAGAAGCTGCAGCACATAAACATGCTATATGATGTGCTAACACATAACCATTTTCAAAATGAAAACATAATATTCCGGGATGCTAGACAAAATATTGTACTTTAAAGGTTGACGAAATGTTGCTGGAAAGCATTTAAAAATGGACATGTACACAGTCATTCAGATAGTTTTTTCTTAAAAATTCAGCAACTTCATCTAGGCTGGAAGCAATCCAAAGTTAAATCAACACTCTTTATATCAACATATCCATCTATAAATAGTGGCATAAAGTAGTGACGAGTAATTAGATTATTAAAACCATATGCCAATGAATACTTTTAGCAATGATTATGCTTACAAAATTACGTTGGTGTTCCATCAGATGTGAAGAACCTTTTGACACAGGCTGTCTAGTATAGCCAAGCCATTAATAAAAGGAATATTTTAACTCCACCTTAGCCATTCATAATGGTAGAGTGAGCTTTAAAAATTGCTAAAAGGTTTGCTAGGGCTTTGCTGTATAGGGAATAGAATGTAATAGGGATAGAATGTGAAATGAAGGGCAGAAAAATTGAAATAATGCATCAAAGTGCTAGTCTGTCCAGATGTAGAGTATCTGTAGTACAAAATAATAAGCAGTGTGTGGCATACTTAATGTGGGAGTGACACACCAACAGAATACAACTTTGAAAAAAAGGCACACTAATAGAGGGGAAAATAAAAATACAGTGTAATATAAACGTTTTGTAAATATTGGCAATTTTTGTTAGCCAAGAAAACATTGTGAACATCTTTCAGATTCTAGGCAATGGTTTTCCAGTTATATCATAGCCTTGCAATAACTGAGTTATTAATTACTAAAGTTAATGGTAATATGTGAAACTTCACTTCCCAGAACCCTAATACATAGTTCAATTGGTCTGAAAGATCTTCACTATGTGGAAATGTGCTTGTTATGACCTAAACAAGTGGTCTTCAGCCTTGAAGAGCTGGAAAGCTTATTGCATTAGTGCTAACATTGATTGTAAACATGCCTGAGAAGCATTATAGTCATACAACATCATTATGAACATATTGCAAAACAATTTCAGAATGATATTCTACTTGCCTAATGGCTATTCTCAGACATGTGAACTCACAGAGCTCAAAAGAGACATTGGGAATCATAGGTGGAGTATCACTACTGGAGCCAGTCAAGTCAAACTACTTTTATACAATGCATGTTTGAAGAGGTTTCCAGTGTTCTCCAGAAGTGGAAATTGACACATTTTGTATTAGTATGGCTTCTGCATCTCTGTGCAATATATTAATATACTGCCAAGGATTTTCTTTTGAGATGTTCTGGTTCTGGCTGAAGGGAGCGAGATTTGCCATTGGGTCATTTAATTTAACATCTTTCTTCTAGTAGTGTCTAATGCCTGATGAATCAGGAAAAAAGATATTAAAAACTGCACTTAGAGTTGTATATGGTTGGGGGAGAGGAAAGAACAATACATTTCTGACCCCCTGAAGATGACAAACTCTTTTGCTGAAACAGAACATTTGATCACACTTTTAATCTCAGCTTTCATAGCTACAAATTTTAGTGGATGTAAAATTATCCAGCCCTTTATGAAGTCTACATTCAGTATTTGTCTCAATGACCAACTATGTCAGTGAATTCCATGCTTCAGCTCTACACAGTGTTTCTTTTAAAAAAAAATACATGAAAATGTATTTTTAATATTTTTAAGAGTTCACTTGTTCTTGTAGCTGAGACATGGTAAGGAGGAGGGATTGCTCATATTCATCATTTTAAAACATTAAAATTAAATTCCTTAAATTCCTTCCAATGCCTTCTTTTCAGGATAAACTATCTTTCTTTGTAATCTCTTCCAAAAATCCCACCATTACTAATCTTCAGAGACCTTTCTAGTGAATAAAATTGGCAAAGAATTCCAGAGACAGTTACATCATTATTCAACAGAGTCCTAATGTTTTCTGTTTTTTCTATTGTTTTAATGCTCATTTATACTTTTTAAAAATTACTTCTGGGCACTGAGTTGACATTCGTATTCACATAATGCACAAATCTTTTCTCTTAAAGGATCTTGATAAACGGAGCCACTTTAGGGCTTGAAAAATTTAGATTATTTTGCATGTCTCTTACTGTGTTGGTTCAAGTTAAATTTTGTCTGCAACCCTAATATTTTAATTTCATTTGTGTTTCTCAAATTCCTGTCTTTCACAATTTTGTCAGCTCACAACCCACTTCCTGTGTTAACTCATTAATCTTCTCACAACAAATGTTTTCAAGCGCTGATTCCCAGTGGAATATTAGTACTTCAAAGTTACCTATTTGCTATACCATATACAACAGTACTTGGAACATTTCTCTACATCACTGGTACATTTGTGAAGCAGTCTAATGACTAGTTAATATTTTAAATATTGTGTCCAGGATTGACATCCCTTGTACTTTTCCTTTCATTTTGAGACTATTTCCTGTTGCTTACCCTATTTTTAATTCATGCCAGACCTTTGCATCTCGTCATGGCTGTTTTCTTCAATACTCTTAATACACTGAATGCATCTGATGAAGTAAGCTGTAGCTCACAAAAGCTTATGCTCAAATAAATTTGTTAGTTTCTAAGGTGCCACAAGTACTCCTTTTCTTTTTGAGAATACAGACTAACACGGCTACTACGCTGAAACCTATAAACATCAACTGGCAGGACTGTGTGCATGGGGTGCGAGTGTGTGAGAGAGAGAGATTGAAAAGCATATGCTAACTGTTGTATTCTCAATAAATACGGCATGCTGCCCTCTCCCCTATGAAGATCCTGTGTGCTTCTTATATGTATCTGTTTGTTTGTTTTGTCCCCAGTCAGGTTTGGAAACAATTGTTCATGCTCAAAAAAGGAGTCCAGGGAAAAAAAAGCCCAGCGAAATATCAATTACTGTCTAGCGTGTCTCAACTCATTCTAGGAAAAACTGATTGAGAGTAAATACAAACTAGTACAAAATTTTGTTAAGTATATCCTGAAGGGGTCAAACTGTTACAACGGTTGTAACTGAAAATAAGCTCTCTCCTTTCTGAAATACAATATTAAAATGATTCTGTCATGTGGGAAGAAGAGAAAGCTACTGGAAATAAAAGGAACCTGCTCTCACCACCAGCCCAAGAGCTCTTAGGTTAACAGATTTTCTCTGCTCTCACTGTGGCTTCCTCACTCCTCGAGTTCTGCCCTCAATACTTTGCACTCAAACGCTACTTAATTTGGTTTCTTAGGAGGAGGGATGGAAGGACCCTCTTGGCACTTGCAAAGCAAACTATCTGCTTAATGGCATGATTCTGCCAGTCAGTTGCCTAGCATTAGCCCTTCCTCGTAAATCTTCAAAACAACACACGCAGCCCATGTCTTCAAATATGAAGACAGAAGCAGGAAAAGAGAAAAAATTACATAAAATTAAACAAGTTAATTTTCTTTTAAAAAAAAATTCAGGTTTACTATTTACAGATGTCTGATAATATAAATATGCATTCTAGAGCCAAAAAGTGAGACCCATACTTCAAAATGGTAGTTAAGCTTGTTGGTATTGCTTAGTTAGACTTTCAAAAAGCTTTTTATAAAATCTCTCCAATAAGATTTTCAGAGTAGCAGCCGTGTTAGTCTGTATCCGCAAAAAGAAAAGGAGTACTTGTGGCACCTTAGAGACTAACAAATTTGAGCATAAGCTTTCGTGAGCTACAGCTCACTTCATCGGATGCATTCAGTGGAAAATACAGTGGGGAGATGACTTTATATACACAGAACATCATACAATGGGTGTTATTATACACACTGTACGGAGAGTGATCACTTAAGATGAGCTATTACCAGCAGTGGGGCGGGGGAGAGGAAGAGGAAGAAAACCTTTTGTAGTGATAATCAAGGTGGGCCATTTCCAGCAGTTGAAAAGAATGTCTGAGGAACAGTGGTGGGTTGGGGGCGGGAAATAGTTTTACTTTGTGTAATGACCCATCCACTCCCAGTCTCTATTCAAGCCTAAGTTAATTGTATCCAGTTTGCAAATTAATTCCAATTCAGCAGTCTCTCGTTGGAGTCTGTTTCTGAAGTTTTTTTGTTGAAGGATAGCCACTCTCAGGTCTGTAATCGAGCGACCAAAGAGATTGAAGTGTTTTCCAACTGGTTTTTGAATGTTATAATTCTTGATCTATTTGTGTCCATTTATTCTTTTACGTAGAGACTGTCCAGTTTGACCAATGTACATGGCAGAGGGGCATTGCTGGCACATGATGGCATATATCACATTGGTAGATGCGCAGGTGAACAAGCCTCTGATAGTGTGGCTGATGTGATTAGGCCCTGAATAGATATGTGGACAGAGTTGGCAACGGGCATTGTTGCAAGGATAGGTTCCTGGGTTAGTGGTTCTGTTGTGTGGTGTGTGGTTGCTGGTGAGTATTTGCTTCAAATTGGGGGGCTGTCTGTAAGCAAAGACTGGCCTGTCTCCCAAGATCAGTGAGAGTGATGGGTCGTCCTTCAGGATAGGTTGTAGATCCTTGATGATGCGTTGGAGAGGTTTTAGTTGGGGGCTGAAGTGGCGTTCTGTTGTTTTCTTTGTTGGGCCTGTCCTGTAGTAGGTGATTTCTGGGTACTCTTCTGGCTCTGTCCATCTGTTTCTTCACTTCAGCAGGTGAGCATTGTAGTTGTAAGAATGCTTGATAGAGATCTTGTAGGTGTTTGTCTCTGTCTGAGGGGTTGGAGCAAATGTGATTGTATCGTAGAGCTTGGCCATAGACAATTATCATGTGGTGTGATCTGGGTGAAAGCTGGAGGCACGTAGGTAGGAATAGCGGTCAGTAGGTTTCCGATATAGGGTGGTGTTTATGTGACCATCGCTTATTAGCACCATAGTGTCCAGGAAGTGGATCTCTTGTGTGGACTGGTCCAGGCTGAGGTTGATGGTGGGATGGAAATTGTTGAAATCATGGTGGAATTCCTCAAGGGCTTCTTTTCCATGGGTCCAGATGATGATGATGTCATCAATGTAGCGCAAGTAGAGTAGGGGCATTAGGGGACGAGAGTTGAGGAAGCGTTGTTCTAAGTCAGCCATGAAAATGTTGGCATACTTTGGGGCCATGTGGATACCCATCGCAATGCAGCTAATTTGAAGGTATACATTGTTCCCAAATGTGAAATAGTTATGGGTGAGGACAAAGTCACAAAGTTCAGCCACCAGGTTAGCCATGACAGTATCGGGGATACTGTTCCTGATGGCTTGTAGTCCATCTTTGTGTGGAATGTTGGTGTAGAGGACTTCTACATCCATAGTGGCCAGGATGGTGTTTTCAGGAAGATCACCGATGGATTGTAGTTTCCTCAGGAAATCAGTGGTGTCTTGAAGATAGCTGGGAGTGCTAGTAGCGTAGGTCCTGAGGAGGGAGTCTGTCGGTGGCTATCTGATGTTTCTGGAGTGTGGCAAGAGGAACCCAAAGTCCCATGGACAAGCACCCTGTTCTTGTAGTCTTTTTTTTTTCCCTCTGTTGATTTGTGACCGGTTACTTCTTAATTGGTGTGTCTTTTGATGTAAACATTCCAATACACCTCCAAGAGGGTCATCCTGTCCTAGTTCCCATTTAATCAATTGTCCTGTCTTTAGGGATGCCAGCCTTCACCTCAGGGTTGTCGATCTGCCCTTCTTTCATTATGGTTACTTCTTTATAATTTATCCTAAAACAAAAGAGTGGCCATAATCAGTCATAAGGATTGTTCTGGTCTGTCCCTGCCTTAATATCACTATGGACACTGGCAGTCTGTCAGTTGCATTTCTACCAATGTCCCAGAGGGTTATTCCTTTCTGCTATTCCAATGGAGTGGCTGATAAAATGAAATTAAGACATACATTAATTCTTATAGTACAAATATAAAATCCTGCTCCTACACATACTTCAATCTTGTGATACCTTCTAGCAGCAAGATTCAAGTAAATTGCTGTAAAAACAACTAATTGGACTAAAAAAACTCTACTCCATCTTATTCCATGATTTAAAAATGCAGTCTATCCATAACTGAAGTCCCATTTTAACCCTGATTTGTCCCCTTCTGCTAAAATCCATAAAGTTACATAAAATCAGTCTCAAAATTGTCAGGCTGCAGGTGGAGGTGTAGAACATGTCTACAAAATTTGAAGTGATTTGGGCAAGAGGTTGTTGAACTAGGAACTTCCCAAATATATTGGGTGAATACAATTTGATGATTAATCCTTATTTAGCACTTCGTATTTATTAAATTTAGCCTGAAAGCGAGGTATATAATGGAAGTTTTTCCATTGACTTCACTAGGTGCCAAGTTTTCAGCTTACTGCCTTGGATCCTAGTGAACTGTAGCTCACAAAAGCTTATGCTCAAATAAATTTGTTAGTCTCTAAGGTGCCACAAGTACTCCTTTTCTTTTTGCAAATACAGACTAACACGGCTGCTACTCTGAAACCTAGTTTATGAAAAGTTATTACATTTGCTTTTTTGAGAAAAAGCAAGAGAATATCTTCTCTGTCTATTTTAGGTGTGCTTATTAGGGAACTCCTTGAGTGCAGAGTTTCCAGGTAAACAAAACAAATAAAACCCTCAAATAAAAAAAAAATCCAAAATGGAAATCTGTAGTCCTTTTCTCTGCAGATAGATATCAAAGTGTAACCTAATATCAAGAAGCTACAATAATGGCAAAAAGAGTGACTAGAACTGAATAGAAAAAATTGGAGGCAATGTAATTTTCATTTCCGAGTAGTGTTCAGAGTGGTACACATTGGGCTCTTTTCAAGGTGCCACATAGTTTATTGTAAGTCAGGAACACTTATTCTTGGTTAGCTAGTAACATATTACTGTAAAATACAGGGACTCTCTTTTTTTTCTTCGTTTTAGAATAACATTTCATTGGTACTTGAAATGTTCAAAATAGCAAATGCTACATAGTGAATAATTTTGTAGCATTTAAGGCAAAAAGGAACAATTAGATCATAATCTGTCTGTATATTGCAGTCCATTATATTTCACCCAGTTACCCTTCTATTGAGCCCAATAGCTTGTTTGACGAAAGTGTAATTTGTGTTTTGACAAAAGCATATCTCCCAGAAAGGCATCCAGTCTTGATCTGAAGACTTGAGGAGATGGAGAAACCACCACTTCTCTTAGTAATTTGTTCCAATGGGCTATCACCCTCACTCAGAAATGAAAGTAATATAAAATTCTTACTAGTACGGGGATGCAGAGCGGGCCCCTGGAAGGGGCAGGGCCTCAGGAGGAAGGGGCGGGGCTGGGCTGGGGGGGGTCAGCCTCCCCGAGCCGGCCCAGTCATGCTGGCTTCCTGGGTTTACGATGGTGATTTAAAAGGGCCCGGGGCTCCAGGCTGCAGCTACCATGGCAGTGACTGGAGCCCCAGGCCCTTTTAAATCGCTGGCTCTGAGGCAGCTGCCCTTTTTGCCCACCTGCTCCCAGTCGGAGGCCTGGGGGTGGGAAGGGCAAAAGGGGCAATGATGTTAAAGCGCTGCGGCAGCTACGGGCCCACTTTCACCCCTGCCCTCACTGTTAATATGTGCCTAACTTCTGATTTGAATTTGTCTAGTTTTAGTTTCCAGCCATTGATTCTTGTTATGCCTTTTTTCTGCTAGATTAAAAAGCCCTTTAGTACCTGTTGTTTTCTCCCTGTGAAGGTATTTGTACGCTGTTATCAAGTCATCTCTGTTTTCAGTAGGGAAGGGTTTTCCATTCAAAACCTTTAAATATAGTTTGTAGCCTTCTGAGAATTTAAGCTTTTTGGCTGAAATCCTAACAATATAGATATTCTTATATCAGTGGCGATTTTTATATGTGTAACTGTTTGAGAAAAACAAAAGTTGTTTTTGAGTTGAGTGGAGAAAATCTTTTTTTAAAGAAAATTACCTTTGTGCCTAAGTAACTGAAAGAGAAGTGAAAACTTCAGATGTGGAATATGACCAAGCCTCTGTGAATACTATTTCCCATGCTAAACTTAAGTAAAACAAATATTTGTGTATGCACAATCCATAACTCCTTGTTTTTTGCAGAGAGGAAAAGGAACATTGTTGGTTCAATCGAAAAACCTGGAAAAACAAAAGCAATTAAATGAGGGGGGAGGGGAAGCCTCCAAAGTTTGCTAAAGTAACAGTAAGGTTGAACGTTTAAATACACAACTCAGGAATTTCCAAAAGTAGAATTAGGGCCATGTAAATGTGGTGTTTTTTAGAGCTTTCTTTGCAGAATCAAGATTAGAACTTGCTATAATTGCAGCTTATAACTTGTCAGACATTCCAAATGTTTATAATGTAACTAACAGAACTGTCTGTCTTAAAAATTAAGACCACAATCCTACAACTTATTCCATGCAATGGATCCCTGTGCCAAATTCACAGTTCAAAATTAATGCCAAAGGAATATATGTGCCATATTGTGAGGCGTAGTTCAGCAAAGGCCTAATCACTGTATTGACAATAAAATTCTACAGAGGAGCCATGGCTCAGTTTGCTGTTACTGATGTCTTCTTTTAAAATATAATTTACAGAATATTTTTCTAATGATAAGTGTCTTTTATGAAGTGTCTTATGTCCTATTTTTTTGTCTTAACCGTGTTTATATTTGCTATAGCAAATAAAGCAATTAAAAATTTTTAAGCTGTTAAATAAACTCTCCTGGTTTAGAGAGACCGATGTTTTTTTTTTTTTTTTTACTATACACCTCTACCCCGATATAACACGGTCCGCAGGAGCCAAAAAAAATCTTATCATGTTATATGTGAAACCACGTTATAACGAACTTGCTTTGGCCCCCTTGCTCCTTGTCCTCTGACCGCCCTCTCCAGAGACCCCAACCCCGTCCCCTGACTGCCCTCTGACAGGCACTCACCGGCAGCGGCGGAAGCGGAGCAGCCCGGCCCCGGCCTGCTCCAATCCACCAGCTCCCAGCAGCAGTGCTCCACTTCCTGCCGCTGGTGAGTGCAGGGAGGTTGGGGAAAGGACGCCCTGCACACTCACCGGTGACGGGAAGCGGAGCGCCGTGGCTGGGAGCTGGCGGAGTGGAGTGGGCTGGGGCCGGGCTGCTCCACTTCTGCTGCTGCTGGTGAGTGTGGGGTGAGCGGGGAATCCCTTTTCCCCCAAGCCCGCTCCACCGAGCGACATGGCTGGGGTGAGGGAAGCGGAGTGGGCTGCTCCCAGTCCCCCGCCAATCACCTGGGCCACTCTGGGCCTGTGGCCTGCCCCAAAAGTAGCCCTCCACAGCTCCTGCCTCCCAGACCCAGGGGAGGGAGGGCCTGCTTTACTGTGTTGTATGCGAACCAGTGTTATATTGGGGTCACATTATATCAGGGTAGAGGTGTATAAACTGCATTGCTTTTGCTCGACTCAGACTTCAAGGTCAGAAGGGACCATCATGATCATCTAGTCCAGTGGTTCTCAAACTGGGAGTCAGGACCCATCGGGGGTCGCAAGGTTATTACATGGGGGGTCGCGAGCTGTCAGCCTCCATCCCAAACCCCTCTTTGCAGCCAGCATTTATAATGGTGTTAAATATATGAAAAAGTGTTTTTAAGTAAAAAGGGGACTCTCACTTGGAGGCTCGCTCTTTGAAATGGGTCACCTGTACAAAAGTTTGAGAGCCACTGATCTAGTCCGACCTCCTGCACGTTGCAGGCCACAGAACCTCACCCGCTCCTGTAATCTGCTCCCGAACTTCTGGCTGAGTTACTGAAGTCTTCAAATCATGGTTAAAGACTAAGTTAAGAGAATTCACCATTTACACTTGTTTAAACCTGCAAGTGCACTGTGCTGCAGAGGAAGGTGAAACGAGTTAGTTTTAAAACTGAAAGTTGTGTAAGATTGGGAGGAAGGGGAGGGAAGGAGAGGATCTGATTAAAGTAAATTTGATTTATGCAGAGACAATTTAACTATACCAGAATTTGATTCTCCAGCTAGTTTAATGTCCACAAGAGAGCTGATTTGAAAAACGCTAACAAAATATAGTTTTAATTGTAATGTGCTGATTTGGCAAAATCAAGATGTTTTGCAGAGACTGTTTGATTTTACCAAAGCTCCAGTGGAATCCAGGCAGGTTTCCAGTGGAACTCTGCTTGATTTCCTGCCAGCTCATCTTTCCTAGGTCTATGGACTACCCTGAGGCCAAGGGACTCCAGGGCTTCTAGAGGTCTGCATCTCTGGAGCAGCCTTGGAGTTGGGGAACCCAGGGCTTCCAGGGGTTGTAGCTCGGGAACAACCCACCATGCAGATTACCCCATTGATGAGATTCAATTCCCTTGAAGAGAGAATTTTGAAATTTGTTTGAGTAGCAGCCATGTTAGTCTGTATTTGCAAAAAGAAAAGGAGTACTTGTGGCACCTCAGAGACTAACACATTTATTTGAGCATAAGCTTTCGTGAGCTACAGCTCACTTCATCGGATGCATTCAGTGGAAAAACTGAATGCATCCGATGAAGTGAGCTGTAGCTCACGAAAGCTTATGCTCAAATAAACTTTAGTCTCTGAGGTGCCACAAGTACTCCTTCTTTTATGAAATTTGTGTTCCTAATCAGAACAAAACCAAACGTCAAAATATTGCAGCAAAATGCAATGACCTTTCCTCAGTCAGCTCTAATAAGCCATGTGAATCACCTATTTAAATGGTTTTTCTAGGCACTTTCATTTCACCATGGAACAACTAAAATAAGTGTTCAGCTCTAGTCAGCTAAATCTGTCCGTTAAAGTTGTATTTAGTACATAAGAACGGTCATACTGGGTCAGACCAAAGGTCCATCAAGCCCAGTATCCTGTCCTCTGACAGTGGCCAATGGCAGATGCCCCAAAGGGAATGAAGAGATGGTTATCAAGTGATCCATGCCCTGTCACCCAATCCCAGCTTCTGGCAAACAGAGGCTAGGGACACCATTCCTGCCCATCCTGGCTAATAGCCATTGATGGACCTATCTTCCATGAATCTATCTAGCTCCCTTTTGAACCCCGTTATAGTACTGGCCTTCACAACACCGTCTGGCAAGGAGTTCCACAGGTTGACAGTGCGTTGCGTGATAAAATACTTCCTTGTTTGTTTTAAACCTGCTACTAATTTCATTTGGTGGCCCTTTGTTCTTGTATTATGAGGAGTAAATAACACTTCCTTATTTACTTTCTCTATACCACTCATGATTTTATAGACCTCTATCATATCTCCCATTAGTCGCCTTTTTCTCAACCTGAAAAGTCCCAATCTTATTAATCTCTCCTCATATGGAAACCGTTCTATACCCCTAATAATTTTTGTTGCTCTTTTCTGAACCTTTTCCAATTCCAGTATATTTTTTTGAGATGGGGCAACCACATCTGCATGCAGTATTCAAGGTGAGGACGTACCATGGATTTATATAGAGGCAATAAGATTTTTCTGTCTTATTATCTATCCCTTTCTTGATGATTCCCAACATTCTGTTCGCTTTTTTGACTGCCGCTGCACCTTGAGTGGATGATTTCAGAGAACTATCCACAATGATTCCAAGATATTTTTCTTGAGTGGTAACAGCTAATTTAGACCCTATCATGTATGTATAGTTAGGATTATGTTTTCCAATGTGCATTACTTTGCATTTATCAACATTAAATTTCATCTGCCATTTTGTTGCCCAGTCACCCAGTTTTGTGAGATCCTTTTGGAGGTCTTCGCAGTCTGCCTGGGACTTAACTATCTTGAATAGTTTTGTATCATTCCATAGTTTCCAGTGCTGTTAGTTTTGTAATGCTTTTTCTTGTCAAGGTGAACATCTGCATTTGTGTCTTTCTGGAAAAATTGTTGCTATGCCTACTGTAGCTGTTTATAAATTTATTTATCCCAGGATACTAACAGTTATTATGGATGATTTGATTCTGACCACAGTCAAAAAATTACTTTCACCTTTTAATGGATGTTTTACAAGAACAGTCGCTTGCTTGCTTTTATATCTAACTAAATATTTGTCCCTGCCACAAAATGAAATTGGCATTCGTCTCCTAGTAACAGAGTTTTTTGGTATCTCCATTTTTTTTTTTCTTTGTGGAGATCTGGAATTTGTATTGCATAGTACTTATTCAGGCATCTGTGCAGTACCTTTACAAATAATCACTCAGTAGTGCCAAAATAGCCGGCAGCTTATGTAGGAACCTGCTCTCAATGCTGGGAAAAATGGCAAGTGCAATGGCACGCTAACTTTAGAGGTTTTTCAATGTTTATAATCCGCTGATCCCTTGGATAGTGCTGGGGATACTTCCTTGTAGAACGAGTCACATTACTGATAACAGAACAACTTTTCCTCTAGTTTAAGTAGGTCTTTAGGGCTTTCTTTTTAAAAAGGTCATTTAAACTTTGGCACTCTGCTTTTTCATCTGAGTTAGAGAGATTTCTAATTCCGATGGTCTATAGGCTCAACATGCTGTTGGGTTAATCTTGTGCCTATATTATTTCTAGTACACATATATTTAGTACTCCTGGGGGAATTCTTTACCAAAAATTTAAAAATTCTGCGCACAATATTTTAAAATTCTGCATATTTTATTTGTCAAAATAACACAATATAATCACTCTGGTTTCAATTATTTCGGTAATTTATTTAAACTACAGTACAATGGATGGAGAATGGGAGTGGGGAGCATTGAAGGAAATCCCCAAACCCCCTTGTCTTATAGTAATGTAGCTAGGTTTGATCCTTTATTTCTAGTTATTAGTAAACAAATATATGCAGCCATATGCTCAGCGTTACATCACAGGCAACTAAAGAGCAAGTGATGGCTGGGGAATCAAACTCACAGTTTATATTGGCTACTGACCATCTCCAGAAAGGTCAGTAGCAAACAGTTCATGGAGCACATTTTGACGTAAAATTTTCCGGACAAAAAATTTAGACCAGATCTAATCACAAAAGCACCATAAGCATTTGTAAGGCCATACTGCCCTTTACACCCCTCTGGCAATGTGAAGGAGCTTGAAAACTTTAGCACCTGTTTTATACTCCTGGAGGAATTCACAGAAACAATGGGAACAATTCACTAAGCAGGCAGGTTGCTACATTCTACTCTGCCTGAGGGGATAGAGCCTATTCCATGCCTACCTCCTCAGATTTCAGAGTAGCAGCCTTGTTAGTCTGTATTCACAAAAAGAAAAGGAGTACTTGTGGCACCTTAGAGACTAACACATTTATTTGAGCATAAGCTTTCGTGAGCTCACGAAAGCTTATGCTCAAATTTGTTAGTCTCTAAGGTGCCACAAGTACTCCTTTTCTTTTTACCTCCTCAGAAACATCCTGAAGCCCTGCCCCTCTATGTTGAGCATGTTGCAATAGCAAGCAAGGAGGACAGTGTCTGTCTGTCTCTCTCACTTGCATGACTGCCCATCATTCCCCCCCCTTCCCCCCCCCCCCCCGTGGTGACTTACCTCTCTACCAGCTGCTCCGGGCACCCAAGCCACCCTGCCTGTGCTTCCGGTGAGGGTCACATGATCACTCTTACAGCTTCCCTTTGCTTTTCTTTCAGAAATAATTTTTCTGCAGGGAAGCAAAGAAATCTGCGGACAACATGAACTCTGCGTACGCACAGTGATGCAGAATTCCTCCAGGAGTGATTCAGATTTCTAATTTGTTTTATTGGTTAGTAGATAATGTTAGAAGAACGCCTCCCTTTGCTTATCTTCAACAGGAATTCTAAGTATTAGAACTTTCTGTAGACTTTCATGGATCTGTTAGCATCTTATTGTCAAATACAGCAAGATATTTTCATGTGGATTTGTTGAAGAAGCTGGAGACACCTTTGAAACAAATCTTTTTAAATTGTTCTGAGACACATTATTCCATTGGATGACTGTCAGAAGGACACTGAAAAAAGGGTATTTATCAAGAGCAAAAGGTATTGGGAAATAGAATTTATTACTTCTTTCTATTTATATTGGATAGTCTCTCATATAAAAGTCTTGTAAGTCAAAACAGTCGTATCCAGTTTTTCTGTAACTGATTAATTTATGGTGGTTTCAGTTAAACTTACATCAATGTAGGGAAAGTTTCCTATGCAAGGAAGTCTACAGAATGCAGCTTTATCTAAATCATCTAAGAAATGTTATCACTATACTTTTATCAAGTTTATCATCCATTAAATTGCAAAATGTTCCTTAAGTTTTTTTATTTAAATTCTGTATTTGAGATACAGTACTACGTGTGATAGGAGTAAGTTATTTGTTACAGGAGTATACCCTTCCCTCTACTTTAAATAACTTCAAAAAGAAAAGGAGTACTTGTGGCACCTTAGAGACTAACAAATTTATTTGAGCATAAGCTTTCGTGAGTGAGCTGTAGCTCATGAAAGCTTATGCTCAAATAAATTTCCTAGTCTCTAAGGTGCCACAAGTACTCCTTTTCTTTTTGTGGATACAGACTAACATGGCTGCTACTCTGAAACCTTTAAATAACTTGTATTTTTTGGGGGGAAGGCATTTAGTGCTTTATAAATTACATAATTACCTATGGATATGGAAATACAGACCAACCTAGGGGCAAAAGCCCGTGGGCTGAAGGGGTAATATTAAAAAAGAGAAAGGGGTTCTTAATAGGCTGGGTAAAAGACATTGCAGTCAGTTGTTAAAATTTTCATAATCAAGCTCTGGTAGAGATACCAACATATTTTTTTGTTCATTTCTTTATTCTGATATTTGTTTTTTAACCAGGTAGTGTTCTTTTACACCTCATCAAACCCAAATTTAGACTAGTTCCAGGTTATAGTCACTTTCCAGACATAGGAGTAAGTAGGGCTTTCGATTAATGGCAGTTAACTCACACGATTAACTCAAAAAAAATTAACTTTGATTTAAAAAATTAATCGCGATTAATTGCACTTTTAAACAATAGAATACCAATTGAAATTTATTAAATTTTTGGATGTTTTTCTACATTTTCAAATATGTTGATTTCTATTACAACACAGAATAAAAAGTGTACAATGTTCACTTAATATCACTTTTATCACAAATATTTGCACCGTAAAAATAATAAACAAAAGAAATAGTATTTTTCAATTCACCTCATACAAGTACTGTAGTGCAATCTCTTTATCATGAAACTGTAACTTAGAATTATAAAATCATAAAAAAAATCAGAGTTGGAAGGGACCTCAGGAGGTCATCTAGTCTAACCCCCAGCTCAAAGCAGGACCAATGCCCAACGAAACCATCGCAGCCAGAGCTTTGTCAAGCCTGACCTTAAAAACTTCTAAGGAAGGAGATTCCACCACCTCTTTAGGTAACGCATTCCAGTGCTTCACCATCTTCCTAGTGAAAAAGCTTTTCCTAATATCCAAACTAAACCTCCCCCACTGCAATTTGAGACAATCGCTCCTTGTTCTGTCATCTGCTACCTGGGAGAACAGTCTAGATACATCCTCTTTGGAACCCCTTTCAGGTAATTGAAAGCAGCTATCAAATCCGCCCTCATTCTTCTCTTCTGCAGACTAAACAATCCCAGTTCCCTCAGCCACTCCTCATAAGTCGTGTTCCAGTCCCCTAATAATTTTTGTTGCCCTCCACTGGACGTTTTCCAATTTTTCCACATCCTTCTTGTAGTGTGGGGCCCAAAACTGGACACAGTACTCCAGATGAGGCCTCACCAATGTCGAATAGAGGGGAATGATGATGTCCCTCGATCTGCTGGCAGTGCCCCTATTTATACATCCCGAAATGCCATTGGCCTTCTTGGCAAGAAGGGCACACTGTTGACTTGACCAGCTTCTCATCCACTGTAACCCCTAGGTCCTTTTCTGCAGAACTGCTGCTGAGCCATTCTGTCCCTAGTCTGTAGAGGTGCATGGGATTCTTCCGTCCTAAATGCAGGACTTTTCTAAATAGTCTCGAACTACTTCTTTCTCCACAGATGGCTGGTCACCTCCTCCCCATGCTGTGCTGGCCAGTGCATTAGTCTAGGAGCTGACCTTGTTCGTGAAGCAAAAAAGTATTGAGTACATTAGCTTTATCCACATCCTCTGTCACTAGGTTGCCTCCCTCATTCAGTAAGGGGCCCACACTTTCCTCGACTTTCTTCTTGTTGCTAACATACCTGAAGAAACCCTTCTTGTTTCTTATAACCTCTCTTGCTAGCTGCAACTTGAAATGTGATTTGACCTTCCTGATTTCACTCCTGCATACTTGAGAAATATTTTTCTACTCTTCCCTGGTCATTTGTCTAATCTTCCACTTCTTATAAGCTTCTTTTTTGTGTTTAAGATGAGCAAGGATTTCACTGTTAAGCCAAGCTGGTCGCCTGCCATATTTACTATTCTTTCGACACATCAGGATGGTTTGTCCCTGTAACCTCAATAAGGGTTCTTTAAAATACAGACAGCTCTCCTGGACTCCTTTTCCCCCTCATGTTGTTCTCCCAGGGGATTCTGCGCATCAGTTCCCTGAGGGAGTCAAAGTCTGCTTTTCTAAGTCCAGGGTCCATATTCTACTGCTCTCCTTCCTTCCTTGTGTCAGGATCCTGAACTCAACCATCTCACGGTCACTGTCTCTCAGGTTCCCTTACAAATGCAGATTTTTTTTGTTACATAAGTGCACTCAAAAACAAAAAAATGTAAAATTTAGCTTCTACAATTCCACTCAGTCCTACTTCTTGTTCAACCAATTGCTAAGACAAACAAGTTTGTTTACGTTTACGGGAGATACTGCTGACTGGACTTATGACTCGTTTTCCTCTTTACACTCCCAAAAAGATCATGATGGCAGGTTGCTCCTATCTGGAAACAGGGAGTATCCAGTCTCCACTGAAAGAAAGGGGTAGTCGGACCAAGAAAGGAAGTGATTTTTAATAATTCTTAATCTGCTATTGGGCATGTTGATCTCAGTGATATCTTTTAATGCAATATGGAAAAACTTGGATACTTTCCTTGGGTCTGATCGAAAGCCCACTGAAGTTAGATTCTTTTCATTTACTTCAGTGGCATTTGGATCAGACTCATAAGGCAATACGGCAGACGGCAAAAAATCTAAGACATTGCATATAAGACACAGTGACCAAAACAGAGATATTGAGGAGAAACATAGGGCTTTTGTTACATTAGAAAAGTCAACACCAGGTAGAACTTGCTGTGCAGAAAAGAGAATACATAATTCATGACTTACTATTAGGGCGAGATCTGCCACCCTATCTCACATAGAGTAATACAGTACTCCACATTGTCCCATTGAAGAAAATTGGACAAACTGTGGTGTAAAATACTTCTTGATGCAAGTGTGGCAGGGTCTAGCCCTTAGTGTTTCTTGGATCAGGTGTCCTCTTTCCCCTGTGAATTTAAATTAGCTCTATTTTTCCCCTGGAGATGTAGGGCAATTTTGTGTCCAGGACAATTCCTAATCCTCTCTTCCCCCTCCTTGGATTTATATTGCCACTCATCATAAAATGTGGGTGCTTTCTGTTGTAAAATTGATAGAAGTAGTGAAGGCACTGGATGAATACGAGGTGTGATCTATTTTGGACAGAAGTACTTTTGTTTAAATCTCCAGCAAATACAGTGTTACCCAGGGCAAAATTATTATAGACTCTTAGTTTATAAACTTTTTCTAATTTGTGGAAAAATGTTTTAGGAGCATGATCTTTTTGTTTTCTATTTTTCCTTAGTTATTTGAGCTGTTAGGCCCTGAGGGCTTTGAACTCATAGAGAAACTCCTACAGAATAGGTCTATGATTGTGGAGAGATCTCTGTCCTGGCCAAATGATTACAAGCTTCAGTCTCTACAAGGTAAGCAACTGTTGAAATTTTTTCAAAATCGATAGAAGTTAGAGATTTTGAGTTTTAAACTGCCTGATTTGATAAATCAAACAAGTTTTCTTTGTCCCACTAAAAAGTTTTCACTATATGCATATATTGAAGAAGGGAGCATGCTTTGCTTGCCTCTAAGACTGAATTAAAAAATAGTAATTTTCTTTTTCGTTCTACTCTCCAATCCTCATTTTTTTTACCATAGACATTGTGTTGCGCCTTCTTCACCAGATTGTCATGCAGCTGAGTCGATGTTTGGTTATTCTTTGTGTTGCTTTCACCACATGCTCCTATTGCTCAAATACAAGTCACAGAAGAGTAGCACCTTTGCATTATAGCCACCTTTCAGAAGAATGAGGTATGAAGAAAGGTCAAGGTGGCATACAGGGATTTGTTTTTATAAAGTACATTGCCTTGCATTTATAAATTAATTTTTTAAATCAGTGTTATAAACTTAAAAAAAAAAAGGAAAAAAAAATGTCTGAGCACTCAGGAAAGGCAATAATCCAGGCTATGACGCTGACTCCACCCAAACTTTCATGGGACAATTATGGTAGAAATGACAGAAAAGCAAGAGACTGAGCCCGCCGGCTCCTGTAGAAGTTCCCCAACTGTATGGAGGTTCCAAGCTGCCACCTTATTTATCTTCCTTCAGATCCTTCCTCACCTTTAATCTCTGTTGCAAGGAGTACAGAAAATTGCTATCTGGTAAAGGCTAAGCAGGTGACATGCTTTGATTGCGGCTACTAATTGGCTAAGAACTGTGCACAGTGCTATGCTGTCCTAAAACATCCTATTGTTTTTGTTACCCTGTTTTCCCCCATCTTCCCACTTGTTTCTCCTCCTCATGTCATCTTTTTTTAAATTGGAAACTATATGGAATGGAAACATTCATTTTGTATATGCCCACACGGTATATAGCAGAATGGAGGCCTAACCTGCTTGAGGCCTTCAGGTCCCACGGCAATATAAAGTTAATGACTCTGCTGCTCAGTTGAGAACCCACCTAGTGATCTGCTGGTTAAAGACTTGGGAGCAGGAAAAGATATCTCAGCTGAAAAAAAAGTAGAGCGATCTGCCAAGACATCAGTGGTTTTTCCAATTCCCTGTAGGCATTATAAACTGCACAAACAGTGGAGACACTACTAACTGTCCTGTAGAAGCTACATGAAGCAGCTCAGTCAGGCCATCAGGAGAAGCTGATGGTTAGATTGGTGAGAGAGAAGCTGCTCATGCCTGGGCTTCTTGCACACTACCTATATCAGTTCACTTGTTACTGAGTCGGTTACAACAGTAGGAAGCAGTACTTGTTTGACTGTACTGCATATTATATTAACAAATATGTGCCCAAAGTGTCCATCCAGAGATCGAGGTATGCAGGAGTTGCCAAGAAATTTAAATTGAAGGATTTGGCAAGATGACCAGTTGGAGAAGGTGTTTTCACTCCTCTTTTTGGAATGGGAAACCCATGAATAGGATCATTACAATTAACTTATCCAGCAGTAAATTGCTTGTGGTTTGTTTTACAAATCCTAAATAAAGTTTTGCTAGCCTGTAAAACTTATGGCTGACAATAGTAGACTGCAGAGCGGTAGTAGTTAGAGAAGAGTGGATTTATGTCACAATGTATGCCAGCCTTGTGGAGTTGGTAATCCATGTGGACTCTCAAATGTTCAGGGGATACTGTATTTTTCTTCAGTGTTCAATCTTTAGGTTGCGAGTTAGATTAGAGTCTGAGTGTGTAGAAAATATTTCTGTGCCAATTAATTTAACTGTCTCCCAATACACTAATTGCAAATATGAAGGAATTTTTTGGCAATAGGGTGGGCAGCACATAGGGTACGTATGCACAGCCTGCGGCAGCAAGCCTCTCAGTCTGGGTTGAGTGACTCGGGCTTGCGGGACTTGCCCTGTTGCACTAAAAATAGCTGTGTAGATTTTGCAGCTCAGGCTGGAGAGCAGGCTCTGAAGCTTAGGGAGGTGAGTGGGTTCTGAGCCCAAGATCCAGCCTGAACATTAACTTCAATATGCTGTCTACACTGCTATTTTTAGCATGGTGGCGCAAGCCCTGGGAGCCTGAGTCTCTGTCAACCTGAGCTGGGAGAAGGCATCTGCAGACTGGACTGTCTAGATCTTCCCAGAAAAAAGAATGGCAATAGGTGGATCATGTGAGAAGGGCCCATAAGGGTGGTCTACAGTTTTCAATGTTAATATTAAATAACAAAATTTTAAACATTGTTTGGTGTAGAGAGCCACTCTGGATAAATATGGCATCACAAACATGTTTGGAAACAAATTTTTTTCTGTCTGTAGTATACGTTAGAATTCCTTTATCGGCTACTGAAACACAGCTAGGTGTAGTATGAATACAGTGTATGGCAATGGAACGTGACAGTCAAGAGTGGGCTGTTCTTGGTTTTGCAAATGCATCCTGGGAATTTGTCTCAGATGAATTCCTAGTCCCGCCCTCACTTTACCAAAATGCGTTTTTCAAAGGTTGGCCATAGTTTTATATTTGCAGAATTTAAAATGTGAGGAGTCGGTTGTAAGTTGGAAAAATTGTTGAAAGCAAATATGAGATATGAGGAATTGTAATTGTATTCAATAATTTCAGACCTAATTTACCTAAAATCATTTTCCTTTTGAAAGTTGCATTTTAAATGAAAACAACTCTAGCAGAACGTTGACAAAAAAATGTATACCGCTGTATTAAAAAAAGCAACCATCAAAGAAAAACAAAATCCAATCTGTAGATCACTAAACACCTAACATGGATAGATTTTTCCAGTCCAGGCATACCTAATACTTACTGTTTAAGTCTGTTGCTGCCAAAACATTTCTTTATAGAAGAATAACTGTTAAATCAAGATGAGTCTATATTTTAACTGTACGTATCTGATTTTTCTGTCAGAGTGGCATAGTTGATGGAGAGAGTATGACCTAGAACAGTGGTTTTTGAGGCACAACACCATATTGTCTCCAAATGAACTCATGAATATTCACAAGCCAATCCAGAACAAGGCTAGCAGATTTAAAATCAAAACAACCATAGTGGCTAATGTTAGATCACAATCTGTCTTTTGTGCCAGAATTAACTTTTTCAACAGTGGAAACTAACAAACATTAAAACTAAGCCTGTTTTTGTCCAGAGTTCTTATACTCAGTGGAGAAAGTGACATCCAGCCCTCACCTTCCTAGTTCAGCCCCACCCCCAACCTCTACTACTCCTCCCTGGGGTTCTTCCCCTCTCCCAACCCTGGGGGGCTGCAGCGGGATACCCACTTCCCTTCCAGGCTGTGTGAGAGTGGTGGCTCCAGGGCCTCATGCATAATATTTGAAAGAGGCCTTGTCCCGGAATAGCAAAAGTACAGAATGCAATCTGGCGCCGAAACTAATTCAAATACAAGGCAAAGGTTTTTTTGTTCTCATTCTCACATGTAGTTTTTCAAAATATTCTGCAACACGCCTGTTCAGGTCTGATGGCACACTGGTTGGGAAACACTGAACTAGGAGACCTGGGTTCTATTCCTGGCTCTGCCACTGACCAGCTGCTTGACTTTGGGCACGTCACGGTACCTTTCTGTGCATCAGTTTCCCTATTTGTTAAATGGGGATAATAATACTGACTTAATTTATAAAGTACGTTGAGAGTGAGGTGGTTTTTATAGATTGTGGCCAACATTTTCAAACCTGGGTGCCTAAGTTAAGCTCTTAAACTGATATTTACGCATCTAAATAAAATGGTCTGAATGTTTTTCAGAAGTGGAGAGCACTTGCAAATCTTACTGAAGTCAATGTAAACTGCAGGTGTTTTGGCAGCTTCCATTGACAGCATGGCCAACATTTTCAAAAGTGAGGGCCTACAATTAGGAACCCAAGGCCATATCTAGGAGTTTAAATAGGTAGGTTGATTTTTCAAAAGTCAATGACTGCTTAACAGCCTCTGTTCTCTTGAAAGAGAGCTATTAATCTATTTATTCTTCAGTCTTTGAAATCAGATCATTTATTTAGGGGCTTAAATGTAGAGCTGGGAACCTGAATTGTAGGCTCTCACTTTGAAAATAATAGCCCACATGCCTAAGTATTTATTCAGAAGTCTAACTGTAGGCACCTAGATTTGAAAACTCTGGCCTGCTTGTATCATAAAATAAGTTCCAGACTTCTATGCTAGGAACATCACTAGTTTTCTACCTATCGCTGATCTATGTAACCTAATAGCTATGTTGGAAGAATCACCATTTTCCTTAGTGTATGTATGTGAACTATGTAAGACTATTTTAAGTATCCCTCCCTTTGACTGTACACAGCTAGCTGCCTCCTTTCTAATGTGATGTAAGTGGAGTATTTGAGCATGTTTTAGAGTAAAATATCTGATATAATTTATTTGCACACCACCACCATGTACATGGTGCTTTATAGATAAGTCAAGTAACAGGCTCTGCCCTGAGGAGCTCAGTCTGAATTAAACTTAATACAGTTAGGGATGGCAATAGATACAGGAAGGATGAGGATTACAACAGTAAGAGTTTGAGAAGTGATTAATATAATGTGTGCATCTTGACAGTTTCTCTTTAATGAATCATAACATCAGACCTTATCTAATATAGATATTGAGAGAAGTGGGGGCTTAGTCTTTTGGATGTCAGTGTAGGTGGAAGGTATGTGCTGCAAAACTTTTACCACATCAGAATTTAACTCCTGGGTTTAGTTGTTGAAACTGAATAATCTTCTGCAGAGCCAGAATTACCCAACCCCCATGCTCGCAGACACAGACTGCTTAGGGAAGTAATACATTGTGTTGGGTCTGTAACCAGTAGAACATGCATTATCCAGTGCAGCTACATTGACTGGTACATTGGGAAGGGGCAGACAAAGGCGCCAACCAGTTTCCACTCTGATCTGCCCACTTCAGGCATTGGGTTGTGGGGGAGGAGTTAGTAAAAATTTTTGACAGGTTTCAGAGTAGCAGCCGTGTTAGTCTGTATTCGCAAAAAGAAAAGGAGTACTTGTGGCACCTTAGAGACTAACAAATTTATTTGAGCATAAGCTTTCGTGAGCTACAGCTCACTTCATCGGATGCATTTGGTGGAAAAAACAGAGGAGAGATTTATATACACACACACACAGAGAACATGAAACAATGGGTTTATCATACACACTGTAAGGAGAGTGATCACTTAAGATAAGCCATCACCAGCAGCGGGGGGGGGGGGGGGGGAGAAGGAGGAAAACCTTTCATGGTGACAAGCAAGGTAGGCTAATTCCAGCAGTTAACAAGAATATCAGAGGAACAGTGGGGGGTGGGGTGGGAGGGAGAAATACCAGGGGGAAATAGTTTTACTTTGTGTAATGACTCATCCATTCCCAGTCTCTATTCAAGCCTAAGTTAATGGTATCCAGTTTGCAAATTAATTCCAATTCAGCAGTCTCTCGTTGGAGTCTGTTTTTGAAGCTTTTTTGTTGAAGTATATATATATGTATATGTATATGTGTATGTATATGTATATGTGTGTGTGTGTATATATATGTATATGTGTATATATATATATTATAATAAGCGATGGTCACATAAACACCACCCTATATCGGAAACCTACTGACCGCTATTCCTACCTACATGCCTCTAGCTTTCATCCAGATCATACCACTCGATCCATTGTCTACAGCCAAGCGCTACGATATAACCGCATTTGCTCCAACCCCTCAGACAGAGACAAACACCTACAAGATCTCTATCATGCATTCCTACAACTACAATACCGACCTGCTGAAGTGAAGAAACAGATTGACAGAGCCAGAAGAGTACCCGGAAGTCACCTACTACAGGACAGGCCCAACAAAGAAAAAAACAGAACGCCACTAGCCATCACCTTCAGCCCCCAACTAAAACCTCTCCAACGCATCATCAAGGATCTACAACCTATCCTGAAGGATGACCCATCACTCTCACAGATCTTGGGAGACAGACCAGTCCTTGCTTACAGACAGCCCCCCAATCTGAAGCAAATACTCACCAGCAACCACACACCACACAACAGAACCACTAACCCAGGAACCTATCCTTGCAACAAAGCCCGTTGCCAACTCTGTCCACATATCTATTCAGGGGATACCATCATAGGGCCTAATCACATCAGCCACACTATCAGAGGCTCGTTCACCTGCGCATCTACCAATGTGATATATGCCATCATGTGCCAGCAATGCCCCTCTGCCATGTACATTGGCCAAACTGGACAGTCTCTACGTAAAAGAATGAATGGACACAAATCAGACGTCAAGAATTATAACATTCAAAAACCAGTTGGAGAACACTTCAATCTCTCTGGTCACTCGATCACAGACCTAAGAGTGGCTATACTTCAACAAAAAAGCTTCAAAACCAGACTCCAACGAGAGACTGCTGAATTGGAATTAATTTGCAAACTGGATACAATTAACTTAGGCTTGAATAGAGACTGGGAATGGATGAGTCATTACACAAAGTAAAACTATTTCCCCTGGTATTTCTCCCTCCCCCCCCCCCCCACTGTTCCTCTGATATTCTTGTTAACTGCTGGAATTAGCCTACCTTGCTTGTCACCATGAAAGGTTTTCCTCCTTTCCCCCCCTGCTGCTGGTGATGGCTTATCTTAAGTGATCACTCTCCTTACAGTGTATATGATAAACCCATTGTTTCATGTTCTCTGTGTGTGTATATCAATCTCCCCTCTGTTTTTTCCACCAAATGCATCCGATGAAGTGAGCTGTAGCTCACGAAAGCTTATTCTCTAATAAATTTGTTAGTCTCTAAGGTGCCACAAGTACTCCTTTTCTTAGTAGAAATTTTGTGGATCTTGCTTACTCTGATGGCATGGATATATGTCTTAAGGTAACGAGAGTAATTTTCAACCCTGTACACCCGTTCACCATCGTGCTAGGTGTTTCACAATATGGCCCTAGGTGATGTTGAATGAAGAATTATGTAGTTGAAGACATGAAGTGAAGCATAATATTTTCCTAATGATAACATTTAAATTGTTTTCTCTCTGGGGCATGGGCTGTCTTTTTTTTATTGTGTTTTGAAAGAACCTAGCACATTTGCAATCTAAACAACGTTGAACAATTTTAAGCATTAGTAATATGTCACAACTTGTTTTCTATTTTGAAAAAATAAACAAATTTTTAAAATCATTTAGAAAAATAAGTCAGTCTCTAATGTTCACAGAGAGCCATATCTGTTTCCATGTTGCAGAACAGTGTAAAAAGCTTGTAGGTGACAACACTAAACCCAATTATGGTTGTCAAGTCACAATTCAGTCTGAACAAGAAAAGCTGTTAATGAAACAATATCGTCGGGAAGAAAAACGAATTGCCAGACGAGAAAAACGAGCTGGGGAAGATGGAGAAAGTTTTGGAGAAGGACTAATGTGCTTTGATCCCAAGGAGCTGCGGATGCAAAGGTGATAAACGCCAAAAGTTGAAAAATGCTTGTGCTGTAATTGCAACTTTAAAGTATCATAATCATTTATTTTCTTTTAGTTCACCTTTGGCGATTAGATGATTCTCACTTCAAGTCACGTTTTATTACAAGTCTAGAATTTTTTTTGTATGAAAACCTAATTTTCTGGGATAAGAAAGCAGTCATCTGCTTAATTAGAATCTTCTTGGTCTCATCCACATGGGTTAGAGATGTAGATTAGGGAGATAAACCATCTTCCTTGAGTGCTGTGCACACACTACTAGTTTAAGATTTATGAAGTCTGTACCAAATGTATCAAAACTCCTTCTTCCCCACTCCCCAGATTAATGGGTATTGTTTTCCCATGTTATGTAAAAGTGGAGTCGGAGGGAGGGAAGGCAAGCAAATAAGGCATTGCCTTTGGTATTGAGAAAACAGCAGTTGGAATTTTAAATATGGAAAACCATAAATTTGATATACATTATGTACCTGGGAGTAAGAAAAACAAAAACATCAATAAGAACATTCTGTTACTATGATATTAACATACTGTATTTATTTGTTTTGTTTTTGGCAATGTAGGCCTGTGATTGGAAGAATTACTTCAGTTATTTTTCTCTTTACAGAGAACAATCACTTCTGAATGCTCGAAGTGTGCCGGTCCTAAGTAGGCAGAGAGAGATGGACTTTGAAAAAATTCATTATCCACATGTTTATGATTCCCAGGCTGAAGCTATGAGAACATCAGCATTCATTGGGGGTGCAAAGGTACACCTTTGCTATATGAGCTTTTCTCAACAATGCATTTATCCTAGTAAATAATATGCAGCTGGGTTTCTTTTGTTCCCTCAGAGGTTTTACTGCTAATTGAAGCACTGTACCAAATTTTGCTTCTGCAAATGGTTGAGTATTTTCAAATACTTTATTTTTACTTAGACAATCTTTCTCCTGATGGGTTGGTTTTCACTTCCATGGAGACTGTCTTTACATATTTTTTTTTCTTCCTCAGTTGTTTTTCAGAAGCTGTTGAATTGATTATAACAAAATGTACACTTCCTGAAAATCCAGGCTTTTAATAATTTTCTCTCAAATTTAATTAGACCTATCATTTTTAATAGGAAACAGGTATTGTCTAATTCATCTCAGTTTTATGAACCAACCTCTGGATAGTAAAATGCCTGTGTTTTTCTCCCCCCCCCCCCCATTTTTTGATTCTATTGCCACCTGTACAATTAATAAACATATAGGGATTTATTTTACTTCAAGTTCAGTCACATTAGTTGTTAACTATGTATATGTGGGGACAAGAGATAAATCATTGGTCACTCAATTCATTATTTCTAGCATATTTTAATGCCATTTTTTCTTTCTTCCAGTAACTTCTTTTTCAAATTGTTACAGATGCTTCTACCGGAGGCGATCCAGAGAGAAAACAACAAAATGTATGAAGAAGTAAAGATCCCCCATAGTGAACCAATGCCTGTTGGCATTGAGGAAAAAATAGTTTATATCAAAGATTTAGATGAGGTGAGTAAACCACTTGAAAAGGTAACTAAATGATAGTTTTCTTATTTTTTATAATTACTTGTAAGTACTACTGGTGAAAGCACAGGACTCAGTCAGTAATTTAGAACTGTCATTCCATGCTAAAAAAAAAGCAACAAAACTACTGAGTCAGGAGTACAATATAGTTGCTTACTGACTCAATTAAAATGTAGCTGTCTCTTGTAGTGTCAATGGTAACATTAACAATGCTCCTGATTGGATTAAAGTCCTATTGAAATGTCTACTCACAGTTCTATGTGACTGTGAGCAAATCACTTAGCTTCTCTTTGCATGAAGATCCATGTTAGTTTAAAAAAATATTTAGTTGAATCACAAGGGTGTTGAGATGTTACTCATAAACAGTGGAAGACTGCTCTGAAATCTCAGTGACAGTACCTTCAGAATTCAAAATAACTATGAAAACAACAAGAATTCCGGTGGCACTTTAATGACCAACAGATTTATTTGGGCATAAGCTTTCGTAGGTAAAAAACCACTTCTTCAGATGCATGGAGTGAAAATTACAGATGCAGGCGTTGTATACCGACACAGGAAGAGAAGGGAGTTGCCTCATAAGTGGAGAACCAGTGTTGACAGGGCCAATTTGTTCAGCGTGGATGTAGTCCATTCCCAATAATTGAGGAGGTGGTGTCAATTCCAGGAGAGGCAAAGCTGCTTTTGTAGTGAGTCAGCCACTTTCAGTCCCTATTCAAGCCCAAATTAATGGTGTTAAATTTGAAATGAATGAATTTTAGTTCTGCTGTTTCTTGGTCTGTTTCTGAAGTTTTTTTGTTCAAGTATAGCTACTGTTAAATCTGTTATAGAATGTCCAGGAAGATTGAAGTGTTCTCCTTCTGGCTTTTGTATGTCCAATTTCTGTCCATTTATTCTTTTACGTAGGGACTGTCCAGTTTGTCCAATGTACATGGCAGAGGGGCATTGCTGGCACATAATGGCATATATAACATTAGTAGACATGCAGGTGAATGAGCCCCTGATGGTGTGGTTGATGTGGTTGGGTCCTCTGGTGGTGGTGCTAGAGTAGATATGGGGACAGAATAGGCAACGAGGTTTGCTACAGGGAATGGTTCCTGGGTTAGTGTTTCAGTGTTGTGGTGTGTAGTTGCTGGTGAGTATTTGCTTCAGGTTCGGGGGCTGTCTGTAAGCGAGGACTAGTCTGCCTCCCAAGGTCTGTTAGAGTGGAAGATCATTTTCTGGGATAAGTTGTAGATCGTTGATGATGTGAAAATATAACTAAAAAATCTTCTTTGTTAAGAGGATGCCAGAAAGTTGACCTTTCTGTATTATCAATTGGTAGAGTATATACACTATTGGAAATATTATTGGGAAAAGTTACTGAAGTGGCATATTATGTATATCCTTTGGAAATAAAGTACTACAGTTGTGAAAAGGATAACAAAATTGAGTTAATGGAACATGCAGCATTATGACCACTGCTAGCTGAGGGAATGGTGAATTATGTTAAACATAGTAAGAGAACCAAAAAAATGCCACCATGGCTAAACAACAAAGTAAAAGAGGTGATTAGAGGCAAAAAGGCATCCTTAAATCCTATCGAGGAAAATAGAAAGAATCATAAACTCTAGAAAGTCAAGTGTAAAAGTATAATTAGACAGGCCAAAAAAGAATTTGAAGAGAAACTAGCTAAAGACTCAAAATAACCACAGTTTTTTTTTAAGTACATCAGAAGCAGGAAGCCTGCCAAACAATCAGTTGGGCCACTGAATGATTGAGGTGCTGAAGGAGCACTCAAGGAAGATAAGGCCATTGCAGAGAAGCTAAATGAATTCTCTGCATCAGTCTTAACTGTAGAGGCTATACCAGATGGTATTCATATAAGAATTTGGAAGGAACTCAGTTATGAAATTGCCGAACTACTGAGTGTGATATGTAAATTGTCACTTAAATCAGCTTCTATACCACGTGACTGGATGATAGCTAATGTGTCCCCAACTTTTAAGAAGGCTCCAGAGGTGATCAGGGCAATTACAGGTTGGTAAGCATAACTTCAGAACCAGGCAAATTGGTTGAAACTATAGTAAAGAACAGAATTCTCAGAAACCGAGATGAACATGATTTATTGAGGAAGAGTCGCATGGCTTTTGTAAAGGAAAATCTTGCCTCACCAGCCTATTAGAATTCTTTGAGCGGGTCAACAAGTATGTGGACAAGAGTGATCCAGTGGCTATAGTGTACTTGTACTTTCAGAAAGCTTTTGACAAGATCCCTCACCAAAGGCTCCTAAGCAATGTAAGCAGTCATGCAATAAGAGGGAAGGTCCTCTGATGGATCAGGAACAAGTTAAAAGACAGGAAACAAAGGGGTCGGAATTAAATGGTCAGTTTTCAGAATGGAGAGAGGTAAATAGTGATGTTCCCCAAGGGTCTGTACTGGGACCAGTGCTGTTCAACATATTCATAAATGATCTGGAAAAAGGGGTGAACAGTGAGGTGGCAAAATTAGCAGATGATACAAAACTACTCAAGATAGTTAAGTCCAAGGCGGATTGTGAAGAGTCACCAAGAGATCTCTCAAAACTGGGTGACTGGCCAACAAAATGGCAGATGAAATTCACAGTGGTTGAGTGCAAAGTAATGCACATTGTAAAATGTAATTCCCAACTATACATAAAAAATGATGGATTCTAAATTCACTGTTACCATTCAAGAAAAATATCTTGGAGTCATTGTGGGTAATTTCTGGCTGTAAAAAGAAAGGTAACAAGGAGAAACGCATAAGTAAACCAAGTATATCTACTTCTCTGAATCCTAGTACTGATAAATCTCATAAACCTGAGGCAAAGGGAGAGAAAATGATCTTGAGTGCAAGTTTAGAAACAGTCCGATTTGTCTCTTGGCAGAAAAGAAATTGTTTCAGGGCACACCCCAGTGTAATAGATGTGGGAACCCCCTTCCTCCCCCCCCCCCCAAAAAGAGAGTGCATCATCCCTCTCAATGGACAAACACGTCAAAGTATATATTGGAAAAGTGGGATATTGTGGCCTTTTGTTTTTTCTGTTTTTTTTGTTGTTCTAGGTTGTACTTTTAATGTTTTGTAAATACGCTTACCTATTCCATGATCTATCTTAAAGGATATTTCAAATCAAATTCGTTAAATATGTAGCATTTAAATCTGCCACAATGCATACAGAACACTGCCATCTGATAATGGATGGAGAGGTGGTGAGCTATTAGTTTGCTCTTTATGTATTGTGCATGCACCTATCTCTGCTAAAACATCCAGTTATTGTTAACTCCATCTTCCCTCCTCTCACTCCACTGTTATAGCTTGTCTTTTTAGACTGTAATCGCTTAATATATATGTGTACAGTGGGTAGATCCCTGTCCTAGTAAGCCTGCTAGGTATTACAATAATAGATGATAACCTAGATGAGGAATTCTTGACTGGTATTTTTGAGGCACAAGCCCTTTAGCTTGAGAAAAAATTCTTTAACCAATCTTACTTTAGGACTAAAAGTGTATGTTCAAAATGGTATAAAGGGGCAAATACTCACACCCTTACTGAGTAGAATATGGGGCTTCTCACAGAGTAAGGTGCTATTTAACTAGATGAAGGGTCATGAAAAATCTGCTGAAAGTTGGCAAGCAATGCAATGAAAGTTTGATAAATGGGGATGACTGTTCACAAATTATTTGAATGCTTTTGAAGTTGGACCTTAGAGGACTTTTTTTTTTAAAACCTATTATAAAACTGGTTGTAGTTAAAAAGCTTTGTTTGATATATTTTGGAATAAATGAGAGAGCATGTACGTGAAAACTTAAATTAGTTCCTTTTTTATATATATAAGGTAGAATTTTAATGTATACTTGAAAATACAAGTTCCCTAAAGATACGCACCTATTAAAAGGAAAAATTAAATGCTCTGAAATATTTGCATAATTGAATAATTTCAGGGCTCATTTATTTTAAATGTGTTTATATGTTTTGAAATCCGGAAAACAGTTTTCATTAGATTGAGCTCATTATCTGAAATATATGAACTTCTCTCAGAATTTTAGAGCTTGTATTGGAGGATTATAGATTTGCAGAAAGGGTTTAGCTTTGTGCTTGGATAAGATTTTTCACTGGAGAAAGTTTTATGCTGAATACTGATATTAAAAATGTCACATTTTATGGCTGCAGTTAGCCTCAGTTTTTCTCTCCCATTTATGCTGTCAGACACTTGAAAAATACGGCAGTAGGTATTATCAGCCAAGATTTACAAATAATATGGTGAGATTCTAATTTTAGCTGGCTTCTCTTTTAAAGAGGTAGTGTGTATGCATGCGAGAGTTTGATATTCCTGAAATCTTCTGAGTAAGAGCACTAGATTAATTCTCTTCTCCTCTTAACCCTCAGAACAGAGGTGAGCAAACTGCAGCTCATGGGTCACATTTGGCCCACGGGACCATCCTGCCCCAGCTCCTGGGCAGGGAGGCTAGTCCCCAGCCCCATCCCCAGCTGTCTCTCCCTCCTCCCCCGCAGCCACACCGCCAGTGCTCTGGGTGACAACGGGGCTGTGCGCTATGCAGGGCAGAGCGGGCAGCATGTCTGGCTCCAGCCGGGCGGCGCAGCTGCCAGACATGAGGCTCTAACTGGCATGGTAAGGGGGCGGGGGCCGAGGGGTTGGATATGGGTCGGGGTTTAGGGGGGGCAGTCAAGGGACAGGGAGCGGGGGTGGTTGGATGGGGGTGAGGTTTGGGGTGGGGCGGTCAGGGATGGGGAACGGGATGGTTGGATAGGGCAGAGGTTCTGGTGGGGGGGCAGGGGACAGGGAATGGCGGGGTACATAGGGGATGGGGTCCTGGGGGGCAGTAGGGGTGGGGGTCCTGGAGGGGGCAGTCAGGGGACAAGGAGCAGGGGGGGTTGTATGGGGTGGGGGATTCCGAGTGGGGGCAGTTGGGGGCGGGAAGTGGGAGGTGTTCAGATAGGGGCCGGGGCCAGGCTGTTCGGGGAGGCACAGCCTTCCCTACTTGGCCCTCCATACAGTTTCGCATCCCAATGTGGCCCTTGGGCCAAAACGTTTGCCCACTCTGCTTTAGAAGATAACTGTACAATCTTTCCATGGTATACATTGGAGGAAAACCAAAAATAATCCAAAACTTGCTATCTTCAAGTGTATGTGTGCTTCTCACTCATTATGGTGAATGAGTACTGCTCCTATTGAAGCGAATAGCAAAACTCCATTTATCTCAGTAGTACAGGATTAGTGTCTGTGTGTGTGTGTGTGTGGTTTGATTTTGTTTAAAATTTGATTTTTATTTACGGAAAAACTCTCTATTAAGCTCACTACCATTTGTCACAGTAGTAATAAACTAAATCCAGAACTCTTCTTTACTACTGTGACAAATGGTAGTGATCTTAATAGAGTTTTTCCTTAAATAAATAAAAATCAAATTTTAAATAACAAAACCAAACTAAAACACCTTTCTGCAGGGGGGGAAAAATGTTTTCACTTTTTTCCATATTCTCCTAGCAACCATCAGAATATTCAAATTTACTTCTGTTATTTTTTACCTCTGAATTAGCTATAGTTTTAAGGGGAGATTATCTCTGGTTAAAGGGACAAGACAGGAAGAAGTTGGCTAGAAGAACACACAGACATAGGCAGTATCATACTGTAATACTAGAAACATTATGCCCAAATGCCAAAGAGATCATTCAGTTAAGTATGGTTTTTACAGCCTTTATATTTCTCAATTTTCCCTGAAATCCAGCATGTAAGAAAATTGAGCTTTGGCAGTTGCATGGCCAGTCAGGAAAGGTCCTGACAAAATCTCTGTTTTTTGGCTCAGGGCCGGGGAAGTTAGAGCTTTTACCCTCCTTTCGGGACAGTTACCTCTGGGCACCACGTATCTGTCTCTAACCACCTTTTAAATCTACTAGCTAGGGCCCTAGGTCTGTGGGAATAAAGGTAATTTTTTCCGGACTTAATTACCAGTGATCTACAAAGATCTACAAAACCCAGAATGTTACCCATATCTTGGCTGGGAGACGCCAATTCCAATCCAGTCAATGAACAAACCTTGTTTGTCCCAAGTTCCATGATCTTTGAGTTATTGATTTGGTGTGCTTGCCTGGTGTGAAAAGACTGAAATTTATGTGCTGATGTGGGAAATTTGTAGTTGATTTACTACTGAGCTTCAGTTTATAATTTTCTGTAAGCGACTCCTTCCTACAATGGCAGCGACAGAGGAGTGGAACTTGATGATCCAGCACTGCTGCAACCAGACATGGTGGCTTGCTGGATGGAGTTTAAGATGTTGGGGATAACCTATAAAGTATAAATGGGCTGGGACTGGTCTGCCCGAGGCATCACCACGTCCCTATGCTGCACTACTAGAGCTGAGCTGGAGCTGGATCTCCTTGTAAAATAATGGGTGGCTGCAGGCAGGCAGAGTGTTCTCTGAGAGTTCTCTGGGACTCTGGAATGTGCTTTCTGAACCCTTAGACTGGAATTGCCTGAATTTGGTGACCTGGTATGGCATGCTAAAGAAGAAATCTGTTGATAGGATTTTTGGTTTAGGGCCCGAAGAGGTTACAAAGAGGCTGTGTCTGTCTTACAAATAGATAAGACAGACAACAGCAGAAGTACAGTGTGCTGGCAGGCAAACATTGTTAGTTCCACAGTTTTATTTGATTGTTCATTTTGACTATAGGATAAAACTAAACAAAAAGAAAAAGGGGAGGAGTGGAGTGAAACTGGGCTGAGGAGAGGGAGGGAGAGGGTTAGAGCAAATGGCTAATCGGCACAGAGCAGAGAAGTCCAGCCAAAACTGTAGAAAGTTCTCTGAATGATTGAAGGTCCTTGCTCTGGCTGCTTCTGCCCTACAGACTGTTTTTTCTGTCTGGCTCCTCTCTGATTCAAAAAAGAAAAGGATAGTACTTGTGGAACCTTAGAGACTAACAAAATTTATTTGAGCATAAGCCTTTCATAGCTACAGCTCACTTCACTAACCACTGATCTCTGATTCAAGGCCACATAGCAGAAGGTTCAGCTTCATTGCATTGAAATTTGCATTGCTCCCTGTCATATTTTGGGGGGTTGCTCAGGTTCTGTAGTGTAGTTACGTCACTGTTTCATATGCATTCTTTTGATATGAAATGTAACCAGATGTCATCAATATGTCACCTGCCTCATCTGTCTGTTAGGTTCCCCATTATTCTGTTCTCTGAACACCTTACAATCTTCAATGTATTTATCTTCCCTGCCTCACAGAGGTGTTGTGAAGTGCTATCATTCCCATTTTACAGGTAAGGAATTGAGGCACAAAGACATTGGGTGACTAAGGTCACACAGGAAGGCCATCTCCCATGATACACACATTTGTGATACTCATTCTTACTGACTATCCATGATGCAACCTTATGAACAGGTTTAACCCAATCTGCAAGGCTAGTGAATGCTCTGCACCTGGGAGGTGAGTAGCTAATTGGCTCCTGGGGAGAGGGGCAGATCTAAGCCATAATATGTAGACTGGAGGTGCTAAGTTGTTGGAGAGACTGCAGAGGAGACAGGTCTCTTTGGCTGAGAGAAGCCCAGAGTTAGAATAACAGACAGTTATAACAGATTCCTGCCAGGGAAGCCCCGAGACAAGATTTTACAAGGAGAAGACTTCAGGAGCCCAAGGAAACAGGAAAATTATGACGGGTTTCAGAGTAGCAGCTGTGTTAGTCTGTATTCGCAAAAAGAAAAGGAGTACTTGTGGCACCTTAGAGACTAACGAATTTATTAGAGCATAAGCTTTCGTGAGCTACAGCTCACTTCATTGGATGCATTTGGTGGAAAAAACGGAGGGGAGATTGATATACACAAACAGAGAACATGAAACAATGGGTTTATCATATAAACTGTAAGGAGAGTGATCACTTAAGATAAGCCATCACCAGCAGCAGGGGGGCAAAGGAGGAAAACCTTTCATGTGACAAGCAAGGTAGGCTATTTCCAGCAGTTAACAAGAATGTCTGAGGAACAGTGGGGGTGGGGTGGGGGGGAGAAATAACACGGGGAAATAGTTTTACTTTGTGTAATGACTCATCCATTCCCAGTCTCTATTCAAGCCTAAGTTAATTGTATCCAGTTTGCAAATTAATTCCAATTCAGCAGTCTCTCGTTGGAGTCTGTTTTTGAAGCTTTTCTGTTGAAGGGTAGCCACTCTTAGGTCTGTAATCGAGTGACCAGAGAGATTGAAGTGTTCTCCGACTGGTTTTTGAATGTTATAATTCTTGACGTCTGATTTGTGTCCATTCATTCTTTTACGTAGAGACTGTCCAGTTTGACCAATGTACATGGCAGAGGGGCATTGCTGGCACATGATGGCATATATCACATTGGTAGATGTGCAGGTACCATGAAAGGTTTTCCTCCTTTGCCCCCCCGCTGCTGGTGATGGCTTATCTTAAGTGATCACTCTCCTTACAGTGTATATGATAAACCCATTGTTTCATGTTCTCTGTGTGTGTATATCAATCTCCCCTCTGTTTTTTCCACCAAATGCATCCGACGAAGTGAGCTGTAGCTCACGAAAGCTTATGCTCTAATAAATTTGTTAGTCTCTAAGGTGCCACAAGTACTCCTTTTCTTTTTAGGAAAATTATGCAGATTCATTTGGACTGGTTCATGATAGTCCAGAAGAGGTTTGAACTTTGTGACTTGACTGGAGGGCTGAGCCATAGGAGATTGCCAGCAGTAGGCACTGGAGCCAAGGGTCCTGTCGACATTATGCCTGGACACTAGGGGCTGCTTCAAAGGTGACTGTACTCCACCCCCCCCCCCCCAAAATAGGAAACTGCTTGAAGTAGCCTATCCATTTTGGCTCTGCTGATTTATGAAAAGATAAAGCTTCTAGCAGGGAACACAGGAAATATTAAGTCCATTTTTATTGAAAAATTACTTGTTCTTAAAAATAATTTTATTCCTGTTGTGTCTGTACACTTAAGGCAGCTTGTACTTTTTTAATCTCGCGGCTCTGGTTGTGTTGGCCCCTTCTTCCGTTTCTGTTGCCCTGGGATCTCGGCTGTCTTTTAATGGAGTTTACTTTTCTCCGTCCCGCCTGCTTGTCACTAAACTGTAGCTTTTCTTTGGCCCCACAGACATTCTTAGACCCATACCTCTTTCTTCTCCCAGTTTTGTGTTGGCAATGTGCAGCCTGTTTGGGTTGAGGACAGACCCTCCTCTCTTTACACAAGCACATTGCTTACATTACTCTCCCTGCTCCCTCTGTTTTCTCTTCTTTTTGGAAGTAGGATTCAGCTAGTTTTGGCACCATTTTGTGTTGTGTTGTGCTTTAAGTAGGACTAATACCGACCATGGAACCCCCTTTTTTTTCTTTCCCCTTTTGGCCTAACCTTTGCCTATTCAGCCAGTCTTTCCCTGGGAAGCATAACCCTATGGTTAACCTCACGTGCTTTAGGGAGACTTTCCAGTGTCGCGTAACCTGCGGCCTGGTTGGGGCGATACTAACTGAGAGCCCAAGAAGAACTCTGTCCTTTACTGGCTGCCAGTAGCCTCCCTAAGTTCTCTCATTGTAAACTGCATTCCTTAGACTGAGGTTAGATAATGTTACTTTCCATATATCAGAGACAAGGTAGGTCAGGTAGTATCTTTCATTAGACCAACTTCTGTTGGTGAAAGAGGTTTTTTTTTTTTTTCCTCTTTCACTAACAGAATTTGCTTCCGTAAAAGGTATTGCGTCACCCGCTTGTCTCTCTAATATCCTGGAACCCATACGGATACAGCAACACTGCAAACTTAGCATATATGGCACATTAGCTAGGTGTAGAACACCCTTCTAAGAGGATAGGTTAAAATGAGGCATGAGTTTGGATTTGTTTGCTTGATATACATCCTGAACATTACTTAAATATAGTTGTATATTTATAGTAAAAATGTTGCTTCCCCTTCCCCCCCTTTTTTGGCAACTCTTTAACAAATGTATCTTTAAGGTAATGAAAATTATGTAAAAAGAAGGTCTCTGTCAAGATGGAGGAAAAAGTGGTTCTATCTAACAAATCACTATTGCTGATAAATGGCTCTAGCTTTTCACCTAAAGTAGATGCTCGGGATAGGATTTATTTATTTGTTTCATGCTATTTCCATTTCCTTTTACTTACAGTACTTACTGGTCCAAATAAAAAATAGTTTTTTGTAGTTGTTGCATAATGCTTAGGAATTATTACAAAATCAGTACTCCCCTTTTCTTGCTGTAATGCTCTATTGTTTTTATAATTTTACCAAGTAAGCAAGGTGGTTGAAGGTAGAGTATAATTTATACTTCTCACATTATCCTTAAAAATGTTTAGCTATTTATTCCACTGTTGATATGGTGGTATATTTCATTTGTACTTTTTCAACTAATATTTGACAGTTGGGCTGCATTGATTAGTTTTTTAATTATTTTTATGTTTGGAGATCTTACCATCATCTAGTCAGTAAAAAATATAGTACAAACTTCTTTAAAAAGTTTACCAAGTACAAAATTATTAAAACAGTCTAAAATTGGAAAAATATGTTGGACTTGAGATGCATTACCAGCAGCTTAGACTCTTCTACCAGTAATTGCAATTCACTCTTACATTTTATGTGCCAATCATGGAGGATAGGTCCATCAATGGCTATTAGCCAGGATGGTGAGGAATGCAACCCCATGCTTCAGGTGTCCTTAAACATGTTTCTGATTGCTAGAAACTGGGACTGGGGGACAGATGATTTATCACTCAATAATTTCCCTGTTCTGTTCACTCCCTCTGAAGCATCTGATACCAGCCTGTTGGAAGACGGGATACTAGGCTAGATGGACCACTGGTCTATTACATCAATGCAATGCCATATTACAAAATAAACAAAAGTTAAGTTGGTAAATGGATATCAAAGTTAAGAGCATTATGGAATATTGTAGTTATAACAAAAGCAATTTGAAAGTCAAGAAATTCATAATGGAAATACCTTTGACAGTTAGGAAACCTTGAAAATTGAAGCTCAGAAACCCAAAACATCAACAAATGTGGAAATACTCTGTCTGGTTTCCAGCTTAAAAGTACATTTTACTCCCTACGATTATTTCTAACTAAACCTACACATGCGTAACTCCAGTAAATACTTGTGTAGTCCTAAACATGTACCTACAAGTTTGCAGGATCATAGCCTAAATTTCATAAGTAACAGTACCTCTGCATCCGATGAAGTGAGCTGTAGCTCACGAAAGCTTATGCTCAAATAAATTTGTTAATCTCTAAGGTGCCACAAGTACTCCTTTTCTTTCTGCGAATACAGACTAACACGGCTGCTACTCTGAAATCTGCTATTCCAGGCACACACCTACATCGTGGCATGCAAACTATAGAGCTACTCACTAATTAGAGGCTCATGTCCAAACCCTCCACCTTTCCAGTGAGAGAGGTTTGTTATTCATACCATAGTGCTCCCCATCCCCTTCCCCCCCTCCATACAAACACACATTATCCTGTACCACATCACTATGGACTGGATATTCAGATCTATCTCGCTATCCATTTCCCCTCCTGATACTTTCTGGAGACTCCATATGCAAGTTAGTTATGAACTTTTCCTGTGTAGATCCTGACCATGTAGGTCACAGATATCCCCCGTTTTGCAATATGGAATGTGCTTCCTTCCTGTACTTCACATAGATTATATTAGCATACAGTATAATACCATACTGAGTTCATTATAGTTAATAAATATTAATTTCATGTTTCTGATAGCACCTAGCATGTACTAGAAATTGTACAAACACAAAAGCACATGGCTGTTTCCTGATGAGTTAGACTCTGCATAACCATACTTTTCTACTATAACTCAATAAGCAATATTAAAATTCCTATGAGAGAGGTTGGTAGTTGCATTCTACCAATAACTCGAGGACAATCAGGGTGAGACAGCAAAATTTAAAATGGAGTGAGAACCCTAACTGTATGTTTTCTAGCATTTGTGTTTTTGATCTACAAGGCATCCTTCTAATTTCTGGACTTTGAAAAATGTGTGATAGCAACAACATTCTAATCTTTTTTTCTTTCTGAAAATAGAATGCATTTATGCATATGTATTTTTCATGTTTATTGATGTCCACTGTGGGAATATTAAAATTGTGATTTATATAGAATGTTTTTTGTATCTATGTTTTATGAAATGTAGATTTAATAGACTTTCTTTTCACTGATGTATTCTGATGAAATATTGTAATTTGTCTTTGTTTTAAAACCGCAATATAATTGGGTGAATAGACACACTTAGGCCATATAGCTGAAACATTAAATTTTTTATGTACCTTTGCAATCATGTTTGTTTTAGTAGGCATATCTGCTAATTCAACCTCTGTGGCCATCCCATTAGTTGTTAGTAACCACTAAATTTAGGATTGAGTAATTGCTTGTTTGTATTATCAACTACTACTTTCATATAACCAGGCCATTTCTGTTTACTTCAATTGCTTTGTAATATATGTGATCGGAAGAGTATTTTGTTTTTACTCATTTAATACTAATGCAATATTTAAAACTTCTTTTTTCTGAAAGATCAAATCCTATGCAAATATTGTCGTTCAATTTTGTGCATTTGGATTTTGCACACAGGATAAGAGTCTGTACTGATGAGGATTTGCATGCAAACACATACTGTAGATATAAAGTGATGTATTTTATCTCAAAACAGGATTTTTAGTGTAAAATTGTTAGTGTTTTCTGCATTAGCTACAAAATTTTCATGAAAATGCCTCTACAAATGTCATACCAAATAGATCTGTTGCTGTTCTATAAAACCTGTGAATGCAGAATGCAGGTCATTAAACTATCTATACTTCGAAGTGGGAGAAATGGGAATGTGTATTACTGGATCATGATTGCCGAATTCATACAGTCAGCAATATTACAGAAGGCACCAGCTGCCAATTCATAATTGGAGTAGGCTTATTGCTCTTTAATTTTTAGAGGACAGAAAAAATTTTCTGTCAGAGACTGGAAGTATGCTAGAGATTTCTGGGTATTCCTGTCAAGTTTTTTTTTTTTTTTAAATTGTCTGAGGACAATTTTGATAATCTTACTACCTTCAGCCTATTTTACGTACTATTTTCATGAACTATAACTTTTGTGCCAGCTGCTAAACTAATTGTTAAAATCCTGGGTTTGTCGTGATATATGCAAAAAAGACTCCTTCAGTGCTTTGGTCATGGTAAAGTTACGACCTTCACACAGCATTAGAGAAGGTAAATTCAAATACAGGTTGTGGCTTATTGTTAAACAAAGATATTATGGTACAATATAATCTCAGCTAATTATTATTTTATTTTAGGGGGTGGCTGGTAATCTTCTGTTCACTGTCATGTTAGAAGACTGGTCATCCCAAGGCCCTTAACCCCGGGCACATGGTCCATAACTGTTTCCTTAGGAAATACTACATCAGAGTCTCCGGGGTTTACATCACTTCATTACCAGTGCATAATACAACACAAGTTACATTTGTTCTCTCATTGTGTTTGCAGTTGTTTCCTTTTGCAGATAAGATATTATAGTTACCCGTTCATTGAGCAGTGACCTATTTTTATAAACATGCACTTCACCTATCTGTGTTCCTTCTAAATTCTCAGCACACCACTAATAATGGTATCCTCAATATGAGTAAATGTTCTTCTCAAACAATCAAGTAAAAAATACTTATCATTGAGTAGCAATAATTTTGTGCTACTTTCACTTATGAACCAAACCACTAAAAAAAAACCTTAATTTTTTCTCACAAACTGAAAGTATTTTTCATCATTGAAAGAAACAATGGAGCCTATAATTTAAATATCATACAGTATATTTACAATTCACAACAACCTTTTTCTAGATGAAATGCCAGTGTGCTTTTTTGCATATAAGAATTTTCTCCTATAAATGTTCTCCATTTTGGGGAAGTTAGAGGCCTTTTGTGCAACACTGTTCTATGGCTATTCATTTTGTAGTTTCCCCAAACTGAGAAACAGATATTAATTCAAGTTATCTCTGTAGTGTTTTTAATAGAAAATATATTTAAATAATTTAGAATAAGGAAAAAAGGTAGATACAAGGACTCATTAAAAATACAGCAAAAGCAGTACAGTGTAGACTGGAGCAGAAAGCTTGTAAATTAAATACAAAATACATTAAAGAGAGAAGGAAAGATTTTGTGAATGGGGTAAGGAAAGTATTTGTGGGAATTAATCAAGAGATGAAGCAATGAAGATTTTCATGTGAGATTCAAAAGGGGTAGTTGAGTGACTCCTAGGGAAGGAAAGTGTTATGCATCCTAGAGATGTTGATATAGGCAAAGAAATGAAGAGGAAAAGGTAAAATTGGCAATGGAGATTATTCCAAACTTTCTAGCTTTTTTGGCTTGGAAAAGCCTTGATATATTTAAGGAGACGGACAAAAAATGTGAGGGGAAAAAATGGGACTGAACAGATTGTACACAGTGGAGGTAGGGTTTTCTTTGCTGAACAAGTATCAGACATTTATTTAAGTTGAGATGTGGCTTGTAGCTGCTGCTTTCTGTTCAAAAAATGTGATTTTTTTTTAGTGTTTTGAGATATCTATTCTCGTTTAACCTCTTACCCAATATACCAAATTTACTGGTACCCACATTTTGTTTTAGTCTTTTAGGTAAAACTGTATTTTTTTTTCTGCGTTCAGATTCCATGTATGTGCAGGATCATAGAAACTGGATATGACAGTGTCTTTTTCATACTGTTCATCCCTTTGCCAATGCACGATTATTTCCTCCAGTGTGAGTGCTTTGTTCAGTCCATTTTTAAATAGCTTTGTAATGCTGGGGCAGCCAGTAGTAAGGACTGTGGCACAAACATGGACTTTGAAGACTACTGTCTTTGTCATGGAGTGAGAAGATGGGGCTAATGCTAATTTAATTACAGGAAACATAAGAACGGCCATACTGGGTCAGACCAATAATCCATCCAACCCAGTATCCTGTCCTCTGACAGCAGCCAATTCCAGGTGCTTTAGAGGAAATAAACGGAACAGGCAATTGTTGAGTGATGCAGCCCCTTCTACTTCTAGCTTCTGGTAGTCAGAAGCTAGGGACACCCAAAACATGGTGTTGCATCCTTGTCCATTCTGGCTAATAGACATTGATGGACCTATCCTAAAGGAAGTTTTCTAATGCCTTTTTGAGCCAAGTTATAGTTTAGGCCTTCACAACATCCCGGGCAATGAGTCCACAGGTTGACTACATTTGTGTGAAGTAGTATTTCCTTTTGTTTTAAACCTATTGCCTGTTAATTTTATTGGGTGATGCCTAGTCCTTGTGTTATGTGAAGGAGACAATAATACTTCCTTATTCATTTTCTCCTCACCATTCATGATTTTATAGAACTTTGATATCTGCCCCTTGATCCTCTTTTCCAAGCTGAAAAGTCCCAGTCTTCTTAAACTTTACTCAGATGGAAGCTGTTCAATACCCCTAATAAGTTTTGTTACCTTTCTCTGTACCTTTTCCAATTCTAATACATCTTTTTTTTGAGCTAGGGCAACCAGAACTGCATGTAGTATTCAAGGTGTGGGCATACTATGGACTTATATAGTGGCATTATGGTATTTTCTGGCTTATCTATCCATCCCTTTGGGGGGTTCCTAACATTCATGAGGCCTCTATATCTCATTTAAAAGGGGCACTATCAATTTGAAGCAAAGTCCATTTTAAAATAAAAAGGAATTTAAAAGTAGATTCAGGTACTCCTTGTCCTTGAAGTCGCTGTCCTTTTTTTGAGGTTTTAGAGTTGCATTTTCCCAACTTTTGAAATAGTTTTTTTTCTCTAGTGTTGCTGTACGAAAGATCTACTCAAACAGCAGAAATATGGTTCTTATTAGATTTACAACTAAAGTGGTAAAGTAAGCCATGTCACTCGGAGTATGATTTCTAAGTTGAAGGTCCCTTATATTCTCCTAGCAATGGTGAGGGAGAATTGTTTCAAACCATTATTAAAGAAAATTAATTTCTTTTGGAGAAATTTTTGTAGTTAAAGTGGAAATGGATGACAAGGATTGTTAACTGCTCCTAATAGTAAAGTAAAACTCCTTTCACCAGTTGGCTGTTCAAGCAGCAAGGTAAGTCCAACTGCAAGAGTAGAACAATCAGTGATAGATATGGATCTGGAAAAGGTTTAGTGCAAGTTATAAACAGGTTGCAGAATTTGTACTACTTACTCCATTCCTTAAAAGATGTATACAAATTGATTATATCCTGGCAGCCTGTTAAATCCAAAGATTTTAACAGCTTAGATGTTGTCAGTTGTTTGATCAAACATACCTGTGTGTGTGTGTATACTGCAAAGATACAGCCTTTATTGTCAGAATGATTTTGAAAACTGAGTTATGATGCAGACTTGCTTGAAAATAAACTGCTCCGACAGGAAGCCAAATACTGGTAAATCTCAAACTCCTACTTGAGAAGGCTGGCTGAAGAACATATCCTTTTTTGGGTGAAGGGTAGGATACAACACAAAATTGCCATTTTGGAGTTAATTTAGGGTTACAGGGAATACTGATGAAGCGTGCAAGCAGCCCAGTAGTGTCCATATTCTAAGGTCACAAATGGACATGTCATAGTCCCTGTCAAAGGACTTTCTAAATGACTTTAACAATTACTCTTATTCCCCCTGCTATTAAGGATTTTGTCAAAACCACCATCATAGATCCATCTTTTAAGGGGTTTAAGAACAGGATTGTATGTTTGCTTTGAAACTAGACATAGAGGGAATTGCGCTGTTTTGTTAGGTTCTCTTAGAAACAGCTGGAGGGTACATTCTTTTGGTAAAGATCCATTTGTTGTGGATATTCTGAGAGAATTGTGCCACAGTTCTTTGCTAGCTCTTCTTATGGAAATACTACAGATTTCATCTGTTTCGTTTTGTGGTTTGAAATCACTTTTCCTTCTTTTAAACCCAACTCCTACTCAAATATTACCTGTTTGTATAAGTGTAGAATTTGAGTCTCTTTGTTTCTGAGATGTTTTGCTTTGTGGTTCCTTGGGTTTTCTGTGGTTCTCTTTGGCTGTGCTTTTGAGTTTGTGTTCTGTATAGTATGGCATTGAAGTGCTCCATAAGTGAGTTAATTAAAATGCTAACAAGAATTCTATGGATGCATGAACACATCTAAGCCCTTTGACTTTTTTACAGGCACCAGCCTTTGAACATTCTGAGAAGAGCATATTTGGTTGTATAGGGTAACCACGTGGGTTTTCAGCATAGGCTAATATGTTTGCATACTCTGAGCTCCCTATACAGCTGTCTGAGGGATATAATGTATGCATGAGCTGGATTTAAGACCCTGGAGATCTTGGGAGGTGGAGTGTCTCTGCAAAATTAATAGCTATGTTCTTTGTTGTATCAGCACTGTATGTTTCCTCAAGTATATTAAAACAAGTGTTCATATTAATCAAAACATTTGTTGTGTAGTGCTGAGCAGTGTAGTTATAGTAATAGAAAAAACTCCAAATTCAAAGAAAAGGATGTATTATACTTAAATATATTTTTAAATAACATTTGCTACAGCTTTGCTATTAATTGAAAGTTACCGAACATTATTATTAATTCAGGTTTGTGGGACTGTTTTTATCCCTTACTTATGGCACAGATAGTGAACATGTAGAGAAAAGAATAACTATTGTAGTACTGGGGAAATATTTTAATACATTGCCAACATTTCGTCATGCCATTAGAAAACTATATGCTCTAGAGAGATGACCATTGAATAATTCATGTAAAAACAGTAACAAATATGCATCTTGCATTCTATATATTCTATATTCTATATTCTATATATATATATATATATATATATATATATATATATATATATATATATATTTATATATATATATATTTAGACTCATTGAAAGTATGTGTATTGTGTGGCTGAGAATTACATGTTTCACAGATTTCTAGAAAACCTTTTTCAGTGCAAGTCGCAACATGAGATTCACATGTTTTTACTGTTTGGGAGCTTGTTGGTAACTACTGGCCTTGTAATGCAAAAAGTTAATTATGAAAATGAAAGAACAAAACTTTTACCTAGCTTTAACATTAAAATTACATACATCTCACTTGATGGAAAATATTAGCTGTGCTTCTCTTTTTCTGAACAGCTACTAAGTGTGTCTGTCTGCTGTGTTGTGCTATGCTTGTGAAATGGTTGACAGTCTGATGGGAACACTTACAAACAGCAAACCAGCAAAGGGCACCAGCTGCTGAAATAAACCTGCTGAGCCACTGTGGGAGGAGATGCATCTGCCTGTAGCTAGAAATAATTTAACCAAGTACCTATTTTTACCTGCCAAAAGGATTTTGGTTCCTTGACGGCTCACATGCTTGTAAAACAGAATAAGGGGTATTAAATACTGAATAAAAAAATATTTTGTGCAAAATGGCAATATATTCAAGTGATAAGATTCAAAATAGCTCAGCATACCTTTGGAGTATTTTTATAAGCCTTAAGAAGTTGTGATGGCAAAAGCCTTGGTGACCACAACAAACTGAATATTAATCCTGTAATAAAAACAACAATGTTTAGGACTAGATAAATCTAGAGAGGGCGCTCAAAAGCCTCAAGTGCATTATGGGAAGACCTATACTGAGAAACTGCAAGACACAGCAAGTATGCAATAAATCCTGCTGTTCTAATGGCAGGATATCCCATAACTGGTTGGTTCTGTTTGTTGAGAGATGTTTCTTACTGTTTCTTTCTGCAGGAGTAATGTGCTCATTGCTAGTGGAGCTGGTTTCCATTTGCTCATAGACTTCAAGGTCAGAAAGGACCATCATGATAGTGTAGTCTGACCTTCTGTACATTGAAGGCCACAGAACTTCATCCACTCCTGAAATAGACCCGTGACCTCTGGCTGAGTTACTGAAGTCCTCAAATCATGGTTTAAAGACTTCAAGTTACAGAGAATTCACCATTTACACTAGTTTAAACCTGCAAGTAGCCCCATGCTGCAGAGGAAGGCGAAAAACCCCTAGGGTTTTGCCAGTTTGACCTGGGGGAAAAACTTCTTCCAGACTCCAAATATGACAATCCAGTTAGATCCTCATCATGTGGGTAAGACCAGGCAGATACCTGGGAAAAAATTAAGAGCCCTCCTCATCTAGTGTCCCATCCCAGCAGTTCGGGATTTTTGCTACTGGCAGTTGCCAATGGGCCACATGCCATCGTTCCAGTCCCTTCAGACCACTCTGGTCTTGAAACCAGTTAGGTTTTTGCCCCCAGTGCTCCCCTTTGAAGGCTGTTCCAGAACTTCACTCCTCTGATAGTTAGAAACTGTCATCTAATTTCAATCCTAAACTCGTTGATGGACAGTTTATAGCTATTTGTTCTTGTGTCCACATTGGCCCTTAACTTAACTTGTCTCCTCCCATCTGATGTATTTATAGAAAGCAATCGTATCTCCTCTCAGCCTTCATTTGTTTTGGATAAACAAACCAAGCTCATTGAGTCTCTTCTTATAAGGTACGTTTTCCATTCCTCTGATCATCCAAGTAGCCCTTCTCTGAACCTGTTCCAATTTGAATTAATCTTTGTTAAACACGGAGACCAGAATTGCACACAATATTCAGTATTCTTCATGAGGTCTCACCAGTGCCTTGTATAATGGTACTAACACTTCTCTGCCTCTACTGGAAATACCTCACCGGATGCATCCTAGGACTGCATTAGCCTTTTTCATGGATACATCAGGATGATGGTTCATCCTATGATCAACCAATACACTCAGGTTTTTCTCCTCCCTTGTCACTTTCAACTGATAAATCCCCAGCTTATAACAAAAATTCTTGTTGCTAGTTCCTAAATGCATGACCTTGCACTTTTCACTATTAAATTCCATCCCATTTCTGACAGGTTTCAGAGTAACAGCCATGTTAGTCTGTATTCACAAAAAAAGAGTACTTGTAGCACCTAGAGACTAACAAATTTATTTGAGCATTTCTATTATTCCAGTTTACAAGGTCATTCAGATAATCTTGTGTGATAGTCCAATCCTCCTCCGTATTGGCTATACCTCCCAACTTTGTGTCATCTGCAAATTTTATTAATACACTCTCACTTTTTGTGCCAAGGTCAGTACTAAAAATAATAAATAAAATCGGTCCCAAGACCGATCCCTGAGGAACTCCACTAGTAACCTGCATCCAGCGTGACAATTCGCTTTTCGGTCTGACCCGTTGTAGTCACCCCTTTAATCAGTTCCTTGTCTATCTTGTAATTCTCATACTAATCCCCATCTTCTCCAATTTAACTAATTTTCTATGTGGAACTATATCAAATGCTTTACTGAAATTCAGGTAGATTAGATCTACTGCATTCCTTTGTCTAAAAAATCAGTTATCTTCTCAGAGATCATGTTGGTCTGGCACAATCTACCTTTTTTGAAACCATGTTGTGTATTTCCCAATTACCATTCACTCTGTCCTTAGCTACTTGCTCTTTCAAAATTTGATCCAATGCCTTGCATGCAATTGAGGTCAAACTAACAGACTTCTTGTTCCTGGATCACCTTTTTTCCTTTTCTGAAAAATAGGAACTATATTAGCAATTCAACAGTCATAGGGTACAATCCCTGAGTTTACAGATTCATTAAAAATCATTGGTTCTGGGCTTGCAATTTCATGTGCCAGTTCCTTTATTATTCTTGGATGGAGATTATCCGGGCCCCCTGATTTAGTCTCATTGTTTGAGTTTGACTTCCACCTCGGATGTGGAAATTTCTACCTCCATATCCTCATTGCCATTAGCCACCTTTCCACTACCACTTAGCTCTTCATTAGACTCGATTAAAAACTGAGGCAAAGTATTTATTTAGGTGTTGGACCATGCTTAGATAATCTTTAATTTCCCTCCTTGGTGCTTAATGGTCCCACTTCTTTCCTTTTTTTTTTTTTTTTCTTATTTATAGGGCTATAGAACCTTTTACTCTTGGTTTTAATTCCCTTTTGGAAGGTCCAACTCTGCTTGGCGTTTGGCAGGTCTCACTTTATCTCCTACCCTTTCTGACCTCTAAGTGGTAGCTTTCCTTGCTGATCCCTACCATCTTGCATTCATGGCCTTTGTTTTCTCTTAATCACCTATTTGAGATGCTTGCTCCTCCAGCTTAGTCTGCAACCCTTCCCTATGAAATTTTTCCCCTTGCTTGGGATGTAGGCTTTAGATAGCTTCTGCAACTTTGACTTAGACATTCCAAGCCTCCTCCACATTCAGATCCTTGAGGTCTTCAGTCCAGTCCACTGTAACTAATTCCCTTAATTTATTAAAGTTAGCTCTTTGGAAATCAAGAACCATTGTTGCAGATCTATTTGTTTATCCTTCTGGTTAGTTTTAAACTGATTTAACTCATGATTAAGGCTATTTTTTAGTCACGGGTATTTTTAGTAAAAGTCATGGACAGGTCACAGGCAGTAAACAAAATTTCACAGCCAGTGACCTGTCCATGACTTTTATATTTATATACCACTAACTAAAACTTGGGCCGGGGGCCAGCGGGTGTTCTGGCAGGGTGATCTGGGGGCCCTGCGGGTGCTGGAGGGGTGGTGGCTTGGGCCTGCTGCTGGTGTTGGGAGGAGGCGGGTGGCAGCGGGCAGCCTGGGCCCTGCACTTGTGCAGGAGGGAGGGCGGGCGGCATGCAACCCAGGACCTGTACTGGGTGGTGGTGGTGCCGCATGACCTGGGACTCTCGTAGGTCCGGGGGAGAGGGGCGGTGGCATGCAGCTCAGGACTCTGCTGGCTCTTGGGTGCGGGGGAGTGTTGGTGGGGCTGGCAGACTCCCTCCCGGCTCTGACCGGCATGTCCCTGCAGCTCCTAGGGGGAGAGGCAGCTGGGGGGCTCTCGCCCTGCTCCTGACACAAGTGCCAGAAATCACAGCCAATGGGCGCTGTGGGGCCGGTGCCTCCGGGTACGGCAGTGTGCAGAGCCCCTTGGCACTTCTGCCTAGGAGCTGCAGGGACATGTCAGTGTCAGGAGCAGGGAGCCTCTCTCTGGGGTAAGCACCAGCCCCCACTCTAACCCCCTGCCTCCATAGCCAACCACTGCAGAAGTCACGGCGCTCCTGGGGGAATCTTGTGCCAAAAATTAAAAATTCAGCTCACAATATTTTAGAATTCCGCATATTTTATTTGTTAAAATAACACTGCATAATAATGCCAGTTTCACTTATTTTGGTCGTTTATTTCAAAATGCCTGTGAACAATATGTCTGTAACAATAGACACAACAAAAAAGATTCAGGAAATCTTTTTTGACAAATAGATTCCTTCCTAGGCATATTAATGTATAAATTTGAGTAATTCATTTAAACTTCAATACAGAAACATTTCTTGCACCCCTCAGAAGCAATGCAAAGGCTTGGGGGAGTCAGAGGTAACGGAGGAGCTGAGGGAGAGAGAAATATTTGCTTGGAAGGAGCGTGGGAGTGAACCTGTAGGATTGTTGGGTGGGACAAGTATGGAACTTTTTTTTTCAGGGGTGGGGAGAGGGATTATTAGGGAGTTGAGGAGCCTCCCCCATGCAGACCCAGGCTGACCCCTAGCCTCTTCAATTTAGTCATGCACATCTGCCCTGACCCAATGTGTCCCTGCATCCCCATGCAGCCACTCCCTACCCACGTCCCCATGTGTCTTTGCATCCCCACACAGCGCCCTGTCCCCATGTGTCCCTGCAGTCCCACTCAGTCCCTTCTCTTATCCCCATGTGTTCCTGCACCCCCACTCAGCCACTCCCAGCCTCATCCCCATGTCTCTTCAACTCCCTGTCCCCATGTGTCCCTGTACCTCCACTCAGCCATCTCTGTTCCCATGTGTCTCTGTGCCTCTACTTCAGTCTGCCCCCCACTAGCCCTTCTGAACTCCAGTCTTTGACTGCCCCCCCCGCCCATCCTGTGCCTCCTCACCTGGCCCCACAGGCCGGATGCTGTGAAGAATGCAGTGTCTGCTGACTGCTATGGCTGGTAAGCCAATTGCCTCTGTTCTGGCACCACAGCTGCCCATAGTGAGCAAAAGGCATAACTGCAGAGCCTCTCCAGCAGAATGTTTTCTGTGGAGGAAAAAAAACCTGTTGGATACATGAACATGAATTCTGCATGTGTGCAGTGGTGCAGAATTCCCCCAGGAGTAATCTTCTAGTTTTAATGCCTTACTGTGCACTGTGACAGGTATTTTGTGGGTAATCCTAAAGCATACACTGCTTCTGCAGCAGTCTTGTAGCTGTTAACGCCCCATTTTGCTCTTTCCACACTTACACAGGCATAGATAAGATTTAGCAGTGTCTTGTTGCTTTTTAAAAAAAAAACCTGTGGATTTTGTGGTCTATATTTTGTACTGGTAAGCTGGAGACAGCCAGTAAAAAGCTTCATTTACCAGTATGTAACAGTTCCAATGTCATTGCACATTTGACCTTGAAAGCACTCCATACCTCATGTATAAATTATAACTGAGGAATATGCTTAGGAGGGAAAGAATACTATTTAAAGTCTTGAGGGAAAAATACTTGTGAATAGTAGAAGATATTTTAGAAGTCTTGATTAGTGTCCATACTGTAAAGCTGATTAAAAGAAGAAGCAATGTAGTTGTGGTCTGGGGATTTAGGTTTATCTAGTTGAACATAAAATTATGCATTTTCTCTTAGACATATGGATTGATCATGCTTGCTCTTTTTTTTTAAGTAAAATATGGTTAAATGCATTTTATATCTACCTTCAAAAATCACTTTCATTCTGGTTAGCAGCAACGTGAAATGAAATAAAAGAGAAGAAAGTAAATTGAGTCAAATTTCAGAAGATCACGACATCAGTGTTTATTCCTTTAGCAATTTTCTTTCCATTTGCAGATGTCTCATTTTTACTTGATGGGTTAACGTTATTACTACTGTCAGCTATTAACTTTAAAGTAGTCTGTTTGTTCTTCCCCCTTTTTGTTAAATAGATATGTAACACCAAGCTTGAAGAGGTGGTTTATATCATATCATGGGATAAAATTTAAATACATATATTGAAAATTATCATTCTTTAGAGATAGATAAGATTGTTGAAGATCGCTTTAACCATGACTTGTACATGAGCAGTTAGAATTCATGCCATTAGCTGGTGTCCATAAGACAGGATTGGATTCTCAAAGTTTTTTGAAACAAATAGAAGTTAAAAGGTTGTGGATATTTAAATATAGCATTAAAACAACTCACAGAATTAACCGAAAGTTTAGCCCTATTACAACTTAAAAAAAAGAGCACCAGTTTAATTCAAAGTTGTCTTTTAAAGAAAAAAAATGAAAATGTTTCAGGCCGGCAGTACTGAGAGTCACCATAGTGATTCAATGTAAATTTAGAAAAAGAGCACTGCTGCAATTGTCGCTATATGAACATATCAGGGGAAATCTATGTTGGCTTGATAGTAACAGTTAATTATATTTCACATAAATGTGTAACAAAACTTTTCACCAAGAAAGATCCCAAAGAGCTTCAGATATGTGTATTCTGCCACTGAAATGTACACATTTCTGGCCTAGGGGGCTCCAGCCTCCAGTTTACAGCACCCTGTGGTTTTTTTTTTTTTACACAGCCTTATTCATTCTGATATTTTAACAGGCATCCTAAATGAATCTAGCAATAACTAATAACTAGGTGACTTTGTTTGAAGCTGTTGGTTGTTGGTATTGATAAAAGGAAAATTGTAAGTAAAATATTTTTGAAGATGAGATGCTCTTCTGGAAGCCTTATTTTGTATGCTTTTAGAAAGTTTGTTTCATGTTACCTAAACGCAGAGTTGCTCTTCTAGCATATGCCACATATAAGGGTCTGTAATGCCTTGTGTGTGTGGAGGAAACAGCTACCATAATTTTAGGCATCCTGGAAACTAGTAAGTTTCATAAAAAGAAAAGGAGTACTTGTGGCACCTTAGAGACTAACAAATTTATTTGAGCATAAGCTTTCGTGAGCTACAGCTCACTTCATCGGATGCATTTGGTGGAAAATACAGAGGGGAGATTGATATACACACACACACACACACACACACACAGAACATGAAACAATGGGTTTATCATACACACTGTAAGGAGAGTGATCACTTAAGATAAGCCATCACCAGCAGCAGGGGGGGGAAAGGAGGAAAACCTTTCATGGTGACAAGCAAGGTAGGCTATTTCCAGTAGTTAACAAGAATATCTGAAAAAAGAAAAGGAGTACTTGTGGCACCTTAGAGACTAACAAATTTATTAGAGCATAAGCTTTCGTGAGTTACAGCTCACTTCATCGGATGCATGAAGACTGGGAATGGATGAGTCATTACACAAAGTAAAACTATTTCCCCATGTTATTTCTCTCCCCCACCCCACTCCACCCCACCTCACCCCCCACTGTTCCTCAGATATTCTTGTTAACTGCTGGAAATAGCCTATCTTGCTTGTCACCATGAAAGGTTTTCCTCCTTCCCCCCCCTGCTGGTGGTGATGGCTTACCTTAAGTGATCACTCTCCTTACAATGTATCTGATAAACCCATTGTTTCATGTTCTCTGTGTGTGTATATCAATCTCCCCTCTGTATTTTCCACCAAATGCATCCGATGAAGTGAGCTGTAGCTCACGAAAGCTTATGCTCAAATAAATTTGTTAGTCTCTAAGGTGCCACAAGTACTCCTTTTCTTTTTGCGAATATAGACTAACATGGCTGCTACTCTGAAACTAGTAAGTTTCATGATGCTTTAATCAGGACATCATTATAAAACTTAAAACAGTGTCCCCGTTTTGATCATTAATATGGCAGTGATATGAACAGTGTGAAGAGAACCTGTGCATGCTCTCTACACATCCTGATTCCTAAAAATCAATGAAGTAAAACTAGTGGCATTAGAGACCAAGATTGATTTGTAACATAAATCTTAACTGCTGTCAGCCAGAATAACAGAAACTGACATCTTAGCTTTGGGCAACAGAATAGATGGAGAGTTGCTAAATCACTTCTGTTTCGTCCTGTCATGATCCAGAAGTGCAGCCAGTCAAGGTTTCACAGTGAAAATGTGAGGTTCCGTAGCTGCTAGTACCAATTGTGGAATGAAGAAAACCTCCAAATGCTGCAGGGCATGCCAGGTTGACTTCAATGACAACCCTGCACAATCATTTGAAAGGAGAATTTCGTCCATCGGAGTGTTGGTCTTCAATTTAACTAGAAATGTAGATTGATATTTTAAATTATAAATAAAATTCTACTCAAGGATATAAAATAGTTTGACCAAGTACAATTTTTATTTTTGTTGAGTTTAATGTCCATGCAGGTGAGAGATTTTAGATGAGGGCAGAGCATACATTAAGTCTTGCACACTACTGCCTTTAAAAGCCTAAATCTTATTAGCAAACCTTATTTAACATTAATCATAACTTAAGGGATTGTCCTTAACTAATACAGTTTAAGTGCATTATTTTGGAAACTGAACTTTCCTTTTGTGACGCTGAGATTTCTTGTTCATTCCAGTGATAGAAATGGGGCTTGTTTTCGTTGCCAGAGCCAAGGGATTAATTTAGAAGTAGTCAGGCTGTTTTAAATTTTTTAAAAATTATTTGAGATAAAGAAACTAAAGAGATTTGACTGGCAAAAAGGAATTGCTATCCACATGAGATTTATGGTTTTCATTCACCCCCAAATCACATGGTAACTGTGAACAGTAGAAGGTCTAAATTCTAGAAGATGAATAGCTATAGATTTTACAAAGTCACAGAAAAGCATGTAGTACATAGGCTGAAAGAGAATGGCATGTTGATATCAGTAATTTTGATTCTTCTATATTCTGAAACCTTGCTAAACTAATAATCAAAAATGATCTGTCTATATTCATTTGATGATTAAAATGATTGATCAGTGAGTTTCATGAGTATTACAGGATTTATCTATCCTTTCATCCAAAACATATTTTGAATTAAACTAGAATGGAAAATCTATAAACCTTTCCCCAACCCACCAAAGCAAAAATAAAGCAACTTTTATGTATAGTCTATTCTATAAAATAGATACCACAGAACATAAAGTACTTGACATTTCTATACAGTATCTTTCAAGTTACATTTTCAAATTCCACCACCACAGATTTTTGTCTGTCCTCTTCCGTTGTTTTTCAGTGGATCAAGTAGTGTGATATTTTTCCACTTCTTAGCAAACAAGTAATTACATAAGGGCCAGCATTTTCCCTTCCTACCTAGTCTTTTGTTGTTTTGCTGCCTTGCCTGGGAAGTGCAAAACCCGTATCTCAACCTTCTGCTTTATTTTTCCTTCCCAGAAGCAGTCACCTCTCTCCGCCACTTTCCTAGCTGTGCATAAAATTATTTACAAATAGGAATTCACAAAGTCTGTACTTTCTCCTCCCAATGGTGTGACTTGAATGAAATGTAAACTTCTTTATTTAAGCCCTATGCATCTTGATTAAATTCTGACTTTTGAAGTTAACTGTTAGGAGCTGCTTCAACTGCCATGCTTTTCCTCCTCACAAACTTGATAGGTATGTAATTCAGTGTAATTTTGTTGCATAAATTAGGGGGCTATGCCATAGTGTACAAGGAGCCATAATAACAGGCAATATGCTGATCTCAATTGCACTGATGTGCACCTGAAGTAATTCCACTGACATCAGTGGAGTTATTCTAGATCCACATTGATGCCACTGAGATCAGAACCTTGCCTAGTATGTCAAATTATATGCCTAAGCCTATGTGATGCAGTGGCACATTGTAGAAACAATTGATTTATTTTAAAATACTCTTTTGAAATGCTTTGTTATCCTATTACTACAAATCAAATTACTGGGAGACAGTGACAAATCCACCATTTCATTCTGTCTGAAATCTGCTGCCTCAGTGTAGCTAGTATCAGGAGTGCCGAGCCCACTGTCCTTGAATTAACAATATGCCCTTTTATTCATTCAGGGGATGAGAGTCTCTCAGCTCCCATCACATATTTCCCATCAAAATTATGGCCATGCATCACTTTTTGGATATTATATATTAAACTAGAGAACATTGTTTAATTCTTCAATATTATAAAAAGCAGATAAAAGGTAGAACAGTTCAGAAAGAGAATTATAGAAGTTAACAGTAGTAGATGTGTTACTGTTAGAATGTCTAAATCATAACAAAAGCAAGAAACTGAAATATATACATATAAATATATTTAGCTTTAAATAAACATTTAAATATGAGGGATGAAATCTTGGGCTCATTGAAGTCAATATTAAAACTTTCACTGACTTCAATAGGGCCAAGTTTTTGTCCAATATCATTTGCAGATCATGTGCCAATATGCATCTCACTGGATGACAGAACTCTCCTGTTGAAGTGAGCTGTAGCTCACGAAAGCTTACGCTCAAATAAATTTGTTGGTCTCTAAGGTGCCACAAGTCCTCCTTTTCTTTTTGCGGATACAGACTAACACGGCTGCTACTCTGAGAACTCTCCTGAATACTTGCTAACAGCCCTTGCTGCCCAATGAACTTTCTTCCTACCCCTTTTTGGGGAGAAAACATCAGCCCTAACATTCTTTTGTCTCTTATTTTGATTTATTACTTTTGATCCTCTTCCTCTGTGGGGACTATTAGAAACAAAGTGCTATACTCTATACAAACCCAAAAGAAGGCATGGTCCCTGTCTGGAAAAGCTTGTTGTGTGGAAAAAAAAAACAGACAAAGGGTAGGGAAAAGAGGTGCAATATACAAGTACATTTTGTTGTAATTTATTCTTTAATTAGACTTCTTTGCATTCCCTCATATATGGGGTTGGGAAGGAATTTTCCTCCAGGGCAGATTAGAAGAGGCCCTGGAGGTTTTTCGCCTTCCTCTGTAGCATGTGGTACGGGTCACTTGATGAAGGATTCTCTGCTCCTTGAAGTCATTAAACCACTATTTGAGAACTTCAATAGCTCAGACATAGGTGAGGTTTTTCACAGGAGTGGGTGGGTGAGATTCTGTGGCCTGCGTTGTGCAGGAGGTCAGACTAGATGATCAGAATGGTCCTTTCTGACCTTAGTATCTATGAATGGCTCTATTGTAGTATAAAGTTCCTCTTTGTGGAAAAACACACATTATATGAGCTACTCAGGATTTTTCACTGCTCTGAGAACTGCTTAATTGCTTAGCAAACTGAGTACTTTAGAATTTTGACAATCATGAGTAGTGAGAAACTGGTGAGGACATTGTTAATCAGTATGTAAAAGCAGTGGTCCAAAATGAAGTAAAACCTTGGCTCCTTCTTGAAGGGCAGGTTGATTATAGTGATTTCTGTTAACTTTTTTTTTGTTTTCTGATGGGAACATAGACTATTCTTCAATATGCCAATCTACTGTAAGGACACTCATCTTTTCATCTGTAAAGACCACAATTTCTGGTAAAATGCTCTTTGTAGACTTTTTTCTTGTAACTATCCCATCAAACTCTAAATGAAGTATACAGTGCATGTTTTGATGTTAATGGCTGTAAAATATTACCTGGAAGTAAGGAATATTCCTGAGTTTGTAATGGGTACACTACAATTAGTATCCTATTCCAGGATCAGCTTAAATGGTGCTCATTTGCAAAGTCAACTATTCTGGCCTCAGCCCAGGCAGCTAATTTTGCTCTCAAAGCAAGTTTTTGGACTTTTGTTCCTTCCTGTTATTGTTACTTAGCTGCCTTTTTATATTGAAGAGTCACTTTGCAGCCAGTAATTCTTCCAGATGCGCCCCCTCCAACCCCGCCAACCAGGGTGGGACATAATTTGTGGAGCAACTGCAATGCTGAGTCTAAATTTTAATTAATATCCATCCTTATAATTTCTATATCTGTACGTATCCTGCCAGTCCTCACAAAACAGTTGTCATTCTGTCTGGAGTAGCTCACAACTGTGATTGCCTACCTCAGCAGACTGTCAGAAAACAGGGCAGACACAGCAAACTGGTGATGTGTTCTATAATTAGATTTCACCAAGCCAGTAACAAATGGGAACTCCTGAATCACTATGCCAGTCTTACCATAGATTTACAGACAGTTCCCTCAGTTATGTCTGTACTACGAAATTAGATCGAATTATAGAAGTCGATTTTTTAGAAATCGATTTTATATAGTCGATTGTGTTTCCCCACTTAAGACCATTAAGTCAGTGGAGTGCGTCGACAGTACCGAGGCTAGCATCTACTTCCGGAGCGTTGCACTGTGGGTAGCTATCCCACAGTTCCGGCAATAGCCACTGCCCATTGGAATTTTGGGTTGAGATCCCAATGCCAGATGGGGCAAAAAACATTGTCGCAGGTGGTTCTGGGTACATGTCATCAGGCGCCCCCCCCCGGTAAAAGCAATGGCAGACAATTGTTTCATGCCTTTTTCCTGGGTTACCAGTGCAGACGCCATACCATGTCAAGCATGGTGCCCGCTCAGCTCACGTTTCCTGGGTGCTCTTGGCCAGCCTCAGTGAGGCCTGGGCAGACATGGGTGCTCCTGGCAGACCTCGGTGAGGTCTGTCAGGGGTGCCTGGACATAAATGGGAGTGACTCACGTCATTCTCTTCTTTAAGTTTTGTCTAATGGAGATTCAGTCCTGCCTGGAATATTGGCAGTGGTTTGAGCATTGGCCTGCTAAACCCAGGGTTGTGAGTTCAATCCTTGAGGAGGTTCATCCTTGAGGAGCACCGCGAGCACCCAGGAGACAATGACAGCTAGCAGTCATACTGCACCATCTGCTGCCAGCCTACCCCTTGCTCCCCCCTCCCTCCCTCGGTGAAAGCAACGGCTGACAATTGTTTCGTGCCTTTTTCTGTCCTGGTGCCATATTTCTGTCAGCATCGTCATCCACCCACCGCTTCCACTACCACTCTGCTCTCCTGCAGATGCCATACCACGGCAAGCATGGAGCCCGCTCAGATCACCGCAGCAGTTATGACCGTTCTAAACATCATGCACATTATCCAGCAATATATAAAGAACCAGAAACAGAACCTGCAAAAGCAGGCGAGTGGGCCATGGCAGCGCGGTGAGGAGAGTGATGAGGACATGGATACAGATTTCTCTCCAAGTACAGGCCCCGGCAACCTGGACTTCATGGTGGTAATGGGGCAGGTTCATGCTGTGGAACGCCGATTCTGGGCCTGGGAACCAAGCACAGACTAGTGGGACCGCATAGTGTTGCAGGTCTGAGATGATTCCCAATGCATGCGTAAGGGCACTTTCATGGAACTTTTTGACTTGCTTTCCCCTGCCCTGAAATGCCAGAATACCAAGGTCAAAGCAGCCCTCACAGTTCAAAAGCAAGTGGCGATAGCCCTCTGGAAGCTTGCAACGCCAGACAGCTACCAGTCAGTCGGGAATCAATTTGGAGTGGGCAAATCTAGTGTGGGGGCTGCTGTGATCTAAGTAGCCAACGGAATCACTGAGATGCTGCTACCAAGGATAGTGACTCTGGGAAATGTGCAGGTCATAGTGGATGGCTTTGCTGCAATGGGACTCCCTAACTGTGGTAGGGTGATAGACGGAACCCATATCCTATCTTGGCACCAGAGCACCAAGGCAGCGAGTACATAAACCACAAGGGTTACTTTTCAATGGTGCTGCAAGCACTGGTGGATCACAAGGGACATTTCACCAACATCAACATGGGATGGCCGGGAAAGGTAGATGACGCTCGCATCTTTAGGAACTCTGGTCTGTGGAAACGGCTGCAGCAAGGGACTTACTTCCCAGACCTGAAAATAACTGTTGGGGATGTTGAAATGCCTATAGTTATCCTTGGGGACCCAGCCTTCCCCTTAATGCCATGGCTCATGAAGCCATACAGAGGCAGCCTGGGCAGTAGTCAGGAGCTGTTCAACTATAGGCTGAGCAAGTGCAGAATGGTGGTAGAATGTGCATGTGGGCGTTTAAAAGCGTGCTGGTGCAGTTTACTGACTCGGTTAGAGCTCAGCAAAACCAATATTCCCATTGTTATTGCTGCTTACTGTGCGCTCCATGATATCTTTGAGAGTAAGGGGGAGACTTTTATGGAGGGATGAGAGTTTGAGGCAAATTGCCTGGCCGCTGATTACGTGCAGCCAGACACCAGGGCGGTTAGAGTACAGGAGGGCATGGTGCGTATCAGAGAATCTTTGAAAACCAGTTTCATGACTGGCCAGGCTATGGTATGAAAGTTCTGTTTGTTTTTCCTTGATGAAAACCCCTGCACCTTGGTTCACACCACTTCCCTGTAAGCTAACTACCCTCCCCTCCCCACTTCAATCACCACTTGCAGAGGCAATAAAGTCATTGTTGCTTCAAACTCATGCATTCTTTATTAATTCATCAAACAAATAGGGGGATAAACTGTCAAGGTAGCCCGGGAGGGGTAGGGGAGGAGGGAAGGACAAGGCCACACTGCACTTTAAAACTTATTGAATGCCAGCTTTCTGTTGCTTGGGCAGTTCTCTGGGGTGGAGTGGTTGGGTTCTCGGAGGCTGTGTTCTGGGTGCCTGGGTGCGGAGGCTAAGGAACTTGGAGAGGAGGGCGGTTGGTTACACAGGGGCTGTAGCAGGGGTCTGTGCTCATGCTGCCTTTCCTGCATCTCAACCATATGCCGGAGCATATCACTTTGATTCTCCAGTAGCCTCAGCATTGACTCCTGCCTTCTGTCAGTAAGGTGACGCCACCTATCATCTTCAACCTGCCACCTGTCCTCGCGTTCATGTTGTGCTTTCCTGGACTCTAACATTGTCTGCCTCTATGCATTCTGCTGGGCTCTTTCAGTTTGGGAGGACTGCATGAGCTCAGAGAACGTTTAATCGCGAGTGCATTTTTTTTACCTTCTAATCTTCGCTAGCCTCTGGGAAGGAGATGATAGTGTGAATGTTGAAACATTTGCGGCTGTGGGAGGAAAAAAAAAGAGAGTAGTAGACACCTTTTAAAGAACAGTGGGTAGACTCTTTCAGGGTGAACCTTGCTATTAACATTACATAGCACATGTGCGTTCGGTACAAGGTTGTATTTTGCCTCTTATATTGAGGGTCTGCCGGTTTGGTGTGAGAGATCACACACACACAGGGCTGGCAGGCAACAGAATTCGGCTTGCAGGCAGACATGGTAAGCCACTGTCTTTTGGATTTTTAACCTTCATAACATGTGGGAATGGTTTCAAACAGCAGCGCCCTCATTTCCCATACCAAACAGCCGTGGCGTTGGCCATTTAAAATGGGTTGGCAATTTAAAAGGAGGGGCTGCAGTTTTCAGGTTAACATGCTGCACAAACCCAACTAACCCCCTCTGCCCCCCGCCACACACAATTCTCTGGGATGATCGCTTCACCCCTCCCCCCCCACCATGTGGCTAACAGCGGGGAAGATTTCTGTTCAGCCACAGGCAAACAGCCCAGCAGGAACAGCCACTCTAAATGTCCCCTTAATAAAATTCCCCAACTTCAACCATGAATGATATCACTCTCCTGAGGATAACACAGAGAGATAAAGAACAGATGTTGCTTGAATGCCAGCAAACACCGGGACCATATGCTGCCATGCCTTGTTATGCAATGACTCCAGACTACGTGCTGCTGGCCTGGCGTGGTAAAGTGTCCTACCATTGAAGATGGAATAAGGCTGCCCTCCCCAAAAACCTTTTGCAAAGGCTTTGGGAGTACATCCAGGAGAGCTTTATGGAGATGGCCCTGGAGGATTTCCGCTCCATCACCAGACATGTTAACAGACTTTTCCAGTAGCTGTACTGGCTGCAAATTAATCATTAATCATACTTGCTTTTAAACCATGTATTATATTTACAAAGGTACACTCATCAGAGGTCCCTTCTCCGCCTGGCGGGTCCAGGAGCCCACCTTGGGTGGGTTCGGGGGGTACTGGCTCCAGGTCCAGGGTGAGAAACAGTTCCTGGCTCTTGGGGAAAACTATTTCTCCGCTTGCTTAATGTGCACTATCTTCAACCTCCTCCTCCTCCTCGTCCCCAAAATGTGCATCCCTGTTGTACGATAATCCATTGACTGAGTCAAAGCACAGGGGTGGGTTAGTGGTGGTTGTACCCCCTCCCCCCCACCTCCAGCTTTGAAAGTATCTTCTCTCCTCATTGGTCATTTTGGTCAAATGCCAGCGAGGTTATCTTAGCTTCTTAACCCTTTACAGGTGAAAGGGTTTTGCCTCTGGCCAGGAGGGATTTTATAGCACTGTATACAGAAAGGTGGGTACCCTTCCCTTTATTTTTATGATACTAGCACATTTTGGATACTACCACACTAAGTCAAATTATTAGGATACAATTTTAAAGCTAACAGTATAAAACAAAGATAGAGAATATTATATACGTGATATTCAAATGAAAATGTTATAGAAGTAACAGTAGGAAACAATGGTATATTTATAAAGAAATCCTTAGGAAGGAACAGTGTATACTCCGTGTGTTTTCCCAACTGCTCTAAAGCTTAGAAATGGTGGGTCTTACGAGAGAAAAAAGAAAAGAAGATACTAGTAGTAGAAAATAATATACTGAGGAGAATGGCAGACGGAGCGTGCATGGAAGAAAGTAAAGGGAAAATGAACTTAGGACTCAGCGGTAGACAGGCTGGAGAATTCACATTTGTTGTGAATTGGACATGTGATAAGAATGGAAGAACAGCCAGCAAAGAAAATGTGGAAGGAAGAAGACAGCAAGAAGTCATGTGGAAGACTGAAGATACAATGGAAAAAGTCTGTCAGAAGTTTGCAAAGGACTGGAACTCGGACCTATGAGCTGGAAGGAGTGACAAAGAAATGTGGCCACCTCTAACCCAGTGTAAACAGGAAAAGGAGTTGAGAAGTAAAGTGAAATCGTTGGAAAGGAGGTGTGTATGTATGAGAGAGAGAGAGAGAGCGAGAGCCATCTGTCAGAACTTGCATGAGAGATAGAAGTTTTGCAACTGCAATGAGGTCTTAAAAAATTTCTGTTCATGATTAAATATTATTTCCATAATAAAGCTGGCATTAAAATTTCAATTTTCAAAGAAGCAAGGGATCCTGAGGCAAAGAGTCCCCTGTACCATTTAAAAAAGTTTCTTTATATTATCCAAGCTATAATCTTGGATAACCTTTATAATCTTTAGCCATACTGAAGTCCATTACTCCATCTTATATTTGTCTATAATCATGCAAATCTAATTCCTTCAGAGTCCCACAACAGATCATTCTCTCAAGAATTGTATCATTTCAGTTGATCCTCTGAACAAGAGTAACCCAACATGAATCCTAAAATTACAACCAAAATATGGAAAAGAATAAAGCACTTAAATGACAACTACTTGCCTGATTATACTGTTTTAAGGAAAACCACCAGCATAGTGGGGACAAAAATTACAACTGTACAAACAAAGGTAAAATTACTGCACAATACATTTATCTTGTTTTGGTTGAGTGAATATATTATTTGAATTGCATTTTCTACAGATGTATATACCGCAAACTTCACCTTAAAAAATTTGATTTTAAAACTTTTATAGGCATTTTAAGCAATAGATTACAATATCCAAAATAACTGAACTGATGGATGGCTGGATCTGTTACTTCTGGTATTACAGTCCCATCAGTGAGTTTCTGATAGACTTTAAGGGACTAGGTTTGTGAGGACTGTCTGGATACATACCAATATAGAATTTATAACAATGGATGTTAATTAAAATTTAAGAATGACATGACACTGGCAGACGAGGTCATGCTAGAGTGTATTCAGATCAATTCACTTGTGTTTTACTATAGATCAAACCGGTTGTTAAATGTTTAAGTGTAGTGGGTGTTAAAACTTCATAAAACTAATGGGATGTCATGTGCATTGTTTTCTCTTATGTATATCCTGTTTTGAGCAGTAGCAAACAGTAACATTGTAAATATCCCTATAACTAAATAACTCAACAGACATCAAAGAAGCCTTGTGAAATGCTAATGAAGGACTTTATCAGAAAGTGTTAATTCCAAAGAACATGGCCATGTGTGTGATGACTAGAGGTCAAAGACTCAAAGTGCTTCCTCACTCATAGTCTTCAAAGCAAAAGCCCACATTGGTAGAGACTGTCAGCTTGTTTTCTGTGAGAAGAAGCTATAAAAAAGGATTCAAAGAAAGATCCTTCATATCTGGACTGTTTGGATTCTTATAGGGAAGTGTACCAGATGAAAAGCAGAAATCCCCAAACAGACAGACAATTTGGGCACTCTGAAAATACTTTCGGGAAACTGGCAGTTTACTACATCACTGCCATCATTTGAAGTTACAAACTGTGATTCACCTGTACATATTTTACCTGCTTTAATCTCTCAATAACTCTCATTTCCTTTTCTTAGTTAGTAAACCTTTTGTTAGTTTACTGTAGAATCGGCTGCCAGCATTGTCTTTGGTATAAGATCTGGAATAACAATTGATCTGGAGGAAGTGACCAGTCTTTTGCTACTGGGAGTAACCTGATATGGTGTGATTTTTGGTTTAAATGACTATTAGCACAAAATCCAGTATGCTTGGATGGCAAGATAGACTGGAGAGTCTGAGCCCTGGTCTACACTACAAATTTAGGTCGAATTTAGCAGCATTAGATTGATTTAACCCTGCACCTGTCCACATGACGAAGCCATTTACTTCGACTTAAAGGGCTCTTAAAAATCAATTTCTGTACTCCTCCCCCGAGAGAGAATTAGTACTGAAATCGACCTTGCTGGGTCGAATTTGGGGTAATGTGGTCGCAATTAGACGGTATTGGCCTCCGGGAACTATCTCAGAGTGCTCCTTTGTGACCGATCTGGACAGCACTCTCAATTCAGATGCACTGGCCAGGTAGACAGGAAAAGGCCCGCAAACTTTTGAATTTCATTTCCTGTTTGGCCAGCGTGGCAAGCTGCAGGTGAGCGCAGATCTCATCAGCAGAGGTGACCAAGATGGAGTCCCAGAATCCCAAAAGAGCTCCAGCGTGGACCGAACGGGAGGTACGGGGTCTGATCGCTGTATGGGGAGACGAATCTGTGCTATCACAACTCTGTTCCAAAAGACAAAATGCCCAAACATTTGAAAAAATCTCCAATGACATGAAGGACAGAGGCTATAACAGGGACCTGTAGCAGTGCCACATGAAACTTAAGGAGCTCAGGCAAGCCTACTAAAAAAACAGAGGAAAACAGCTGCTCAGGGTCAGAGCCCCAGACATGCCACTTCCAGGTCAGGTTATCCTGAGTGCATACCGAGCTGGTCCAGAGCTTTGTTCAATCAAGACTCTAACAGGATGAGAAACTTTGGAGATGGCTAGGACATCAGATAGGAAGATGGAGAGGCAGGAATAACCAGCAACCTGATTTGATTGGCAGTTTGTATTGAGAAATGATTGACTTTAGTGAATCTTCTGTGCAGCCTGGCTTTTTTCTTACACTTTTTATTTGAACTCTTCCCAGTATGCTAAAGTTGCTAAGGATTCATAATGGTAAAAAAATCAAATAACAAAAATAAACTGTGTACAACATATATTGCATAACCTAATGCTTGTGTTCAGAACTAATTAGTGTATAATTGCTGTTTGGTCTAGGAACTGACGCAAGTGGCTTTAAAAATATCCCAATTCTGAAGGAGTGTGGGTATTTCCCCTGGAAATCATTGTGATCTGGGATTTTCTTTCACTCACACTCACACTCACTAGTATTGCCAACTGTCTAATCACACAAACCTCAAAACCCTTGCCCTATCCTGCCCCTTAACCCCAAGTCTCTGCCCCGGCTGTGCCCCTTCTCTGAGGCCCCACCCTGCTCACTCCATCCTTCCTACCTCTGTTGCTTGCTCTCCCCCCCATCACTCACTAGGCTGGGGCAGAGGGGGGGGCTGTGGGCTCTGGGCTGGGACTGAGGGGTTCGCAGTGTTGGAGGGGGCTTTGGGCTGAGCCTGGGGCAGAGGGTTGGGATGTAGCAGTGGATGCATGGTGCAAGCTCTGGGAAGGAGTTTGGGTGCTGAAGGGGGATCCGGGCTGAGATAGGGGGTTGGGGTGCAGGAGGGGGTGTGGAGTGCAGGCTCTGGGAAGGAGTATGGGTGCGGGAAAACGTTCAGGGCTGGGGCATGTGGAGGGGGTGAGAGGTGCAGGCTCTGGCCAGGAGACACTTACCTTGGGTGACTGGCATGTCCATGCGGTCTCTGGAGGGAGGGGATAAGGGGTTCTGTGCTCTGCCTGTGCCTGCAGGCACTGCCCCTGCAGCTCCCTTTGGCTGCAGTTCCCGGCCAATGGGAGCTGCAGATTTGGAGCTGGGGGGGAGGCAGTGCGCGGAGACCCCCCTTTCACTCCCCAGGGGGTTGCAGGGACATATCGGCTGCTCCTGGGAGCAGTGCAGAGCCAGGGCAGGTAGGGAAAATCCCTTAGCCCCGCTGCGCCGTTGTGGCACCTTAGAGACTAACAAATTTATTTGAGCATAAGCTTTCGTGAGCTGTAGCCTTAGTCTCTAAGGTGCCACAAGTACTCCTTTTCTTTTTTGCGAATACAGACTAACACGGCTGCTACTCTGAAAGCTGCACCGTTGGACTCTTATCGACCTAAAATCTGTTTGGCCTCAGTAGTCCCCAGGAGATAGATCCTGATTCCGGAAGGGCTGGCAACTCTTAACACATGCGCACATTCACACACAATGCTTTATCAGACATATGTGTGTGTATTACCATTTCTGATAAAACATCACAGGATAGATTTTTTTTCAACACTCATGTCTACTTGCGTATGCTGAATAATGTGTGAGCCCCTTCATGCCTGTGCCCTAGGTAGGTGTAACACCTCTGCGTTAATGCTTGTTTGCACTCTTAGAGTAATCTAAAACCTGTGACTGTTCAAGTATTAGATTTTTTTTTAGCAAGTACGAGCACTTGCGCAGAGCATGTATGAGTCTCAGGTACATGCCAATTTTGTATGTGCAAAAGTGGAGTCCAGGTAGAGCACTGACTGAAAATTCCTATTAACCTAGTTTACTTTTGTGGATAAACTAACATGGGGGAGGAGGACATCATAGCATAGAGATTACTTAATTACATGGCTGAGGAGTATCTAGATCTTGCTGAGGTTCATAGCTAAGTCATGCTATATTGGTGAGATTAATTATCTCCTACCTCAAAGTACGGTAAGACAAGTGAATACAGGATGGGGCTTGTAACATGTAAAAGGTCCATTGATTATGGCATTTATTCAAATCAAACCAATTAGCAAAAGCTGCATATTTAAATTTGTGATCTGAGCTACATGTATAACATTTAAGATGTAAAAAGAAAAGGAGTACTTGTGGCACCTTAGAGACTAACAAATTTATTAGAGCATAAGCTTTCGTGAGCTACAGCTCACTTCATTGGATGCATTTGGTGGAAAAAACAGGAGAGATTTATACACACACACACACACACACACACACACACACACACACACACACAGAACATGAAACAATGGGTTTATCATACACACTGTAAGGAGAGTGATCACTTAAGATAAGCCATCACCAGCAGCAGGGGGGGGAAAGGAGGAAAACCTTTCATGGTGACAAGCAAGGTAGGCTAATTCCAGCAGTTAACAAGAATATCAGAGGAACAGTGGGGGGTGGGGTGGGAGGGAGAAATACCATGGGGAAATAGTTTTACTTTGTGTAATGACTCATCCATTCCCAGTCTCTATTCAAGCCTAAGTCAATTGTATCCAGTTTGCAAATTAATTCCAATTCAGCAGTCTCTCGTTGGAGTCTGTTTTTGAAGCTTTTTTGTTGAAGGATAGCCACTCTTAGGTCTGTGATCGAGTGACCAGAGAGATTGAAGTGTTCTCCAACTGGTTTTTGAATGTTATAATTCTTGACGTCTGATTTGTGTCCATTCATTCTTTTACGTAGAGACTGTCCAGTTTGGCCAATGTACATGGCAGAGGGGCATTGCTGGCACATGATGGCATATATCACATTGGTAGATGCGCAGGTGAAGGAGCCTCTGATAGTGTGGCTGATGTGATTAGGCCCTATGATGGTATCCCCTGAATAGATATGTGGACAGAGTTGGCAACGGGCTTTGTTGCAAGGATAGGTTCCTGGGTTAGTGGTTCTGTTGTGTGGTGTGTGGTTGCTGGTGAGTATTTGCTTCAGATTGGGGGGCTGTCTGTAAGCAAGGACTGGTCTGTCTCCCAAGATCTGTGAGAGTGATGGGTCGTCCTTCAGGATAGGTTGTAGATCCTTGATGATGCGTTGGAGAGGTTTTAGTTGGGGGCTGAAGGTGATGGCTAGTGGCGTTCTGTTTTCTTTGTTGGGCCTGTCCTGTAGTAGGTGACTTCTGGGTACTCTTCTGGCTCTGTCAATCTGTTTCTTCACTTCAGCAGGTGGGTATTGTAGTTGTAGGAATGCATGATAGAGATCTTGTAGGTGTTTGTCTCTGTCTGAGGGATTGGAGCAAATGCGGTTATATCGTAGCGCTTGGCTGTAGACAATGGATCGAGTGGTATGATCTGGATGAAAGCTAGAGGCATGTAGGTAGGAATAGCGGTCAGTAGGTTTCCGATATGGGGTGGTGTTTATGTGATCATCGCTTATTAGCACCGTAGTGTCCAGGTAGTGGATCTCTTTTGTGGACTGGTCCAGGCTGAGGTTGATGGTGGGATGGAAATTGTTGAAATCATGGTGGAATTCCTCAAGAGCTTCTTTTCCATGGGTCCAGATGATGAAGATGTCATCAATGTAGCGCAAGTAGAGTAGGAGCATTAGGGGACGAGAGCTGAGGAAGCGTTGTTCTAAGTCAGGTGGCTAGGTGCCTGTTTTTTGACAGGAAAGTCTGCTTAAAAAGGGGACCTGACAATGTCCAGTCAGATCTACTGAGTGGACACCTAAAGTCTGGTTACTGCAAGCGGGGGAGGCACTGGGTCATCATATGTGCCAGCCCCTACTCAGCCAGCGCTGCATCCTTCCTTCATCAGGCAGCTGCAGCTCCCAGCCCCGGCTCTGCAGGCCAGTCCCTCTGGACCCGGGCGGGGGGTGGGAGGGAGGGCAGAAGCAGTGAACAAAGGGTGGGAGAGGGGCAGAGGAGTGGATGGAGGTGGGCCTTGGGGGAAGAGGTGGGGCAGGGTTGGGGCTTTGGGGGATAGAGGCAAGGCAGGGGAGGTTTCGGCACTCCTGCTAAAGTGTACGGTTTTTAAATATTACCAGGTTGGCAACTCTATTATGATGAATGAGTAATAAACTCTTTAATTTGTTATATTAAAATAACAGATGTTAGCACTGTAGGACATTTATCTTAATTAGATTATTGTATGCTGTACAATTAAGACACAAGGACTAAATTTTTCATTTAAAATAAGAAATAATCTGAGTCTAGTATTGGGTGAAATCTGTCCAGAGAAATGAAATTGAATGTCAAATACCTATTTTTAAATTAGAGCTGTTGAGCATGTGCTACGAATAAATCAAAGTACTCACACATTTCAGAAAAGTAATACTCAAATCATTGGCTCTAGGGGAGAGTAGTAAAGCAAGGGAGAAAGTGAAGAAATTTGATTTGCCATTGTTGCTTCAGATGGCTGTGTGAAGAAGTGCTATCTTAACTCTGTGCATGGAAGCATTAAAACTGTGAGCTGCTGCTAAAGTCCTAGCATAATAGCTTTAAGCAGACTTAGAAGCATACTGAACCATCTAGTGAAATTTTGTGATATTAGAGTTGACTGTCTCTGACAAATGGTTTCTGCTAACTGTGGTATTTATGCACTACATGTGGAATTTAACAAACATGGAGAATGCACACAAGGCCCTCTGCTGCTAATGATTGTAGCAATGGTGTTCTGCTCTGGGCAGGAAGGGGTCTATGCACAGACCTAAGAGGCCCGCATAAAAGAAGCTGTGCGGGCCTATTGGAACTATATTGTGGATCCAGTAGCCCTGGGAGAAGGCAGGCACAGGAAGCTTATGGATCCAGTGCCTTGAAATCACCTGCGTGGCAGGTGCTGAGGAGCTGTGGCTTTTATTGCAATCCATAGGCAGTAAATACTGACTAGTGGTATAGATATTTTTCCACCCTGTAACTTGACCATTCACTGGAGGGTGAATTTCTCCAAATCACTGTAGACTTTTCCCCTATGGAGCCCAGTTGTTGTTCAGGTGGTTGTGCATGTCTATGAATTTCACCTTAGATTATTGACTTGAATAAGATTTTCACACTTAGCATTTCTGGTTTGTTGTTTATAAATTAGCATCAAAGCACCAAAGTGAACATCTTTTGTAGTGAATTGACTATCCTGACTATCTTTACCTAATCTGTAACCTGGAAAGCAGTGATTCATAAAAGGATGTAGGGGTCATAGTGGACAAGCAACTCAATTTAAACTTCCAGTACGACATTGTGGCAAAAATGTGTTCCTTGGATGTATAAACAGGAAGGTGTTTTTACCTTTTATATGGCATTAATGAGAATGATCTTGGAATACTTCATCAAGTTCTGGTGCCCCCATTTTAAAACAGATACTGAAAAATTCAAGAGGATGCAGAAAAAAGCCATAAAAATGATTTCAAGTCTGGAGAAAATGCCTTACAGTGATAGGCTTAAGGATCTCCGTCTGTTTAGCTTATCAGAAAGAAGATTGAGAGGTGATTTTTATTACAGTGTACGAGTACCTTCGTGGGGAGAGAATATTGGGTATTAAAGGACTCTAATGTAACAGAGAAAAAGGCGTAACAAAGACCAATGGCTGGAAGTGGAAGCCAGACAAACTCAAATTAGAAATTAGGAACCTTTTTTAAAAAAAAAAAAAAAAATGAAGATGATAGACTGTCAAGGGAAGTGATGTATTTCCCATTTCTTGGCATCTTCAAGTCAAGACCAGATGCTTTAGCCAGACAGTTGTGCTTTAGTTAAACACAAATTATTGGGCTGAATACAGGGATAACGGGGTAAAAGTTCAGGGCCTTGGATATACAGGAGGTTAGACTAGATGATCTAATGAACCCTTCTGGCCTTAAACTCTGAATACTAGAACCTCAGACCTCATGTTATGAGGAGCTCCTGCTTTATGCCTAAAGTAGAGTGTGCCTGACAATGTCCGGTCAGATCTATTGACTGGACACACAAAATTCCTAAATGTCCTACAGCATTTGGGACACACTGGATTCAAAATTGAAGTGGGAAATAGAGAGTGGGACCCTCTAGCTAACTGATTTCAAGCCCGTCTTGAAGATGGCTGTCTCTTGGCTGTGGAGAGAAAGTAGAAGTCACAGTGGTCTTTAATACTATGGATAATGACTATGTAAAAATGGTCCCTTCTTACAGCAAAGCTCTGCTCCCTGTATGCATTGAGAGTAAATTGTTGGATACAGTGGCAACAATACTTTTTTTTACCACCCTGTATCTATTGCAGAGACAACACAATTGGACCCAGTTACTTCTCATGCACCTTCAGTCAAAAGCCAAATTTTGTCCGCATATGTCTTTGCAATCCCATTGAGCACAAATGGGTTGCCTAGGTGTAGCTGATAACAGAATTTTTGACTTGCAGATTTTTTTCTGCGGATGATTTGCCATAAGAGAAGCACCCTGTTTGATTTTTAAACCAGTGTAGGTTTGCAGGGCTGGTGTCAAGGTTTCTTCCCCACTCTGAACTCTAGGATACTGCATGAAAAACCCTCTAAGCTTATTTTTACCAGCTTAGGTTAAAACTTCCCCAAGGAACAAACTATTTTACCTTTTGTCCCTGGACTTTATTGCTGCCACCACCAAGCGTCTAACAAATATAACGGGGAAAGAGCCCACTTGAAAACTTCTTCCTGCCCCAAATCCCCCCAAGCCCTACACCCCCTTTCCTGGGGAAGGCTTGATTAAAAAATCCTCAGCAATTTGCATAGGTGAACACAGACTCAAACCCTTGGCTCTTAAGAACAATAAAAAAGCAATCAGGTCCTTAAAAGAAGAATTTTAATTAAGGAAAAAGTAAAAGAATCACCTCTGTAAAATCAGCATGGTAAATACCTTACAGGGTAATCGGATTCAAAACATAGAGAATCCCTGTAGGCAAAACCTTAAGTTACAAAAAAGACACAAAAACAGGAATCTACATTCCATTCAGCACAACTTATTTTATCAGCCATTTAAACAAAACAGAATCTAATGCATATCTAACTAGATTGCTTATTAACCCTTTACAGGAGTTCTGACCTGCATTCCTGCTTTGGTCCCGGCAAAAGACACACACAGAAAGAGAGAACCCTTTGTTCTCCCTCCCCCCCCTTCAGCTTTGAAAGTATCTATCTTGTCTCCTCATTGGTCATTTTGGTCAGGTGCCAGCGAGGTTGTCTTAGCTTCTTAACCCTTTACAGGTGAAAGGGTTTTTCCTCTGGCCAGGAGGGATTTAAAGGTGTTTACCCTTCCCTTTATATTTATGACAGCTGGCAATTAAAATCTAATAAACTGGGCCAATTTTATATAGAAATCATTGACAGTAAGCTTGGAACTCCATAATACTATTTTAGTCACTTATCAGAGCCAAACCACATTAACATTTTTCCAATATTCATGCTCATTCTTGTAGTTTAAAAAAAATCAAGTTTATTTCTATGCAATTCTCCTACATTTTGTTCAAGCGTAATTTTTTAAATTTAGTCAATTTGAAGACACTGTGATCTACAGTAAAAAGTACTATTGTATCCTGGGTGTTCAGTATAATTTTGTGATTAAGTATTCCTTAGTGGATGCTGTAACCGAGTTGCCTTCCCAGACCTTCATCAGCTACTCTACTCCCTCAGTTTCCCCCTCCACTCCTTCCTACTGTACTCTTCCAGTTCTCTCTCACAACACAAATAGTGTTTCAAACTAAAGTCTAGTATCTGGTTTATTAATATCATTAAATAAAAAGTATGCCTCCTTTTTCCTCTATATCTGGCTCCTATTTGATCTTCCCCAGTCATCCTGGTGTAAGACTTTGACTGCTCTGTTTAACAAGGACTTCTGCTAATCTTGCTTCTGGGCTTGTGCCCCAGCTCCCTCTGTGCTTGCTCCACTGGTTGCGTTCTGAACCCTTAGCTTCTGTTCTTTCAGAGAGAGTCATCCTTCTGCAGTTATCTGTGGAGAGATGCGCAAAAGCTCGCTCCTAGTCCAAGATCTCTTTTTCTGCTGGTCCCAGCGTCTGAAACAGGAAGCTTTGCATCTTGTTTCCTGTCACATGCCTGCTTCGAGTCATGTGCCCTGGGTCTACAGCTGCCAGTCTTACAAGGTGCCAGGGTTCCCGTCCCACTCTGAACTCTAGGTACATATGTGGGGACCCACACGAAAGACCCCCTAAGCTTATTTCTACCAGCTTAGGATAAAACTTCCCCAAGGCAGAAACTTTTTGCCCTTGGAGTGTACGCTGCCACCATGAAGTGATTTAACAAAGAATTAGGGCAAGGACCACTTGGAGTTCCTATTCCCCCAAAATATCCCCCCAAGTCCTTACACTCCCTTTCCTGGGGAGGCTTGAGAATAATATCCTAACCAATTGGTTACAAAGTGATCACAGACCCAAACCCCTGGGTCTTCGGACAATAGAAAAATCAGTCAGGCTCTTAAAAGAAACAGAACTTTATTAGAAACAAAGAAGGTAAAAGAAGCACCTCTGTAAAATTAGGAGGGAAGCTAATCTCACAGGGCTATCTAAATTAAAACACAGGATTTCCCTCTGGGCAAAAACTTTAAAGTTACAAAAAGAATACCAGGAATACACCTTCCTCTAAGCACAGAAAAAATCACAAGCCAAATCAAAAATAAGCTAATGCATTTCCTTGCTAGTACTTACTAATTCTAATGGAGTTGGATTGCTTGCTTTCTTGATCTCTCTCCAGCAAGCACACAGAACAGACAGAGAAAAGCCTTCTCCCCCCAGATTTTAAAGTATCTTGTCCCCCTATTGGTCCTTTTGGTCAGGTTCCAGCCAAGTTACCTGAGCTTCTTAACCCTTTACAGGTAAAAGGATATTGTGTGTCTGTCCAGGAAGGATTTTATAGTACTGTATACAGGAAGGTTGGTACCCTTCCCTTTATATTTATGACACATTTATAAAACCCCTAATAGATATGCTGGGTCACACATGCGCCCAAATGACTAGCGTTCTGTTAGACTCATTTGTCAATAGTTTACCTTCTAAACATCCTCATGTCCAACCTATTTAAAACCAGTCTATTTTTTTCCCATATACCTTTCAAGGTTGTTAAATATAAACCTAATTTTTCATATAGGTGTCTAAAGTTACTTTCACTTGTGTGTGCTAGCAAATTCCTATTAAAGGTGTTTTTGTATTTCCATACAGCAGTGACGATGGTCATATACCTATTTAAATGAACCACACATGATATATTAATATATATTATTTTTGTTTATTTGGATTTATAAACACGTAAATAAGCACCAACTGCATGCCATTGGGGAACCCTTATATATTTCACAATAAAATACATGAATACAAAGAACTGGCGTGCTTACCCTGTTAAGTAAAGGCAAATGAGTATACACCTTCCATAGAAGATATAAAAATCCCTTCCTGAATGCCAGGGGGAAAAAGATGAACCTTTCGTTGTGTCCTGAATGGTTAACAGATTCAGACTTAATATACTCTTACAGGCCCTGATTCAGCAAAATAGTAAGCACATACTTAACGTAAGCATGTGAATAGTCCTACTAATAACAGGTGTACTAATGCACTTAAATACATATTTAATTTCTTTGCTTAATCGAGGCCATATACCTTTTTTCACCATACTAAAGGCTATCTCCAGCTGAACTGTTACATTACTTATACCTTTTTAAAAAGACATTCTGGTAAAATCCCGTAAGTTACTTGAATATTTTATTCAGCTTTATTATTTATTCATTACCTATGTATATGTTGTTCTCCAGTAATTCCTTCAATATGACTTGCAAACAGTTTGCACAGTATAAAAAAAACTAATTAAATGGAACTTTAAGAAACAAAGAAAAAATGCAACCATTTTCAAAGGTGTTTTAAGAATTCCTAAAATTAAACAATGCATAAACGGGAAACTCAAGACATATAAAAAGACTATAAAATACATTGATCGAACCCTGATATGGCTGTTCAATCATTGCCTCTGTAGGAAGCTCATTAACACTTTATTCTAGCCCCATTGATGAAAATGAAGAGACATCAAGTCAACGTACATATGGCAGTAGATGGGAAACAAATGGCAACAAATTCCAGCTACAGTTTTGCAAATGGAATAACCTATAAAAGGATATTACTAGTGAAGATTGCTGCAGTGTTGAAACACAACTTAAAGATATAAGGAGACTTCCTGAAAAATTCTGGAAATACTTTAAAATAGATCAAGGCAGAAATAAACATTTTTCTGAATCACAAGATTCAGTGAACTATAACACTTGGGATATGTATAGAAGCATGAATTCAAATGCTGTAAACAAAAGTACAGACTGAGTTTGAGTAGCACTGCTACTATTGTGCACAAGGGAAAACTAAGAATTTTCATACACAAATTCTTTGCTATTTAATTTGTGTTCTTGTCCCATATCAGTACATTTATAAAAACATATTTTATATTAAGTTTTTGTACCATATGATTTTCATTTACAATAGTATCATTGCTTAAATATTTAGGGTTTATTGTGATGAAAAGGCCAGTTTGCCCTTTTGATTAATCAGGCACTCCGATAACAAAGAATATATTCTAAGGAGAAAATCCGGGGTATACATCTTAAAACATTTAAACTGCCTTCACCAAACAAGGACACTTCACCAAAGAAGTAGATTGCATCATGGAATGGGCAACCTAAATACCCTGAGAGAACCAGCTTCAATATGGGGGGGAATCCACTGACTTTACACCCCTACGAGTCATCTACCGCCCCACACGGGAACCCAGTGGGGTATCATCAAACAATTATAACCTATATTTCACATCCTGAAAGAAATCTTTCCCAAACCCCCTTGTGTCTGCCTTTCAAACTCCTGCCTTCGCCCCCAACTTCTCCACGCTCATCATCAGATGCAAGCTGCCCACAGACCAGGACACACCAACTCAAAATAGCGCTGTACCCTATGATAACAGATGGAAAACCTGCAGATATATCCACACAACTACAATGACCTATACCCCCCACAACACGCCTTTCGAGATTCCTGGATCTTACACATGCAGCATTGGTGTACCTTGTCCAATTCATCAAATGCCCCAATAACTATGTAGGTGAAACCAGATAATCACTACCTTCTCAAATGAACACACACTCAAAAAAAAAAAAAAAAAAAAAGACAAATTCCCGTTGACAAACACATTTTTTTTTACAAAAGGGTTGAGGGAAGGCCGACAGGTGTGGAGGAGCACATGGTTTGGACAGAGACATCCTTTAAGAGAGGATCTATTAATGGAGATTCTCTATGTCCTAATAAGGAGGAGAGGCTGGAAGATGATGATAAAATATGGGTAGGCTCTGATGAGAAACAGTCAAATGAAAAAGAGTCCCATTCAATTACATCACATAATGGAAGACAGTTAAAAAGTGACAATTTCTTAAAGTACTTATGTACAAATGTTAGAAGTCTAAATAATGGGTGAAACTTGAGTGCCTCGTATTAAATGAGGATATTGATATAATAATCATTACAAAAAATTGGTGGATTGAGGATATTCCATGGGATACAGTAATACCTGGGTACAAAATATGTTGGAAGGACAGAACAGATGGCGTGGCACTATATGTGAAAGGAAGCATAGAGTCAAATGAAGTAAAAATCTTAAATGAACCAAACTGTACCACAGAATCTCTATGGTTAGTAATTCCATGCTTGATTGATAGGAATATCGGAGTAGGGATATATTACCTACCAATTGACCAGGATGATGATAGTGACTCTGAAATGCTCAGGGAGATTAGAGAGGCTACAAAAATAAAAAGCTCAGTAATAATGGGGGATTTCAATTATCCCTATATTGACTGGGTACATTTTACCTCAGGATGGGATGCAGAGATAAAGGGCATGGCTATGCTTGCAAGTTAGAGTGCATTAAAGCAGCCCCACCCTTAGAGTGCCTGGTCTCTGCAACTGGAGTGCTCCTGGTAATCCACCTCCGCGAGATGCATAATGCTTGGTGTGTCTCAACTGAAACGCCCCAGGGTCAGTGTGAACAAGGTGTTGAATTACTGTGCTCTGATTGGCCTCTGGAAACATCCCATAATCCCCTTAAGTCAAGTGGCCACTCTTGTCTTGTTTGGAATCGGCTGCAGAAATGTGGATATGCCCTTTGAAAGCTCCGTTTCTGACAGCTGGCATGCTTATCTGCTCTGGGATGAAGAAACCATTAGTGTTGAACATTGATTGCTTGAGAGGCGGGGGAGGAGGGGTCTGCTGTTGTCTGAACTTACAAGACAGCATGCTGAAGTGCTCTCAGCACCCCCCAACCCTCTCTACCCCCACATATACACAACACATTCCCTGTCACACACTATCCCACCCCACTCCATTTGAAAAGCATGTTGCAGCCACAATGCAGTGGTCTCTGTGGCCGTTGCAAGAGCTGCTAATGTGGTCACACCAGTGTGCTTGAATTTGACAGTGTGGACGCACTGCAGTGCTTTCCCTACTGCACTCTCCGAGGGCTGGTTTAACTTACAGCGCTCTACATCTGCAAGTGTAGCCATGCCCAAAGTTTCTTGACACCTTAAATGACTGCTTCTTGGAGCAGCTCGTCCCGGAACCCACCAGAGGAGAGGCAATTCTTTATTTAGTTCTAAGTGGAGCCCAGGATCTGGTCCAAGAGGTGAATATAGCTGAACCACTTAGTGATAGTGTCCATAATATAATTAAATTTAACATCCCTGGGATGGGGAGGGGAGACACCATGGTAGCCCACTATGGTAGCATTTAATTTCAGAAAGGGGTACTACACACAAAAAAAAGGAAGTTAGTTAAACAGAAATGAAAAAGTTCAATCCCAAAAGTGAAATCCCTGCAAGCTTTTTAAAAACACCGTAATAGAGGCTGAACTTAAATGTATACCCCAAATTAAAAAAACATAGAGAACCAAAAAAGTGTTACTGTGGCTAAACAACAAAGTAGAAGAAGCAGTGAGACACAAAAAGGCATCTTTTTAAAAAGTGGAAGATAAATCCTAGTGAGGAAAATAGAAAGGAACATAAACTCTGGCAAATGAAGTGTAAAAATATAATTAGGAAGGCCAAAAAAGAATTTGAAGAACAACTGGCTGAAGACTCAAAAAGTAATGGCAATTTTTTTTTAAGTATATTAGAAGCAGGAAATTTGCTAAACAATCAGGGGGAACACTGGACGATTGAGATGCCAGAGGAATACTCATGAAAGTAAATTAATTCTTTGCATCCGTGTTTATGGCTGAGGATCTGAGGAAGATTTCCAAACTTGAGCCATTCTTTTGAGGTGACAATCTGGTGGTTTTAGAACAAATTGATAATCTAAACAGTAATAAGTCACCAGAAAAAGATGGTATTCACCCAAGAATTTTGAAGGAACTCAAATGTGAAATTGCAGAACTAACAACTGTGGTATGAAACATATAATTTAAATCAGCTTCTGTACCAGATGACTGGAGGATACCGAACGTGACACCAATTTTTAGAAAAAGGTTCCAGAGGGGATCCCAGCAATTACTGGTCTGTAAACCTTACTTCAGTGCCAGGCAAACTGGTTGAAACTACTGTAAAGAACAGAATTATCAGACACGCAGATGAACATGATTTGTTGGGGAAGAGTCAGCATGGCTTTTGTAAAGGGCAATCATGCCTCACAAATCTAGAATTCTTTGAGGAGGTTGACAAGCATATGGACAAGGGTGATCCAGTGGATAGACTGTACTTAGATTTTCAGAAAGCCTTTGATGAAGTCTCTCACCAAAGGCTCTTAAGTAAAGTAAGCTGTCATGGGATAAGAGGGAAAGTCCTCTCATGGATTGATAACTGGTTAAAAGATAGGAAACAAAGGGTAAGAATAAATGGTCAGTTTTTAGAATGGAGAAATGTAAATAATGGTGTCGCCAAGGGGTCTGTACCAATGTTCCCGCTAATTTTTTACACCCAGGTATGGAATTAATTTTGATATGTGCACCAATATGGAAGTGATGTGTGTCTGGGGCAGGGGAGAGTGAGGGATTCAGAGTGTGGGAGGGAGCTTAGGGCTGGGGCAGAGGGTTGCACTGCGGGGGGTTGGGGGGTGAGGGCTCTGGGGTGAGGCCAGGGATGAGGGGTTTGGAGTGCAGGACGGGGCTCAGGGCTGGGTCAAAGGGTTGGGGTATGCGGAGGTGAGAGCTCTGGCTGGAGATGAGGAGTTTGGGGTGCAGGCTGCCCCTGGGCTGTGGTGGGGATAGAGGACTCCCTCCAGCCCTCTCCTGCTGCAACAGCTCTGAGGCTGGGACCAGGGGAGAGGCGCCTCTCCTTGATTGCGTGGCCCTTGATACCATGCATCTTAGAGGGAACTTAGGTCTGTACTAGGACCAGTAAATCCAAAGCAGGCTGCGAAGAGTTACAAAGGGATATCACAAAACTGGATGACTTGGACAACAAAATGGCAGATGAAATTAAATTTTGATAAAAGCAAATTAATGCACATTAGAAAACATAATCACAGCTATACGTATAAAATGATGGTATATAACTATACATATAAAATTAGCTATTGTTGCTCAAGAAAGAGATATTTGAGTTATTGTAGATAGTTCTCTGAAAACATCCACTTAATGTGCAGCGGCAGTCAGTTAACAGAATGTTCGGTATCATTAAGAAAGGGATAGATAATAAGAGGGAAAATATCATATTGCCTCTATATAAATCCAGGATGCCCACATCTTGAATACTGAATTCAGATCTGGTTGTCCCATCTCAAAAAAGATGTACAGCAATTGGAAAAGGTACAGAAAAGGACAACAAAAATGATTAGCGGTATTGAACAGCTTCACTATGAGGAGAGATTAATAAGGTTGGGACTTTTCAGCTTGGAAAAGACAGCTAAAGGGGGACAAGTTAGAAGTCTTAAAAATCATGACTGGTGTGGGGAAAGTAAATAAGGAAGTGTTGTTTGCTCCGTCTCATAACACAAGAACTAGCGGTCACCAAATGAAATTAATAGGCAGCAGGTTTAAAACAAACAAAAGGAAGTATTTCTTCACGCAACACACAGTCAATCTGTGGAACTCTTGCCAGAGGATGTTGTGAAGTCCAAGACTATAACAGGGTTCAAAAAAGAACCAGATAAATTCATGGAGGATAGGTCCCTTAATGGCTATTAGCCAGGATGGACAGAGATGCAAAACCATTCTCAGAAGTGTCCCTAGCCTCTGTTTGCCAGAAGCTGGCAATGGGCAACGGGGGATGGATCAGTCGATTACTTGTTCTGTTCATTTCCTCTTAAGCACCTGGCATTGCCTACTGTTAGAAGACAGGATACTGGGCTAAATGGATCATTGGTTTGACCCAGTATGACCATTCTTAGGAGATCATCCTTTCTCTTCCTGCACTCCTCTGCCTCATTGACGAGGCACCCTCCAACTTCTGCCATATACGAAGCAGGGGTCCTACAGAGTATATCTACATTGCACTTTAAACCTGCATTTGTAGGGATCTGGGCTTGTGGACTTGGTATTTCCAAATCAGTGCTTAACCATCCACACTGCATCATAAACCTGGGCTTGCAGTTGCTGGATCTGTCTCTCATAGCCGTGCTTACATGTCCATAGTGCACTACACAGACTTTTTGACTCAGATCTGTGGCTTGAGCTGCAACCGCGCTGCAAAATGACAGGGCTTGGACCAGAGTCACAGCAGGGTCCTAGGACCTGAACTTGCTCAAGTCAAACTGATTTGTATGTCAACAGAAAGGGGTCTTGGGCTTGAACCTGAGTCAGAGTCTGGGTTTAGTGTGCAGTGTATATATAACCACAAATAACCGTCTCCACTGCATAACCCTGACTGCTGTGCACTGAATAACACAAAGGTCCTGTGGGAAAAGTAGTAGTACTGTCTGATTTTTACAAAAAAAAAACAAAACCCAAACACCCAGGTTTTATAAAAAGCTTGTATTTGTTTTTTTTCCAATTTTCACCCTACTTTTGTATCATTCAAATATATGAAAATAATTTGTTTTATTCGGAAAGTAGGAGATATTTCATGAGATATGTACTGTGATAATACATTAGTGTGGGTGTATAAGCAAAGTTGTCTGTTGAAGTAGGCTATGTATTAGTCTAGAACAGTGCTACTCAAAGTGGTGGTCTGTGGACTGCTGCCGGTCCGCGAGCCATCGGCTGCTGGTCTGCATGCACATTGGAAAAAAAAAGATTGCCGGTCCCCCACATCAGTTAGCTTGAGAAGCACTGGTCTAGAAGATGCACACAATAAACAGGGTCCCACTCAAGCTCTGAAGTCCATGCGAATCTTAATGTACTGATGAATCTCACTCCCACCACGTACATATTTCAAGCTGTTAGCAGAGAATGGTTTAAATGTCTGACACAATGGAAAAAAACAAACATCTATCAGAATACTTTTCAGAACGCAAGGATATATTCGAAAGTTTTTTAAAAAACGAAACGGGATAAAAGGATGAAGTTGAATCTATGCGCTGCAAATGGTGTGGCCCAGTTATTAAATGTAAATATTTATAGGCTAATAGTTCTAAGTCAAAACAGTAAACTGTTTTTATTCAAATTAAAAGTTTTATTTGGGGACTAGAGATGTATTGTTTTCTTAAACTCAGAGTGGCATTTTGTTTTTAGTTCTGCAGCAAACCACACAGAATTCCATTCATCAAAGCATTAATTTATGAATACTTTTTTCCTTTGTCCTTCCGTCCAACAAAATAAACCCTGATTATTTACCCAGAAAAAGTAAATTTCCACCGATTTTCACCTGCTTTTGTTGTTGTAGTAATAAACACCTTTACATTCCTGGGAAAAATTAAATACAATAAAAACAGAAAATGAAGGGCCCTAATCATATTGCATATGCTAAAGGAGGCCAACATAAGGCAGAAAAGCAACCTTAGTTCTGGCATTTCCTAATTTTTGTGTGATTGACTGTAATTTTAATATTCTCTTAATATTGTTTTTTTTATGTAATAGGCTAGTTTATATTGTAGACTTTTCGTTTAGCTCTGCAATCTATATGGGTGGTGGCCTGACAATGCTCTAAAGGTGTCCCTCCCAATCAGAGAGGAGGAGGATATTGTTTCCTCGTTATGCCTTAAAATGGCTTTAGGATGTCAACTTACTACATCTTTCCTAATTTATAAAGTGCTATAAAGGTCTACATTTTTTCCACTAATAATAATTATGTAATTATATTTAAAATACAGAACAATCATATATTCTATTAATACTGTTTTTATGCTAATATTCATCAACTCTTAATGAAGTTTGGTCAGTGTGTTTTTGGTAAAAGTGAAAAACGTAACAGTGGTGTAGTTGAGATTAATTTATTATGTTAATGTTTTAAAAGTTATCCTACTTGGAATACATAAGAAAAGAAATTTGAAGTTTTCCAGCATGGTAGATTTAACCTTTTGGGATTAAAGGCTTGTGACTAATTTCTAAGAGGATCCAAAAATTATTCCTTTAATTTTGCTGTCCTTGTATTTTCATTGCAATACTTTGTTTTCTTTCAGATTGGGCAACTTGTTTTTAAAGGCATGAAAAGACTAAACCGAATCCAATCAATAGTTTTTGAGACTGCCTACAGTACAAATGAGAACATGCTGATCTGTGCACCCACCGGAGCTGGGAAAACTAATATTGCCATGCTAACTGTCCTGCATGAAATTCGCCAGCATGTTCAGCAAGGAGTTATCAAAAAGGATGAGTTTAAGGTAGGAATTCAATGAACCAAAACCAACTTTTTAACTCATAAAACCCATTATACAGTTCTACCCATTATATGAAATCAAGAAATTTTCAAGGGTATTATACATCTCCAACTCTCATAGAAAATGCTGGTGATTTACTTCATTACTATTAAACCAATTCCTATTTGTGTTCTGAAAAGCTATGAAAATACATTTAACTATGATGCAGAACCAATTCTCAAAGTAATGAGGCTGTATAAACAAAATCAATTGTCCTCTAAACAGTGGCACACTTATTTAACAAAGATAACTACTTTTCATATATCGCTATTAAGATTTTTCACTGTAAGTGCCTACAATCATATTTCACAATAAATCGTGATGTGTTGGTTGCCATGAAACAAATGACATTGTGCAGTTTGCTCATTTATCAAGCTAGTGTTCTTTTGGTGCAGATTGTGTATGTTGCTCCTATGAAGGCTTTGGCAGCTGAAATGACAAATTACTTCAGCAAGCGTCTGGAGCCACTAAGCATCACTGTGAAAGAGTTGACCGGTGATATGCAGTTGTCGAAAAGTGAAATTCTGCGAACACAGGTATGTTTTGGTTCAGATGAATAGTGCTTGTGTACACGCATGTGTGCACACTTTCATTTGTTAAAAAACTTGGTTGTCAAATGTTGTAGTAGTTGGAATGTAACATGCTATTAATTATACTGCGTATGTTTAAAATGTGACCAGAGTTTGGAACACATTCACAATGGAGAAAACTTTCAAATAGATCTGAAACACAAACCTAAAATGATCTATTTTTTCACTGAAATTTGAGGTTCCATCTACAACCCTATAATACACCCACAACCTTCCCGGTTTTATTAGGTCCCTGGATAGATCCATGGTCTCTTCATTGCTTATAACCATTAGTAGAACCAGGTGCCTTACTTCTGGATTCCAGCCTCTTAATGGATTATTCCTACCTTTGAATGATTGTCAGGGATTGTGGTACTAGGTATTCCATTTAGAAAAACAAGAAAAAACAACCCTCCCCCCCACATACACCCAAAAGTCAAGTAGGATCAGGTCCTTAGATGGAAAATGGAAAACAAGTTTGAAATATTACTACAATATTGTTGTGTAATTGAATATTTTGTCAGATGTCTTTTTAAAGTATACAGTGGTGCTGTAACTGTGTTGGCCACAGGATATTAGAAAGACAAGTTGGGGAAGTCATGTCAAGTTGGAGAGGTCATGTCTCTTATTTGAAGTTGGTTCAATAAAAGATATTACCTCACCCACTTTGTTAATCATCTTTTTAAAGGGTTAATAAAGTTGAAGATTCTGCTGATGAGTAATCGCAGTATATTTCCTCGGATAAAGAGCGTTTAAGTGATGAAAAATATCAGGCATCATTAATGAAGTTCTTCTTGCCTCTTGAGAAATTCTAGACATTTTAATAACTGAATTTGCATACATGACTTCATGTGCAGGGTTGTGCAGCATGCAAATTTTTCGTTAGCAGATACGACTATTCCCATATTGCCTTATTTGTTTAGAAAAGAGGCTTTTATCAGGTGTACGTTTTGGGCAAGCAGTCTTTCAGCCAGTCATGTAATACTTTTTTCTGCAATACAAACAAGCATTTGTATTTTTATGCTTAAACTCCTTGTTGTTGCCCTTTTGACTCCCAATTTCATGAATCCGAATAAGCTTTGGCTGTATTGATTATGTATTATGAACACTTGTGTCATTAATCCTGTAGTAATTAACATTGATTCAATTGAGATATACTTTTTTCTTTTTAGCTTTGATATGCTTTAAATCTCCATTATTAGATTGAAGTTCTTTTCCTATGTTAAAAAGAAAATATAGATTTATGGATTATAAATCCAGAGGCGATGATTGTGATAATCTAGCCTGACCTCCTATACAATACAGACCACGGGATTTCCCTGAATTAATTCCTGTTTGAACGAGATGTTTTTTTTAAAAAAAATCCAGTCTTGATTTGAAAATTTCTCATGATGGAGGTTCCACCGCGGCCCAGGTATGTCTTCCAATGATTAATTACTGTCACTGTTAAAAATATATACCAAACTACCTTACTTAGTTTGTCAAGCTTCAAGCTCCAGCAATAAGCTCTTGTTATACCTTTGCTGGACTGAAGAGCCTTCTCATCAAACTTTTATTCCCCATTTTCAGTGCAGACTGTGATTAAGTCACCCCTTAATCTTTTCTTTGTTATTCTAAACAGATTGAGCTCTTAGAGTCTTTCACTGTATGTAGGGCTCGGTGTCCGTTACGTAGGTCACGGAAAGTCACGGATTCCGTGACTTTCTACAACCTCCGTGACTTCTGCAGCAGTCAGTGTGGCTGAATCCACGGCTCCCAAGCAGCTGGCTCTAGGGCCAGCTGCTCAGGTGGCCCTGGGGACAGCCACTCTGGCCGCTGCTGGAGTGGCCCTGCATCTGGCTTCTTGGGCGGACCCACAGCCAGCTGCACTGGCTGCTGCTGAAGTGGCCCCTGGGCCAACTATACCAGCTGCTGCTCAGGCGGCCCCGGGCAGCGGTCCTGGGGTAGCTGGAGCAGCTGCTGCTGCTGGCCCGCCATGCCCCCCTGCAGTGGACCCCTGGCTTTCTCCTGCAGCAGCGGTCCTTCATGGCACACCCGCCCCCCCCCAAGAGGGGGGGTATTTATAGTATAAGTTCAGGGGTATTTATAGTATAAAACATGGACAGGTCATGGGCCGTGAATTTTTGTTTGTTTGGCCATGACCTGTCCATTTTTTTACTAAAAAATACCCATGACTAAATCGTAGCCCTAACTATATGGCATGTATTCCAATCCTTTGTTCATTCTTGTGGCTCTTTTTTTCTGAACCCTCTTCAAATTTTCAGCATCCTTCTTGAATTGTGGACACCAGAACTTGACACAATATTCCAGTAGCGGTCACACTATTGCCATGTACAGAGATAATATAACTTATCTGGACCCCCTAGGTATTCCCTGTTTTATACATCCAGAGATTGCATTAACCTTTTTGGCCATAACATCACATTGGGAGCTCATGTTCAGCTGGTTATCAACAATGGTCACAAAGTCTTTTCAGAATCATTGCTTCTCAGCTTAGAGCCCCACCATGCTGTATGTATGGACCACATATGTGATTCTTAGATATGACTTTACATTGACTGTATTGAAATATGTTTGCTTGCGTCCAGCTTACTAAGTGATCCAGCTAGCTCTATATCAATATACTGTCCTATTAATTATTTACTACAGCTCAATCTTTGTCATCTGCAAGCTTGATAAGTAATTTTTGTTTTCTTCCAAGTTATTGACAAAAATGTTAAATAGCATAGGCCAATCCCCACCAGATCCCTTTACAAATACACCAGCTTGATGATGATTCCTTATTTACAATTACATTTTGAGAGCTATTGGTTAGCCAGCATTTAATCCATTTAATATGGACCATGTTGATTTTGTCATTCTAGTTTCTTAATCAAAATATTTTGTGGTACCAAATGAAGTGTTGTATAGAAGTGTCTAAGTATATTACATAAATGCTATTACCTTTATCAACCAAACCTGTATTGTTTAAAAAAAAATCAAGTTCGTACGACAAGATCTGTTTTCCATAAACCCATGTTGACTGGCATTAATTATATTGCCTCATGGTTTTGCCCAAGGCGATAGAGTGCAGCGGGCTGCTGGTGTCTCCAGTTCTTTCTCACTGGTGCATATTCCTGCCCAGTACCCAGATTTAGGTACTGGATTATGCTGAAGTTGAAAATCTGTGCTTCCTGCCCCCGCTTGTTTTCCATCAGTGACGAGCACCAGCACGGTTTGTACTGCTTGGGGGAATCCCATATTGTGATAAGGTGCAGTATCTGCCTCTTCTTCCCTGCCCATGCATTAGAAAACCAGGTTCTCTGCCTCAAGAAGCACCTCATGGAGGCTGCCATGGGACCAGCATCGGATCCTGGCCAGGGAACCTCCCCTTATATCAGCCTGAGTAGGCGAAGAGCGCTCCCCCTACTGAAGAGCCTCCATTGGGTTCCGCTGGTACCAGCACTAAGGACCCTGCTCCGGGGCCTAGCCATGAGGCAAGGGAGCATGCACATAAGCATGGCAATAAGTTTCTCTCCACACCTGAGAAGGATTTGGCACCATTCACGAGATCTGGCCATGGAGGAACCACGCTTTCCAAGACTCAGAGCAACAAAGCCTGCACCAATCACTGGATCCGTTGGTACCGACCATGGATCCTGTGACTCCACCAGCCCCTGGGAACCACAGGTCACCAGACAGATGCAGTTACCGGTACTGGTCCCTCCAGTGGAGCAACTACCATTGACCGCTAGGAGACTCTGAAGTGCTCTGGGTCTCCATGAGTTGTTTGCATTTGAAGGGCTGCTGTCATCATAAGCCCTGATCTGGTCACAGGGATCCTTCCTCCCACTATGTTCCTACCACCTCCCATTCTCGTGGCTCCAGCAGCACCACCATTTGGGGAGGTCTCTGACTCCTCTGATTTGGATGATATGGATGTGTACATTGGCCAAACCGGACAGTCTCTATGTAAAAGAATAAATGGACACAAATCAGACGTCAAGAATTATAACATTCAAAAACCAGTCGGAGAACACTTCAGTCTCTCTGGTCACTCGATTACAGACCTAAAAGTTGCAATTCTTCAACAAAAAAAACCTTCAAAAACAGACTCCAACGAGAGACTGCTGAATTGGATTTAATTTGCAAACTGGACACCATTACATTAGGTTTGAATAAAGACTGGGAGTGGATGTATCCTTACACAAAGTAAAACCATTTCCCCATGTTTGTTTTCCCCTCCCCACACTGTTCCTCACACATTCTTGTCAACTGCTAGAAATGGCCCACCTTGATTATCACTACAAAAGGGTTTTTTCTCTCCTGCTGGGAATAGCTCACCTTACTGATCACTCTCGTTACAATGTGTATGGTAACACCCATTGTTTCATGTTCTCTGTGTATATAAATCTCCCCACTGTATTTTCCACTGCATGCATCCGATGAAGTGAGCTGTAGCTCACGAAAGCTTATGCTCTAATAAATTTGTTAGTCTCTAAGGTGCCACAAGTACTCCTTTTCTTTTTGCGAATACAGACTAACATGGCTGCTACTCTGAAACCTGAAAAACTAAAGTCACTGTGGCAAAATAAAACACGTGCATGCCCAAAGTATAGGGACAGTTCTGAAGAACTTGAATTTTAAAAAGCGGTGGTCTCCCGCTGTTGGCTGTGAAGCATCAATTTACAAACTCATCTTATTTCTAGAGCAGTGTGAATATCAAGCAAGGAAGTAAACAAAAAGTCTTATTAATTTTAAGCTTCATTAAAAATGGAGGTGGGGGGAATCAATGCTTACCAGATGGAAAGGGGGAAAAATGGTCAGTGAAAGACATCTAATTCAGCTTCATTTAAAGGGTTTACAGAACTGAAAGTCAAGTGTCTTTTTAATAGTAGTGAACAACTGAGAAGTAATGTTCAAAGTGCTCATTTAGAGCAATTTATTAACATAAAATATATGCAATAAAACTTTGATTCTTCTTGGTCCCTTGTTGCTCCAATAACATCCTTTCTCATACAAAGTTTGCTATTCAGTTTTTGTGGAAGAGATCAAGAGATAACAAAAATCTGCTAGTGATGTATATAAATGGGCAAAGAGGAACAAACTTCACTTGAGACATATTTGTTCTTTTTGTGCAGAGATTGGCTTAGGATCCATTTAATCTCTTCATTAAAAGAACAATGAAAATGAAGACTGGTTAGATAGGTAGAGAATGGTCCAATCGAGCTATTGTCTAAAGCATCCAATTTCCAAGTAATATACAATATAAACATTTAGAATTCAACACGAGGCTTGGTTGCCCAATCGTACAACCATACAAAAACCATACAAACCCAAACCATACAAAAGCATTCAGCTATTTTTCCGAGGAGAAAAAATGGTGAAAAAGGATGCCTTTTCTCACCACTAGCCACAATCCTCTCTGTATACATTCCATCTGAATCCTCAGTCTCCAAAGTACTCTGAAGGATAAAATCAGAAAGCACAAAGTAATCCTAAATATCCTAAATTTACTAATAAAACCATGTTGTTCAGAGCAATTAGAGATGTCTGCAGTCCAAACCTGCCTCTACTTCACAGGCCAGATGCCCTATTTCATGGTCTAGTTCTATATGCAAAATCAGCATATTGTGCACTCCATATGCTTTATGAAAGTATGCTTATGAATATGATGTAACTGGAATATGCTTTATGCAAAAGGTCACTTGTAAAGTATCATTACAAAGCTTATAATCTACTGAGTGTATTCATCCTATTTGTATGCATGTATCATCCTTGTATCTGAAGCTAGAAATATGAAGTATAACTCTGAGGTCCTATTATAACTATGCAAAGTGTGGGCCATTAATGATGGTTTAGAATCTTGATGGCTCCCATTGACTCGGACAGTTGGTTGTAAATGATCTGTTTACCTGCAAGCCTTCTTATTTATGTGTGGGCCAGCCCATTGGGAATGAAGAATGAGGTCTCACAGGGACATGTGACCATGTCACCTGATGAAATTCATTTTAAATCTGGTACTTTTCCGTTCAGAAGGAGGGGTGGTGACCCAGAGAGACAAAAGATTCCCGCCTTGTACCAAAGCTATAAAAGGGAGTTGAGTAGGACAAAGGGGTTCCAGTCATGAGAAAACCCCTGCTTACCACCTAAGATGTCTGCTGGAACTAACAAGGACTGAACCGGGGAAAGGATTGGGCCCAGACTAGGAAGGAGTCTAATCTGTGAAAGAAGTTTATTGGAACATCTCTGAGGGTGAGAGATTACCTGTAATCAGTTTCTTAATTTATTAGGCTTCGACTTGTGTGTGTTTGTTTTATTTTGCTTGGTGACTTGCTTTGGTCTGTCTGTTGTTAGTTGAAACCACTTAAATACTACTTTTTATACGTAATAAAATCACTTTTGTTTATTAATATGCTCACACACCAGAGTATGTGATTAATACCTGAGGGAGCAAACAGCTGTGCATATCTTTCTGTCAGTGTTATAGAGGGTGGACAATTTGAGTTTACCCTGTATAAGCTTTATACTGAGTAAAACAGATTTTTTGGGGGGTTTGGATCCCGTTGAAAACTGGGTGTCTGGGTGCTGGAGCCAGGCAACCTGTTGAGCTGTTTTCAGTTAAGTCTGCAGTTTTGGGGGCGTGGACCAGACCCTGGGCCTGTGTTGCAGCAGGCTAGCGTGTCTGGCTCAACAAGACAGGGATCTGGAGTCCCAAGCTGGCAGGGAAAACAGGCTCAGAGGTAATTTCAGCACATCAGGTGTCAGTCCCAAGCAGGTCTCTGTGACCAAACCAGTCACACACATCTGAATCTGACTGCTTGGATCTAATTGCTTGTTTACACTGGCACTTTACAGTGCTGCAACTTTCTTGCTCGGGGGTGTGATTTCCCCCCCCCCCAAGTGCTGCAAGTTTCAGCGCTGTAACATGCCAGTATAGACAGTGCACTAGAGCTGGGAGCCGCGCCCCTTGTGGAGGTGGGGTTTTTTTAGAGCTCTGGAACAGCTCTCTCCCTGTGCTGTGCCGTGGCTACACAAGCCACATTAAAGTGCTACCGTGGCAGCGCTTTAATGTTGCCAGTGAAGACATGCCCTTAGACAGACAAGGTGGGTGAGGTAATATCTCTTATTAGATGAACTTCTATTGGTGGAAGAGAGAAGCTTTCAAGCCACACAGAGCTCTTTTTCCCATCTGGGAATGGAACTGCCAGTGTCACAGCAAAATGCAAAGTGGAACAGATTGTTTAGCATAAGTAGTTAGCATGTATTATAAGGGACCATTCAAGGTAGAATGGTCTGCTAACACCTTGCAGTCACAGGAAAAAAAGAGGGGGTTAGTGAGTTAGTCTGTTGTAATAAGACATAAATCCTGGTTTCGCTACCCACATAGGTGTTAGATTCATAGATACTAAGGTCAGAAGGAACCATTCTAGGAAGGTCATCTAGTCTGACCTCCTCCACAATGCAGGCCACAGAATCTCACCCACCTACTCCTATGAAAAACCTCATCTATGTCTGAGCTATTGAAGTCCTCAAATCATGGTTTAAAGACTTCAAGGAGCAGAGAATCCTCCCTCAAGTGATCTGTGCCCCATGCTACAGAGGAAGGCGAAAAACTTCCAGGGCCTCTTCCAATCTGCCCTGGAGGAAAATTCCTTTCCGACCCCAAATATGGCGATGAGCTAAACCCTGAGCATATGGGCAAGATTCACCGGCCAGATACTACAGAAAATTCTTTCCTGGGTAAATCAGATCCCACCCATCTAATATCCCATCTCAGGGGATTAAGCCTATTTACCATGAATATTTAAAGATGGATTAATTGCCAAAATCACATTATCCCATCATACCATCTCCTCCATAACGGTTGGGGCAATTCACACACAGGTGATAGGGTGTCTTTGTCTTTTATCGTTTCCCTGTGTGAACTCATTTGAGAACAGAGTGATTGTCTGACCCAATAAATGTGGGTGAAACCAGGATTTATAGTTTTACTACAAACTATAACCCACTAATTCTCCTTTTTTGTCCTATGACTGCAGAGGTGTTAACAGGCCACTCTTCCTTGAGTAGTCCTTTATAATATGTGCTAAGTACTTCTGCTAAACCATCTGTTCCACCTTGCATTTTGCTGTGACACTGGGAGTTTCTTTCCCTGACCTGAAGAAGAGCTCTGTGTGGCTTGAAAGCTTGTCTCTCTCACAAACAGAAGTTGGTTCAATAAAGGATATTGCCTCCCCCACCTTCTCACTCTCGGATCTTGGGACTAACACGGCTACAACTATGCTGCTTGGATCTTGTAAGGGAGTTAATAATTGAAGCAGTCTATTTTCAGGGATGATCCAAATTCTGTTTGCTTCTAGCAAAAGATCCACCTCACTAGTGTTCTCCAAACAATGGAAAGGTTACAAAGAAAGTATCAAGTTCAAGAATTCTGGGAGTCTGAACATCCTAAAGTTTCTACAGATGCCCTTTCCTTACACTTAATGTAAAGATTCCTAAAGGAACTTGGTACAAAGTCTTTGCATTCAGGGACTTTATCCTTATTCCCCCAAAACTTCAGCTGGCTCCAATCCACCTGCAAAACTTCTGGTCTTCCTGCTCCCCAGTATAACTTCTACAATGCAGTTGTGTATTGTCAATGCAGAAATCTTTGCCACATTGGAAACTGACTATGATGACTGAAAAATAAATAATAACAAACTACTGTGCTGTTTCTATTCCTCATTTTTGTAATTATTTCAATTTTAAAAATCAGGGGTTTTAGTTGAAATAGAGCTTTGCAGTTTTTCCATTTTGCTTCTCCAGAGTGCAGAATTTAGGGACCTTGCTACAGAATGTAAGTCCAGATTGCTATGGAGTACAAGTTCCTTTCTTGTGTACAGTTGACTGAGTGTGGCTTTGAGTCTATTCTATTCTTTACAGGTTTCTTTATCACATAGTATCTGAGTGCTTACCAGTAGTGCATTAAGTGACATAACTAACATCTGCTACATGTGATTTGTTATTTCCTCATCCTCTCTCCAGGGGGAAATGGCAGTGTAGTAGGATTTTTTTAACGTGTACATGCTGCTTAATGTTTATATTACAGAATATATACGTAATGATGGTATTGGGATATAAGCTATCATGGGGTGCTGTTCATTTGGGCTTTACAGTAGCCTCAAAATGCTTTTGTTTTATGTAATCGACAAGAAGGTATGCTACAGCTTTGAACACGGTTTATGAAAAACCCCCAAAGAGAACTGTCCTTTTATAGTTCTGCCCAATGTCTTACAGTAAACAATTACAAATATCTTTGAAAGCCCCTGGACCATGGAGAACACAAATGGGTTTGAACTAGTACAGATTTGTTTGTAAATCACTAGGCTAGGAGATATAACATGTTTTTGTGACGCTGGCGTATGCTGGCATTTTGTATTATAAACAGATGGCTCTGTTAGCATGATGTCTTAGCCTGTGGTAGACAGCTGTAACCTTTAGAGAACCACAGAAATAGCTTTCTGGCCCCCAAGCATATTCATGCCTAGAGGGAGATAGCATTGAATAATATGATTTGATACATGTGTGGGTTCCACTTTAATTGCATTTATGCTGAATTGTGCTTTTATTACGGATGTTTTATTGCTGTATATGCAAAGGAGCTGACTGTTTAAAGATAAGTAGGGAGATCTATGACATTGTAATAACAGGAAAACACATTTAAGATGACTTCATGTTCACACACTAGAAACATGGAATTTCTTTACTTTTCAAGAACCAACAAGTCATTTTGCTATTTTGAGAGTGAAGGCCACATTTGCCAAGGTAGGTGCAACTAGTGTATTCACAAAAATGCACATGCCTCTGCTGTCTTTGCCTTGTATTTATGTATGCTGATAGATGTGGTGGTGGTGGTGGTGGTGGTGGTGGTGGTTGCAGAAAAAGGCTTGTTAGAGAATGGTTTATCAGTCTGAGTTGTTGGTGTCATCTTTTTATGGCGCTGAATTAAAGTGTTAATTGTAGTTTGAGAGTTGTGAGGAAAGGAACTTTTGCTTGGTTATCACAGCTATACTTAATAGAATTTATTTTAAACACAACAAAAACAAAACAGAAAAGTAAAACATTTGGGGCTCAAAAGTAGAATGAAATAATTTTGAGAAATTTCCACTTTTTGTTTAGAATGTCTTTTACTAGTAGCAAAAGTTTCCCTTGGAAGAAGTCATTTTGCTATTGGATTTCAACTTCGTTATTGTTAAGACATTTCTTCCTCCTTAGACACGCAAATTAATTCCAGTTCAGCAGTCTCTCATTGGAGTCTGAACACTTCAATCTCTCTGGTCACTCGATTACCTAAAAGTGGCAATACTTCAACAAAAAAACTTCAAAAACGGACTCCAATGAGAGACTGCTGAACTGGAATTAATTTGCAAACTGGATACAATTAACTTAAGCTTGAATAGAGACTGGGAGTGGATGGGTCATTACACAAAGTAAAACTATTTCCCCATGGTATTTCTCCCTCCCACCCCACCCCCCACTGTTCCTCTGATATTCTTGTTAACTGCTGGAAATGGCCCACCTCGATTATCACTACAAAAGGTCCCCTTCCTCCCCCCGCTCTCCTGCTGGTAATAGCTCACCTTAAGTGATCACTCTGGTTACAATGTGTATGGTAACATCCATTGTTTCATGTTCTCTATGTATATAAATCTCCCCACTGTATTTTCCACTGAATGCATCCAGTGAAGTTAGCTGTAGCTCACGAAAGCTTATGCTCAAATAAATTTTAGTCTCTAAGGTGCCACAAGTCCTCCTTTTCTTTTGTGCGAATACAGACTAACACGGCTGCTACTCTGAAACATATACAAGAGGGAGAATGAAATAATAAAAGGAGAGGAAAGCTTCTGCATGGCTCATTCTTGCTTCATTCAAGTGCTGTAGGCATGATATGAGACACATAGTTCAGACTAGCACAGATTCAATTCAGCTGCTTGAACCCATGGTGCTTGCACTTTCTAGGTTGAAATCTGGTGGGTATTGTCTAGTGTCCTTCCAGCACAGGTACTGCTTCATGCTGGGGGAAGGTTGCCTGTGTTTATGTTGGTAAGATCATGCAGTTCAACTAATACAGAATCTGGCCAAGCTTGAAATCGTTTAGACAGAAGACGATAAGGATAGGAAGGAGAGAAAGCGGGGATAAAGTGACAGCAGAAATCTTAAACCTTGCATCCTAGTTTAGGATTTAACCAATCTGATGGTGATTGACCAATGTCCATCTGTGGCCTGGATTTATAGGAGAGTTTCCCCAAAATATTGTCTTAGATGAGATAAGATAGCAAGGTCTCTCAAAACTAAGGAGCTGTTTGGCTACTTAGCCTCTTGTATGCCATTACTTTTTATTCACATTTAATCTGAGAAATTAGAACACTCTTAAATTTCATTAAGACCTGTAAAAAGTGTGTGTTAGCTCCGCATATGGACTTCTGTGCTTTAAATCATAGAGTTCTCATACCCATGTTTCCCAATTTCATTTTAATCCCAAGAAATGGGGTTTCACCTCCTCAAAAGGATAAGATACTGGTGCAGTTGGATTTGTGTTGTTGCTACTGGTGGGAAATCATGGCTCCTGGAGATTTCATATTTTCCAAGGACCTAAATCACCAATGTTTCTTTGTGGTGTTTTTTTTAATTCTATGGCAGGGATCATCATCCTTTGGCATGCAGCCTGTCAGGGAAAGCTGTTGGTGGGCCAGGATGGTTTGTTTACCTGCTGTGTCCACAGGTTCTGCTGATCGCAGCTCCCACTGGCTGCGGTTCGCTGTCCCTGGCCAATGAGGGATACAGGAAGTGGCGCGGGCCGAGGAGTGTGCTGGCTACCACTTCCCACAGCCCTCATTGGCCTGGAGCGGTGAACCACGGCCAGTGGGAGCTGTGATCGGCTGAACCTGCGGACATGGCAGGTAAACAAACCATCCTGGCCTGCCAGCTGCTTTCCCTGACGGGCCGTGTGCCAAAAGTTGCCGATCCCCTGTTCTGTGGTGTGGGAATTTGGAATGATATTTACCTTGACCTTCCACTTCACCCTTCTACATCTATAAATGTCAGTAATCTTTCCTTTAAAAGTGTGCAAGTGATGTGAAAATGGTCAGAAAAGAGGGAATTTAAATACCTTGATGTCACTGAGCAAGCAGTGTTTCAGTTGCTTATAAGTGTACCAAACAGTAACAGGTTTCAGAGTAGCAGCCTTGTTAGTCTGTATCGGCAAAAAAGAAAAGGAGGACTTGTGGCATCTTAGAGACTAACAAATTTATTTGAGCATAAGCTTTCCTGAGCTACAGCTCACTTCATCGGATGCATTCAGTGGAAAATACAATGGGGAGATTTATATATACAGAGAACATGAAACAATGGGTGTTACCATACACTCTGTAAGGAGAGTGATCAGGTAAGGTAAGCTATTACCAGCAGGGGAGGGGGGGAGGACCTTTTGTAGTGATGATCAAGGTGGGCCATTTCCAGCAGTTGACCAGAATGTCACCTTACCTGATCACTCCCCTTACAGTGTGTATGGTAAACCCATTGTTTCGTGTTCTCTGTGGAGATAAATCTCCCCACTGTATTTTCCACTGAATGCATCCGATGAAGTGAGCTGTAGCTCACGAAAGCTTATGCTCAAATAAATTTGTTAGTCTCTAAGGTGCCACAAGTCCTACTTTTCTTTTTGCAAACGTTAACAGTTAGGGGTAACGTTTTTTATGCAATACAGAAGGCTTGTCTTAATCTAGTTTAGTTTTAGTTTAGTTTCAGCAAAAGTAGTTCAGCCATTTTCTAGGACTAATTATGGAAAAATATATTTTTGTTGATTAAAAAAAAAAATCTGACCTCTGTTTCATTGAGCATACTTTGAAGCAGGGACTCAGTTTGTCAGTGTGGGTTGCCCTTTTGTCAGGAATGAGCCTTTTGCTGTACCTTTATAAAATGTCAGTTTGCACATGCTGTGTTCCTGTGGTGGGGGGGAGGGATTCTTTAATTCCATGATCACATATTATTAGGAAGGTGTTAAACTAATAGCAGAAAGGGAGGGTAAAAAGAGGGAAGATATGAGCACTCAGCACAAAATCAAGATGCTGAGACAAAATTAATCAAGGAACCAAAGGACATGAGCACAAGAAATTCTTTTATTTCCTGTACACCAATGCTAGGAGAGTGGGTAACCAACAAGAAGAATTGGAATTGCTCACTTAAATTGCTCACATAAATTCAATTTAGTTGGTATTATTGAAACCTGGTGGGTTGATTATCATATTTGGAATATTAAAATCAATGGTTATAACCTATTTAGGAAGGGGAAGTGGCACTCTGTCAAAAGAAAAAGGTATTACCAATTTCCAAGTCAATTATAATTCAGAAGAAAATGATCTTGAATATTTATGGATCAGCATCCTAGCAGATAAAGCACAATGTGGGGTACGAGTTGGTGGCCTATGTTATATACAGGAGATCTGACTAAATGATCACAAGGGTTCCTTCTGGCCTTGGAATTTATGAATATCATAACGCATATACACAAGGGGGACAAATTTATGTTGCATAATTCTTCCATTTTCTAACTTTGAGTGCTTGACTTTGCAACCTTAATTTTTTTAATGTTTTTAATGTATGATGTTTTTATTGCCTCTTATAAGCTTCTTTTGTTGATCAAAAGACAAGATTTTTTTATTTTAAATGATCTGTTTTACAGTTCTCTTTAGTGTCCAACACTTGTAACGTCTCAGTACTTAAAAACTAACAGCTTTATGTGTTTCATTGTAGGACTAATTGCTTAAGGAGAGAATTGTCACATACCCGATGGGGGGGGGGGGGGCTGCAGATCACAGCCTCCATAGTGACTGATAGGCTCTTCTTGCATGGGTAGACAGTGAAGGGACAGAGTGGTGAGTGGGTAAACCTCCCAATGTGCTAACCATCAGAGCCTTGCTGGCATAGAGGTGGCAATAATTCACTATTGGCATGGATCCAATAGCAGATTAATTCTTGCCTGGGAGTCAGTTCTTTCCTTGTGCTGTCCCATCCCAGGAGTAGAACAGCAACGACATCATTCCCTCTCTTCCCTCCCCCCCAATATAAAAATGCCTTTTTTTATGGAGTGTATTGGCAAATTTAACAGGGCAACATTGAATGTCATAAATATTTTCATGCTTGATATACAAATCATTTTAAGGATCCCTTACTCTGAAAAATTCCCCCAAGAAATTTCAATACAATCAACTTAAATGTTTTTTTGTTTTGCAGCAGCCTGTGTTATAGGGAAATTCTTTGGTTTTATGCTCCTGCATATTTTGTTTCAGTGCAGCCTGCTGAAAAAGATGTAATTTTAATCATTTTCATTGTTGACTAGCACACAGACAACTGACTATCATGTTTGTTCTCTGCTTGCTTGCCAAAACTAAATGATGATGATACTTTGAGCTGATTTCTTAAATTTCCTAGAGTTATATTGTAAATTTTCCTTTGTGGGGATATTATCCTCAGTGGTTTTATTGCTTGAACAGAGCTGATCATCAGGAAATGCAAGGGTAGGACACATTAAAGGATTTTAAAACTTTTTCTGCTTTGCAACTGGCTGTTATAAAATAAAACAAACAAACCAACCCCCCAAGCATTCTACAATATAAAAGTCATGTAGTTTCTGAGCATACTCTGCCAAACCATTTTTTGTAGCCCTGTGTGTAAGAAGCTTTCCTTGTGACTAACACAGTAAGGTAAAAAGAAAAGGAGTACCGGTGGCACCTTAGAGACTAACAAATTTATTAGAGCATAAGCTTTCGTGAGCTACAGCTCACTTCATCGGATGCATTTGGTGGAAAAAACAGAGGAGAGATTTATATATACACACACACAGAGAACATGAAACAATGGGTTTATCATACACACTGTAATTGTTTCATGTTCTCTGTGTGTGTGTATATAAATCTCTCCTCTGTTTTTTCCACCAAATGCATCCGATGAAGTGAGCTGTAGCTCACGAAAGCTTATGCTCTAATAAATGTGTTAGTCTCTAAGGTGCCACCGGTACTCCTTTTCTTTTTGCGAATACAGACTAACACGGTTGCTACTCTGAAACAGTAAGGTAAAGTGTCAAGGACTTACATTACGTCATTCAAGAATCTTTTTTTTATGTGCTGTGCTCCAGAGCAATTATAATATGGATGCTATAACAGCACTGGTTAGTTAAAGTTATCACTTTCACTGAAACTTTGACTTCGGTAGTTTGAAACTGCAGCATACAGTTTGCCATCTTGGCTATATGAATTTTTGTAAACAAAATTTGTTTAACTTTGAGCAGTGTGGAGCTTGAAAATCTCAATACATATCATTTTAAAGAAAAGCGTTTTCTTTTTTTTCCTCTGACTGGTGTAAACTGAAATGTACTATCCTCAGAACAGATGCAGCTGTGTCATTGCAATGCTTACGTACAGTGTATACCGCTTTATTTTTCTCAAAATAGTAGAAATGATGAGTAGGTAAATATTAGGTTTATGTTGAGGTTAGTTTTTAAGACATTTTTGGTCTAGCACTTTTATTTTAAAGTTTTTATGGAAAGAAATATTTTTTGTTGTGCAACTGTAAAATAGCCAAAACACACACAAATGACTTGGATAATTGCCATTTAAAACTATATATGAGAACAATTGTGACTGTCAATGTATGCCACAAAGGTCAATATTGTGTAGTTTGAAATGGAAGGGAGATTCTTCTTGAAAATTAGAAAAGAGAAGAACATTGATCGCCTCCTCGGAAGAGCATAGGTAATACAATACTGAAATAAACAATTTGTTTTTCAAAATGCCACTTTTGAAAAATCAAAACAGAATTTATGCAAGTTTTGGTTTTTAGGGGCAAAGGTAATTGTCTGGTTATTGGTGCAGAGATGATTTTTCTTGAGGAGAGAAAATAGCTTAGAGGACTGAATAGAGTGACATCTTAAAGATTAGTTGATTAATTGTACTTGTGATGACAAAGCAGAAGTGAGAAGTGAAGCAGAGACTATAAGAGCGTCAGAGCTGATAGGGTGAGTGGTATTGAGGATGGCAAATGGCATCAGGATCTTTGAGAAATATGGATGATTACCCTGATGGGTTTTGTCAGCTGATGGACTCTAATATTGAGTCATGAAGGCTTTATTCCCCTTTGAAATCTGATTCTAATACAATGGAATAATGCCTTTTTCTTAATTTCTCACCTGCTACATAAAATTAATCAGCTCCAAAACTACTTGAAGTAACAGAGAGAGCTATAAGTCTGTAGTGTCAGTCTCTTTTGTCTGAGATCTGCAGTGTTTTACATATTACGTACAATTCTCATGATCTTAATAAAACAGGTTTAGTGTAAATTTGAAACCTATTGTATTTTTCTCTGTGTAGGAGATGGAAAATGGAGACAGCACATTTGTTTCTGCAATGAGTTATGATGGCAGTGTACTGTGTTGAACACCCATGCTACTAACTACATGAATGGACTTACTACTAAAAGTTTGTGTGTGTGTGGTATATTGATGAGGTAGTGACTCTATAGTAGTTGAAATGGAAATTGCACTTTGATTATTTTTTTCATATAAATTTCTAAAAACATTAACCATTGCATTCAGATTCTTCATGCTTAGTTTCAACCCACAAATAATGGGTTTCTTTTAAAAAATAAATAAATAAATTTAAAAAAATATCCAGACTTCAGGAATTATTTGAATTTGAAGTATAGCTTTTAAAAAAAATTATTAAACTTCCGAGGTGGCAAAAATTAATGACAGAATTGTTACTAAGCTATTCAACACATGGATACCCATTATTGATCTACTTCTGGACCTGCTCAACTCTGTAACTACTTAAACAGTTTGGATTGAGGACTAGTGTCTCTGCTTGCTTGACTAACTTGTTTTTAAGTAACTTCTAGAGGTTTGAAAACAATAGTGTGCATTAGTAATACATTATTTTCCTTAATGTCAGAAAGATGTACTAAGCTACGGTACTCAAAATGTATGATTATTCTAGAAGAATTATGCAAGTGATGTGGATTATTTGGGGGCAGGGTGGAGGGCTTGTATAGTGCACTGCTTCCAATATATACTAATTTAGATACAGTACAAAAATAATAGTTTGGAGAAAGATGCTTTTATTCTGAGAAAAGGTTTGCTTGCCTTTTGTAGATCAGCTCCATCCTTTTGTAGATCATCTCAGAGCTTTGGTAATAGCATGAAGCATGCGGAGGTTTCCTTTGCAGGAATCAAGCAGCAACAATGAGGAGGAGTGCACAGGTTTTCAGAGTTGCTGTATTACCACAGTATTAAGTAGCCCCGTTTAGTTGGTGTCCTAGGTGAGGTCAGTGAGTCTGAAATTCCGCTTCCTGTTGGCCAGTAGGGAAACATCCATATTATAGAACTCAGATTTTTAAAAAAACTTTAGATCAGTCATTTCCTTGCTAATGAATTTCCATTTCTGATATGATTCTATGTATGAGAATACTTGATACACAATTCTTTTCTCAGGGTTTCTTTGTTAGGAATAGAAAGGAGAGAATCAAAATAATGTATTTATCAAATTGTATTCAGGATCTGTGTTGTCCAGGTTCTCTCACTGACTATCATGGTTGGTGGAAGCTTTGTACCCTATCCTTTTGGCAACTACAGCAGTTGTATACATTGAAAATATATTAGGTAAGATGTCTTTTGTTGTTCTGTTGGCTCTTTAATACGTTGGGTTGTACACTTCCGTTCTCTGTATGCTCCATTGCTGACTAATCCATTTCTTCCCTACTTTTGCTGCCTGATAGGTATTTATTTAGCCCTCATCTCTGTAGTGTCTGAGTCTGGTGTTCCCCTTCTCCAGTGGACATTCATTTCTTGATGGTGACTCCTTTATCTTTCAGCTGGTAAGTCTGAGTTTGTTGAAAGCACTAGACTTGCTGCTGACACCAGACTCTAAGGGTATGTCTATCCTTCAATTCAACAGCTGCTTCTGGCCTTTGTGAATTGACTCAAGCTTGGGCAGCGGGGCTGTAAAATTACGGTGTAGAAGTCCCATCCTCACTCCCTAGCGTCTGACACATTTTTACAGTGCCACAGCCCAAACCCCATGAGCTTGAGTCAGCTGACACAGGTTAGCCATGGGCATTTAATTACAGTGTAGACATACCCTCAGAGTGACTCCCTTTTCCCCTTGTTTCCTCCTTATGTTACAGCATCCTCTAAAGGAGACATTTAGACAGGCTCCTCTTCCTTATTTCCCATGCTTTACAATTACTGGGCTCTCTACAAGGAAAACTTTAGGCATCTGTAGAAGCAGCTGAAGCTAGGAAGACAATCATGAGCTGTTGCACCAGGTCTCTGCAGACTACCAGAAAATGGTTCTTGGGGCACAGATGAGAACCACACAATGGCTACCCTTCCACAGCTTTGCATTTGAAAAGAAGAGTTAAAGCCAGGTAACACTTCTAATATTTCTTCCATCGTGACTAACGTGAATGCACTGCACAGCCACAGAGTTCCATAAGCAGAATATCCTCTTTTGATCAACATTTGGACTGGGAGATGTGACTTTACCAAAGGGTATCACAGTCTAATGCTAATAAAAGTAGTAAGAAATTTTTTCTTCTCCCACAACATTTCTTCGTGGCATAATCATGCTGAAAGAAAACTTCCTTTATTCTGAATGTTAAAAGATATGATCTATTTAAAACCAGATTTTTTTCCTCCCTTTAAATGAAGTACTAAAAACTTTTCTTTCATATGAGACACAATGTTTCAAAAGATTGATGTGGTGGTCACAGCTGTGAGATACTTTCTAAAATGTATAGCTGTCTTTAGGAAGATCAAAATCTCTTTATACCATATCGTTTCTGTTGCCTTAAGTCTTCCCCATCTCATGCTGTGTCATTTTCTTATGGATTTTGCTTTGTATCAGGTGGATTTACACTCCACAGAACAAAAACTTATTTCCCTGTTCATTCTTCATTCTGCCTTTAGGGCAGAACTATGCATTAGAAAAGCACCCCATCTAGACTATCTTTTGAGACAGGTAAGACTTAAAAATCTACAGACTCTGTATCAAATTCCTTTGCCACCTTACTTATTAAAGCATCTTTTCTATAAAAAGATAAGACAACCGCTTGGTCGCTCTTGAGATCAGATATTAGGAGCCTGCTGCACCTCCGCCTAGGAGCAGCTGGGACAGGTTGCTGCCTAGAGGGAGCCAAGCGAGGTGAGCACCCCCCAGATCCGGCCCCCCTGCCATGCCCCAGCCTGCTTCCCTGAGTCCCCTCCCACAACCAAACTCCTTCCCTGAGCTTGAGCCCCAGCCCTGCACCCCCTTCCACGCCCCAACCCCCTGCTGGCTCTACGCCAACCAGACTCTAAACCAGAATTTCAGTGAAGATCAGAAATGCCAGTTTATAGAGCTTTCCGGTTGGTGAAGTGCTGAATAAAACAGCTTTTACTGTACTGATGCGAGGTCAAAAGGCAATAATTTGAATCAGAAGCATTAGTCCCCACACTAGGAATTGGGGATACTTTTTGTGGCCTGTATTAATCTCTAATCTTATAAAAGCATGAATCAAATCCAGTACAAGTAGCTCCCTTGTATGATAACTGCTACTAAACATATGTTTGAATTTCATATGTGAATTGATTTCTCTTTCAAACAGTGAGGTCATGGTTTATTAATATTACAGTATGTGCTGTTTTGCCTAAGACTTCATGGAACATTCATATACAGTACACAAGTTATCTACTTTGCTTTAATAATAGATATCCATAGTCTGAGAAAATACACTATTAAAATTGGTATTTAACATTCTGTGTTTGAGCTATTCAAATCTTTGTCTGGATTTTCTCAATTTGCCCAGGAAGGGGACTAGAGAGTTAATTTATTGCTTCATTTCTGAAGAAAAATTCAGTTGAAATGATGCCAAGTAAAATTATAGTAATTTTGTACAGCAACAAACTTCTTCCATTCAATTTCTATAGTTAAATTATATAGGATTATTTTTAATTGCATACTTTGTTGTGCATTCTTGTTTATTGGAAGTAAATTTGTTCACACCTGACTATTCTAGTTTCCTGAAAGTTTTTCTAAACCTTTCTGAAAATGAATTCTCAATCTAATTTTTATTAATAAATGTCTATAATCTCTGTCATGTATTTTATTTCAACACTAAAATCAAACTATGCATAAGTTCAGTTTGGGTGAATAACTGTTGCTCTGAAATATATATTTTTCTACAGTGGGCACCTTTTTTCATTTATTTTAAAATTTATCTGAATAAATTCAGTTTTTAATACATCTAAACTTGAAGCCTTTATATTAGTCACTGTCTCTGCGGAGGCTGGATATTACCGTAGAACTTTAAAGAACTAATGTACAAATATAAAGAAAATAATTGTGTTTGGGATACATGATCGATCCAGACTGCAGTTGAATATATTGAGAGGAAATATTTACTGCTTGTGGCTTTTTGGTTGTGTGGATAAGCCCAACAGTGTCACCTGCAGGTGAAACAAAGAGCTTTCTTAATCCTTCAAATGGGAAATCCAAGATGTACAAGATAAGGTATTTATTGAAAATCAGTGAATAATTTTATAATGCATGTTTTAATGATTCTTGCCTTCTATTCTTAGTGACAAATGTAAACAGATTGTAATTTTCTCAAATTCATTTTCTATAAAAAAAAAAACCTGCAAAATTTCTTGAAACAATTTATTATATTTAACTTGCTTGCAAAGAGTTTATTTTGAATATTTAATGAACTTAACTGTTAGAATCCAGTGTCTGGTGAGAATATAGGCATTTTTCTATTCATATTCTGCAATATTTCTTTAAAATTCATTTTTAGTGAATACTCCTGTTAATAAATTCATGTTAGGATATTTGCAGAAAGCAAATAAAAATGGAATGCACACCATGAAAGAGTGTTGAATTTGTGTTGAAATTCAAATTAATATTCACACAACTTTTTTTTTAGTATTCTGCCAACTGTAGAAATATCTTGGAGAATCAACTTTACTTAAGGAAAAAAAATACTTAGAAAAGATTTCTTTCAATAAAAACTGGGACAGCTTGCATTTGAATGAAAACTAATATTCATTGTATGATTTTTAGGAAGAAACCTAGTTTGACCAAACTACAGTGGGGTGCATTTCGTTTGAAAAAATTATAGTATGTAATGAAGGACTTTTTTAATTCTAAGAAAGTAAAAATATATTGGTATTAGCTTAGTAAATCTGCAATTTGAATATGACATGGTGTTCTATGATTGCATAATGGCTTATACTTCAAATCCTTAATGCTAGGGTTAGAATTATATTTTTGGTTATCTTTGGAGATTCTCTCAATCCTGAAAGGACTTTCCTTCCCTATTTTCAGATTTTACTTATGTCACAAAAACTGCAAAACAGCTGACCAGGAGGTGGGGGAGGGAGAGGGAGGCGCTGATCGGGCAGGGCTGCTGGTGGGTGGGAGTAGCGGGTGGGGGATTGATGAGGGGCTGCTGACTTATTACTGTGGCTCTTTGGTAATGTACATTGGTAAATTCTGGTTCCTTCTGAGTCTGGCCACCCCTGCTTTATATTGAAGCTGTACTGATGATAAATGCATCACTGCTTTGCTGCTCTTGCTACTTTCTTGATCAAGTATTCCTATGTGAAACATGCCCTGGGCAATCTATTGTTGTTGTTTTCTTTACACTTCTTTACATATATTTCCTAGCTATGTTGCCCAAGGTGAATATAATTGGGAAATGCAAACAAACATACATATATAAAAAAACATCCACACCAAAAAAATGGGTTGAACTGTCTCAAGGGAAGAACATTTAAAAAAGAAATCTTTATCATGTTATGGTTTCTAGTATAATATTAAAATTTTTATAACCTTATTGCTTTTTAGTATTTTCAGTAAATGGCTGTTGAGTTTTTAGCATTAGGTCTGTCTCAGCGACTTTCATTACTTTGTTTACTAGGAAATAATAGAAAAATTACCCTTAACCATATACCTAAACATAAATACCATCATCCCAATATTACACCTGTAATACTACAGTATATATTTAAAAGTTTCTGCTGGTAGCTTCCTTAATATATTCCTTTTATGTATATAGAGTGATTGTTAAAAGAATAGCCCATACTAAACTATTTTGCTCAGACATTGGGAATGCCTTACTTGCCACTTGCTTTGTTTCAGGAAATGACATTTATGCTTTATAAATGTATGTCTATAGCTTTCATGTGAAATAATCTGCAATTTAGTGGCCAGTAGTTCTCTCTGTCATTGGAAATTAAACAAGTTGCACATTATTTTAAACCAATTGTATTCTAAAGAATGACACAAGAAATATATGCATATGGAAGGATATATTTTACATTTCTGCATTTTGTGAAAATCTGCGCGGTCAGATTTGTGATTCAGGCATGCATTACTTAGGGCAACTAGAATAAAATAAAGTTATGCACCTCACTACAGTGCTGTCCATATTGCTTCATAAATCAGTGAAGGATGATGTAATGCTAATCAATTCAATTACAGTTTAATAAGTCGCTTCAGTATTATATTTATTTTAAATCTAGATGGAAAACACTAAAGCTTTTGGGTTTCAAGAAAACTCAACAATTCTGTCAACTATTGTTAATCATGTTGTTCAACATTGGTATTTATACTTGTCTTTCCAGTTTTAGATTTTTGTCTTCTCTAGTTAAATTGCATATGGTGTTGACTACTGTGTAGCAATAAATGATGAACAATACAAATTAATTTAGACACCATCCTGCATGTGGAGAAGTTCCTTAATTTTGGGTCTGTTTTGTGTTTGCAGAAGAAACTTTATGAAATATATTAAAAATTCTAGCCAACACCAGTGATAGTGGAGAGGGTGTGGGGGAAAATACAGCTGTGATTTTTATATTTTCTAATTTAAGATCAAGGCTGGAAATGTTAGCTTTTTTAAATATTAAATACAAAGCTACAGTAGGAGAAGTTAATAAGTAGTTCCTGAATTTCTCAAAAGAAGATGATCTAAAAAGATTTAGAATTCTTGTATAAAATGGTAATAGACTGAGGCTTGAATAACTAGTCTTATGAAATGATGTTGCTCATAGGCATATAGTTAATGAGATCAAGCAACTTATTTAAAGCACCAAATATAACACAAATATTTTGATGCCAAAGAAAGCTGTTTGTCTGCATAGAAGGCATACTATTAAGAAAACTAATGAGAGTCCCCTTTTGAAGAATGTCTCATTTCTTTTATTGATAGCTTAGTTAAAAAATAGTTGTAGCACTGTAGATTCCCTGGTGTGGGTTACTGATTATTTTTTTACTTTTGCAAGATTTAATGGTCTCTCATAAAATAACTTAAAATGTTCTGTGCAAAGAAGTCCACATATGTCTATAAAACTACTGTATAACTGTTTTGTACTTCCTCACATACAAAAAAAGCACTATAAATTTTAAAGGATAAAAAAAGCAGTCTTTATAGTTAATGCAAATTATGCATTAAGCTAGACCCTTTTCCCAGAGTACAATTTAAAGGTACTCACAAGTCCAATTACCCTTGATTTAGCTGTAAAAATTGCAGAATAACATCTGTGCCTGCTGAGTGAATATTCCTCTGAAGAAAGATGGCTTACTTGAATGGAGTGGAGAGGGAGTGGAGAGGAAACATGTTCTGTTAGTATTTGCTTTTTCTGGCTCTTCACCAGATTTATTTAACATTTTCTGACCTGTTGTGTGTGGTCATCTCTCATAGACTTAAATTAAGAAATAATATTAAAGTAGTTTATAGGTTACATTCTCTAAGTTAGTTTGCTTTTTTCCACAATTAGTGTATTTTTTTCTTTAGCATTTAATATGATTATTTATGGAAAAAGAATAACTTTACCTTAAATAAGACTACAGATAAATGTCTGTACATAATTCCAATTTATTTTGTAGATGATAGATATAAAGTGTATTCTGATTCCACAGCTGCATCACAGTGAAAGTCCTTAAGAATCATTTATAGAAATCACAATATTTACAGGCTAGTTCAGTAATTATATCTATGTAAAAATATAATCATGCATTAATGTTAATTTATTTCATGTTTGACTGAAATAAGCGTGCTTAGAATTTACATTTGAGAGGTTATTAGAAATAGTACCTTATTTTCAGAGAGATTTTAACCCAACCAAACAATAATTTGTGAGCACTCATCGAGTAAATGTTTAATTAATTGGTGGTCTTAATTGTGAATACGGCAATTAAATTGCAATTTAAGGTTGCATAATAAATGTTTGCTATGGTCAGGTAGCAAATCCTGCAGGAATGCAAATTACTAATTTTCTTGTATGCAGTGGTGGTATAGCCATGTTGGTCTCAAGATTTTTTAGTAACATTTAGGCTTATAGTCTCCCAGTTATGAGTTGTACTGTACTGTAGGTTCACTATTTTCCCATTAGCAAGATGACTTGAATATATAACTTTCTCTAGAGTGCAGATTAATATATAGCTTGTATTGTGGTTTTGTGAATAAGTAGAATGATTAGGGCTCTTAATGTAATGTTTGTTCTTCCCCTTCACTCCACCCCTGTTCAACCTATGGGATAACAGCAGCCCTCCTTAGTTATAATTACAATGTGACATTCCAAAGTAATCGTATTGTGAAACTAACTTAGAAAAAACAATGTTGCAGGACTCTATCCCAGGAGTACGGTTTGCAGGGCAGGACACGAGGAACAGCTAGCCAACAACAGCCCTGTGTTCTAAGAGGAGTTCCTGGATAACTGAGGAAAAAGTTGGATACTTGTATTCCAGAGAATGGGATCCCACTATATTTTGGGGTGGCATTGCAGTGTAGTGATGTCCTGAAGGAATTTGAGAGAGATTTTAAGCTTGTTTTAGTACCAACTTGCTCTGACTGAACCCACATTTTTCTGGCATAAATTAAAAAAAATGGTAACTAATTAAAGATGCATGGACTTAACATTAATGGCTAATTATAGATACTCAGGAACACAGCGTATCTATACTTCAGCTGGGAATGAGTCTCCCAGCCTAAGTAGACAGACTCACACTAGCTGGACTCGAGCTAACATACTAAAAATAGCAGTGTGGACGTTGAAGCTCAAACTCTCAAGCCCACGCAGCCTCCTGGGTCTCAGATCAGGTGGCTAGCCCCGGTCTCTGCAGCATCCACACTAGTACTCTTAATGCGCTAGCTCAAGCCCTGCTAGCCTGACTCTGTATACCTGGGATGAGAGGGTCGCTCCCAGATGCAGTGTAGACATACTCCCAGATGCTATTGTGAGAGTCCTGGAGAGATGCCCGTAAACAAATATTTAAAATTACGTAGCAAACTACATAATCTTCTAGTGGGACTTTTGTTTGTATTTTAAATTAAACAGTTGAATAACTATTAGAAGTCATTGTTGGCCATTTTGTATCTTTTGAGACATCCCTATTGTCTCTAAAGGTACAAAAATTGTCATTCCACTTATATTTGATTAAGGGAAAAAGCATTTTCATAGTGCTTTTTCTCTTTTGCATTATTGCTAATTAAAAGTCCCTTATTATTGAATGTATAGGAAAGATAATTATAGGAAAGGAAAAATTACTCTGTGACACCAGGGTTGGGCCAGATGGCTACAGGAGAGTGATAGAAGGCAGATATATTAGCCCCAGGTTAAGTAGGTCCCTTTTCCTTGGGTAAGGTAACAGGGAAGGTTCCAGAACAATCAGGAACCTTCTGGAAACAATTAAGACAGACAAGCTAATTAGAACACCTGCAGCCAATCAAGAAGCTGCTAAATCAATTAAGGCAGGCTAATCAGGGCAGCTGGGTTTAAAAAGGAGCTCACTTCAGTTTGTGGTGCACATGTGAGGAGCTAGGAGCTGAGAGTGAGAACGCATACTATTGGAGGACTGAGGAGTAGAAGCATTATCAGACACCAGGAGGAAGGTCCTATGGTGAGGATAAAGAAGGTGTTGGGAGATGGCCATGGTGGCCAGGGAGTTGTAGCTCTTCCAGGAGGTACTCTAGACAGCTGGATTCCACAGGGCCCTGGGCTGGAACCCGGAGTAGAGGGCAGGCCCGGGTTCCCCCAAACCTCCCAATTCATGGTCAGACACAGGAGAAGTTGACCTGACTGTGGGTTCATGAAAATACTTAGGGCTTCTGTGAATCTCCAAGGGGAGCAAATCCACCAATAAGCGTAAGACCCACCAAGGTAGAGGAGGAACTTTGTCACGTCTGAAACAACTTGTTTTTAACATGGTCTGAGATAAAGGGCAAATGATCATATTGGAAGTTTTGCACAAATGCCGGTAGATTTCCCAGCAAATATCCTTGTATTTGAAATCTTTACTGTTAATAGTAAATTCTTATCCAGTAAATGGAAGTTGTCATTCTTGACCCAAATACAATCATGAACATCCTTCAAAGTGCATAATTATGTACATTAATAATTTATATATTTGAATGTTATTGCTATTGTAATATACATTTATTCTGTAGAAGAGGGGGCAGCAAAAGGGAGAAAAAAGGAGCATAGGGAAGACATTAAAGTGAACAGGTTGGTTGGTTGTGCCCCAAGAGACGGACACTAGCTGAAAGTTGTCAGATCTGATTAAAGGGGTATTGGCATCAATCAGAGCTGACAGTGGTATATCTGAGCTTAGTATAACCATAATTAGTGAAGCAATTGACAGCAAAAAGAAAAAAAAAGTAAGGTAACATTTGGAATTCAAGCTCCTGTTTAAAACATTTAAATCTTTATTTAAATTTACAGGTTGTGTAACTAATTATATATTTTACAATATAAGAGCTGAACTTAATGAAGCATGCAAGCTGTTCTTTCATCTGTGCCCTGGCTGTTAACATGTGATTTGTACTGACTCCAAACAGACTGTTTTTACCCCAGAAAAATATATGGAGCAGGTGTGCTTATGATATTACTTTTCACAACAGTAAATATGACTCTAGTGCCTATTGTTCTGCATAGTTTCTCCTTAGAGTTCATGTAACTAGGTTGTATATACAATATTATGTTCTTCTGTTAAGAAGCACAGCTTTAATGCTTTCACTGCATGTGAGAAAAGGAATTATCCACCTGATTGTCTGCATTTGATTTAATTCCAGTTTATTATGATTGTTACAGTCCACTATATCAAGTTTTAAATGGAATACCTAGAATTTCTAGGGGAATTTTGTAATCCATTTTATCTGTCTCTTATCAGTATGAAATTGTGAATCCTCCTGTGTAGGATTGTGCTGTACTTTGTAAGTCATACCTTGGTTGTTTTTAATGTATGACTATCTGAAATGTTAAACATACAATTGACATAAAACATAAATTATCTACATTAAAAAAATCTGTTGATTCAGAGTTTTGAATTGATCATGTTATAATCTGTCATCTAGACATCATGGAATTCTTTACACATGGCCTGTACAGAACTGCAATCTATTTCAGTCAAAAAGAGAGAATAATTTTATAGCCAGGGCTATAGAGTTTTTTCTGGTATCAAACAACTTCTCTATACATTCATGTTACTAGGAAATTCTACGCTCTGTGCCAAACTGCACTAGCAAGGTTTAGTGGAGAGGTTTGGTTCTTCCACTCCCAACTCTGCAGCACTAGCGGAACTGCTCTACAGCTGCTATTACAGCTTCATGTGTTTAGTACATGTGTTTTCCTCTACACAGAGTGGACTGATTGGTGCATCTGCATGTTAATAGATCTACAGTCACGTGTCTAATCCATCTGGAACTGGGTACATGAGATCCCTATATCTATTGGGCTGTAGATCAACAGTCCAGGATTCCCAAGTTATGTCTCCTTGTGTAATGGAGCAACACCATTTTTATAATTTGGCAACTTTTCAACTGTAGTGGAGGAGGCAGCATAGCCAATGAGAGCATGAGGTTTTCAAGAACAAGAAAACTTCACTTGTTTTTTGATTTTCATTCGTTACTTAGAAGAGAGAGTTTATCTTCCTTGCTTTGTCTCTACTACCAGTTGGTTTCTCTGAATAAATGGTGTAGACCAAATAAATATAAAGCTGAAGCCAATTAAGCAAAACATTTGTTTACCACCTCAACAAATGCTGCTTCTAAGTGTCTGGTGACTGTCACTAGTTTGCTGGACTAACTTCCTGGATAATGCGGTTCATCATTAGCTCTGCTACTGATTATGGCTGGCAGATTGAATGGGTTATTAGTAGATTCCCATGGTATAGTAATATCCATCTCTGTTTGTTAAGGTTCCCTCCCCCCTCGAACTTTAGGGTACAGATGTGGGGGACCTGCATGAAAGACCCCCTAAGCTTATTTCTACCAGTTTAGGTTAAAACTTCCCCAAGGCACAAGTTCTCCCTTGTACCTTGGATTAGGTAAATGCTGCCACCACGTGATTTAACAAAGAATCAGGGAAAGGACCACTTGGAGTCCTGTTCCCTCAAAATATCCCCCAAGCCCTACACACCCCCCCCCCCCATTCCTCGGGAGGCTTGAGAATAAACAAGATGAGCACAGACCAGCCTTGGTTTTTTTTAGAACACTAAAAAAAAAAAACCAATCGGATTCTAAAAAAAAACCCTGAACTTTATTAGAAAGGAAAAAGATAAAGGAAGCGCCTCTGTGAAATTAGAATGGGAGATAATCTCACAGAGATGATATGTGGCATCTTGTAGTTCCATTTAGGCAGGACTAAGTATTATCTAGACTATCCTGATAGCTGTTTGTCTAACCTGCTCTTAAAAATTTCGAAGGATGGAGATTCCACAATCACCCTAGGCAATTTATTCCAGTGTTTAACCACTCTGACATTTAAGAAGTTTTTCCTAATGTCCAACCTAAGCTGCCCTTGCTACAATTTAAGACCATTTCTTCTTGTCCTATCCTCAGAGGTTAAGAACAATAATTTTTCTCCCTCCTCCTTGTAACAACCTTTTATTTACTTGAAAACTGTTATCATGTCCCTGTCAGTCTTCTCTTCTCCATACTAAACAAACCCAATGTTTTCAATCTTCCCTCATAGGTCATGTTTTCTAGATCTTTAATCATTTTAGTTGCTTTTTCTGGACTTTCTCCAGTTTGTCCACATCTTTCCTGAAATGTGGCACCCAGAATAAGATACAATAATCCAGTCAAGGCCTAATCAGCATGGAGTAGTGGAAGAATTACTACTTGTGTCTTCAAAAAGAAAAGGAGTACTTGTGGCACCTTAGAGACTAAGAAAATTATTTGAACATAAGCTTTCGTGAGCTACAGCTTGCTTCATCGGATGTATGCAGTGGAAAATACAGTGGGGAGATTTTATGTACACTCCGAGAACATGAAACAATGGGTGTTACCATACACACTATAAGGAGAGTGATCAGGTAAGGTGAGCTTAACTTACCAGCGGTGGGTGGGGGGAAGAAAAAAAACAATAACAAAAAACCTTTTGTAGTGATAATCAAGGTGGGCCATTTCCAGCAGTTGACAAGAACGTGTGAGGAACAGTGTGTGTGGGGCGGGGAGGCGGGGTGGGAATAAACATGGGGAAATAGCTTCACTTTGTGCAATGACACATCCACTCCTAGTCTTTATTCAAGCCTAATTTGCAAACTGGAGACCATTAAATTAGGTTTGAATAAAGACTGGGAGTGGATGTGTCATTACACAAAGTAAAGCTATTTCCCCCCCCCCCCTCCCCACTGTTCCTCACACGTTCTTGTCAACTGCTGGAAATGGCCCACCTTGATTATCACTACAAAAGGTTTTTTTTTGTTTGGTTCCCACCCCCCTGCTGGTAATAGCTCACCTTACCTGATCACTCTCGTTACAGTGTGTATGGTAACACCCATTGTTTCATGTTCTCAGTGTGTATATAAAATTCCCTATTGAATTTTCCACTGCATGCATCTGATGAAGTGAGCTGTAGCTCACAAAAGCTTATGTTGAAATAAATTTGTTGTTCTCTAAGGTGCCACAAGTACTCCTTTTCTTTTTGTGGATACAGACTAACATGGCTGCTACTCTGAAACTTCTCATGTCTTCCTTACAATACTCCTGCTAATGCATCCCAGAATGATGTTTGCTTTTTTTGCAACAATGACTCATATTTAGCTTGTGATCCACTATGACCACCAGATCCCTTTTCGCAGTACTCCTTTCTAGGCAGTCATTTCCCATTTTATATGTGTGCAAGTGATTGATCCTTCCTAAGTGGAGTTCTTTGCATTTGTCCTTATTGAATTTCCTCCTATTTACTTTAGACCATTTCTCCAGTTTGTCCAGATCATTTTGAATTTTAATCCTATCCTCCAAAGCACTTGCAACCCCTCCCAGCTTGGTATCATCTGCAAACTTTAAGTGTACTCTGTATGCCATTATCTAAATCATTGATGAAGATGATGAACAGAACAGGACCCAGAACCAATCCCCCATTCATTATGCCTTCCCAGCATGATTGAACCACTGAAGATTACTCTCTGGGAATGATTTTCCAACCAGTTATGCACCCACCTTGCAGTAGCTCCATCTAGGTTGCATTTCCCTAGTTTGATTATGAGAAGGTCATGCGAGACAGTATCAAAAGCCTCACTAAAGTCAAGATATTCATGTGCCAACTTTAAAGGGCAATGAAAAGCAGATAGATACTATACCTCTTATGCTTGCACCACTACCTCTTCTAATACAAGTAAATGAATGAGAAGTCAAAAGATTGTGTCCTGCTACTTTGTGGGAGGGGGCATCTCCGTAATTCAAAATTTATCTACATTTATCTAAGCAACATTTACCCCGGTTGCTTCCCCTGCATCCGTGCTCAACTAGCTGGACTGTGGTGGAGTCAAAAACAGGTCCTGCCTCTCTGCGCAACCGGATCCCTCAGTCACCTGTCCGCTGTACTTCTCCTCCTCCTTCCTCATCTACCATCCTTGCTGTTCATTTTCGACGCTTGTTACTTGGGCTCCTCGGTGGTATCCAGGATGCTCTTGGGGGTGGTTGTGGGGTCTCTGTTGAGGATGGCATGCAGCTTTTTGTAAAAGCAACAGTTCTGCTGGTTTGCACAGGATCACTTGTGGGCTTCTCTATTCTTCTGGTATGCCTGCTGCCGCTTGTTTGCTTTCATATGGTTCTGCTGCTGGTCCCTGTAATACCTTTTCCCCTGAGCAATCTGCTCGTATGTCGATGTTTTTATGGTTGGTTTGGAGCTGTGCCTGCACAGCTTCTTCTTACTACCAGCCCAGGAGATCCAATATCTGATGTCCAATCCTGGCAGATGTGCGTCTGGAGCGTGTTTGTGAGCATGGGCAGGTGCACTCAACAATGGAGAGCAACTTGGTGTGCTCTCAAGCTGGGTAATCAGGAAAAGAGATTTTAAAAATTTGTGGGGCTTTAAAGGACCATGGTGGCTTCCAGTCTCCATGACCGCTGGGCAGTGGAGTTCACAATAGCGATGAGTATGGGGCATTAGGGAACAACTGCTGGAGGATAGGTAAGGTCAACATAACTAAGATTAAGATTCCGTCATGGTTATTTTTAATAAAAGCCGTGGACAGGTCACAGACAATAATAAAAAAAACTCATGGGAGCCCATGACCTGTCTGTGAGTAAAAATAATCGGAGGGAGGGCTGAGTGGTGTGTGGGGGGGGGGGGGGCGGGGAGAGAGACTGACAGCTGGAGCACCACAGTCACAAGGGGATTGGGGGAGACACAATCCCGGCCGCAGCTGCTGTCAGCTAAAGCTGAAGAAGTCACAGTAAAGTCACAGATTCTGTGACTTCTATGATATCATTGACTAAATCCTATCTTTAAGCATAACTGATGCAGTATCTACACTTGCACTGCGTTAACCTAAGTACATTGACTGTTTCTCTATGCCACTCAGGGAGTTGGTGGTTACTTTGTGTTGGCGTAAGGAAGTGCTTAGAAAGGTGGGAGACCAGTTGAGGTGTAAACATGTGCAAAACTAGATTGAAGTAAGCTGCCTTGCATTGACCTAACTGTGTAGTGTACACCAGCCCTAAGTCTCGCTGAAAGTCAAAGGGAGATAAGCTCCTTAATCCCTTTGGCACTCAAACATTTTGCCCTGTAATTTTGATATCTATAGGTTATTTTACAGTATTCCGGATAGTTTCATTAAAGTAAAACTTATTTAATATTCATTTTCACCAACTGATGAAATAGTTTCCAATTATCTTATCTGACCAAGATTTTATGTTTAAATGTCTACTTTCTAAAATATGTTGTGTATTTTGCACTAGGCCAACTGGATTTTATTTGTTTCTGGCCTATGTTTCAGCTGTTGGCATTATTCCCAAAACGAATACATATTTAGTTCCAGCTTCAGTATGTTCAGTCACAACTTTTTTCCTTCATCAGCAATATGAACAGCCCCAGCATCATCAATCATTGCACAGGAGGAGCACACTGGGTTAGCATTTTTAAAGGGCACAGGCAGCAGGAGAGCACGTGAGCACATATACAGTATTAAACATGAGGTGCCTCTAAAATTGTTTAAAACACAAATTCTCTGCATTCTCAAGGAAGACGAGACAGTGAAGGCGGTTAAATAATGGAAAAGAGAAAGGAACAAACAAGTAGTGATACAGAATGGAAAAAACAATAGTAATTAAGATAGTTGAAGGAAACAAAGGGAAAGAAAAGGAATAACATGCTGTGGAAAATATCTGTTGATTTAGTACATGTGGTTTTGCAAAATTATTAGTAATAATGTGAGCTTTATGTATAAAAATTATAAATGTTTTGTTATCAGGTATTCAAATTATTCCATAATGAGTAGGATACAAGATTTTTCATATACCTTATGTATAGATATTATATTCAGGATCCCAGCCCACATTGTAGATAAGACTTATGACCCGGAGGGTGTTCATGGCGGTCAGTCATGGGTCAGAACCTCTAGTTCTGGAGTGAAAATTGCATCTAGAGAGATCCCACAAGGACAATATCTTTTTAGCAGTGCCTGGTGTGGCATGTAATGGTCAGAGTCATGGCCAGCCTGTTTACCTCTTGCTTATTAGTAGACTTCATTAGATTGCTTGGTCCATTTGGTGGAGGGCTACTGTTGAAATAGTGCAGTGTGAAACTAGTTGCCTAAATAAGACATGGCCCTATTTTCCCTGACATTTTATTTATTCTGGTTCTGTCTGCTTAAATAGGTACAGTTTGCCTTATCATTGTAAAAGCAGAATAAAGTAGTGGAACTACAAGATGCATATTTTTATGTTGTAGACACTAAAGTTGTGCTGGACTACTGTAGTAGGATTTTCATAAATGCTCATTGTTGGCCTAATTCTGCCCCCATTGAAGTTAATCCACCCTTATTCTAGTTTCCCCACTAGCTCTACCGCAAATAACTGAAGTCTTTTGGTGGTGTAAATACAATAATTAGGCCTTAATGTTCAAAAGTTCATACGTGTTCTTGCATGCACCCCAAATTTAAGATATGTTTGTACATTCACATCAGTTGTGTAAATGCACCCAAATATGCAAGTCAGGTGCACACACTCTTTAAGAGCTTGGAGATGGAACAATATGTTCTACAATTAGTTAAGGTTAACAGAGACATTTGGGCTGCCCTTTGATAGGGATTGTTAAATTTCTCCCTCACAAAATGCCAGCTGCCATCAACAGGTGGTAGTTGGACTTGATACTCGGGGAAAAAAACACTTTCCATTCCAAGTTTAAGGCACATTTCTTCAACCTTGCGTTTTCTAATATAAACATATGGAAAAGTATGTATTAGTATTATTTTATAACCAAAAAACCCCAAAACATTCTACTGCACACATACCTGCCCTTGGGAAAAGAATGAGAAAACCAAACACATGACCAGTATTAGTTATGTTGCTTAATGCACTGTTGGAAGGTGCTCAGATACTATAATGATGAGTGTGATGTAAAACCTATATGCAGCTCAGGACAATAAAACAGGATGTTAACAGTCTTTCAGGTTACTGATTTGTTTTAAATTTACCCTTTTTAGGGGAGTTTGTCAGGAAAGGTGTGGTAAGGTTGTTCTATCAAAACTTGGAGGCTATATATTTCTAGAGTCCTCCTTCATCTGGTTTGATACCCGGGTATGGACTAAGTCAGTTACTATTAATAGTGATTTCCTTCAGGTAGTGGAGCAGGATAAGATGTTGATGTTGATTTTATTAATTATTTTTTTATTTTTTTATACCTTTTGATTTATAAAAGATTACCAACCCAACGCTAGAGGCTGATACAGTGATCCTTCTGTTTGGGTTTTTTTTCTTCCTTTGTGAGAGATCCCAGACAGCAGTGTTTTGGCTTACCCTTCATGAGGGATTGTACATAATCACACAAGCTTCCATCTGTCTCAAATTCTATTCAACATCTATATGAAGCTACTAGGAAAGATGTTTGGGGCTGATGTATCACCAATGTGTTCCTCACACTCTGAGGAGTAAGTCAGCAATGACATTGTTTTAGTAGCAAAATGCTGCCCAAATTTACCAATATCCTTAGAAGAATAATGCATTGGCAGGGCTAAAATCTATATTTGCCTGAAGAGATAGAACTTCAGAACCTTGACTTGTACTGAAGAGTGCAAGTTGGTAATTTTATTTTCTGCAGAATCAATCAAAAATGTCTTGGGGAATACTGTTCATATTCCTTTATTAAGTTAATATACAACTCTCAAGGCTCTTATAATTCACTTTAGAGTGACCATATCTGAGCCACTTACACTATAATTTCCTTGAAAAAAGAACAGAAGGAATGCAATGCCTTTGACCCCAATAAATAAAAGATGCAAACTATGAATTTTGCAACTGATTCATTAAGAAGACTTGTTGCCAAATATTCGCAGGTTACCAAGAGGCTGGGAAAAATGTAATGTAAATAACTACTTTTATATCTTGTATTGAGAGTTCACAGTTGCAGAAAAAACATTGGAGATGAGCATTGGCATCAACATGAACAGACGATAAGTAGCTATGCGATTTGTTTATGTTCAGGTGGAGAAGGCTCTCCCAAATGGGTTCCTCTGAATTTTCATCTTGTTTCAATCCTTTGGAATTTTCAATACTTGTGGTGTACATACTGCCTTGCTAAACTGTTCCTCTTCTAGCCAGAGCTTTTATCCAGGCCCTCAGTGTAATCATCTAGACTTATTTTCTTGGGCATCTTCAGTCTGCATGTGGGAATTGTAGCTCTTCTGGGTGGACTTATGATCTCATAGCTGCTTTGACATTGAATCAGTGGCTCTCTAATATCCTCTGCTCATAGTAGTGCTCAGGTAATTTTAATTTTCAGATTGAATGCCTATGATGGAGGTTAGAGCAATGGTGGCAGGAATTGCTCTCTGAATTGGACTGATTGTGGCATAGAAATGTTTTGAAATTCTACGCTGTGGCTATTATGGGGTAAAGAAGGTGGTATTTGCCTCCACAAGGCAATAGCTGAAGTCTTACCCTCTTAGCAAATTTAATAAATAAGCATTTACTTTTCAGTCATGCCAGTTTTAATTGAATTCTATTACATTTAAATAAAACATTTGGAATATCTCTAACAAGAAATGGAGTGAATTTTATTCTATTTTATACATCATCAACAACACTGTTACTAAGTTCCAATCAGTGATGCCGGTGCAATCCCAATAGGTTACACAGCTGTCACTGAGAGCATAATTTGGCCTGCAGAACTTCTAAACTGGGGATGATGGAAAGAACCCAGCTGAACTCCCAGAACCCAGGCTGTTTTCAGGGCTGTCAGAAAAAAGGGTGAAAACATTTTTTGCTTGTAAACTGAGTACATCCTTGTCGTGCTTTGTCCCCCACGTCATGTGAATTAGTTATATGTTTTGGCTAATTAGCTTACATACCCATTGTTCCAGAAAAGCCTTAGCTGAATGTGAGGAGAGTGATTAGTCCACCTTCTAAATTCAAGTAGATTATAGTTTGAAATTTCATTTTTCAGGATGATCATTGTTTTCCTACTGTCCTAATGATTCACAACCTACAAAAAGGAATACTTGCTTCTTTTTTTGTTGTTGTTGCTGGAAAGACGGTATTTTATTTTAAACCAAAATGGCTCCCTTTGTTTGGATTTTAGAGGTGTGTTTACGTGGTGGCAAACCTGAGACTATAAACTTATAGTCAACAGTATTGAACAATCTTTCTGTGTGCATTTTCCATGCAAGCTTAAAACTGGAAGCTTTGCCTCCTGCCCCCAACAAGGAAATACATCGCTGTGTGGTGAATAATTTTGTATATAAAAATGCACTGTTGTATTTATCAGTACTTTCAAGAGCCAGGCTTTTTATTATACTTTTGGGATGGTAGTTACCTGAGCAGGTATACATTTCCTGCAGTATTGAGGAACATGTCATCCTGCCTGGAGTGCAGTCCAGCAAGTGGTGTTACACAGTATCATAGAATATTAGGGTTGGAAGAGACCTCACGAGGTCATCTAGTCCAAACCCCTGCTCAAAGCAGGGCCAACACCAACTAAATCAATTCAGGTGTGTTGGTGTGGTTACATTGCAGCTTTGGAGACATTTGATTCTCAGAGGGGTTCAAGCTTCGGGGCTCTGGCTATAGAAATGTTGTTGTTTATGCCTACCCTGTAATGTGGATGAGCAGGGCAGGGGAAGAATATGAGCTAAATCTTTTGTGCTTACAGTTTTCCAGAAATCTCAGAAACAATGTGGATATCTGGGTTTATAGGCATTAGAGTCTACCAATCCCTCAAAAGGGTGGGAGAACAGCAAGTAGGTCGCCACTCTGCTTCGGTTCTGAAGTTGTCCATCCTCAGTGGTTTGGGAGGAGAGCATCTTGTGGGACCAGTTCAGGCTATTTCTGTGCCACCTGATGGGTGAATCACATACCTGTATGTAAAAAGAAAAGGAGTACTTGTGGCACCTTAGAGACCAACAAATTTATTTGAGCATAAGCTTTCGTGCGAAAGCTTATGCTCAAATAAATTTGTTAGTCTCTAAGGTGCCACAAGTACTCCTTTTCTTTTTGCGGATATAGACTAACACAGCTGCTACTCTGATACCTGTATGTTATTCTTTTAGGGGAGAGCAATTTTAGAATTTGTGCTGGAGTGAATTTGAGAGTCGGAATTTAGCAGGAATGTATGTTAGATTACAGTTATGGCTGGGTACCAAATGTGCTTTGGTCTAAAATGATTATAAGGTCTTGATTGTGTGGATCAGGCCTGGAAGGTTGTGAACTAAAATGTCACCAGAGTCATCTTAGACACTGGCAGTGTGGTGATCACATACTGGAAAATCTGGGAGGTTGATCCTGAGATTTACATGAAAGATGGGCACATTTGTCAGACATGGGAACTGATATGTGGTTGGGAGACCTTAGAGATGGGATTGATGGGAGGCGGAAATTAGCTCCTGAGGTGGAGGTTGTGACCAACCTGTTTACCAACACCCTGTTTGACTGGTGTCAAAGGGGCCAGCTCCCATAGGCAGACATGAAACTCAGAAGGATAACTGATTGATCCTAGTAGCCTGGAGGAGGAAGGAGAGTCCCTACGTTTTTGCAAACTGAAGTACCTTTCATATTTCTCATTCTCTGTCATAAGGGAAGGGTGAGAGGATTCAGAGGTGGGCAGAATGTTAGGGATTAGTCTGAAGAGGGTCAGACTATTTGGTATGGAGGCCATCTAACACTAGACTGAACCAAAATAAAAATAAATGCCTGATTTTTGGCAGGGAGATGGAGGGAAGTGGGGTGTTAGTCCTTCACCCCCGTTAAATTTAAAAGATCATTAAGTTGTGGTCTTCCACTTAGATATCTATCCCCTTGTCTGTGTTTCATTGTTTTGCATGTCCTGATCAAGTTTCAAACCCAGGTGTTTGGAACAGATAGGCAGCCCTGGCACAAAAGATGATTTTGTCCAAAATGACAGTTGTCTGTGTGGTGCTTTTTCTTATAATCTTTGGCACAACTAGAATCTAGGACCACTGGGGTCCTAAGTATTTTCACACCTTGAAGTCTGCAACTATTTTTTCATCCATGAGTTTTATTAGACCAAGTCTGCCAAAATTCTGAGGTGGTTTCTTTGGTTAGGACAGCAGATGAAAGATAGATGCCTGCCAAGAGGCTACAGTTTGTGGATTGACTATCAGGATATGACTGTTCTGAGCAGTTGTTGCTGTCTTGGAGCATGAGCATGTTATATCTATGAACGCTGAGCTCCATCATCATGTTTATCCAGAGACAAAAGGCTTATTTGGGCTCTGAGTATTTCATATTTCAGCTTTGCTCCTGAACTAAATTTAACTGAAAGTTTTAAAACATTTCCATTTTATGATCATTGGTATTAAAATGAAATTGCCACACACTCCTAAACTTGATCAGCAAGACCTTTTGAATAATTCTGATATCCATGTGTATTTGCTCTGTAAGTTTCCCAATGGGCAAGTTAAATCTGGAACAGTTCCTAATAATAATTGGAATGCTGTTGGGGAAAAAAAATTACATGGGCAAAGAGAAATGTAAGTTGACAGTAAAAATATTGACAGTTAACCCATTTCTATTCAGCCATGCCCTAATACGAAAGCCAGATTGAAATTTCTTGCATGAGTTCCAATTCATTGAGCAAATGTGACACTTTATTTTCTCGCCATTTCAGTGCTGAGAGAAATGAAGTGGTGAAATAGTGATATAAATGAATGCACTTCTCACCGTGCTGATAACTGAAGTCAAAGGATATCAGAGTATGCTCAAGAAAGACATTTTAAGCTTCAGTTGTAATTTTTTGCAAAGGATAAGCAGCGCAACTTTCTGATGACTCAAAATTTAGAGTTTATAGTTTAATGGATGAAACATGTCATTGTCCCTGAAAGCTAATTATGAGAGAAATGCCGGTGCAGCATTTAAAACTAATTATGAGGTGAATAGTTTAGCTTGTTTATTATTTTAATTGAAAAGAGTAATCTGTAGTTTAACATTTGCTAGTTGACGTTTTTATTTCCACTTGTATTTTTAATTAGCGTTTAATATTTTTGAATTTAATTTAAAGTTTAGTAGACTTATTGTTTCAGAAACAGGCCACAGAAAGTTTGTTTTTCCAGAGGAATTTTTTTCATAACTCTGCTTGCTACTTTCTTGATTAAGAAATAATCAAGATATTTGCCAGAGGTCTCCAGCTTCCTTAAGTATGACTATATCTTATGTAGTTTTTTATTTGGGTCATTATTTAGAGCATCTTGAGCCATTATTTTAAAATAAGATTCAAAGACATAAAAGAGCATTGTAGTGCATGGTGAATGTTTAGACATATTTCAAAAACAGGAAAAGAAAGAATATACATCTGTTTATAATTAAAATTTCTGATAGCAAGACTATGGCTTAAAAATTAGTGTGATCTCAACAGTACCAATTTAGCTTTAGCAAATTAGTTAAAGTAGCTTGCATTTGTAGTATTTCACACCTTTAAATTCTTAATATGCATTGCTAAATATTTCATCACAGTTTGCTAATTGTTCTGTGTAAATAGAGCTGCTAATTTTTGTGGTTGACATGGCTTATTTCAAAGTGATAACAGCTGCATCTGTAGTAGTGTCACAATTTAATTAATAAATTATAGTGGTACGTTTCTCCACCTTGAATTACCGTGGAGGTCCTTAAAGTCCACATTTACCAACTGCTAGCACAAAGTAGTATCTGAATAATAAATAAATAATTCTAACATAATATCTGTTTAGATATTATTGCATGGTAAATGTTGGGATAGCACAGACTTTCTTGTGTCATGACTCTTCAGAAGCAGTTTTAGAATTACTGGCAATTGATAAAACCTAGTGTATTCCAAAGGCAAATAACACTGCACTGGAACAATATCTGGAGGTGCTCTAGGGATAACTGTCTCTGGAAAACATGACTAAGTAGTATCAGGAAAGAGGGAGGGGAGGAGTGAAGATTTTCAAAAGCGGCTAGTGATTTTGGGTGCCTCAATTTTGGGGTGTCTAATTTGAGAAATCTTAAAGGGGCCTGATTTTCAGAGATGTTGAGTCCTTGCCCTGTTGAAACCCAAGCAACTTTAAAATGGATCAGGTTAAGCAGTCATGGCAGAGGTGGTTAATGACTTCTTTGTTTCGGTTTTCACCAAGAAGGTTGGTGGCGATTGGACGTCTAATTTAGTGAATGCCAGTGAAAATGAGGTAGGAGCAGAGTCTAAAATAGGGAAAGAACAAGTCAAAAATTACTTAGAAAAGTTAAAAGAAAAGGAATACTTGTGGCACCTTAGAGACTAACAAATTTATTTGAGCATAAGCTTTTGTGAAGCTCACTTCATCGGATGCATTCAGTGGAAAAGTTAGATGTCTTCAAATCACCAGGGCCTGATGAAATGCATCCTAGGATACTCAAGGAGCTGACTGAGGAGATATCTGAGCCATTAGCAATTATCTTTGAAAAGTCATGGAAGATGGGAGACATTCCAGAAGACTGGAAAAGGGCAAATACAGTGCCCATCTATAAAAAGGGAAATAAAGACAACCCGGGGAATCACAGACCAGTCGGCTTAACTTCTGTATCTGGAAAGATAATGGAACAAATAATTAAGCTATCAATTTGCAAAAACTAATGATTTTTGGTGCCTCAGTTTATCATAGAATCATAGAACTGGAAGGGACCTTGAAAGGTCATCTAGTCCAGTCCCCTGCACTGAAGGCAGGACTAAGTATCATCTAGACCATCCCTGACAGGTGTTTGTCAAACCTGCTCTTAAAAATCCCCAATGATGGAGATTCCACAACCTCCCTAGGCAATTTATTCCAGTGCTTAACCACTCTGACAGTTAGGAAGTTTTTCCTAAAGTCCAACCTAAACCACTGTTGCTTCAATTTAAGCCCATTGCTTCTCTTCCTATTCTCAGAGATTAAGAACAACAATTGTTCTCCCTCCTCCTTGTAACAACCTTTCATGTATTTGAAAACTGTTGTCATGTCCCTCTCAGTCTTCTCTTCTACAGATTAAACAAACCCAATTTTTTTCAATCTTGCCTCGGAGCTCATGTTTTCTAGACCTTTAATCATTTTTGTTTCTCTTCTCTGGACTCTCTCCAATTTGTCCACATCCTTCCTAAAATCTGGCTCCCAGAATAGGACACAATAGTCCAACTGAGGCCTAATCAGTGTGGAAGAATTACTTCTCGTGTCTTTCTTACAACACTCCTGCTAATACATCCCAGAAGGATGTTTGATTTTTTTGCAGCAGCGTTATACTGTTAACTCATATTTAGCTTGTGGTCTGCTACGACCCCCAGATCCCTTTCTGCAGTACTCCTGCCTTGGCAGTCATTTTCCATTTTGTGTATGTGCAGCTGATTATTTCTTCCTAAGTGGAGAACTTTTGCATTTGTCCTTATTAAATTTCATCCTATTTACTTTAGACCATTTCTCCAGCTTGTCCAGAACATTACGAATTTTAATCCTATCCTCCAAAGCATTTGCAATCCCTCCCTGCTTGGTATCGTCTGCAAACTTTATAACTGTACTCTCTATGCCATTATCTAAATAATTGATGAAGATATGGAACAGAACCAGACCCAGAACTGATCCTTGCAGGACCCCACTCCTTATGCCCTTCTAGTATGATAGTGAACCACTGATAAGTACTCTCTGGGAATGGTTTTCCAACCAGTTATGCACCCAGCTTGAAGTAGCTCCATCTAGGTTGTATTTTCCTAGTTCGTTTATGAGAAGGTCATACGAGACAGTATTAAAAGCTTTATTAAAGTCAAGATATACCACGTCTACCACTTCCTCCCATCCACAAGGCTTGTTACTCTGTTAAAGAAAGCTATCAAATTGGTTTGCCATGATTTGTTTTTGACAAACCCATGCTGACTATTACTTACCACCTTATTATCTTCTAGATGTTTTGTTGATTCAAATTAAATTTAATGGAGGGATAATCAAAAACAGGTCAGTAACCAAGGTTTTCAGAAGAGCAGAGTGAAAATTTTAGGGAACTGGGCAGTGAGATCAATTGGATTGACTTAAATGTAAAGGAGGCTTGGAATTTCTTTTAAGTTAGAGATGCAAGGACTATCCATATTTTGCATCCCAAGGAAGTGGGGGAAAAACATTTAGGGAAGGGCGCCTTCAAACTAGAAGAATAACCACTTCAAAAAGGATATTAGGAGTAAGCAGAGGGCCTACAAAAAATGGAAGAAGGTATTTATCTGCAAAGGAAAGCTATATCTTGGAGACCAGAAATTCTTGGGATAAAGTGAGAATTGCCAAAAGTCAAGCTAAGTTGCATCTTACAAAGGATATTTAAAAAAAAAAAATGAACAGAAGTGAGGATGCTAAGCAGCAAGGATGGGGTAGAGATTTAGGATAATCTGAGTATGGTTGAGAAAGTAAAAATTTCCCTAAGTTTTTGTCAGTTTTTTACCCCCCTATGTTTGACAGCTAGTGTCAAACATAGGGGGTAAAAATAGGAGAGCATATGAGAATGAGTGTATAAAAATGGAAATGAAGTGGAAATACAACTCAGAGTTTAATGTGCTCAAATTGGGGGTACCCGATAATCTCCATCCCAGAATATTGAAAGAACTGGTACATAAAATTGCAAATATGGTAGAAGGGATTTTTAATATATTTTATCAAATTGTGGATGGTACTGTATGATTGGGGAATAGCAAACCTAATACTTATATTTAATAAAGGTGAGGGGAAAGGATCCAGGCAACTACAGACCCATTAGTATGACCTCAATAGTATGCAAAACTTTAGAACAATTCTGAAGGAAAGAATAATTAAGGGCATGGAGGTAATTGGAAAATGGGATAAAATACAACATAGGTTTCCCAAAAACAGATTGTGCAAAACTAACTTGATGTCTTTCTGTGAGGTTTTTTTTTATCCAAAGGACATGGAGTAGATCTATTGTATCTGAACTTTAATAAAGCATTTGATATAGTACTGTGTAGGAAATTATTAGGTAAACTGGAGAAGATGGGGATTAGTACAGGAATTGTAAAGTGGATAAGGAACTGAATAATGTGAAATCAATGGGCTGTGCTGAAAGGAAAACTATTGGGTTGGAGGGAGGTACTAATGGTCTTCCTTAGTGATCAACCTTGGGACTGATATTATTTAATATTTTCATTAACAATCTTGGCACAAAAAAGGTGTGTGCTAATGAAATATACTAATGACTTAAAGTTGGGAGGCATCATCAATACAAAGAAGATTTGGAGTATAACCAGGAAGAACTGGATGACCTTGAGGACTGGAAAAATAGAAGTGGGATGAAATTAATAATATAAATGCATTCCTAGGACACCATGGGTTCTTGCTTTGTTTACGCAGTTTATGGATCTCCCATAGTCCTACACAATAACCCATGCTTTGAAGTTAACCTTCTCATCTGAAGTTCTAAGGCTTCAGTCCTGATGGGCCATCCAATTAGAGATGTACATAATACATTTAGTTATAGGCATCAAGACAATTAGTTTTCAAGAACAATGTGACAGCCAGGAACAATACTTCATTAGCTAATATGCAGTTTATACATCAAATAAATTCACATCTAAACCCTAAACATCCTTTGACCTAGGGTCAAAGTAGAAAGAGAGTAATCACAGGAAACAGGTGAAGACAATAACCGTATGTCACTAGCTTTCACGCATTTAAAGCAAATGTGATTACCTGGCACAAATGAATTAGTACATTTAACATTTCCTTGAGGTTGTGATCTGAGCTGGCTAGCTGTCAGCGCCTCAGGTAGGATGTGCAACGGTTGAGAATGGCCTGTGATTATACTGGAGGTCAAGCTAGATGATTATAATGCTCCCTTCTAGTCTTAAAAGCTATGAATCTGTCATATCTGTTACACCAATTCAGACAGAATATGTCAAGGGAACTGAAGCTGCATATACTTTTAGGTTATCACTGAGAGCTCTCTACTTCAGGGAGAAGCTCCACATCGTTTGCAAGGTACATTTGCCCAGCATCATGGCTCACATTCAGAGAGAAGTGAACTTTCAGGTTGACTGGCTCTGCAGAAATAGTGTCCCAGATACTGTGATTTGATACTGTTGATAAAAGTTGAGTTTTTATTGTGTTATTGTGAAGGAAAATACAATACACACCAAATAAGAATACTGTATATGCTTTAGAATTCAGGGGATGATCACTTAAAACCCAGACGAGTAAATGAGAGGAATGACTTTTCAAGAGGATTGACTTTTCACATTCTAAATTTAGGGAAATAACACAGTATCCCAGTTACCATTGCCTGTTAACTGTTGGAAGCTGACTTTTTATTAGAACTCATTTAAACAAAGACCAGTCTCTTTAACAAAGCTAACCCCATTTCCTGTAATTGCATGTTCTTCCAGCAATATTATTGATCTAACTAAAGTTCCTGTGCCAATTATTCTGAAGATGTTTTGTGGTTTGTGAAGATGTTTTAAGGCAGGATCTTTGGAATCTGAGTCTAGTGATCTGAGAAGAGTGAATTGGTGAAAAATCAATATTTTTTGTAGCTTTCCCAGCTGAGTAGAGCGGCTGAAAGGAAGAACTTATTATGGGAGCTGGGGAAAGATATTCAAGAAGCTGTGGAAGAAAGAGGTGAGGGGAAATAGGGAGGAACAATCTCTGAAGCAGACCCCAACATTTTGGGAAGAGGGAGCAAAATTATTGTGGATCCCAGCCCAATTTAATCTTAATCTATCCTTACTGGGCTTGCTGAAAAAACATTAGCGAGTAATGAGAATATTTGGTACATCTTCCTTGTTTGTATCTAGGAAGTGGAGTACTAATTTTTAATAATAGCAAGCAGGCTATTTCTTCCATTACTGTAGAGTATTTCAATGATTATAAAAGTGTGGATAAGACTCAACCTAGCATTCTGTGACAGAATTTAGGAAATATCTTGCAGAAATGGATTACTTGGAGTCTTACTGTAAAAACTTTTCTTAGATTACAGCAAAAGTGTATAGGATGCAAGTACCTGCTGTGTGAGCTTTTCTAGAGACTTGCTATTCGTACATTCACTCTGCAGACACTGGCATCTGCAGAGATGATTGTCAGTTTACTCTTCATGATGTTTCAGTTCTGAGCTTCTGAAAAGTTGAGGTTCAAAACTGCATCCAATTTTGAAAGTAGATTTTTTTTTTTTAAAGTTTACAAGAACCTGTAAGGAAATTGCAGAATGTTTTTTCTTGCAAGACCTTAAGGTTAATTCTGATTTTTGTTGTGAAGCACTGATTGTTTAAACATGAAATATTAAAGTGAATGTGGCTTTTTTTCCCCAGTGCAAAGTTGAGAAGGATTGTTTTGCTATATGTACCGAAAAAAAAATTCATATTTTTTTTCATTTAAATATAAATAAATGAAAGTCTCCTTAAAAGTTCATCTTCTGTTTTTAATATAGCTACATTTAATATCAACACTCAAACTAGAATGACTCGGTATCCATTCTCCAAACATACCTTTGAGAAAACCATGTATTCAAAGAGGATTCAGCTTGAATCATAGATTGATTTTCATAACTTGCAGATAAATGTTTCACAAACATATGATGTATTCATAATATAGGATACCCATTTTTATGGCAAACTATTTTGCAAATTCTGGGTAGTTTGAGAATAGCAAAGGGGTATGAATCTTAACTTCTAGATCACTGGCTGAAATCTGGACCACATCAGTAGTAAGCGAAAGTAATCCCCGACTACTCAATGGCATATATAAAATGAATTAGTGGCGTCAGTCCAATTCTTAGATGGCAAGTGTATACATTACTAAAACCTCATCACAAATTGACAATCTTACGAACAGTCATAGCAAAGGGAACAAATTTTCAAATGTACTGCAGAATGAATTATCCTCTGTTTGAGAGAATCCTTCCTGGTCAAGGGCAATATGGAAAAATGGTCATTTCTATCCATTTTCTATTATGAAATAGCAATACATTCACTAATAAAAAAAAATCTTTAGCCTGTGTTAACACTATCAAGTTAATCAAAGAATCCTTATGCCCCATTGTTCATTAATACAAGAAGAACAGTGTTAATTTTGCTCTATAAATCATAAGAATATTCTGGTTTCTTAACTCTTGTAATACAGTCTCAATGAAATATCCAGGCCTGAACTGTAATTATTCTCTTTAGTTTACAAGTTGCTTTTCAGATATAATGGTATTACTGTAAGCTTTATTTCAATAGTTAAAAGTTGCTTTTTTACTGAACCTAAAGAAAGAGAGGCAGGTAAGGTTTCTACATGTCCTCGAAGTCTGAGATTTGAGTATTCAGGCACTGATTTATCACATCATTTATAAGGACGTAAATAAACAACAAATGACTGTCCTTAACTCACAGTAGGGTGACCAGGTGTCTGGTTTTCAACCGCAACACCTGGTTGAAAAGGGACCCTGGTGGATCCAGTCAGCACTGCTTACCAGGCCGTTAAAAGTCTGGTTGGCGGTGCTGCTCAGCTAAGGCAGGCTAGTGCCTACCTGTCTTGAGGCACCGTGCTGTGCCGCAGAAGTGACCAGCAGATCCGGGTACTAGGTGCGGGAGCCTGAAAGCTCCACGTGCTGCCCCTGCCCCGTGTACCAGCTCCGCACTCCCATTGGCAGGGAACTGGCCAATGGGAGCTAGGGGGGCAGTGCTTGCGGGCAAGAACACCTCACGGCACTTCCCGGTCCACCCGCCTAGGACTCAGACCAGCTGAAGTGCGCGGTGCCCCAGGACAGGCAGGGAGCCTGCGTTAGCCCCCCTGCTGTGCCGCTGAGCATGAACCGCCCAAGGTAAGCCCATGCCCCAACCCCCTGTCCTGACCCCCCCCCCCAACCTGGAGCCTCCTCCTGCATCCCCAACCCAGAGCCGCCTCCCACACCTTGAACCCCCCTCATCCCCAGTCCCACCCCAGAGTCCTTACCCCTCTGTGCACCCCTACCTCAACCCACAGCCCCCTCCCACATTCCGAATCCGACAGCTCCAGCCTGGAGCCCTCTCCTGCACCCTAAACCCCTCCTCTCCAGCCCCACCCCAGAGTCCTCACCCCTACCACAGCCCAGTGAAAGTGAGTGAGGGTGGGGGAGAGTGAGGCACTGAGCGAGGGGGAATGTACTGAGCAGGAACAGGGACTCAGACAAAGGGCGGGGCTAGGGTGTTGAATTTTGTGTGGTTAGAAAGCAGCAATCCTAACTCTCAGCCATAAATGCCTGGCAGTAAACACCCAAAAAGTTACCATTGTTTGCCAGTGTTAAGTGTTGAGGGGTATATGAGACATCCATTTGCAGAGTATAGCTATAATATTGTTGGAAAATATCTTTAATGGTGGCCACTGTATCTGCAATTGCAAATTAAAGATGTTGCTTCTTATAGCATAAAGCTGTAACCCGTGGTGTCTGACAGGGTTCTCAGATGGTATACAGAGCGGGGGAAGATATCCATACTGCTTTTTATGCATGTTATATATACATCAGCTTATCTCCTTGATGATATTCTGTCTGGCTACACAGAGTGAATTAAAAGGGGCAGTTAGGAAGAGCAAGCAGTAAAAGAATCAATGGTAGATGTAAGACACCCGGGGTAAAAAACTTCAAGACGGTGAAGATAACAATAGCTGGGCCATTAATTGGGAAGATGCTGTTTCCAGGCACCAGCAAAGTTACTCATCCTTGGCCAGAGCTTAGAGATCAAAAGAGCCATAAACAATTAAAAGTATACCCTTGGCAAAAGATAGGGTGGGTGAGTCAGCAGCTCTTCAGGAGGTGGGGATGGAAAGAGAAACAGGACATTGGCAGACACACAGCAAGAGGCTGAGAATGCTGCAGGGTTGTCTCTCTCCCATCCCAAAGATTGAGGTCTCTAGGCTAAGTAGAAATCACCAAAACTTGGAAGGAAAGGATGAGGTTTAGGTAAGATGGAGGAGAGGGGGGAGGATATGTGTGGAGAGAGAGATGCACACATACTACACTTTCATTATTTTAACTCGGGGTTTTTTTTTCTTGTTATATGCCTTTGTATGAATAAACAATAAGCTGGTTTTGGAAAAAAACTGTCTTTAGCCACTGATCACAGCTCCTGAAGGAAAATCTCCTGCAGGGGCCAAGATCAACTGGATCTGCTAGAGAAGCCACAGTTGGTGAATAGGGGAGCTGCAACCCAGAGATCCAGTCTGAGTGGTTGAACAGTGGGGTTCTACTTTGGAGAGAAGTAAAGGAAGAAAATACTGTCACCTGAGGAGTACCCTCAAGAGGGGCTGCAAAGGGGTCTGAAGTGCCCTGTAACTGACAGGTGGTGAAAATTGGAAGCATGCTATTTTATTTATCACTGGTATCATTCAGTGAGACTTAGTGTATGTTTACAGTGCAGTTAGATGCCCGTGCCAGCTGACTTGGGCTTGTGTGGCTCAGGCGAAAGGGCTGGTTAATTGCAGTATACGTATTTGGGCTGGGACTGGAGCCTGGGCTCTGGGACCCTGTGAAAGGGGAGGGTCTTAGAGCTCGGGCTTCAGCCCAAGCCTGAACATTTGCACCCCAATTAAACAGCCCATTTGCCCAAGCCCCACAAACCTAAGTCAGCTGGCACAGGCCAGCCCCGGGTTCTTAATTGCAGTGTACACGTACTCTTAGTCTCCTAAGTCAGTTAAATGCTTTTGAAAATTTCACCCGTAGTGTTAGATTGATAGAATTGTTGTTTTTTGATGTAGTTGGCATGAATTTTCCTTTTTGGATGCTTAGGATTCTTTTTCCTGTTTGATAGATGCTCGTGACCACTCCAGAGAAATGGGATGTAGTGACAAGAAAGAGTGTTGGGGATGTAGCACTCTCTCAACTTGTAAAACTCCTGATTCTTGATGAAGTGCATCTGTTGCATGAAGACAGAGGACCAGTGCTAGAGAGTTTAGTGGCACGCACCTTACGTCAGGTAAGAGTAAAAATCTTCACATTGTCTTTCAGAAATAATTCAAGAATAAACAGAATTTAGAGGTAAGAAATCAAGTATTTTAAAATATTACCTCATGGTACTTTGGCAGCATGTAATTCTTTTAGTTGTAATAAATGCTACAATAAAAAGGAAGGAGGTGTATATTTCATTTTTGTCTAGCAATCGGACTTCCCTTATCGTATCATATTAAATGACTGGGAAGGGATGTCAAAAATTATGTCATGTAAATTTTGTTTGTGCTACTTTTGGCTACCAGCCTAAGGGGAAAATCAAAGTGTTTTTCATCGTTAAATGAATATTATATGTGAATAAATTTTTTAGGATTAATGCTTCATTAATGAATTATTAGTGTCTTAGTTTAGCCAGAACTATGAATGGGAACTTATATTTTACTAGGATTTTTCAATACGAAGTGAAATCTGCTGATATGATACTGTTTGACAAAGCATGAATGCAGAGTAGTAGATTGAAACTAAGGAAGATTTATAGGGCTGCTGGAAAAGTATTATGTAAAGGAGTAGAAGCATAATCTTGTTACGTGATATCTGACTGGTATTTTCTAAATACCAGAGGGGTGTGTAGCAGAGGCGGGAAAGAGGGAATAGAGAGCATAAAAAAATACCAGATTCTCGTGATCCAGTACAAATAGAAGTAGTTCAGAGATTGACAATGAATATGATTAGAGCCATGGTGCAGGCTTTCATATGAAGAGAGATTTGAAATTTAGGACTGTTCAATTTAGAGAGGAAGTGAATACGAAGGAATATGATAAAGTAATGAATGATATAAAGAAGATAAAATGGAGTTCCTATTTATCTTTTTTATAATATAAGAACAAGGGTACCTACAATGAAATTAACTGGCAAAAGAAGTGAAATAGATAAAAGGAAATATTGTTGTGCTCAACACATTGATCTGTGGGGTCAAAAAAGGGTTAGACATTTCTTTGAACAATTAGTGCACCCACAAGTACACTGTATAGGACAACTGTTTTAGAAGGACTTATAAACTCTCATGCTTTGTGGATGAAGCCAACCATTAACAAACAGGGGCTAAAAATAAACTTCCTTATAGGCAGGCTATTCCATAAGAGCCAACTGAAGGTTGCTTGCATGACAGAATACTGAACAAAAACACTGGTTAGATCTACTATGGTAATACTGATGTCTCTGTGTAAGTGCAATATAGGTGATAATTATTACCATTGCTACTGTTGCTACAAAATGTTGGAAAACGCTACTTAGTGCTAAGACCCTTTGTCTTAGAATACAGCTTTAAACCTTCCAGATCAGTGGATTTTTGATGAGTTCTGTGCAATTTTGTGTAGTGTTTTTTTTTCTTTTGTGGGAGGTATTGTTTGTTATCCCAGATGTCTTATAAAAAAGGCCTGGTATTCTAGTGTTGTTTTCTCTATTTTTAATGTAGAGGAGCAGCATCTATATACTCTTTTGTTCCTATGAGACTTGCAGCATCATTTTTTCATAGCACAAATATATTTTGTTTCAAATTGATATCACTGGAATTTTAAGACAATCAAAACTGAACTCTTGAATCGCTGTTGGACTTCAGCTAATTTTGTGTCCAGTAAATATGTAATTAAATAACGCCTCCCTCGCTCAGAAAACAAACAGGAAAAATCTTAAACCAAAAACAAACAGAAAAACACACCACCAACAATCATAGTTAATCAGAAATTGTAGCATCAGAAATTGAGCCCTCATGAATCACCAGTTGCTTTCATAATGGCAAGAAGAAGAAGAAATGGAGAGTACTACATATCTTCATAACAGAATTTGCAAAATTGGGGGGAAGGGAAGAGAAACGAATATAAAAATATTGAGATAGAAGAAAACTTCACTATGATAGACACACATTCTAGAAGAGAAGGCTAATAAACAGAGAAAACAAAACTGTGTAAACAGAACTTTTTGTAAAAGATTGGAAGGTAAGTGGTAGAAACAAAAAAAGATCAAAACGTTTTAGAATAATGAGCCCTCTAGAGGTGAAGGACAAACAAGCTGCATCTATTTTGAACAACAGCTGCCTAATATTGTTAAAATGGAAGCAAAAATTTGGGAGTTTGCAATCTGCTTTTTATAAAATTAAAGAATTCATTGCTGCATGAGGCGTTAGAAAGGAAGAAATGCCTCTTGTTTTCATTTATATTTTGCTTTAGACAGATTAAAGCAGGTTACTGCCATTGACTTCCTTTTGGACAGGATTTCACCCTAAAAAATGTAGAATAGTTCTCTCAATACAATCTTATATCTTATGCCAAAACTCTGTTTTATTTCAAACAAACATAAAAAGTCTGGCCTTTTAAGACAGAGAGACTGATGTGGACTTGAAAACCAATGAGACAAGAATGCCAATATGGAACGTGCAACTTTATTAACTAACAGGGACTTTTCTCCTCCCCACAACACATGGACAAACACACGCACTCTGTCGCTGTCTCTCTCAAATTACCAGCAGGGCCATTCCAGTGCAGGGCTCTACAAACTTGAGGATGATATGAAGGCACTGCCTTCTCTACACCTTCAGACCTGGGACCCAGAGTACCAACCCTACTTTCCTTCACTCAGGAAGTAAGAGAGATGAGATGACAGGAGCCATGTGCTGTGTGACATATGGATACATGCCTCCTCACCATGTGATGTCATGCTCTGGACCCATGCCCACACAGCATATTGGAGAAATATAGTCTAGACAAACTGTAAGCGGTAAACAGGGTCCTCGAGACAGCAGGGAGTGGAGATGGCAGGAGACAAAGAAAATGAACATGGAGCCTCTTTCTCTACCAGACTCCATTTCACCTTCTTTACTGTTGGAATAAACTTTGCTTTGAGTTGTAATTCTCTGAAGAATCCACTTCCAAATTAACTGGACTATAAAAGAAAAAGGCAGAAAATCCCAAACTCATGCTCTCTCTTTGATGTAAGAAGACAAAGGAACCAGCCCTTTGACTTCAGCGGGAGATCCTGACCTGAGAATTTGGTCAGCCATGTTGCTGGGTACATGTGATAAGGATTTTACCTTGAACCAAATCTATCTTAAGTTTTAGCTACTAGAAAGCATTTTATCTTTTTTTCTCATGTAATCAGTTCTGACTTTAATTCTGATACTTGAATTCGCTTAAAATCCTATCTTCTTTTGTTATTGAACTTGTGGCTCACAATTGAGTGGGAAGGGCACATCAAGTGGGGTCCTTCCGAGATCTGTCTTGGGTCCAGTTCTATTTGATATCTCATGGATTATGAGATAGAGAATACGCTTATGAAGTTTGCAGATGATACCAAGATGAGAGGGATTTCAAGTGTTTACAGGATTAAAATTTAAAATGATCTTGACAAAACAGACAAATGGTCTGACAAATCCTAAGCACTACACTTAGGAAGAAATAATCAGTTGAACAAATACAAAATGGGAAATGACTGCCTAGGAAGGAGTACTGCAGAAAAGGACCTCGGGGTTATAATGGATTACAAACTAAATATAGGTCAACAGTATAATACTGTTTGGGGGAAGAACGCAAACATCATTCTGGGAGGTATTAGCAATACACAAGAAGTAATTCCTCCACTCTACTCACCACTGGAGTATTGGGTCCAGTTCCGGGTAGTACACTTTGGGAAAGATATGGACAAATTGGAGAAAGTTCAGAAGAGAGTAATAAAAAATGATTAAAGATCTAGCAAACATGACCTAAGAGGAAAGATTGAAAAAAACTGGGTTTGTTTAATCTGGAGAAGAGAAAACTAAGGTGGGACATAAGTCTTCAAATACATAAAAGTTTGTTATAAAGAAAAGGGTGATAAATTGTTCTCTTTAACCAATGGGGACAGGACAAGAAGTAATGGAATTTAATTGCAGCAAGGGAGATTTAGGTTAGAAAAAAATCCTAAATGTAAGGGTAATTAAACACAGGAACAAATTACCTAGGGAGGTTGTGGAATCTCCATCAGTGGAGGTTTAAAAGAACAGGTTAGACAAACACCAGTCAGGATCTCCTAGATAATATTTAGTCTCACCTCAGAGCAGGGAACTGGGCTAGATAACCTACTGAGGTTCCTTCCAGTCCTACATTTGTATGGTTACAGGGCCCTCCAATTGGTTCCTTTTTGACCTCGCAACTGCACTGAAACCTGCCACAGAGGAGACAGTAATCAGTTTACACATCTACCTGAATCCTGCCCAGCAGCTAGAAAGGCATCCACCTGCTGCCTGAGGTCCTTTTTTTAAAAAAAAAAACCTCACTCCATGTTGGATAGCTGTACTCCATCCTGTCAAAACAGTTCATCTTCATCACTCAAGGTTTGCAAGCATGGCAAACCATTCTATACTAGCCTCTGCTAATCTCTGAGAGTGATTTGTCCTTTTGATCCACCTAGGATACCACATCATCCATCCATGATTTTCTTTTTCTGCCTCATGTTCTTCCGTCAGTTTTCCCTTCTAGTGCTTGTGTTTAGGGGTTGCCTGCTGAACCTCTTAAATTGTATCCTATAAATAGAATCTTTCATTTAATAAAATCTTTGACTAGTGTTTGAAGAGTTCCAGTCATTTCTAATACTTTTTCATTAGGAGTATGACCTATCCATGATACTTTCAGAACTCCTCTTTATCACCATAATTTGAAGGATTGTAATTTATTGATTGTTTGAATGTCCTTGTTTCACAGCCATCGTTTAACACAGACCAAATGTAAGTTTTTAAGAGCTGGACTTTATTCTTCAGATTTACATCTCTTCTCATCAGATATTTATTTTTTTCGGAGTGTCTCTTCAGCTCTTTCTATTCTGGTGCAGACTTCAGTATCTGATCTTCCATCTTCTAATGATGCTTCCTGAGAAGCAGTAGTTTGTCACTTGATGTATGGCTGTGTCACTCACTGGAATCTTGCATACCATCATAATTTGTCTTGTCCACATTCAACTCTAGACCATATGCTTTGTCACATTCATGTATAATTTTCCACTAACTTCATTAGATCATCTTCTGAATCAGCCAACCACACTGTCATCTGCATAGTGAATGTTAACCTGTTTTCCATTTATCTTAATATCTTCTTCTGTTTCTTCAAATAATTTAATCAAACTATAAAAGTTGAATAAAGTTGGTGGCAATATACAACCTTGTCTCACTCTTCTCTTGATCTCTGTTAGATTTTCATTTCCATCTCTTTTATAATTGCCTTCTGATTCCAGTATAACTGTGTTATTATTGGGAGTTTATAATAGCGTTTATCTTGACTTTCCACATTTGAAACCATATTGTTCGCATATTTCCTTATCAAACTTTCCTTGTATTTGGTCTTGAACAACTCGCAAAAGTACCTTAGAGGCATATGACACTAGGCTGAGTGTTCTGTAGTTGTTACAATCCATAGCATTGGTTTTTTTGGAAGAATGTAGATACCCAGTGAAGTTGTAAAGTTGTCTGGTGATTTGCTTGTCTCAGACGTAATCTTTGTTACCTCTGATGGGCCTTTCAAACCTTCATCCCCTATGGTTTTTAACAGTTCAGCTGGTATTCCAATGCAACCTAGTGCTTTTTCATTCAGAAGTCTTTTTTTATTGCTGCCATGACTTCATCCATTATTGGAAGGCTTACTTTATTAATCTCTGGTAGAGGATTTTTCAGGGCTATCACCACCATATAGTTCTTTGATGTTGTCTCACTGTCTCTCATTCTTACCTTTCAGGGTCTTTAAAATACTGTCAGTTTTTGTCCTAATGTATCATATGGTCATCTTTCTTCTGTAATTGAAAGCTCTTATCTTTTGATTTGTGGGCCACTTACTGAATGAGGGAGGCAACCTAGTGACAGAGGATGTGGAAAAAGCTAATGTACTCAATACTTTCTTTGCCTCTGTCTTCACGAACATGGTTAGCTCCCAGACTACTGCACTGGGCAGCCCAGCATGGGGAGGAGATGACCAGCCCTCTGTGGAGAAAAAAGTGGTTCGGGACTATGTAGAAAAGCTGGACAAGCACAAGTCCATGGGGCCAGATGCACTGCATTCGAGAGTGCTAAAGGTGTTGGCGGATGTGATTGCAGAGCCATTGGCTATTATCTTTGAAAACTCATGGCGATTGGGGGAGGTCCTGGACGACTGGAAAAAGGCTAATGTTGTGCCCATCTTTAAAAAGGGAAGGAGGAGGATTTGGGGAACTACAGGCCAGTCAACCTCACCTCAGTCCCTGGAAAAATCATGGAGCAGGTCCTCAAGGAATCAATTCTGAAGCACTTAGAGGAGAGGAAAGTGATTAGGAGCAGTTGGCATGGATTCACCAAAGGCAAGTCATGCCTGACTAATCTAATTGTCTTCTATGATGAGATAACTGGCTCTGTGGATGAGGGGAAAGCAGCGAACGTGTTATTCCTTGACTTTAGCAAAGCTTTTGATACGGTCTCCCACAGTATTCTTGCCAGCAAGTTAAAGTAGTATGGGCTGGGTGAATGGACTATAAGGTAGATAGAAAGCTGGCTAGATTGTCAGGCTCAACAGGTAGTGATCAATGGCTCCATGTCTAGTTGGCAGCTGGTATCAAGCAGAGTGCCCCAAGGGATGGTCCTGGGGCCTGTTTTGTTCAATAACTTCATTAATGATCTGGAGTATGGCGCGAACTGCACCCTCAGCAAATTTGCAGATGACACTAAACTGAGAGGAGTGATAGATATGCTGGATGGTAGGAATAGGAAACAAAGGGACCTAGACAAATTAGAGGATTGGGCCAAAAGAAATCTGAGGAGGTTCAACAAAGACAAGTGCAGAGTCCTGCACTTAGGACAGAAAAATCCCATGCACCACTACAGACTAGGGACCGAATGGCTAGGCAGCAGTTCTGCAGAAAAGGACTGAGGGTTTACAGTGGATGAGAAGCTGGATATGAGTCAATAGTGTGCCCTTGTTGCCAAGAAGGCTAACGGCATTTTGGGCCATGTAAGTAAGGGCATTGCCAGAAGATCGAGGGACATGATCGTTCCCCTCTATTCGGCATTGGTAAGGCCTCATCTGGAGTACTGTGTCCAGTTTTGGGCCCCACACAACAAGAGGGATGTGGAAAAATTGGAAAGAGTCCAGCGGAGGGCAACAAAAATGATTAGGGGGCTGAAACACATGACTTATGAGGAGAGGCTGAGGGAACTGGAATTATTTAGTCTGCAGAAGCGAAGAATGAGGGGGGATTTGATAGCTGCTTTCAGCTACCTGAAAGAGGGTTCCAAAGAGGATGGATCTAGACTGTTCTCCCTGGTAGCAGATGACAGAACAAGGAGTAATGATCTCAAGTTGCAGTGGGGGAGGTTAGGTTGGATATTAGGAAAAACGTTTTCACTCGGAGGGTGGTGAAGCACTGGAATGTGTTACCTTGGGAGGTGGTAGAATCTCCTTCCTTAGAGGTTTTTAAGGTCAGGCTTGACAAAGCCCTGGCTGGGATGATTTAGTTGGGGATTGGTCCTGCTTTGAGCAGTGGGTTGTACTAGATGACCTCCTGAGGTCCTTTCCAACTCTGATATTCTGTGAGGTGAGAACAGCCTGCCATAGAGTTAATGAAGGTTCACTTACTTTTCCCACAGTGTCCCTCCTTCTCTGTCCTCTCAGAAAGCCAAATTGAGGAAACCTAGCTGGAGGTGAAATGCCCTTTTTTGTGAACCCAATGAATAATAATTAGTCCACATATACAGATAGCTATAGGTCAGGCTTTACTGCTGGATCCTGAAGAAGAACAAACAATAGCATGTTCAGCTGTGAAAGTTCCAGTTCAAATATTATTACTTTGAGGAGGCTGAATGTAAGACCTAAAGACTTGTGATTGCAAGTGTCCAATATTATGTATCTCATCTGCTGCCTGTCATAACATTGCAGAGAATGTAGCTGACCGAGTTCTAAATGAACAGGAGTCAGTCTTTTTGAATGCAAACTTAGAAACTTGACTTTTCTTCAACACTGCTGTGAACTGAAACATGTTTTAAAAAAAAATCTCATCTTCGTGTATGAAGAGAGGTCCTGGACCCAAAGGCTGAATTGTGATGAATGCTTTTAATGTCTGCACAGGGCAAACATCTACTTCGCTACTCTCATTCAGCACAATCTTGATATCTCAACCAAGCTGACCTGGTTTTGAGTGATGTGAAGTTGAGCTGACTTCTTCCTTGCTTCAAATGAAAATCTCTCCTTGCTAGTACCCTGTCTGACTCGTTGTTCTTTAATTAAGAACAAGAGGCCCTACCCTAAAATCTCCCCAGAAGACAACTGGGAATAATGCCTTTAAAGAAGAGAGCCTTGCTGTCACTCCTACAAATCTAAATAGTGACTGATTCTTCTTTGAGTGCTGGTTCCCATGTGTGTTCCACATGTGGGTATGCATGGGCACCATGCGCCTAAGATTGGATATTTCTATCAAGTAGTGTCTGTTGTTCCATGCCTACGCAGTTGCTTGCCTTGTGCTCCAAACTGAGGCTATAAGGGGCAGTAGATCACCAGCAGTTCTGCCTTAAGCAGAACTGCTTTGCTGCCACTACTACAAATTTGAATAGTGACTGGTATTCTGGAATCTACTGTAAGGCCTTTTGAACATGACCAGTCTTACAGTAACACATGAACTAAAACCCTGAAGCCTGGATCAAGGAAAGCACCTCCCTTGTGCAAAAATAAATGTCTGCTTGTCTACCTGCAGTTGCTGATGTCAAACTTAATTATGCCTATCATAAATTGACTACTTGAGATTCTAGGATAGACCATATGTGGGAAGGACCAACGTTTCTTCTACAAAAGTTACCGACAAAAACCTCTTTTTGGGACTTAAGGTTGTTCACTTGATATATCGAAGTGGGTTTTTTTGGTTTTTTTTTTTTTTTTTTTTTTTTTTTTTTTTTTTTAAGATTATGCTTCTTTAAAAAAAAGACATTTTGGCAATTATCTTTATAAAGAAGCTACATTATAAAATAACTGGATGGAATGCGTTTGTCCATTATCATATACTAATTTAAAGGTGGCAGAATCTGGCCCTTTATGTCATGTTGTCTCATTGAGTAAGATGCTGCTCAACATGAATAAAGATGGTAGACTAAAATGAATATATAGGATACATAAATTTTTAGACTGCATATTTGATAAAACATATTGGTTAGATGGCTTGTGATAAAATAAAAACTAGGGTGTATTACTTAATAATAGCTAACATTTAAGCCCTTAATGTGTATCAAAAGCACTATGAAGCATAGCAATATGATGGCTGCTGGTGAGTTTAATTATTAACTAAATGGGCAGACAGACCATCTCTTCATCGGCTAACTCCAAGGAATTGAAAGATACCTTAAAATGTTTTAATTGGAGTAATGTATTTAGGGATCCCCCAACGTATAAAGATCGAGTTCCATTCCAACCCTTCTCAAACTAATTGTGGAATGGATATTTCGTTTCATCTTAGACTGTTCAAACAATGTAATCTCTACAAAACATATCATTCATAATCGTATCTAATCATGCACCAGTGTTTTGAGGGATTAATAGCAGTGCTACACACAAGATAAGAATGGAAAGTTCAACACTGTTATTAAAATACATTCATTTTACACATGAAGATAAAAAAATCTGCTATCCATATTGTTGAACAATAACTACCCATGGAACAAATCACATATTGCTTCCTAGAAAATAAGGAAACTCTTGCAGATAAATAGCCCAGAATTACTATTTACCAATTCAATTACTGCTTACTATTTACCAATTCCTGTTTTAAAATATTTAATAATATTGTTATATATATTTTTCTTGTTAGTGATTTTACACTGAGGTCTGAAGGGAGAAAATGTGTATTCCAGAATTTCCTGCCTAGTCATACTGTCATACATATTACCTATTTTACATACTACTTTTGTATCTTTAACCAAGTTTCAAAGGAAACTTTGGGGGAGGAGTGCACGGGAGACAGCAAGACATTCTCAGTACGTAGGCATCAAGGAAGAAGTTGTCAAAAGTGTTCACTGATTTTGTTGCCAAACGAGATAACTTGGATCTAAGGTTCAGAGACAGCTTCCATTGACTTAACTTGGAAATGTAAGTGATTAAGTACTTATTGTCTGAAGTTGGGTACCCAGGAATTGAGAACTGAAGTGTGGACAAAATTAGAGGGCACTTGAAAATTTAGACTCTAATGTGTGTAGATGGAGAAAGAGGACGGGAAGGATGTTAATTGTAATTTAGAAATAGATAATGGATTTTTCTTTTGAAGTGGTATGCATTTGGCCAAATCCCTTTCTCTGCTACAGCTACTTTGTGCCAGTCTACCAGCGTAGAACATCTGCAAAGCTGACTTGGCAGGCTACCCAATGATGGTGTTGGTGTGGGGGAATCCCCAGGTGGGGTACACTGGAGAGTAGGAGCTGTGCCCCAAGTTGCACCTAAGGCTAGAGAAGGTGTAGAAGAGGCTTGTGGCTATGTTTCGGGGCCCCTCCTTACCAGTTGTTCTGGGTACCAAACCTGTGACATTGAAACACCTGAAAAAAGATATGTATAATAGAATTGCTGACATAATCTTAGCTCTAGTAGAATGAACAGGTCATTAATGCATTTTTCATTTGCACTTTTCAATTTTTGAAGAATGTTTTTGCAAGTGATTTAAATTGACTTTACTAAACTTTTTTTTAGTGGAAAAAATTGCTTTGAGCTCTGCTGATATACTGTGGATATAACATCAAAAGATTTCTTTGAAACTATTTTGTAGCTTTGATGTTTAAAGTTATGTAGTCTTGAGCATAACACAGATGTAAAATCAAAATGTTTAAACCTTTTTAATCAAAATTTCTATAGCTCTGTAATATCTATTTAGCGTATTGGTTTAAAAGACCAGTTGAACTGTTTTCTGAATTGGTGATGCATATTTTGAAGAATCTGGTAGTCATTATCCAGAGATGTTGATGGCTTCTTGACACTTTTGCTACTTAAGGAGGTAGCTCCCTCACAAAAGACAAACTGGATATTACACAAATTCTGAGCTGAACAGTGGGAATAGCATTCGAGTTTTTGTGATTCTCCCTCCTTCCCAAATGAATCACAGATTAAACAACTAAAATTAAAATAAATTATAAAATTTTGTCAATAATTGAATAAAACTGAACACAGAGTACCTAGAATTGGTCAAAACATTTTGGTGAAACAAACTTGTCCTCATTTTTGACCCAAAAAAAAAAAAAGTTTAGAATTTTTTCAGCCAGCTTCTATACAACTAAAGACAAATACAAATCTCTTTAGGCAGTTTACTCTATCACATTGAAATTGTAGAATTAATTATAATCCTAGTTAATATAATACACAATATTGCAAGGCTTGCAAAAAATAATCCTAATATGTACCTTGTATGTAAAAATCCTAATATGTACATCCTCCTCTTAATACATGTCTTTTGACCAAAGGAGCAAAATCAATAAAATGAGCTTTGAGGTAAGTTTAAAAATGAGGGAGAACATAGTTGTTGGTGAAACCTGAGACTTGAGACCTGTAATATGATTCAAGATGTTTAGGTAGTCATTCATAATATCAATTGCTCAGAATAATTTTCTGTTTAGTGCCTCCTAAATCCTTTGAGTGTGAGTTTTAAAAAACTGGTTTGTACTAAAAATCTCTAATGTATATCTCTTTAATAATAATAATAATAATAATTAATAAATTAAAATTAATAAATCCGTCTGTGTTCCTGCAACATTAAGCACTTCTTTTGATATTTCTTTCATCCAAACATATCCTCAGCATAATTATGCTAGATCAACTTCTTGTTATCTACACTTGGAACAGTTAAATTAGGTCATAATCATTGGTTGAGACAACTGGAATAGACAGTGTTTATGATTTTAGTTGGAGTAAAGGAAAATGTCAAAGATGATGCTTTTGGGTGAACATTCTACCCCTGATGTCATGTCTGTATTGTATTCATAACATTTAGAAAAATTATTTTCTAACATTTATTAGGAGTTCACTTATAACAGGCAGGCAGGCTCCCTATTTGACTCCCTTGACTCTCAGGAGCACCTGTGATTTTTAGATGTTAGGCAGTACTTGCTATGTTTTTTCCCCACAGAAAAAAAAGGGAAATAAGCATTCTCAAATCCTCCAGAATGCGCATATCCTTAAAACATAAATTCCCTAGGTTTCTAATAAAGCCAACTGAACCCTCCCACCAAAATTCCATTATGTGGCATCATATTTACACCCACATGGGCTATTAGCACGGCTGGAACCTTGATATTCACCACTCAGAACACTGCTGTTTGAGTTAATGAAGTAACTGATAGCAGTATTCAGAGCAGCAGCCATGTTGGTCTGTATCTGCAAAAAGAACAGTTTACGAAAGCTTGTGCTCAAATAAATGTGTTAGTCTCTAAGCTGCCACATGTACTCCTTTTCTGATAGCAGTAGTAAGTTATGTTTGTGTGGACCATCGTTCGAGTGGGATGAGACACATTGCCTATGGGTTTCATAAATATTTGCTGAGAGTAGAAGAACAGTGATACATAGCAATCTCTGGTTCTGGAGGGGAGTGTGTTGTAGTGGTCACAGACCTTTCTGTCTGTATCCCAAAGGTTTAACCCATTCTGTCCCATCCTCTCCAACCTGTCCTTGCCCCAGTCTCTCTCCTCCACCACTAGCTCACCTTATCCCAGTTACCCCTTCTCCCCATGGCATTATTTTATCCCAAACCCAGTTGCTTTGCCTACAATTAATATAAGGCCACCCAGCATGGGTAATCCTCCTTTCCCTTTTTGAATATTGGCCCATTAGCAATCTTCCAGTCTTCTGGAATATTCCTGCTATTCTAAGGAAAGAAGAAACACAAGCTAGAATAGGGAAAGAACAGATTTAAAAATGTTTAGATAAATTAGAGGTATTCAAGTCAGCAGGGCATAATGACATTCACCATAGGGTACTTAAGGAGCTAGCTGAAGCAATCATGAAACCATTAGCAATTATCTTTGAGAACTCATGGAGGACAAGTGAAGTTGTAGAGGAATGAAGAAGGGCAAGCATGACACCTGCCTTTAAAAAGGGGAACAAAGAGGACTCGGGGAATTATGGACCAGTCCAACTTAGATACCAGGAAAAATACTGGAACAAAAGATTAAACAGTCAGTTTGTAAGCACCCAGAGGATAATATGGTATTAAGGAATAGCTAACATGGATTTGTCAAGAACAAATCATGCAAAACCAACCTAATTTCTTTCTTTCACAAGGTACAAACTTAGTGGAAGGCGACAATCTATAGATGTGATATATATTTATTTTAGTAAGGCTGTTGACAAAGTCCCATGTGACATTCTCATAAAGCAAACAAGGGAAATGTGGCCTAGATGAAATTACTGTAATGTGGGTCCACTACTGGATGAAAAAACATACTCAGAATAATTATAACTAGTTTGCTGTCAAACTGGAAAGATGTATCTAATGGGGTCCTGTGGGAGTCTGTCCTGGGTCTGTTAGTAGTCAATATTTTCATTAATGACTTGAATAATGGTGTAGGAAAGCATGCTTATAAAATATGTGGATGACTACCAAGGTGGGTGGGATTGCTGGCTGGATTTGAAGGACAGGATTAGAATTCAAAATGACCTTGAGAATTGGAGAAATTGGTCTGAAATAAGATGAAATTCAATAAAGACAAGTGAGAAGTACTATACTTAGTGGATCACAAATTGAATATTTCCCAACAATATGATGCACTTGCAAAAAAAAGGCTAATATCACTTTTAAGTAAGTAAGTCACTTACTCTTAGTAAGTCACTGGAAGTAATTGTCCCACTCTAGTTGGTATTGGGGGGCTTCAGCTGGAGTACTGTGTCCAGTTCTGGATGCCACGTTTTAAGAAAGATGTAGTTAAAAAAACCCACAACATGTGTAGTCTTGAGAAAAGAAGACTGAGTGGGGACCTGTTTATAGTCTTCAGATATGTTAAAGGATGTTATAAAGTGATCAACTCTTCTCCAAGTCCACTGACAGTGGGACAAAAAGTAATGGGTTTAATCTGCAGCAAGGCAGGTGACCAGGAAAATCTTTCCAACTGTAAGGAAAGTTAAACACTGGAACAGGCTTCCAGGGGAGGTTGTGGAATCCCTGTTCTTGGAAGCTTTTAAGAACAGGTTAGAAAAACACCTGTCAAAGATTGTCTAGGTGTACTCGGTTCTGCTCAGTGCAGGGGGCTGGACTTTGACCTTTCAAGGTCTCTTTCAGCCCTTCATTCCTCTGAATCTAAGATGAATTAAAAATTAAAATCCAGATCCTGATTAGGTTATGTGCTTTTTGAGAAGACCAATACATTAGACAGTATTTTGCTACTTACAAAAATGAGTCAGAGACATCCAGGGGTTGCATTGCATCACAAAGTCCATCTTTCCTTTTTGTTCACAAGTTAAGGAACATACTCCTTCTGGTAGGGGAAGAAGCAACTAAAACAGGAACTGCTGTAGTGGGCAGGATCCAGCCAGGCCAACCACCCCCCCACTACTTTCCAGCACCACTCAGACCCAGAATTTTGCAGAAGAGATACCGTCAACGCTCGGGGTACTAAGATCAGTTGGTAGCCATAGAGCAATCAGACAGAGTTCTTACCTACATGGTGGTCTAATGCTCTCTATGGGGTTGTGATTTCTAAGAGCATTAATATGCTGCACATTAATTGGTCTGAGCTATGTTAAAGCATGCTAGGGAACCCTTTAATGTGCACCAGCAAGGTCTACACAGATTAATTCATGTACAGCCTGTAAGTGCACTTCAGAAATCACACCCCTAAGAGCATATTACCTCACTGTGAAGACAAGCCCAGAAACTGCAGCCAGTAGGGGCAAAAGCAGCAAAGGAAATTATTTTTGGAAAGTTAGAGAATTTTCCGGTTTGACTAGACATTCTCTGTCCTCTGCTCCTGCTGAGGGGTCCAAACCTCCTGCTCCCTCTCCCTGACCGGGCTTCTTTACATGAACATTTAGTTTGTGGCAAGCTGGGGTTTAAATCTACCCCTCACTAGCCTGTTGCACATTGAGTGTCCGTATGGATCCTGCTGATGCGCACCTCAACAGTTCCGTAATGTGCTTTGATCTACCCCACTTCGAAAACCGGAGTTAATCTAAATGCACTAGGATGGGAGTTCTCAAATGTATTTAATCTGCCCCCCCCTTTGTGCCTGTGGTCATTTAATCCCGCCTTCCCAAGTGCATATACCACCACCCAGCTCTGAAGGCAACACTGTGCCACCAGTAGCACAGAAGTAAGGGTGGCAGTATGAAAAGTGAGATTTAGCACCTCATTGCCACCCTTCCTTCTCGGCTGCTGCTGCTGCCACTCTATGGCTAACTGCTGGAGCCCTGCCGCCTCCAGATGCAGGACGGGGGTGGGGGAAGGAGAGTCCAAGGCCAGGCTGCCTTCTGGTGAGGGATTGGATGTGGGAGAAGAGTCTGAGTCTGGGCTGCCTTCTGGTGAGGGATTGGGGTAGGAGGAGGAGAACCCAGATGGCGCTGCTCCAGCTGTCACTTCCAGTTCGGTGAGGCTCCAGTTTTCTCCTTTTTTTCCCTGCCTCTTGGATGTGCATGGCCCTTCTGCATGAGCCCCAGCCACCTGAGCTTTTTTTAAGAAAACACACAGCTCATGTCTTCCTTGATACTTTCCCGTGCCTCCCTTGGGAGGCTCGTCCCACAGTTTGAGAACCGCTGTACTAGGAAACTGTTAGTGTAGTCAGCATGGTCCAAATGCATGGTAGGTTAGTGCTGGGTAGATTTACACCCTAGCTTGCCACGAACTAAGTGTTTGTGTAGACAAGCCCACAGTCTCTTCAGCTTAACTTCACTCCACACCTGACTCTCTCTTCCACTCCCTCCCCCCAATACCCTTCCCTTTTCTTTCCATTAACTGATCCCTCCTAAGTAAACCCATCCAAAAACCAAAACAATGTGGAACTAACGTGACATTTGCTGCCCCATCATATTGTTCACTCTGTGTGTGTGTGTGTGTGTGTGTGTGTGTGTGTGGTACCTCTTCCCCATCTTGTGTTTGTCATGTCTATTTAGATTGTAATATCTTTGGGGTAGGTATGTGAACAATGCCTAGCATAATGGGGCCCTCACGTTTGGTCGGCCTATAGGCATGTCCATAACAAACATGTTAAATATTAAGGAACAACAATAGACTTACCATATGTTTTGCAACTTTGTCATTCACGAGTATTAACCTGGGGTTGCACAGGACTGTGATACTTCTCTAATTAACTTTCAAGATTTAAGCCTTTGAGAGGTAACATAACACATACTTAGCATGCTGGCTGAGGGAAAATTATTATGGCTCCTAAGCCATGGCAGGATAGTATGAAAACATTGTTCTTCATTTTTTTTTTTTCAGCATACTTCTTGATTTTTGTAGAAGTGCTGTAAGTGGAGAATGGTGAGATCAGAGTATTTTAAGCCCTTGGAGTTAGTAGTGGCAGAATTCAACTCATTTATAAAATTACTCAACCAGGTGGTTGCCTAGTAACAAATGCATTCTGTTCTGAATACTTAAGGGGCATAGATTTTTAAACTGAATCCTATATAAGACTTATCTTTTTTTTTAAGGTTTTTGTAGTAGTATGCTTTTTGATTTTGCAGTTGTAACGTTTTCTTTTTGCTCTCCCATTTACCATTTTTTTATTAAAGACAAGAAATTATATTCATTCATTGTAATGTTACTAACCTTTAATGGAACCGTAGTATTTCCTATTGTTTAGTAATAGTGAAAAGGAAACTGTTGCTAACAAAATGGAAGCTTTGTACTGAAACTCTTAACTCCTTTAATGTATGGCTTGGGGTGTTTTGTTAAAAATCATTCCTAAAAGATTTTCATGACTCAACAGATAAGGTTTTTTAAAAAGTTTCCATTATAAACCTACTGTTGATCTCCTCCCAACCCATCTTTAAAAACAAACAAAACCAAAGCAACAACAACAAAAATTAATAACTATTCTTAGCTAGGTTTCAAGGGAATTGTTTTTTATACGAGATTTGATGTTAATTAGATGATATGCTTTGAGACAAGAATTAGGAGAAAAAGTTAAATTTATTTTTTGAGAAATTCCCACCCTTTTCTGTAATATCTCGGGGGAGGAGGGCAGGGAGCAGTTTAGTCTTAAAAACTCCAAAAATGTTTTTCAGTGAGAAATAATTAAAAATATTTTTTTCAAGTTACGGTGATTAATTTGTGAGTTTTGAATTTCATAGTGAATAACTATTGATAAGTCTTTGAGGAGTAGAAATACATCTAGGTAGGCCTTGTAGAATTACAAACTTGATCTGTGAAGTTTCTAAACTCCTTAGAAATTTTCCTTTTTTTTTTTAATCCCCTCCAGTAAAAAGTAAGTGTGAGAGTTCATGAATTGGGATTGATGCTGTTACCTGGTGATCAAGATAAAACGATAAGGACTGACCGAGAGAGCACTAATGTTGTTACTCTCTTTTCTGTTCATGTCTATTACCATGTGAACGGTATAAACCAGTGTAAATAGCCAATAAGCAGTAAGGCATGGGAAAGGAGAAACATATTTAATGCAGTCACTGTATAATGAAGTACAGAAATACTGCCCATCACAGTGACCAACTCAGCGGAGCTGGTTTTTCATGACCTGTGCTTCTGCATTGCTGCTGATGGCTGCAGAGAGAACGCTGATGTTAGTACTTTATCGCCTGGTTTGGTTCCTGTGTTTCTTTGCATTCAGTTAGGGTTTCATTGGGCCTGTCAGTGTTTCTGGTACTCCCAAAACCAGCTGGATTATTCTCCCCCCCTCCCCCTTTTTTTGGCATCTGGGACCCCTGCTTGAATCTTGAGGTCTGTGTCTGCAGCAGTTCTGATGATTCACCTCAGCACTGTGTGTTTATAGGATGCCAAACTGATCAACACCTAAGAAGGATGGAGAACTGTTCTGTAGCTTACAAACCATGTCCTTGTGGCTGGTTTATGTTGGTGGCAGACAACCATCTCTGTTGCATCATTTGCCTTGGAGTTGGCTGAAAACTCAAGGGAGGCTAAAGTTACTTGCAGATGTCACTCAGGACTCTAAGAAAACATTGGGAATGGCTCTCAAGTCATCCTTCAGGCATCCCAGAGAGACTCTTCTGCTCAGATGTGAGGGTGGCCTGTAGTGTTTGTAAGGATAAACCCTTGAAGCAGAAGCATGTGTGAGCTGAGGAGAATGAACTCTGAGGCAGTGTTGTTTCCACTTCTGTTGGCACAAACTCATCTCCTACTCTGCTACCTTTACAATGAAGGGCTGTGTCAAGTGTCTACTCCTTGACACACTTGGGATCCCAGTGCTTCAAATCTGTTGTACTGAATGCTGGCTTATCTGATGAAACAGAATCTCTGCAGAAGGTGTTGAGCCATTGAAAGAGAGCCAGCAACTCATTGTCACAGTTCCCAGCCAGCATTTATCCCTTCTGTGTTCATGTTTTTGTGGCAGAGATAAAGACAGTGATTTGAGTCTATACTGGGTGACCTGCTCATCACAGTGTGTCCTCTCTGAGGCTTCCATTAAGCTGGGGTGGGAAAACTTTTTGGCCCGAGGACCATATCTGGGTATGGAAATTGTGTGGCGGGTAATGAATGCTCACAAAATTGGCGGTTGGGGTACAGGAGTGGGTGAGGGTTCTGCCTGTGGGTGTGGGCTGTGGGCTAGGGCTAGGGATAAGGGGTTGGGGGTGCAGGAGGTTGCTCTGGGCTGGTACCGAGGGGTTTGGAGGGCAGGAGGGGGATCAGGCCTGGGGCAGGGGGTCGGGATGCAGGCTCCAAGCAGCGCTTACCTCAAGCAGCTCCCAGAACCAGCAGCATGTTCCCCCTCTGGCTCCTACGCGGAGGCACGGCCAGGCAGTGCATGCTGCCCCATCGCTTGGGGTGGGAGCAGTGTGCAGAGCCCCCTGGCTGCCCCTACATGTAGGAGTTGGAGGGGGGACATGCTTCTGCTTTCAGGAATTGCATGGAGCTCGAAGGTAGGATTAAAATGTCTGGAGGGCCAGATGCAGCTCCCATGCTGTAGTTTGCTCACCCCTGCATTAAGTTGTCAGTGCTAAATTTGAAGCATTCATCTAACTCTGAATGAGGTGTGGTTGGAGGGTTTTTTTGCACAGAAACTAGCGCTCACATCTAGATAGTGGTGGTAAAGGCAACAATGGCTCGAAGGAACAGTTGCTGTTCATCACATGGTAATGATCTGTAGTGTTAGGTTTCTTTTGTGCATTGTGTTACCAATCTGCAACAGCCACCTTTAATAATAGATAATTAGGCTTTCATGGCCAAATGGATTAAATGATTTTAAAGAAGACCTAACTTGGTCAAATCTCCACCCAACAAAAAATGCCAGGAACTTAGAAACTTGGTGGACAAAGGTGTAGGTCTAGTCTGGTATCAGATGTAGATAGGTTTTGATGCAGATGATACAGCAGCAAAAGCTAGTGCCTTGGGATTAGGCTCCCATAGGTCTGCTTGGTTTCAGCTTTCCTTATTCTGCTGTCTGATCCAGAGAGAGCTTAAAGAGCTTCCTTACACAAGAACATCTTGTTTGGGAAGCAGGTGAAGGCTCCATTGCGAAAGGCTAAGTCCATGCTGAGTTCTCCTGGGCCAGTGTGTCATCAATTGGACCCTTTCCACAAAGGGAGGCAGTCCTCTTCTTAAGTGGACTTTCACATCAGCCACTGGCTTTAAGGTGACAGTGCACATGACTGAATGGTTTGAAATTCTGTTGCTCTGAAGAACTTAAGACACTCATCCACACCTCCTTTCAGTGTCTGGATGTTACTTTTTGTGATGTTTGATTTTTGGCACATGAATTTTTTTGGCATATTTTAAATAATTTAAATTACTTACTACTTTTGGAATCATTGCCTTTTGTGCAATCCATATTTAACTGGAAGTCCAGCAGTTAATTTGAGCAGATCGCATATGATTGGTAATAGGGGGAGGGTCAGGCTTGCATTCCATTCTGCTGCTGCCACGTTTTGGGGTATACGTTTTCAAAAGCATGTGGTGTTCTCACTGTTTTCATGCTAGGAAGCTGACATCTGGGACTGTGAGTCCCATCAGAATGATAACAGGTCAGTAATTTCTCCATACTTCTGCTACATTTGGAATTTACTGATATGCCAACGAGCCTCTCACGAGATGGGGATTCATTTATTCAGACATTGATAAAGATGATCACTGCTCAATATACTGTAGTGTAGTAGGTCAAGCCAACTGGTGTCACATGTATTAAACCTACATTTTCTGCCCTTTTCTTTAACCTGTAGAATCAAAAACTGAACTCTGCAAAATTTTAGTTTTAAATTTGCTTCTAATAAAAATTTGCATTTGGCCTATAATGGTTAAAAGTACTGTTGCAATGTGCACTATGGTAAAACTGAAGCACAGTGTCAGAATATCTATAACTTAAAACATGTCTGGAGAAAACAACTCATGAGTAAAATCATATCTGCAAAGGTAATTTTTATGCTAGAGAAATAAACTTTAAATCAAAATCCTGCCCAAAAGAATTTAAATCAGAAAGATAATCAAGGAATCATTAAACCAGTGATGATTAGATGGGCTAGATTCACAAAAGGACTTAGCTGCCTACATCCCACTGGGATTCAGAATCCCACACTGGGATTCAGAAAACTGCTGTTCATTGACCCCCAAACCCGGAGGTGCCTAAACCTGCCCAATGCCTAAATTTTTGCAGCAAAAGTTCCCTAAGTGCCTCTTTCTACCTCTAAACCTGTGCACTGCAGCCCCATGTCAGGCAGCTAGACTCCTAAGCCTCAGTTCAATGCACAAACAAAAGGAAGATAGGCAATCCTTCGCTTAACTTGCCTGTGAGGCCTGATCCAGTAAGGATGTTCAGACCTCACCTGCTGGATCGAGCCCATATACAGAAGCTTACGTGAAATGCTAGAAATATAATGGGGGGTACCAGAACTTCCTCCATAACTTTTAGCCAAATAGTTAGGGTACTCACCTGGGATGTGGGAGACCCCCAGTTCAAATCCCTACCTCTACCTGAGGGAGGGAAGGGATTTGAACTGGGATCTGCCACCCCTCGGGTGAGTGCCCTAACCACTTGGCAATAGGATATTCTGATGTAGGGCTCCTTCAGTCTCTCCTGTTGAAGCTATTCCATGGTGGATAAATTACTTTTAAAAGTAACTGGAATAGCGGGGCTTGATTCTGGGCCTTCCACCTTCCTGTTGAGTGCTCTAACCATCAGGCAACAGAGTAATTCTAATGTTTGCCTTCTGGCCTAATGATTCTTTTATTATTTATCCACAGTGCAACCGCTCAACACTGGGCCAGAGTGAGCAAGCAAGCCCCATCCTCCACCTCCACCTGCACTTCTTGCTAACATGGTTTAGGGTAGGCTTAGGATCTGCCGCCTCTTGGCTTTCTGTAGTCCGGCGTCTCCTATGGTTCTGGATATCTGGGCTGCTCTCCTCTCTGCAGCTCATGGATGTGGAACAGTGTTTTGGCATCCATGGTCCCCTCTGCTCCTGTTTGCCAGCAGATTCTTTGTCTCCACAGCAGCAGACAGTGACAGGTTGTTGTTTTTTTCCTTTTTCCTTTTCCTTTTTATGCTGCTTGGGAAGAGGTTTAAACTACACCAAAAAAAGACACACTTATACTTGAATAAGATAGGGGGAATTATACCTGTATAACGATATCAATATAACTGGTAAAACTGTCCCATGTAGACAAGCCCTATATCTAATTTAGGCATTTCTATGGACCATATTACTGCATTGTCAGAGTGCCATAAACACGAGCTGGAACAAACAAGAGTGTGTTTTGGTTACAGCATTAATACCTCTGGGACTCCTTTCAGGTATCAGTCAAACTAAAGATTTTCCCCCTGTGCACTTTGTATCTTGGGTCTTCATTAATATCTTCAATTTGCATGGTAAGGTAATGCTTTATAGATGCATAACTGAGCTGCCCAGGACAGAAACCTGTATGAGGAATGACAAAGTCAGAGGCATTTAAATCCAGATTAGGTGTGTCTAGCAAGTCTCAATTACTGTAGTGTCTGAGCAGCTCATACATTTTAATTCTCACAGCTCCCCTGGTAGGAAAGTACCATTCCCATTTTACAGACGGAACTGAGGTACAGAGGAACTAAGGAAGTGGTAGCAAAGGGAGATGAACCCAGCTCTCCTAAATCCCAGGCTAACATCCTAACCATACTTCAAAGATTAATTTGTAGAAAGTGTAGCGATGTCTGTCTTTAATTCAATGACAAAATTAAATGATCCATGAGAGGTGCATTCTGTTTTTATCAATTTTGATTCTAGGAATACAGTGTCTTAATAGGTGAAAACTGGAAACTTGCTAAGAATATGAAATCTAGTGAGAAGTTTGGAAGGCAGATAAAATGAGTCTTCCCTTAGCCTTTTCATAGTCTCACAGGATGTTGTTTGTCTACTTAAATTGTAAGCTTCTTGGGGCAAGCTTAAATTGTAAGCTGCTTAAGGGTTCAAAAAAGAACTAGATAAGTTCATGGAGGATAGGTCTATCAATGGCTATTAGCCAGGATGGGCAGGAATGGTGTCCCCAGCCTCTGTTTGCCAGAAGCTGGGAATGGGTGACAGGGGATGAATCACTTGATGATTACCTGTTCTTCTTCATTCCCTCTGGGGCACGTGGCATTGGCCACTGTCAGAAGACAGGATACTGGGCTAGATGGACCTTTTGTCAGACCCAGTCTGGCCGTTCTTATGTTCAGGGACCTTCTTTTTATTCTGTGTTTGTATAGTGCCTAGCACAGTGGAGTTCTGGTCCATGAATAGAACTCTTAAGCACTATAGGAATACAAATAATAATATAATGTGATGTTGATTTAACAACACAATAAGAAAGACACATCTACTCTGAGCAATCTACAATATAAAGTACATATCAGTTATAAAGGATCAAATGTGAGCATAAGAGCAGATAGTGCTGGAGAAGGGTGCTCAGCAATGGGTGGCTAATATTTACATCTCTTTTTATATAAGTATTGTGTGTCATACACTTATAAAAAGATATGGTGTCGGAATCTGGGGGGAGCATTGACCATTATAACTGGGATAAAGGAGGGACAAGAGCGAATAGAGAGCGGGGGGGTGGGGAATCAAATCAGTATCTTAGATGTCTGTATATCAATGCAAGAAGTGTAGGGAATAAACAGGAGGAACTTGAAATGCCAATTAAAAAACATAACTATGACATAGTTGGCAAACAGAACTTGGTGGGACATAAACATGGAATTGGAATATGTGTATAGACAGGTACAGCTTGGTCAGAAAGGACAGGTAGGGAAAAAATGGAGGAGGTGTTGCCTTGTATTAAAAATGTATGTACTTGGAACAAGATTAAGATGGAAATAAGAGACAGACTTGTTGAAAGTGTCTGGGTAAGGACAAAAGGGGTAAAAAAAACCCAAGGGTGATGTCACAGTAGGGGTCTACTACAGACCACCAACCAGGAAGAATAGGTGGATGAGGCTTTTTTTTAAACAACTAATAATATCATCCAAAGCACAGGACTTGGTGGTGATGCGGGGGGACTCCAACTACTCAGACATCTGTTGGGAAAATAATACAGCAGGGCACAGATTATCTAAAAAGTTCTTGAAATGTATTGGAGACATTTTTTTTAGTTCAGTAGGTGGAAAAAGATACTAGGGGAGATGCTGTTCTAGACTTGATTTTGACAAATAGGAAGGAACTGGTTGAGAATTTGAAAGTGGAAGGCAATTTGGGTGAAAGTGATCAAGAAATGGTAGAGTTCATTATTCTAAGGAATGGTAGAAGGGAAAATAGCACAATAAAAATCATGGATTTCAAGAAGGCAGACTTTAGCAAACTCAAGGAGTTGGTAGATAAGATCCAATGGGAAGCAAGTCTAAGGGGAATAAAACAGTTTGAGAGAGTTGACAGTTTTTCAGAGACATAATTAAGGGCATAAGAGCAAGATATCCCACTGCATAAGAAATATATGAAGTATGGCAAGAGACCACTCTGACTTAACCAGGAGATCTTCAATGATCTGAAACTCAAAAAAGAGTCTTACAGGAAGTGGAAACTCAATCAAATTACAAAGGATGAATATAAAAAGACCCCCACAAATATATAAGGACAAAATTAAAAAAGGCCAAGGCACAAAATGAGATTAAACTAGCTAGAGATATAAACGGTAACAAGAAAACATCTGTAAATATATTAGAAGCAAGAGTAAGACCAAGGACACAGTAGGCCCTTACTCTATGAGGTGGGGGAAACAATAATAGAAAATGTGGAAATGGCAAAAGTGTTAAATGGCTTTTTTTTTTTCACCAAAAATGTTAGTAGCAATTGGATATCTAACTCAGAGAATGCCAGTGAAAATGAAAATAGGGATGGAACAAGTTAAAAATTACTTAGGCAAGTTAGATGTTTTCACGTCAGCAGGGCCTGATGAAATACATTCTAGAATACTCAAGGAGCTGACTGAGGAGGTATCTGAGTTATTACTATCTTCGAAAGCTCATGGAAGAGATTTCAGAGGACTGGAATAAGGAAAATATAGTGCCGATCTATGAAAAGGGGAATAAGGACAACCCAGGGAATTACAGACCAGTCAGCTTAACTTCAGTACCAGGAAAGATAATGGAACAAATAATCAAGCAATCAGTTTGCAAATACCTAGAAGATAATAAGGTGATAAGTAACGGCATGGCTTTGTCAAGAACAAAATATGTCAAATCAACATAATAGCTTTCTTTGACAGGATAATAAATTTTGTGGATAGTCGGGAAGCAGTACATTTGGCATATTTTAGCTTTTGAAACTGTCTCGCATGACCTTCTCGTAAACAAACAAAGGAAATATAACCTAGATGGAGTTACTATAAAGTGTGTGCATAACTGGTTGGAAAACCATGCCCAGAGAGTAGTTATTAGTGGTTAACAGTCAAGCTGGAAGGGCACACAGAATGGGATCCTGCAGGGATCAGTTCTGGGTCCAGTTCTGTTTAACATCTTCTTCAATGATTTAGATAATGGCATACAGCATACACTTATAAACTTTGAGGACAATACCAAGTTGGGAGGGGTTGCAAGTGCTTTTTGCAGGTTAGGATTAAAATTCAAAATTATCTGGACAAACTGGAGAAATGGTCTGAAGAAAATAAGATGAAATTCAATAAAGACAAATGCAAAGTACTCCACTTAAGAAGAAACAATCAGTTGCACACATACAAAATGGGAAATAGAAAGGAGTACTGCAGAAGGGGATCTGGGGTTTACAGTGAGTAAACAGTGTAATACTTGCAACAAAAGCAAACATTCTGAGATATATTAAAAGGAGTGTTTTAAGCAAGAAACGAGAAGTAATTCTTCTGTTCTACTCCGCACTGATCGGGCCGCAACTGGAGTATTGTGTCCTATTCTGGGAGCCATATTTCAGAAAAGATATGGACAAATTGGAGAAAGTCCAGAGACGAGCAACAAAAAAAATTAAGTCTATAAAACATTACCTGTGAGGGAAAATCGAAAAAAAAAATCTTTTTGTTTAGTCTGGAGAAGAGAAGACTCAGAGGGGACCTGATAACAGTTTTCAAGTGCATAAATGGTTTTTACAAGGAGGAGGGAGAAAAATTGTTCTCCTTAATCTCTGAGGATAGGACAAGAAGCAGTTTGCTTAAATTGCAGCAAACGGTGTGTGATGTTCCCCTGGTGTTATCTTGACTGGTGATCTGCTAGGTCACTGCAATCCTTGACTCTGGGAGCCAGTCTTATCCTGCTCTGCTGTGAGAACCCCCACTCCTGGGCTATTCACACACAGCCTCTAGCATGCAAGTTGCTCCCAGCTACATGAGTGAGCACTTTTGGCCAGCTGCTGCTTGGATTGTGCATCTGAATGACTCTAGCCAATATATCTGGTCCCAGACACAACCATAGGAATCTCCATCTTGCAGTATCCAGTTATGCCTACTGGACGCTGCCAGCTTATATTAGTTCATCAGTTTAACAAAGACATTTATATGTACCAGGCTTGTTATCCCAAGGGGAGTCTCTGACATGCTTCAAACCAAACATACTGCTTCAGGTAGAATAAACAAACAAATTTATTAACTAGAAAGATAGATTTTAAGTGATTATAAGTCAAAGCACAAGAAGTCAGATTTGGTCAAATGAAATAAAAGCAAAACGCAGTCTAAGCTGATTTTAACATTTTCAGTGCCCTTACAAACTTAGATGCTTCTCACCACAGGCTGGCTGGTTGCCATTTAGCCAGGCTCTCCCCTTTGATCAGCTCTTCAGTCGCTTGGTGGTGGTGTCTGTAGTTGGAGGTGGAAGAGCAAGAGCATGGCAAATATCTCTCCCTTTTATCATGTTCTTCCATCTTGGCTTTGCCCCTCCTTTCAGAGTCAGGTGAGCATTGCCTTATCGTAGTCCTAAACTGACCAAGGGAACGGGGGGTGACTCACTCAAGAGTCCAACAGATCCTTAGTTGCTGCCTAGGCCAGTGTCCTTTGTTCCTGTGAGGTTGGGCTAGGATTGTCCCATACATGCCCTGATGAGGTGTGAACTGCACCTCTGCTCCTAGAGGGTTTTGCCTGGGCTTATTTTAAGCCATGAGGACACATTTTCAGCCTCATAACTACATACATGAAATTGCAACCTATAACATTACTATAACAACAATGCTTCTTGCATCATGAGCCTTCAAAGACAACCGATACGACAAACTTTGCATTGGATACCACATAATCATATTATAAGGATGAACATGGGGGTGCCGAGTGTTCCCTCAAAGTGCAGAGTGTCACAGGATGGTTTAGGTTGCACATTTGGAAAAAATTCTCAAGTGTCAGGTTAGTTAAGCACTGGAATAAATTGCATAGGGAGGTTGTGGAATCTCCATCACTGGAGATTTTTAAGGGCAGGTTAAACAAACACCTGTCAAGGATGGTCTAAATAATACTTAGTCCTGCCATGAGTGCAGGGGACTGGAATAGATGACCTCTTGAGGTACCTTCCATTTCTGCAATTCTATGATTCTATGACAGTATTGACTAACAAAGAGAAGATGTGCTGTCACTTTCCCCAACAGAATTGTAGTTTCCTTTGAATTAGATACATATATAAAACAGCTTTATTCCTTGATCTAATCCTGTTTCTGAAGTGTTATAACAGCCTGTTTATCAAACTAATAAGGCACAGTGAATCCTTTAAAGAACTGGACACACAAACAAGATTGCTATTTATTCCTCAAAAGGAAATCTTGTAACTGTTGAGGTTTTATTGCAGATTTTTCTTATGTGAGATCTTTAGCTCAAGATTATTGAAGACATCCTCCATCTAAACCCTAAGACTAAATTCTTCAAGGACATGTTTCAGTAGAATGAAGAACACACTTAAAGTGAATACCAAAGTCAACTGGTTTAGATTCTAAATTACATTTCTAAAAATAACTGTTTTGTTATTTTAGAAATGTTAGATTTGGGACACTCAAGCAATTTCAGTAGTACAGGTGTGCACGGTGCTTAGTACAATGGGGTCAGACTTTCTAGGCACATCGTAATAAAAATGATGAATGACACAGAAACACCAAAATATGAATTTTTATGCAGTGTATTTATATAAATTATGCAAATGGACATTAAGACAGACTTTTAAAAACATACACGGGCAAATATAAACACGTTCAGAGATTACAAATGAAGACACAGTACACAAAATATACGATCAGTTTTGATTCCCACATTCTAAAAAAAAATCTTTAAATCATTAGAAAAAAATAAAGTTCACGTCTGGATAAAAATCACTGAAAGGATAAAGCTATAATTACAGCAGAAAGAGGAGGAGGAGAAAAGAACATACAGTTAACTTTTTTTCTCTGGCCTTTTACAATTACCGCTACAGCATTAGCTTGGCCACGCTGTATCTCCTGGGTAATAGTAGTGTATTGTATTTATAAAGAACTATAAGTATGCATGATACTTTACCGATAGCTTATGACGCAAATAGCCTTCAATTCAGATTACATATACAAGCACAGAGTAGTTGAGCAAGGAGAGTGATAACTGTCAAGCAATTTGGCTTGTTTAGGTTGAGCAATTTCTTGTTGCTCCCTGGTTCTTTACTTATTTTTAAAAAAAGTTTGTAGTATTTTGTACGAATAGAAGGGCAGAGTGGTGGAGAGCTAATGGTGGAAGGCAAGTGGATCAAAGTGAGTTTTTAGGAAAGAGTTGGAGGTGAGCAAAGAATCTCGGTACATGATCAAAGAGGGATTCCAAGGCACAGGGAAAGGCACAATGAAAGGAAACAATGAGTCATATTTTATTGTATTGCTGATTTTTATATGAAAGTTTTGGAACAGTGGCTGTTAAAAAGTCAAAATTTTCCATCAGTTGCCACACATTTTCTGAGATTCCTAAGGCTGACAAATATTGACTTTTCTAATTACTTTTACTATACTGTAGAGCAACTGGTTCCATAATTAAGGTATTTTTAATTAATAAGCCTTATGTTGATAAACTCTACATTTATTTCGGTAGAGGAAGGATTCGTTTCTGTTGAAGAGCTCACATGAAGACCTCTTTGCACATGGGAATGTTTTGTGTAAATTTGATGATCTGCCAAGTTTTTTGTTTTGAGATGTGTTTTGTACCCCACCCCAACCTCCTGCTTCCCTTTTATTTTTAAAAGCAGTTCTAGTTCTGGTCCTAACTTTGAGTACTGAGAACACTTTTGGGGGAGAAGTCTGGTGTGGTGTGTGTTTTTTGTTTTGTTTTGTTTTTTATTCAGTGCTTAAATGGTTCTCTCTTATCTGTTTTCCTTCTTTTAGATCCGGATTTAGGTTACTTGCTCTTGGGGATGCCCAATAGTGATTAACTTTAATGTAACAGTCCATACAATGCACCACATCATTGTCAATAACAAAGATGTGAACTGACCCACCCCAGCCCTGAAAAATAATCTTGATAACCTAACAAACTTCATGAAGCCAATGAAATTCCTAGTCGAGACTCCTACTCTAATGTGTCTACTTTAAATACTGTTGACAATACAGAAAAATCAGAGAAATCTGATTGAACATACTGTGATGCATGTATTGGAGAACACTGACATACGGAGGGATGATTTTAAAAAGCATTAGATTTAATGTTGAATATTCTGTCACTTGTGGCTTTAAACTAGATTAACAGTATTTCAATGAATATTTTGTTTATATCTTCATATTTAAACAAAATAAACCCCCAAAATTTACCTGTGGATTTATTTCAGAACTTTCCAATATTTTTATGGGTTAATGTACATGAAACAGAAAAATCATCACGCTAAAAACTTTAACTTTCAGATATTTTAAGCATTCTTTTATGTAGAAAAGGAAATTTCATTAATGATGTTTGATACTTTGAGTTATGCTTGCATCGATGTTAACCCTCCCATTTGAGTTTCATATGGAGTTAGAATGCAGGACAGATTTTTTCCTATCTTCTAATTAGAGATCAAACTAACTCATTTGCCAGATGAATAAATTTTAACTGAAATATTAAATTTACAATGGTGTAACCAGTGAAGCCTTGCAAATTACAACTGGTATTTTCAAGCTAAAATGGCGTAGTTTCAAGACATGGGTTTATTGGTTTGCTCAGAAACCATGGTCTATATAGCACAGAGTTATATTTGATGTGCAAGACAGTACATTGTTCCAGAGTTAACATGAAGTGTTTTTGTTAAATGCTTGATGTAGTTTTACTGTGTGTTGAATTAAAGGAACCCACAGTGCATTTTGAAGCTAATATTTTCTTACTTTAAGGGCCTTAGGAAAATTAATAGATAGTATTAACTTGTCTAGATCTCAGTTTCTTTATGGATTAGAAGTGAAGAATGCAAGTAGACTTCCAGATTAACATGTCATCTTGCTGGTGCCTGTGAACAAGCAGCAGAACTAGTATATCAGCAAATGCCTCCTGGTCTTACAGTTTCAAGACCAAAAGAGTTGTTTAAATAGAGAAAAATGGAATTGATTTGAAATCAGTTCACATTTTATGCTTCTGAAGAGTTTAGTATCAGGCATATCAAGCGCAAGTTTTTAAACTATAATTTGTTCCCTGTGATGGGTCACTCACCTCTCCTGAGCGCCTTCTGTCGGCTAGGTGCAATGCTGCAATCTTTCTTGGGTCTGACATCTCCTGTAGGCTGCTGATCTCACTAGGCAGGTTTTCAGTGGCTCAGCTGTCCAGCCAAGTTACGCACAGTTAATATGCATGAATGAACCCCTTCCTGGGTAAAAAAGATCCAACAAGGACTATCATTGTGCCCTTGTTAGTGTCTTCATTCCTGTCTCTGGGCTTAGTTCTCAGCCTCTTCTGGGCTAACTTTAGGTCCTTCACTGCCCTGCTATAGAGCACTGCCCCTAGGGCTTTCTCCCTGGAGACTCTTGTCTTCACTGGTTCTCACTGCCCAGCTGTCCAGCTAGGTCCTCTCTCAAGCTCAGTCCCCTTCCAGGAGAGAGGAGTCACCAAGAGTTCACCAGACTGTCTAGCTGCTGTTACCAGGGTCTTCAGTCTCTCCCTGAGTCCTTTAAATTCCAGCCCTTTCTTGTCCTCTTCTCAGGGCTGAGGCCACTTCCCAGTTGCCAGTGGGTGAAACTGGACCTGTTCACTACTTGAGGTCCCTACTCAGGGACTCCATGAACAGTGGTCATATACAGTTCCCTTTAACTCCCTCCATTAGCTGGTACTATTTTTCCTGGTCTTCCTCCCACCAGATCTCTGCCCTGTCACCCATTCCCTTGGAGTTACAGTTCTCGGATCCACTCTATCCTTGCAGAAAGCAAAATGTAACCAGAACTCAATTTCTGGTTCTCTTGAGCTTCTGTGGCCAGAGTGGAGCATCCTTCCTTACTGCTCCAGTCCCAGCCAGGAATTGAACTACTTATGCCCCTGCAGCTCTTTTAATTGAGACTGCTGGCTTTTATTGTCTACTTCATATGAAGCCTTTCTAGAAAGGCATGGAAGACCCACATTCGCTGCAGTAGAGTCATGGGGCCTCTAGCATGGGGCCTTAAAGGGTCTGGTTCACCCTTTCACATACCTCTTCCTGCAGAAAGGATGGGACGAGGGCTCTATTGAGGATAACATCTCCTCCTATGCAGTCTTTATCCTGCTTGTTCAGGGTCTCTTCTCCCAGGCCTCTCTTGGTGCAAGACTTTTGAATGTAAAATCTCCCTTTTCACAAGGCGACTGGCCCTTGAGGAGGAAATGGGTCCAGCCTCAGGTGTGACACAATTAGCTCTACTCCCCAGGTGCAGAAAATAAACAGTGTCACATGACAGGCAGGTGTGTGTCTAAATGAGGTATGGAGTGTAGATAAGAGAGATGCCCATACAGTCAAAGGGGAGAGAGGGAATCTCTGGGTACAAAGTCCTGGAAGTTGAGAGATTCCAGGGAGCAGGAGGACTGAATGAAATAATTCTACAGAGTGATTCTTCCTGGCTCTTAAACAGAGGGCTGGGGATGCAAGTCTGCACAGAGCAGGAGCCAGCTAGGAAGACTGTAGCGTGAAGAGTAAATCTGCTAGAGGAAAGCAGCGGGGATGGGACTAAGAACCCTGCATACAGGGTTGTGAATCAGCTTGAAAGGCTGGGTGGGAGTTCTTGTGTTGTCTTTTAAACTTTAATAGACCTAGACCCCCCCAAGGAGAGGTGTTACTCAACACATGAAAGTCTATGTCAAAGTTATTGAGGTGCCTAAGAACGTGAACCTGAGGCAGTGGGTGGGTGATGCTGCTATAGGTCTGAACCACTGCTTATTCTGGAGTTTTTTTGTGTGACCTCTAATAAAGGACTAAGTGTGAGTTCTCCCTGTGCACATCTGTTCTTCGTGCTTTATTGTGTTCTATGAGAACCAATCAGTTAGCTAATTTTACTGTATTCTATGCTATTGAGTGGATCACATCCACTGCCTAATCATCCAAGTTGTGATCACTGCACTCACATTACCACACCACTTTATAAGTACGCTTTGACCACTTGACAGCTATTTCTCCTTATGCATGTTTGTATTTTTGATGATCAATTACTGTGCTTGTGCTTGTTGTAATGGTCTCTGTACACAGGTTTTCAAGCTTGGGTTCTCTGTGCATCAGGAATCTTTCTTCTTCATGTCCCCTGAGAAGCTTGTCCTCTTTTTTTTCTCAAGAATATTTAATCCTTCCACATTAATCAAGACATCACACTTTCTTTGCTTTGTCTTTATGTAAAACACCCTACTATTGAGTCCTTTGCTGTCCTGATATTCAAGACATATTTGATGCTTCTTTGAATAGGACATAATCAGGCAGAAAATCAGGCGCTTTGTTCATCCTTCATGCATTTCAGAGAGACTAATTAGGTATCTAGTGTGAAACTTCCACTCTACTGCACCAATATCTTTAGATTAAATCTATGTCAGTTATTTGGAATTGAAGCCACACTAGCAAAGCAGTTATGGTTCAGACCACAATAATTCTTTTATCAGTGGTTTACAACTTTTTAAAATGGGATGTGAAATCTCAGATTTTTGTGATGAAATCTCTCTCATATTTCCAGGTCCCAAGTACTGGGGTGTGTGTGTGTGTGTTCTGGAAATTTGAAGGAAACCTAGTGAGTTATTATGCAGTAGAGAGTGTTTTTCAGTTGGTGGGCAGGTAGGACCAAAACAAAACTTCTTCTGCAGGTTATAAGGTGGTCAGATAACTTAAAAAAACAGTTTGTTTAAGATATCACATTTGGCATAGTACAGACTTCAAGAAACAAATTTGTTTGAGAAATAAAAATGACTAATGAGTGAAAACAATATACTGCAAGAGTAATGTTGTTTTTTCTTTGACTTAAATGCACACAAAATGAATTATCCAAATATACTGTATACATTCTGTAAACATACAAAATAAGCCACTTAAACTGGACCATATGGGCAATAGAGGCCGTTTTGGAGAAATAAATTAAAGTGCAATGAAAGCATCTTATTGTACAAAAATAATTGTTTTTAATATGTTTTGTTCGTTATTTGCTTTTATCATACTTTTCATATTATTTTTAACAAATTGTGCTTCCATACATTTGCATGGTGATTGGGTTAATAAAAAAGGACTCATTTCCTGGGAAACTGGAAAAAATGTCTTGCTTAAAGGCAGTCTGGCCTGTATATTATTTCTTGTTTAGTACTCTTGTTTTTTTTTACTAGAAACCAGACTGTGGTTCTTGTCATTTCATCTGTTTCTACTAATTAATTCCTGCCTGGATGTACAATCCTGTTTTCTGACACTGTCATCATCTCTACATCAATGCATTTGATTTAATGAACAGGTGTGATCCCATTTAAGGCGTAAGCAACAGGACCAAGTTAGCTCGTTAGAGACAAAAGTCTAGTTTTCATATAAGGTGCCCCAAGTAGTTTGGAACATGGGAATTTGAGATAAGCCCCAGGGGTCCATCACTTACAGTGTGATGTCCTTGACAATGGCTAATGTCCAGGAGCTTTGGGGGGAGGGGTGTGTGAAGGAAATCCTATTAAGGACAATGAATGAACAATCTGGATATAAGAAATTTTCTTCTTAACCCCATTTTAGTGATTGGATTATGCCCTGAAGTATAAGGGATCTAGATTCCTTAGGGGACAGGTCCTGTGTGTGTGGAATTTTCCATAAACAATCATTTTATGTATGTGTGTGTGTGTACATATACATGCATATTGTGTGTGTATAGATGCACATGTGTATATACACATGTCTAATGTTGTTTATGGGAAATTTGTGTGTGCGCGCACACATATATATACGCAATCTGTGTCTGTACACACTTTATGCACGTGTGTGTGTATATGTGTGTATTTGTGTGTATAGATTTTCCATAAACAACTTTATTCAAAAGGATTTAAGGTTGTGTGTGTGACATCTCACCCATGCAAACTCTAAAAAGCAAGGAAATACCAAGTTATGGGACATCTCTTCATTGACTCTTAATGCTGACGTATATTTTCACTGTCAGTGACAGACTCCACACATTTTCACAAAGTACTTTCTTTTTCCTCCAACAAATAGGGAAACATGCTACATCCAACAAATTAATCTCCTGCATACTATAATGCAAAACTCTGAGTGCAGCCTGAGCTACGTTGTAGGTAGTAAAAATGGTAAAGGACAAAATGAAAACTTGGCAAAGCGCTGGATAGAGCATCTGCTAGTTTAACAAATTGTGGTTCTGAGAGTCGGAGCAGAGTTTAAGTTAAAACCTTGGATGGGTGCAGATGAAGACAGTCACAAGTTGAAAGCTTGTGATGATGAGACCACTGATTAAAAGTATTGAACTTTTCAATAAAGTATGGGAGCAAGAAAAGCCTCCAGAAAAATGGCACTGTGATTAAAATACCAAGAGAAAGGTGATCTAAGTAATTATATTAAATGGAAAGGTATTGCATTCCTTTCAGTGATAGACAGTCTTCTGCAGTATCATCTTTTGTAGAATAAAGGAAGCAGTTGTAGCAAAGCTAAGGGAAGAGCAGGCTAAGTTTAGAATGAAAATAAAAGTACAAGAAACCAAATAACTATGGCGGCAAGTCTCAGAGGCCAGGTTAAGTGATTTGGGCTCACAGTCCAGGGCTAAAAGTAGCACTGCATATGCTCGGCCTGGAGTCTGGGCTCTGAGACCCTCCCTCCTCACCAGGTTTCAGAGCCTGGCTTCCAGCCCAAGCCTGAACATCTACACTGTTATTTTTAACCCTGCAGGTCTTCTTTTGCTGCATAGACTTACCTAACGTCTGCCATGGCAAATGTGCCATTGGGCAGCTGGAAGAAGACCTAAAAGATACCGACTGAAAGAATCTTTCCATGGAGTGATACTTGGGGTATGTGTACACTATAGTGGATACAGCAGCACGGCTATGGCTGCCGCTGTGCCACTGTCGTGCCATAATGTTGGTGTGTCCTATATCGATTGAAGGGTTTTTTTCCATCAATGTATTTAGTCCACATCTCCAAGAAGCAGTAGCTAGGTCAATGGAAGAATTATTCTGTTGACCTTGGTCTAAAGTGGTGTTAGGTCAACCTAACTAGGTTGCACAGGGTGTGAAATTTTTCCCCACCCTGATCCATGTAGCTCGGTCAATCTAATTTTTAGGTGTAGACCAGTCCAAAGACGGGGAAAGGTTTTGAGACTTACAACACCGAGGACATGCAAAGAGTGTCCCAAGATAGACCGGTATGACAAAGCCTTTTTCATGTCCTAAGTGACGTCCGATAGTGTGGAAAGGATCAGATTCTGTCAGAATGAATAGCAGAGTTGACAAAAGAGATAGAAAAGGAATGGTGTGAAGTTCAGTTTTGAGGAGTGAGAGTTTCAAATGGAGACTGGACATCCAAAAATAGATGACGGGGGGTACGTTCAGATGAAAGATTGGATGTGGAGAGGTATTTAACTCTCCAGAAGTGTGCTATGTGCTTTAGAGACATGCAAATGACAAGTGACATGTTTTGAAGAGTTTGTGTTATGTTTAATTACAACATGATTGATAGCAAACAAGTTGGAATGGGAAGATGCCAATGATATTAGCATTACGTTTGCCAAGTGCATATCTATATTTAGGAACACAGGAATTACCATACTTAAACAGACGTAATGTCCATTTGTACCAATATATTCTGTTTCTGATAGTTCCAGAACCAGATACTTCAGAGGAAGGTGTAAAAACCTAGCAGTAGGGAGACATGGGATAACCTGCCGCCTACATAGTTCTCATTCTAGACTCTAGTAGTTAGAGATTGACCTATGCCCTGAAACACAGAATTTTTGTCATGAATTATAACTCCTGGATATTCTTGATATCCATATAAATATCCAATTCCTATTTGAATTCTGTTAAGTTCTCGTCTTCAATGCCTTCCTATGGCAACAAGGTCTGCATTTTAATCACGTGTTGTATGAAAAAATATTTCTTTTTATTGGTTTTGAATTTCCCAGCTTTTAATTTCAGAGTAATGTTCCTTTATTCTTATGTTTAAAAAACTGGGAACTTCCATTCTGCCTGTCAACCTTTTCTATCTCCATTCTTTATTTTATACACTTTTATCATGTTCCAGTCTTAGATATCTTCTTTCTGTTTATTAGTATACTATTTTTAAAAATTCAGATTAATTCCTTAAATATCTTTTTTTATTATGGAGAAACTGGAGTATAAAGGAGAATAGCTGGAATGTGACAGCATGAATGTGAACAGATGAAGAGGAAAGGTGAGGAGGTAGGAGGGATGAGGAGAGGAAGATGATGGAGAATGCTGAAAATTTTCTCCCACTGTGGTTTCTCAGAGGCTTTGTTTTCTTAAATGCACTCGGTCATAAGAGGAACTTTATCATGCCTTGTCTTTGAAAAATGGAAGTCGTCATGTGTCTGCTGCATTGAATCTCCAGCAAATTTGTCTCAATTTGCCATGGAAGGTAGAATCAGAGATTTCTCCTTAGCTTGGATTTCCTCAACAGAATAATGCATGTAATTGTATTTTTCTGCATCAATTTTACTATTCTTACAAAAATCATAAAATCTGCACTGTTTACAGGGAAGAAAATAAATTTATGTATCAAAAAGAAATCATAATGCAAAGGAGATGATATAAATTGCACAATTAAAAAGTGATTATTTTACGATGGTTGTTACTTTAAAGATTGCTTTGAGGTTTATGCAAACTAAACTAAACTAGAATAGTAAGAAAAATTATATTTGAAAATGGTTTCTCTCTACAAGTACAGGTAACATATAAACTCTTATGTGAAAAGAAATATCTCATGCAACAAAAGCTTATGTGAGTGTATCCGATCAAGACATTTCATACATAATGTCATTAAATTAAAAAAGTTGTTATATAGTTAGAAGTAGACATTTTTTTCCAATAGAGACTGTATATCAGTACAGAGGGCAGACAGCAATGTTAGAATGAATTAACCTAAGTATACCATTTAAACAGCTATCTTGGTATTGTCTTCAGGTTCATAAACCTCACATTTGTGGTTTGAATTAGAGTGGGGGAGTCTAATTATCTTTTCCTTAACTAGACCTTGTAATTGACCTTTTAAATGTGGCTGTTATTACAGATACAACTTTTTTATGGCAGTACAAAACTATTAATTTTATTGGATGAAGTAAAATGTTTTAATGAGAAGAAGTATTAGAATGTTTTAATGGAGATGAGGTGTATAGAATAGACAGGAACCACCAGCCTGTGTTCTGTTTTCCTCCTTTGTTTAAACTATTAGCTGTTTGCAAGAAAAATAGTGTGACTCACTTATTTTATAAGGTATGTTTTAATCCTTTTCTGTATCTGATTTATAAAACTCAGATTATTTACTCATATCTAAGTCGTTTGTTTAATTTTTTGATAGGTTGAATCTACACAAAGCATGATCAGGATTTTGGGCCTTTCAGCTACATTACCCAATTACCTCGATGTTGCCACATTTCTACATGTTAATCCCTACATCGGACTATTCTATTTTGATGGCCGTTTTCGACCTGTACCACTTGGGCAGACCTTTATAGGAATTAAGACAACAAATAAGGTAAATGACTATGGAAAATCTGGAAAATTGGTTTTTGGACATTTATACAGAATTATGGATTCCAGCATGTGTGCTTATAAATGCCTTCCTATCTATCTGGGTAGTGGTTGAATACTACAGATTATATTATTCTTTAGTGCAGGAGCCTCATGCATTGTAAGTAGATCGCTTCACAAACACCCGGGCTCAGAAGTTGCTTCCAAATTTTCAAAATAGTACCATCTTGCATAACTTAGACTGGAACTTAGAATTTTCACTGTGGTTAAGCACCATTTATTTCCTTTGTACTCTCCCTATTAAGCAGAGTGTTTGATAACAAAGCTCTATCCTGATTAAACAGCAGTTATCATCAATTGGTGAGTTTCCTTACCAAAGTCTTGATGTGAAGTGTGTTTTCAAAGCAGATTGTTCTGTCCAGTTCTCTCATTTCAGTCCGTGTCTTTGGTGGAAATTATGGAATTTGGTTTGTTTTGCTGTTAGGATACATAAGAAGTGACAGCACTCAACTCAGTGGAAAGTACTCAAGTAGTTTGGACATAAACGTTAAAAATATGATTTGATGTACTAAATGCCATATGAGTAATTTATGATCAAAACCGGTCATAGGAAAAGCTATCTGCTTTGATGCATGCAGTTTTGATAGTGAGAGACTCATGAAAGTAGTCTTTAACCCAGTCTTTTATATTCTTTTCCAAAATGAGAAATGGAGAGAAAATATAACCAAGGTATACAGATCGTGTAAAGATAACTATATTTGTATTAGAATTCATTACTGCATATTAAATCAATCTGAGATAAATGTACTTGACGCTTAAAACAAAAATACTAATTCTGCAGTTAAATACAAGTTAAATATTCATCTTTTCGTGATTTGGCTGGGAAATAATTTCCCTATGTTTTACTCTCTGATTGCTAAAGCAAAGTAAGATGATAAATCATATTATTTTGTAGGCCAACCTTAGAATATCCTACTAGACTGTAGGTTGCCTATTTTTTTTAAATTACGTTTTCAACCAAAAGTTAGTGTCAGAGGTCCATTGATAATATGGTAGGTTTTTAAAAGTGTGAAAAATGACTGTCTCGTTAGGTTCTTTAAATAATTCACTCCATCCGCAATGCCAAAAAGAAAGGTGCCTTAAAACCATAGGGGAGCCATTTCACGTATGTGCACACAAGGATAAGTTTACCATATGGTACTTATTATGATGTGCATATTTTAACCTTCATTAATTGTTTCAAGCACTTTCAATAATATTTGCTGTTGCCTTTCTTTAATCATTTTTTAATACTTCATTTGAATGTTTAGTTTATTCATACTGTATCATTAGAAAAAGGCAAAGATATAGTGTCCTAATAGCAACTTTGGAATAAGCTTTATAGCTTTAAAATGAAAGGAGACAACTATGTCAAGTACTTCACAAAGTATTGTTGAAATTACCATGAAATAACTAGTTCCCCTTTCCCTGCAAAAAAAAGGTAACAAGGGAGTGAAATTATCAATGAATGACCCCTCCTCAGGTGGACAAAAAAAGGTAGACAGATATGATGTTTCCATTAATATCACAGGCCAAGAAAAAGTCCTTGTATTGCTCAGAAGAATGTCATCAGACATTTGAGGTAGAAAAAACATTGTGGAGTCAACTGAATGTGCCTTACAGGAGCTGGCATCTTCAATGAGGAATGCAGAGTATTGAATCTCCATGTCAGAAGATTTCTCCCAGGACAATATAGGAACTGAACCTACCCAAACAGAGTGTGAGACCTTGCAGAACCAGGTCTCTGTCTACACTCTCCCAACCCTCCCATTACCAAGGAGACAGCACAAACATATTTGAGGGGCCAACAAGCAACTCTTGACACAATCCACTAAAGCAGCTGTTCGGTCTAATAATATTAGCATGGACTCTTAATAGTTATCCCTTGTTAGGAGGAGATCATCAGCCAACACAATAGATGCAGTGTTTGTAACTGGTCTGGCAAATATCAAGGAGCTATGAGGCAGCTAGATACTATGAGAGTTGCCTTCCACAACCTTCTTAGTAACCTTATCTGAAAAAGTGAAGATTGGCCAATTAGCAATCTGTTTCCAGATTGTGTGTATAGACTGCTCACAAGGCCCCTTCAAAACAGACAGCATCCTCCTCACTTTAGTAGAAGCAGCCATAATAACGAACCCTCTCATTTTCCCCACATACTTTCAGCAGCTAGGAGGCACATGGGTCTAAGGCAGTGGTGGCCAACCTGAGCCTGAGGAGGAGCCAGAATTTATCAATGTACATTACTAAAGAGCCACAGTAATACATCAGCAGCACCACATCAGCTCCCTGCCCCGCCGATCAGCGCCTCCCCATCCCTGCCTGCACTTCCTGATCAGCTGTGTTGTGGCATGCAAGAGGCTCGGGGGGGGGGGCGGGGAGGAGCGAGGGCATGGCAGGCTCAGGGGAGGGGGTGTAGTCGGGGCAGGGCCTGTGGCAGAGCCGGGGTTGAGCAGTGAATACCCGCTGGCACATTGGAAAGTTGGCGCCTGTAGCTCCAGCCCAGGAGCCAGTGCCTATACAAGGAGCCGCATGTGGCTCCGGAGCCACAGGTTGGCCACCTCTGGTCTAAGGCATTAGTCTGATGTTTTCCAAACACCTTTCCTACCTCAGTGAGTAACAAATGCCAAAACTTAAACAGAAAAGACCTTTGCATTTGTCCCTTTCTGGCTATTGTTCTGGTCAAAAGGGCAGATACATCTCAGCCCAGATTGGAAAAATACCTAACAGTTGGATTGAAAAACAAACTGGTTTTGGGTCCCTAGTGTAGAAGGTGGATAAAACTCTTAGGTACATAAGTTAATGCATATTTGTTTCTTTGTTGTTGTTAAGTCCAGACACTAGACAATGACAGTGCTTTTTTCCCTCTATTTTATTTGATATGGTTAAAAAACAATTGGCTACAGTTTTTGTACAGTACAACCTGGCCTGCACAAAATTAAAACTGACCAAAGAAAGTACAAAATAATTCTCTCTCCAAATGATGCTCTTCTGTTTTAAGTGAAAACAGAACACAGAGTTTCAAAACTTACTGTTGTTTGTACAAAAGTTTGATTCCATACCAGCGTTAAACATTAATTAGGCAAAAATTCCAGTCAGAGATTCTTTCGATCTCCTAACATGTTCTGAAGCACAATTTTGCTTGATAGGACTTTAAATGTAGTATATGGTTAAAGAAGGATTGAGACCCCCATAATAAAATCAGTTTATATGAACAAATGACTTTTCAACAAATTTCTGAGGTAAAAATAATAAGATCGATTGAATGCTGTGAATTTACCGTATGGTTTGAGCTCACTAGCTAAAGAGTCCTGTTCAGTTATATCACATGATGGCAAACAGCTAAAAAGTGACAAACTTTATTAATGCTTGTATACAAACGCTAGAAATCTAAATACTAAGATGGGTGAACTTGAATGCTTGGTATTAAATGAGTATATTGATATAATAGGCACCACAGAAACTTGGTGGAAAAAACAATAATTAATGGGACATGGTAATACTAGAGTACAAAATAGAGTAGACCCCCAGACTTAAGAACACCTCAGGAATGGCGGCTGTTCGTAACTGAATAAAATATTATTTTTTCAAAAGTTTACAACTGAACCTTGACTTAATGCATCTTTTAAACTTTACTATGCAAATGAAAAATGCTGCTATTTTCCATCTTAATTTAAATGAGACAAGCACAGAAACCGTTTCCTTACCATGTCAAATCTTTTTTAAACTTCCCTTTTTTTTTTGTAGTTTAACACATTACTCTACTCTATTTGCTTTTTTTTTGTCCCTGCTGCTGCCTGATAGCGTACTTCTGGTTCCAAATGTGGTGTGTGCTTGACCAGTCAGTTTGTAACTCTGGTATTCATAACTGTGAGGTTCTACTGTATATAGGAATGACAGAGTAGGCTGTGCTAGTGGGAGAGTGGCACCATATGTGAAAGAAAGCATAGAGTCAAAGAAAGGAAAAATCATAAATGAATCAAAGAATACCATAGAATCTCTATAGATAGAAATTCCGTACTTGAATAATAAAAATATAGCAGTAGTAATATACTATCAACCACCTGAGCAGGATGGTGATGGTGAAACGTTCTGGGAGATTAGGGAGGCTATAAAAATAGAAAACTCAACAATAATGGGGGATTTCATCTGTCCCCATATTGACTGGGAACATGTCACCTCAGGACAGGATGCAGAGAGTTTCTTGTCACCATAAATGACTGCTTCTTGGAACAGCTAGTCCTGGAACCCACAAGGAGAGAGGCAATTCCCTTAAGGGATCTGAGGAAGGGGGTTGGGGATTCCTATTTCTGTAACAGTGGGGAGCTGATCTCCCCCCCCACCCCCACACACACACTTTTATGATCCCCTTTCACCTCATATGAGGGGAGGGTGGCAGGATCCCAGGTCTGGGATGGCTGGGACCAGGCTGGGGATTATGTGGACATAAATAATGAAACGATGCTGACTCTGTACTGTATAATTTGTTGCTGGGTACTTCCAGATATTTTAAGTGAATAAAGTTGTGGCCTAATTAAAGCACATCCATGGCCTCCTGCCTTTCTTCCAGCATTGCCAGACAAAAAAGTTTTTTCTTTTATTTGTATTTCTGTTCTTGTTTTTCTGATAGTAAGCACTTCCCTTTCTAAGTAGTGATGCTAAACAGCAACAGTGTGCTTAAAACATGAACCAAGGGGTGGTCCTTATCCCCAGGAGTGTATAACTTAAACAGAGTCTGTTCTGTCGATGATGAGAATGGAACCTTTTACATGCACTATCCTTCAGCTCAGACAGACAAATGGGGTTCTTCCTTTTCATTTCACCGAAATTCAGCTACTACCTACCAGAGTGACCATATTTTCATGTATGTTTTATAAAGCGTCCATGTATGTTGATGAAACTATAAGAAAAGTAAATAATTTCTTCTAATCCTAAATAGGTCATCATTATTTAAGCTCAGCATTGCTATTAGCATTCACTTATCCTTTCTTATTTTATCTTTTTGATCTACTTCTCACAATTTGTTCATTTCACTTTTCTTTCCTTTCCTTTCTTAGTATCATCTTAGTATCAGCCTCCTCAAAAAGTTTTTTCTTTTCCTTTTTATTAAGTCGTGTGTCTAAATTGGGATAGTACAGTGGAACTTCTCATTAGCTATGACAATTTGAATGGAAAAGAGGAGGGTGGGCCAGGTAAATGTGTGATGTTCTGCTTATAGAGGATTTGAATGCCATACTGTGCTTTATGCTTTTAACTTACTTTATCTTTTAGAAAGTTTTCTTTCAGACAGGAAAGACCTAACAATGTATCCTGAAATTAGTCTATAGGATATGAAATGTAATCTATAAAATGTTACTCTAGGTGGTAATGCCATGTTTGAAAGACACACGTTGCATTCTTATTCTCATGGCATTCATGTGACACCATATCTGGATATATTTATTTCACCCATGTAAAGTTATCTTTTTACATTAAATCCAGTTTAACAATTCTTTCAACCATTCTGAATATACCAGAGAGAGGTTACATTTCTATTTTCTGAATATTGCATGTTTTTCTACTGGAATATTCAACTCATTTATCAAATGTCTTTTTTCCCCCCATTAAATGAACAAAATGAGCTATAGACTGAGTGTCAGCTCTGACTTTGAATTTCCTTGTTTCATTTTGTCCCAACCTTAATGTTATATAAACTTTGTTTGAATCTGAGCAGCGATATTGAAAGAGTCACACAAATATGTGAATGTTTATCTGCATAGTTCTTAAGTTTTCAGTGGTTATATTCAAATGAACTACTCATCCCCAATAGATTGTAATACCTTCCTACGAGAGCTTAATAAGATATGGACAAAGTTATTGGCATAATACCTTAAATGTTTTTAACTAAAGCCACATTTAGTGATTATTTGTGAGTCACTAGATAATCTTATTTTAATGTTACTCTTTACATCCTTGCACAGCACTCTTCCTCACTTGCATCATGTCAAAAATGTTGATAGTAAGTTCTTGGTACAGAATTACTGATTAATAATGTGATGGATTCATAGAACTCTGTGTAAAAAGGGTCTGCTACTCTGCAAAAATTGTTTCCACTTCCCATGACACTACATACATGTATAGAGAATCCTTTTAATATTAGCTGAAATTATCTGAATTTATGTGGGGGAAATGAACAATGACTTGGAAAGCTGATCTTATATCTGTGGATGTTACTATATGGATAGCAAATACATTTTGCTTTATTAATCAATTCTTAGATGTGGTTGATATTCAAACACTTGTGTTTGATTTTGATAAACCTACTATGCTATGTGCATATGCTAGTAGGACTTTAGTATGACAGGGAAAAAAGTGTTTTTATATTGTATTTTTTATTAGACGTTAATGTTTGTTTCTAATAAGTATTTGGGTGGATTCCTTTTAATTGATTTAATATAAAGTATCTTTCAACTAGAATGAAAGATTGCCTTTTACTTTCATTTGGTAATGTGTCACTTACTATCCAGGTGCAGCAGATGAATAATATGGACGAAGTATGTTATGAAAATGTTTTGAAGCAAATAACAGCTGGACACCAGGTATATTTATTTTTTATTGTTTTTTTAACTTGGAATCTGTTTCTTGAAAAAAATCTGAACAAGAATTTCTAGTCTGTATTTTAAATAAATGCTTTATTTTCCTCTTCTATGTTCTAAGACAATTAACTCGGAGACTTAATTTCTGAGTTCTTCTGAGCAGTAAAAGTATTTTAATAAGAAATATTTTCATGTACGAAAACTTAGACTAAATGTTAACTTTTAACTTAGAAGCATAAGGCTGAAAATACCTAGTATTTTCGTATAGTGCTTTAAAACAACTTATATTACTCTATCAAGTGATTATAATTAGTTTTGAATCATAATGCATGGTAGGTCTGGATTTTAGACTTATTACATTTTATAATAAAAATAAAATATATGTTATATATAGAACTACATCATAGAATCCCAGGATTGGAAGGGACTTCAGGAGGTCATCTAGTCCAACCCCCTGCTCAAAGCAGGACCAATCCCCATTTTTTGCCCCAGATCCCCTCAAGGATTAAACTCACAACCTTGGGTTTAGCCGGCCAATGCTCAGACCACTGAGCTATCCCTCCCCCCTAAATCGTGGAGCTATCTGTCCCCCATACATTCTATGCTCAGAAAAAAAAATAGGGCAATAGGCTGAAGCTTTTCTAAGTCAGTGTTACATGGTTAGGGTACTTTTTACATTGTAACAAATTCTTAACCCTTGAAAGTTTGTAATATGGGATACATCCTTGAGAAAGAGGAATGGTGTTTGTACTCCTGTTTTCTTTCCCTGGGAACTGGGTGCCTAACTGCCCTTTATGTCTTTGGAAAACTCTATCCATCATATGGGCACATATCTGGGGGTTTCCCAATTGCATAAATAAGTGAACTACTTCAATTATTTCTCTTTTTTACTTTCTGCCACTATGTGAAATACCATACAAGACGGAACTTCCACAGATGCTGTACAAAGGTGTGGTTGGAAATCAAAAATGGCAAGAGATGATTGGAGAATAGGAGGAACTTCGCCCAGTCTGCAATTTCCTCCTGTTTTGCAATATGAAGTCCTAATATTGCTGCCACTGAAGTTGATGGGCATTTTGCTATTGACTCCAGTGGAAGCTGCTGGGTCTTAGGGCGGGTCTATACTACAGCCGGGATCGACACTCTGAAATCGATCCACTGGCAGTTGATTTAGCGGGTCTAGTGAAGACCCACCAGATCGACAGCAGATTGCTCTACAGTCGACCCCTGTACTCTACCCCCAATGAGAAGAGTAAGCTAAGTTGACGGGAGATTTTCTCCCGTCAACCCCCCATGGTGTGGACCCCACAGTAACTCGACCTAAGGTGCCACAAGTCCCCACTGTATTTTCCATTGAATGCATCTGATGAAGTGAGCTATAGCTCACAAAAGCTTATGCTCAAATAAATTTGTTAGTCTCTAATGTGCCACAAATACTCCTTTTCTTTTAAGGTACATTGACTCCAGCTACGTTATTCATGTAGCTGGAATTGCATCGTATAGGTCGACTTACCATGGTAGTGTAGACATAGCCCCAGTATCTTTGAAAATCAAGCCACTAAATGTGGGGCGCAAGTGTTGATTTAGGAGCTTTACTTGAGGCTCCCTTTTGAAAATCTTAATCTAAATGTATGTCTGGCAGAGGTAAAACTATCATCAACTTAAGTTGCATTGATGAACAAATACATTCTAACACATTATCTAAGAGGATGCATGGTAAATTTCCCATTTTGTATTTTGATGTAATGATAGCTAATTGAAACACTATTTGCTTGCCAAAAAAAAACCTCAAAAAACCTTTACCACCCTATTTTCCTTCAGTTAGAATTGCTTCAGTGCTTGCATAATGTCCCTTTTTAGTTTAAAAAGAATTCATAGAATATCAGGGTTAGAGGGGACCTCAGGAGGTCATCTAGTCCAACCCCCTGCTCAAAGCAAGACGAATTCCCAATTTTTGCCCTACATCCCAAACAGCCCCCTCAAGGATTGAACTCACAACCCTGGGTTTAACAGGCCGATGCTCAAACCACTGAGCTATCCCTCCTCTCCACTGAAAGTGCTTCTGAAGAGATTCCCCATACCAGCTGAACAACCTGCTTTTATTAGGGTTTGATGCATCAATAAATCAACTATAGACAATTGGGGGATGTGTAAATATATTTCCTCTTATAATGATGGTAATACAGTTCATTACTGAGAAGTCCATCTCTTTAACAGATTTCATTTCTTCCTTTCCACTTACATAAGAGGTCATTAAACCATTCATCTCTTGTTTGATTCTGTTCAAAGTTTGCTGTAAATAGTTTCTCTCTTTCCTGAATGACAATTCTAAAGTATAGTTTTAAATGTAGCTAAATGTAACTTTAGTGATCAGAATTTCTTTCAGCCTCTGGCCTACTTCCTAATCTCACCTATGTTTTAAAAGGTGTACTATCCAAGATTAATATGTACATCACAGGCAAAGAATTCCATTGTTTTTTAAATGCTTAGCAGAGCATCTCCTATCTCTTGCTCTTTGAAGTGTCCCAAATAAAAATCACAGTTAGTCCTCCACTTCAGTCTGCAATGGAGGTTTCTAAAGTGCGTTTTTAGGTTTCAGACTGATGTCCAATCAAGAAGCAGTTTGGCGGGGGGTGGGGTGGTTATTATCCACATGTCTGAATAGCTTTTCACTCTTTTATTTCCTGCTTCTGGATCACCAGCTAAGACAAATGGGCATGGTCCTTATGGTGCATGGCCAGTGCAGCAACAAATGCTAACACGTGCTCAATCCATGCATAGTAACTCCAGTAAAAGATCTAGAGGTAAAAGAGATTTCAGTTCCCTTCCCAAAAACATCTAAGAATAAACACTTCGGGTGGGATTTCAAAATATGTTCTCTTTCTCAGAAGAAATATTTGGTCAGGACTAGAGGAAGTGGATGTTGAAATTGAGAGAAATTACTTCAAAGGTCCTCAGTCTTCAAGGTCCCCTTAGTCAGTGTCAACCTCTTATTCTCCTCCTTCTGATGATGTGTTAAGAAATGGCACCACAGTCCATCGGGCCTAAGCACTAGAGAAATGACTTTGTCACAAATAATGGACACAGAATCTCTGATCTCATCAAAGTTAAAGTAAAGGAGGGGTAGCCCATTTTGTTGTTACATGCAAGGTGGATTTAGCTGATTCTTCTTACAGTACCATTCGTAAATAAAAGAACAAGCATGTTCACTAAGTACCCTAGCAATTAGGTGAGTTTTATTTATCATCTTTCGCTTCTCTCCTGGGTTTGCTAGTATTGTCTCTGGCTATGCATAGACCTAATGGTAGCAGTCTCTTTAAATCCGTAAGATTTAAATATGTACAATTTCTGGTATTGCCACAGAAAAATATATATATTTACAACATAATTTTAAAAAAAAATCTCTATTTTGTGATTATAATAGACTATAATAGATGGCAATAATCCATCTCCAAAGACAATGGAGTAAGCGCCAAAGCAGTTCAGTTCAGTCATACAGCATCACAAGTGGTTAAGAAGTCCACTTCTCAAGTGGCAGTCCTTGCCACAGATAGTGCAAGTGTAAGGCACAGGGCCAGAAGATGAAATGGCACACTATTGGCACTTGAGGCCTGCTGTGTTTTCCTCTTTGCTCTCTTGTTCTCAACAACCTCTCTTAGGCTTCTTTGACTCCCTAGTGCTGCACAGCCCTCCAATGTAGCCTATCACTAGCTGCCTTTTCCCAGCTTTCAGTATTGAAAATTTTCAAATCCTGCTTGCGATCATTCTTGACCCTGAGCATAGGTCAGCCTAGTGGCCATGGAGAATCCACAAGTTGTTCATAAAGTGGTCATTTGGAATGTGTCCATCAGCCAGCTGATGACTGAGCCAACAAAGACATTTGTGTTTAAGAATAGTGATTGTTTGGTAATTTTCTATTTTCAAGTATTTCAGTATTGGGAACTTTGGTTTCTGACTTAATATTTAAGTCAATGGGTGTGCAAGGTGTTTAGCTTTCTCTCATGTCTGAATACTCAAAACACGTGTCTGGCTTAATGTCAGCTTCCTGTTACCCCACATGCATTCAGTCAGTTGGCTGAATGTGATGGTTGCCTTTCAGATATGAGAATTAAGTCTATAATCCAAAAATAGACTATCCAAGGTAGTTGATCCAGACATGGCTTGTGCATAACTTCTAGCATAATGTTCACTATTAAAACTTCTTGTGCTATCAATACATCTTGTGCCATAATCATTATCTTCTTTAGACTGATGATTAGTCCAAACTAATCACAAGCTAACACAAAGCAATTGTAAAATTTCTTGAGTTCCTATTCACTGTCTCTGATGAACACTGCATCATTGGTGAAAAGAAGTTCTTTCATCAACGTATCTTTAATTTTGTTTTGTTCTCATGTGTGCAATGTTGAAGAATTTTCCAACTGATATTGTATAAAGTTGTATACCCTTGGTGCGAGATGGGAAAGCATGATGAACCTCTAAAGAGAAAAATACATTGATGAATGTTGCTACCAGATCACATCTTTGTTTCAGACCACTACTAATTTCAAAGCTCTCATACTGATCACCGTCATATGGAACTGTAACTTGTAGACTGATCTACTGACACAGAAGCCAGATTGATGCTCTTGATGGTCAGCAAGAACTTTCAATGTGTTGAAATTGACCCAGGAAAATGCTCTTCCAGCAACACTATAGAGTGATTCCTCTGTAGTTGTTGTAATCACTCTGATATCCTTTATTTTTATACAACATTATGTTGTTATCCTTTATGTCTTATGATATCGCTCCTTCCCTCCAACAAGCAAGCACAATCTGTCCTCCTTCTTTCAGTACTTTAGCTGGAATTCCGTCTTTTCCTTTGGGCTTTCTAATGCTAGGGAGGTGATCACATTTTCAAGATCACTTATAGATGGTTATAAATTAAGCTCTTTGATAATCTGGAGTCTGGGGATCCCATTTAGTGCCTCTTCAGAAACAGTGTGGTTTCACATGAATAAAATTTGTGATAGTGTCCACTCAGCATTTCATCTCAGTAATACCTCCAACCATTAGGAGATTTGAGTGGAACAGTCTTCTTGGCTAAAGGACAAATTGCTTTCTTGATTTCATTGCGCTACAAACTACAATAACCTTATTATTATACAGGAAATTAAAAATAAAACTTTGTAAGCAGTGTAATCTCCTTGGGAGAAATTTTTTTGTTTGTATAGCTTTACTTGAAAATCATTTTGAGGTTCAGTACGAATAACAATATGACTGTGGATTTGCATTTTACTTTGAGGTCTATACTATGGCTGACAGGTCAAATTAAGTTAGTTGTCTTAATGTAACAATTTCAATAGCTGACACAATCACTGAACTCAATTTTTGAATATTTATATTTCAAACTAACAGCTCAATAAACAGTACATTTTCATTCTCAGTAGAATTATTGTTTTCTTTGCTATTTAAATCTCAATTTGGTTCCACGTTGAGAGATCCAGATTGCTGCTGTTAGTAACTTTTTAAAGACACTATACGTTTGAGCACTTCCTTGTTTAAAAGTTTAATGTATGGATGTTATATAATGGTTTTAACTAGTGAGTGACAAAAATGCTGTTTAGTGCACAGGGTTGTTTAGCTTATTGACCTTAAAATTTCAGGATAAATATGGTTGCTTGACATTTTCTACCTCAAAACATTTGCAGATGTGTTTTCTTGTCAGTACGTTGAATATCCGGAAGAGAAATTTAAATACTGCATGCACGTAAAATTACAACAAGTCTGTTTATTGTATTTTAATTCAATGATGCCCACAGTGTATCAGATGTAAGTAGCTTGAGGGATATCTTTAAAAAAAAATGTAATTGAGAAAACAATCTTACAGAAAATGGTAAAATGCATATTGAAATTACCAACATTTTTCTTTTTAATTTGAAGTTTTAAAATATGCGTGTTTCTATGTTAAGTACTAAAGAAACATAGGATTTACCATCCTGGAACGGGCTGATTGTCTGTGTAGTCTGGCATCCTGCCCCTGACAATGCAGAATGCGTCAAAAGAAGCATAAAATCTGCCCATAATCCACATGACGTTGCAATAGAGTATTATAGCTTGAAGATGAAGGAATTTTTTTAATAACTCTAGCTGGTGATTGGTGTTTCTTTCTTTTTATCCTAGCTATTTTAACTGCAGAGTTTATTCTCTGAATATGTGGTCTTTTTTTAATTCCCACTAATCCATTTGCCGTCATACTACTATGCAGCAGTGAGTGTTGTAGATTAATATGAACCATGTTGGGCAAATGGGTTGCTTTTTTTCCTGCTACCAAGATAGCTTCTATAGTCACTCTTGCTATCAAACATTATATCAAAATGTGTAGTAAAAATGTAGATACTAATGTGTCTCTGGATCCTCTATCCTCTCCCCAGGTGGGAGGACAGATATCATCCCTGGAAGGAATTTTTGAATCCTTTGAGAGTAGCATTTGTTTTTCTAGAACTATCATTGTGTGACACTTAGTCCTTGTTTTACAAATAAACTTTTTTTCATCCAGGTTGGGCATGAGCGTGTTTCTTTAATATTCCCTATTATGTTTTGCCATTCTATATTTTTATATATTCCTCAAGCTACTTACTTCCTGAGAGTATGAATTGTGTGTACATGGTATCTGCAAATCGTTTCCTCTCCTTTACTTGTAAATCTGCTTCTTTTCACCTTTTGTAGTGATCACGGTGGGCCATTTCTAGCACTTTACAAGAACAGTAGGAGGGGAAATAAATAAGGGGAAATAATTTTACTTTGTGTAATGACCAACCCACTCCCAGTCTTTATTCAAGCCTAAGTTAATTGTTTCCAGTTTGCAAATTAATACCAATTCAGCAGTCTCTCATTGGAGTCTGTTTCTGAAGGGTTTTTTTGTTGAAGAATTGCCACTTTTAGGTCTGTAATTGAGTGACCGGAGAAATTGAAGTGTTCTCCGACTGGTTTTTGAATGTTATAATTCTTGACGTCTGATTTGTGTCCATTTATTCTTTTACGTAGAGACTGTCAGTTTGGCCAATGTATATGGCAGAGGGGCGTTGCTGGCACATGATGGCTTATATTGCATTGGTAGATGCGCAGGTGAAAGAGCCTCTGATAGTGTGGCTGATGTGATTAGGCCCTATGATGGTGTCCCCTGAATAGATATGTGGACACAGTTGGCAACAGGCTTTGTTGCAAGGATAGGTTCCTGGGTTAGTGTATTGGTTGTTACCAGAAATGTTGCTAGTTGGAAAGTCTTAGGGCTGATACACTCTACTGGGGTAAATTGATCTAACTTATGCAGCTTCAGTTACGTGAATAACGTAACTGAAGTCGATGTAGTTAGATCCACTTACTGTGGTGTCTACACTGTGCTGTGTTGACAGGAGACCTAATTTACTCAGACTGAAGTCACGTTGGTTTGTCCGTATCACATTATTATACTACAGATTGCAGTGAGATATTCAGCTGAAGTTGTATGTTCCTGTGTTTAATGGATGTAATGTGCATTTTCATTTTTAAAGAGTAAGGACAGTAGGAGGTAGTTGTATTCTACATAGGCATGTGTTATGACAGATGGAGAAAACCTTTTCATGTTGATTTTTTTAAGTCATACACTGCAAGACTTCAAACTCTTCCTGGCTACTGGGAAATTAAAAGTTGGTGATTCAGCCTTTAATTTTGATCCATCTGCTCAAACTAATGAGACGTCTCATTTGTGTGTTTCACTTTGAATTACCAAATGCAAGTGGAGCTATATAATTCCTCTGAGTGAATCCCCTCCCCCTCACCACCCATGTAACTTGTGGAAAAGGATAATAATGGATGACTTAGCCCTACTGTGTTTTTGTTTCTGTTGTGTAAACTTTCTTACAGCTACAGTACTAAGAAAACAGAGATTAGAAAATGGCTCAAAGGTTTCCATGTGCTTTTTAATTTAAATTGCTCTTTCTGTACTGTAGACTAAAGATGTAGATTTCCATCACAAGTTTTTTTTATCAAAATACTCCCGTAAGACTTCAAGTGACAACTCTTGAAGCCATTAAAATTGAAAGATGATAAAGATTTTCTGAAAACTTTGATATGTGCTTAGCATCAGCTGTTGTATCTTTGATCCCCATTCACACACCAAACTTACTGTGTTCTCATTTTTGTATTGTTTTTCCCATACCCACCTGTTGGTTAGATCTTCCTGACTGATTTTCTTTGTTTTTAATAAATGGTTTATTCTTTTAAGAAAAACATTTGATAGTTACACAGTGATAGAGAAGAGGCTGTAGCAGCAGAGAGGGAAACGGCAGTCCTACTAACAGGATTACCTTCTCAGCGACTGTTGGTGGCATTTCATAGAATGGCATGCAGTTGCTTTGTTCCCAAAATGTAAACCAGGCACAAACAATCCTAAAATTGGATGAAGTAATTGAATAAAAGTACAGGGATGTTACAGTCTCAATATGTGTTGTAACTGAAGTGAGAAACCACGTACATTTGTTTTTTCTAGTTTACTTCTAAACACAAACTCTGCTTTTCTTATCTTTGCAACTTAGCAAATCTTTCTTTTTGAAAAACAAGTTTTATGTTTCTCAGTGTTTCATCCGGAAGCTTCTAGTTACTTTACACATGCCATTACTTATGTCTGCTGTACACACTATCAGTCCCACACACTATCAATCATCTGCCTTTGCAGAAATCTCTCAGCTGCTTGAGCAATCAAACTGGTGTTTTACCATACCTTCCCTCCTTCCCTTTGCCCTTCCTGTGCCCAAGTGCTGATCATTTCTGAAGTCCCCGCTTGATGGCATAGGAAGCCATTTCAATGCTGCTGTTAGACTTTGTAATGTATTACCAGTTGAATGGACAAGAAGGTTGCTTTCACATTTCTTTTTTCTTTATTCTCTTTGTAGTCACAATTTTTCACCATGAACTACATTTTCTGTTTCATAACTCCAGAAGCAGTGCATGGTTGCATACTAAACAGAACCAAATAACTAACTAGGAGGACTTGTTGCACCATATCCTTAAATTTTGTACATATTTTGGACAGATGTCAGTCTCTGTCATTATTACATGGATTTTGTTGTAATGAAGGTATTCTGCTACATCTCCATTCTCCTACAAATGATCTTTCTGAATCAATTTCTTCATCTGCATATGTCTGTGAAAAGATTTGGGGGGTGGCTGGGGATGAGGGATAGTCTGTTTTTTTGGAAATACTGGCATTTTTAAGAAGTCTTTGAATTGCGGTTTTCAAAAAGTTTAACAGTTTTATGCAGTGACAATTCAACATTTGGGTGGAAGACAAATTTGAAGTTTGTTTCTACCATGGTATATTTACAAGATGTAATGAACAGGACAGATTTTGTGAAGTTACACTGGAGATATGAAAACAGGCTGAGTGTCATATCAGGCTGCATGACATCCTTAAGACTGTGACAGATGTTGCAACTCTCTGCAGTATCTTTGGGAGAACATACTGTATTAATTTTTATTAATATGCAACTCCAGGGGGGAGGGTTGCCACAGCTCCTCTAGAAACTAAAAACAATGAGACTAGGGGGTGATTAAGGTGGATCACTCAGGTTGTAGCTACCTCCAGAGAGAGAGCACCTCTTGGAAGGCTTGAATATACTGGTTCAAAGTGAGTTTTCCAGAGACGATTGAAAAAGAAAGGCTTTTCGCATAAAATGGCTGGATTTAAACAGAGTGAGAGCCTTCTTTCTGATAAAGCCAATGGACAGGACTGTATGTCCAAGGGAGGCACCAATCCTTCTGAATGGGTCAGAAAGACTTTGGTCTACTAGGGCCCCATAAGGTTGATGGGAGACCTCTGGTAAGCTTTTAACATGTATGTAGGAATGCTTATTTTTTTGATATATGTTTTCTATAATGCTTTTACCCTAAGAATAAAAGTGCTTGCTTAGAAAGAGCTGAATGGTAACTTGTAATTGGTGGCAATGCAATATACTGTTCATAGCTCTTGGAGAGAAAGAAAACTGCAGGTGCTGGCCTTCAGGTAGACTGGCTTGCTGGGAGTATTCATAGATTAGAGTCATAGATACTAACGTCAGAAGGGACCATTCTGATCATCTAGTCCGACCTCCTGCACAACGCAGGCCACAGAATCTCACTCACCCACTCTTACGAAAAGCCTAACCTATGTCTGAGCTACTGAAGTCCTAAAATCGTAGTTTAAAGACTTCAAGGAGCAGAGAATCCTCCCTCAAGTGACCCGTGCCCCATGCTACAGAGGAAGGCGAAAAACCTCCAGGGCGTCTTCCAATCTGCCCTGGAGGAAAATTCCTTCCCGACCCCAAATATGGCGATGAGCTAAACCCTGAGCGTATGGGCAAGATTCACCAGCCAGATACTACAGAAAATTCTTTCCTGGGTAACTCAGATCCCATCCATCTAATATCCCATCTCGGGGGATTAGGCCTATTTACCCTGAATATTTAAAGATCAATTAATTACCAAAATCACATTATCCCATCATACCATCTTCTCCGTAAACTTATCAAGTAGAATCTTAAAGCCAGATAGATCTTTTGCCCCCATTGCTTCCCTTGGAAGGCTATTCCAAAACTTCACTCCTCTGATGGTTAGAAACTTTCGTCTAATTTCAAGTCTAAACTTCCTGGTGGTCAGTTTATACCCATTTGTTCTTGTGTCCACATTGGTGCTGAGCTGAAATAATTCCTCTCCCTCTCCTGTATTTATCCCTCTGATATATTTATAGAGAGCAATCATATCTCCCCTCAACCTTCTTTTAGTTAGGCTAAACAAGCCAAGCTCCTTAATTCTCCTTTCATAAGACAAGTTTTCCATTCCTCGGATTGTCCTAGTAGCCCTTCTCCGTACCTGCTCCAGTTTGAATTCATCCTTTTTAAACATGGGAGACCAGAACTGCACACAGTATTCCAGGTGAGGTCTCACTAGTGCCTTGTATAACGGTACTAAAACCTCCTTATCCCTACTGGAAATACCTCTCCTGATGCATCCCAAAACCGCATTAGCTTTTTTCACAGCCATATCACATTGGCAACTCATAGTCATCCTATGATCAACCAATACTCCAAGGTCCTTCTCCTCTTCCGTTACTTCTAATTGATGCGTCCCCATCTTATAACTAAAATTCTTGTTATTAATCCCTAAATGTATAACCTTACACTTCCCACTATTAAATTTCATCCTATTACTATTACTCCAGTTTACAAGGTCATCCAGATCCTCCTGTATAATATCCCGATCCTTCTCTGAATTGGCAATACCTCTCAGCTTTGTATCATCTGCAAACTTTATTAGCACACGCCCACTTTTTGTGCCAAGGTCAATAATAAAAAGATTAAATAAGATTGGTCCCAAAACTGATCCCTGAGGAACTCCACTGGTAATCTCCCTCCAGCCTGACAGTTCGCCTTTCAGTAGGACCCGTTGTAGTCTCCCCTTTAACCAATTCCTTATCCACCTTTTGATGTTCATATTGATCCCGATCTTCTCCAATTTAACTAATTCCGCATGTGGCACGGTATCAAACGCCTTACTGAAATCTAGGTAAATTAGATCCACTGCGTTTCCTTTGTCTAAAAAATCTGTTACTTTCTCAAAGAAGGAGATCAGGTTGGTTTGGCACGATCTACCTTTTGTAAAACCATGTTGTGTTTTATCCCATTTACCATTGATTTCAATGTCCTTAACTAATTACTCCTTCAAAAATTTTTCCAGGACCTTGCATACTATAGATGTCAAACTAACTGGCCTGTAGTTACTTGGATCACTTTTTTTTCCTTTCTTAAAAATAGGAACTATATTAGCAATTCTCCAATCATTCGGTACTACTCCTGAGTTTACAGATTCATTAAAAATTCTTGCTAATGGGCTTGCAATTTCAGGTGCCAATTCCTTTAATATTCTTGGATGAAGATTATCTGGGCCCCCCGATTTTAGTCCCATTAAGCTGTTTGAGTTTCGCTTCTACCTCAGATATGGTAATATCTACCTCCATATCTTCGTTCCCATTTGTCATGCTACCATTAGCCCTAAGATCCTCTTTAGCCTTATTAAAGACTGAGGCAAAGTATTTGTTTAGATATTGGGCCATGCCTAGATTATCTTTAACCTCCACTCCATCCTCAGTGTTTAGCGGGTATCTCAGTGTAAGGCAGGGAGTTGTGAAATCTTAAAACCCCTGGTCAGAAAGGAATGGGACAAGGATCACTGTCCAGAGACAGATAATGTTGGAGACCTGACTGGGCATTCTCGGAGTGGACCACAGAGGGGATATACAGGTGCAGTCACCCTGAAACTGTGACAAACACATCTGTAGAAAGAAACACATCTGTAGACATGCTCAGTCTAACACGCTTCATTAGATTGTTTAATAAGGATTTTATTCTCTCTCTCTCCTTTCACATAAAGAATCCTCATAGAGCAGAGGTAGCCAAGCCACATACAACAATGTTCAGAGGTTCGGGAACTGGGAGGCACCTCCTAGGGTTCGGGACTCGCGTGCCTCTGCCTCAGATTTTTTCCAAGGTTTTCTGGCTCTGCTCAGTTGCATGGTGCCGCAGGTCCCCCTCTCTGCATGGCAGCTGCTGGAGCCAGCGCATGGGGAGAAGCAGTGGCAAACATCTGGGAGCTGCAGGGAGAGCTGCTGCTTTTGCTGCTGCCTCTCCCCAGGGAGCTAACACCTATGAGCTGTGGGGTAAAGGGGGCATGCCAAGGGAGTTTCAGAGTAGCCGCCGTGTTAGTCTGTATTCACAAAAAGAAAAGGAGTACTTGTGGCACCTTAGAGACTAACAAATTTATTTGAGCATAAGCTTTCACGAAAGCTTATGCTCTAATAAATTTGTTAGTCTCTAAGGTGCTACAAGTACTCCTTTTCTTTTTGCCAAGGGAGTGTGACTCAAGCTGTTGGGGGACAGCAAACCTTTAAATTGTGCTCCCTGTCTCAGTAGGTACCAGTTGTCTCTGGCAAAAGGCCTTAGCCCCACCACCCCGCCACACGGTGGAAGCCCCAAGCTTCCCCTCTACCCCGAATCTGCTAGGTGGAGAGTGGGGGCGGAGACAGGGAAAGGCTCTGCGACCCACACTTTAATTGTAAAAGAGCTATGTGCTGCTCATGAGCCACTGTCATAGAGCATGGACAATGCACAGGTTAATAATGACAGGTTTCCGAGTAGCAGCCGTGTTAGTCTGTATTCGCAAAAAGAAAAGGAGTACTTGTGGCACCTTAGAGACTAACAAATTTATTAGAGCATAAGCTTTCGTGAGCTACAGCGAAATGCATCCGATGAAGTGAGCTGTAGCTCACGAAAGCTTATGCTCTAATAAATTTGTTAGTCTCTAAGGTGCCACAAGTACTCCTTTTCTTTTTTCAGGTTAATAATGCAACACAGTTGCAGAATTAAAGTTGTTTGGGGCACCTTAACTCTTCAATTCTTTGCTTATCTAATTTTTGTCAATTTGAATCTTACACACACATTTTACTACAGGTATAAGTGTTCTTTCTCTCACATACTGACATACGTACAAAAAAAATATGTAACACGCTCAAAAACGTATTATAGAGAGTTTGTAGTCAATCTATAGATAAGGCTATAACCAGTTCTCCTTTATAGTCCTGATATTTTCCTCCCTCTAAATACTCAGGAAATGGTCATTTCTGCTTCAAATGTTATACATGCGGATCAGAGGAGACTTCTTGGTCAAATTCGAATTAAACAAGGTAAACCATTTGTGAAAGATTAGAAAAAGAAAAATTAGGTTTAAATCAACTTTTGGAACAACTCAGTTTTGTCATGAGTTAAAGAAATGGTATTAAAAATGTTTATAGGTGTGCATATGTGCATATATAAAAGATACTGGAAGCTCCCAGTGAACTCAGCTGAAGAATGACAATACAAGGCCAGAATATATTGTTGCTGTCAGCGATGGTTCTCAAAATCTGTAACATATTGTCTAGAGGTGAATGTTATTCCAGTCTTTATTTGCAACAAAGTGCTTAATTAAAATAATGCATGGTCTGCACTGTGCTTTAAGGAGCACTTTAGTAGAAGTAGATGTAGATGTAGAAGGAGCACTGTAAGGGAAATTTTTGTCACTTCATGAGGTTGTGGAAGCCATATTTGCCTATTGGCTTGCTACTTTAAATAGGAATGCTGTCCTGATTAGTAAGGTAAAGAAGAGGCAGAGCTGAATGAGATGAGGGGTTGTAAATCCTTTATCTGACATTGTTGAGTTTATTGGGAAGGGCAGTATGTTAAGTGAGAGCCTTATAAGAATTGGAGGGATGGATTATTTTGTATGCTAATGTCTTAAAACCGTTAACATTTTGGATGCAAAGATAGTTTCTGACCCAAACTAAGGAGAGAAAGTAAATTAACAACAGCGGAGCGAGTGCTGCTAGTTACTGACCCGTCTTAAAGATCTTTCAGAATATTTCAAATACTGTTGTTTGTATTAAATATACATATTTTCATACTAAGCAATTGTGTGATTTTTTCCCCCCTCTGAATATGACTGAGAGGTCTTAAGAGCTAAATTCAGGGTTTTAAATACAGTAGCCTTTGGTTTGATTCTGTATAATGCTTTCTTTCGTGTCTCTGTTTCAGTAAAGAATTAAACTAAGTTGCAGAAAAGGCAATGTACAAGTAGTTGTACATAATTTGCCTGCAATAATCCCAGTTACATATGCTCCCCATCTCTGGCCTGATTCTCCTGCTTCAAGGGTAACTTGGTCTTCTGCCAGATGCTTTACTTTCTGCTTTTTGCTATCCTCTCTCCTGTAGGTGGCACAACAAAGTGCAGTTCTCTTAAGCCTATCTATTAAAGTAGGTCAAAAAATTTCTTTTAGACAGAAGATTGGGTATTCAACTAAACAAAACCTTTTGTGAAAAGTGTTTGCTTTCCTAAAGAATCTTTGATTTTTTTTTCCTGTTGTCATTTTTCATTTGTCAAAACGGGGGGGAACAGTTTTCAGCTTTTCAATGAAAACTTGAAAGTTTTTGCCAAAAAAACCAACACTTTCTGATCAGTTCTGTCTCTGTGTTGCACTGGATGACAATGTGAGAATGTGTGGCATAACTGGGTATGGAATATGTGGACACTTACGGTCTGTGGAGCGCTGGCTGGTCTTACTATATTGGCCAAAAGAAAAGGAGTACTTGTGGCACCTTAGAGACTAACAAATTTATTTGAGCATAAACTTTCGTGAGCTACAGCTCACTTCATCGGATGCAGCTCACGAAAGCTTATGCTCTAATAAATTTTAGTCTCTAAGGTGCCACAAGTACTCCTTTTCTTTTTGCGAATACAGACTAACACGGCTGCTACTCTGAAACCTATATTGGCCAAATTGCATTTAAAGATAAAGTAATGTCCACTAAATACTTATCTATTATTATTTTTTCTTTGTAAGCAACTGTAAGCAGGGGGAGGGAAGTGAATGACGAATGGGAGGGCAGGTGGGACATGAAACAATCTCTGGATTAAATTGTGGACTACACTGTGAAAACATTTGCCCATGCATTAGGAGTTGTCGATTTCCAGGGTAGTGTGAAGATACCATGGCATAAATGATGCTGATTAACTTTACATTTCTGTATTTTTATTTATTTTTGTAAACGTAATGAATTGCTTAGCTTGCAGGGTTTTATTGATTTGGTTTTTAAAGATAACATGGTTTATTAAAGACTCTTTCCTTTAGGCAATTAGTACATATTTGCAACCATAACACCAATTTAAGTTCTTTTGCCTGGAAAAATGTGTTCTTGCACTATGATCAGGTTCAGATGTCTAAGTAACTTAGTCCCAAACTCCTTTCCACTCAGATCCCATTTATTTTTTGTGTGGTCTTCTTTTCTGTCTCATGCCATTGTTGGCCTCTTGCTATTTTATTTCCTTGTCTCTGTACTGAGAAAGATCTGATCTCATTCAGGTCTTGAGCTTCTCTCAGATTATCCCCATCAGTTCTGAAAAGGCTTGCTGCTGAGAATTTGAGTCTTATTGTCACTTAAATACATAGTTGTTTTGTGGCTGACAGGGCTTCCTTTGTAAAGATAGTATACAAAAAACTAACAGACATTTAAGTTTCCTGCATCAAAACATTAGCTATAAATAGTTTGTAAAATATGAAATAATGGCATCATTAATGGTTTTTATCAAGGCCTTTTGAGAAAATAATGCTTTCCCCAAGCTGCACCTGTAACCATTTCTGGCTTTTTTCTGAAGTTCCCCTGACAGCTTGAAGGCCCCCTCTTTTTTGTTGCCCAGGTGACTTTTTCTTATGTTACTTAAGCCTTCAAAACAAGTCCTCTGTTCTCCAGGCCTCCTATGCTGTTTCAACAGGCCTCTGATATCTACTTCTCTGCATTGTACTTTTATACCCCCTCTATTGTTTTCTGACTCTTACTGAACTTTGTAATGTTTTCTATTGCTTCCCAACCATAGGGATTCTGTTGCTGACTTCTCTGTTCCTTACCCACCACTGTTTAATCCATTGCCATTTTGACTGTTTCTTAGCTCCTAACCTGGGTAATTCTGCCTTAGGTGTTCTCTTCTCAAGTTCTTCCCCTCTTTTGATAAACTTTTAAGCAACATCCTGTCCCAATTCCTGCCCACGACCTTGAGAATGTTTTTCATGCAGCTCTGAAGCTGCTGCGTCTGCTGCTGTTTTGTATTACAGCTTTTCTCCCCCAAGCTCTGCTACCCATGGGCACCATTGGCCTTTCCTACAATATAGAATTGCACTTACGATTCTACTGAAGTGCTATAATTTCTGATAGTGCAGTTTCTCCTCGCTAACTTTGGCTACTATAAAATTACACAGGATATCTACACATAGCACCCATTGTCAAGGTTACAATACTGGTATATTATGGGTACCCATCCCACAGGTCACAGGATAGGCCCGCAAAAAGGAGTGTCAATTCCTAGTTGGAGAGGTGCTGTAACAACATTTGTTTTAAATGTGAACTGCATAAATTACGAGGAGTCCGATGGCACCATAAAGACTAACAGATCTATTTGGGCATAAGCTTTTGTGGGTAAAAAACCCCACTTCTTCAGATGTATGGAGTGAAAATTACAGATGCAGGCATAAATATACTGGCACATGAAGAGAAGGGAGTTACCTTGCAAGTGGAGAACCAGTGTTGACAAGGCCAGTTCAATCAGGCTGGATTTGGTCCACTCCCAATAATTGATGAGGAGGTGTCAATACCAACAGAGGGAAAATTGCTTTTTCTAGTTAGCAGCCATTCCCAGTCCCTATTCAAGCCCAAATTAATGCTGTTAAATTTGCTAATGAATTGTAGTTCTGCAGTTTCTCTTTGAAGTCTGTTTTTGAAGGGTTTTTTGTTGAAGGTGGCTACTTTTAAATCTGTTGTTGAATGTCCAGGGAGATTGAAGCGTTCTCTTACTGGCTTTTGTAGGTTACCATTCTTGATGTCTGATTTGTGTCCATTTATTCTTTTACATAGAGACTGTCCAGTTTGGCCAATGTACATGGCAGAGGGGCATTGCTGGCACATGTCACATTAGCAGATGTGCAGATGCATGAGCCCCAATGGTGTGGCTGATGTCGTTGGCTCCTTTGATGGTCTCGCTAGAGTAGATATGGGGACAGAGTAGGCAATGGGGTTTGTTACAAAGATTGGTCCTGGGTTAGTGTTTCTGCGGAGTGTAGTTGCTGGTGAGTATTTGCTTCAGTTTGGGGGGCTGTCTGTAAGCGAGGACTGGCCTGCCTCCCAAGGTCTGTGAGAGTGAGGGATCGTTTTCCAGGATAGGTTGTACATCCTACAGGGCTTGCAGTAGTGCTCAAGCAATTGTACATGTTCAGGAGAAAGCTCACCATTGCCACATCCAGCAAGGGATCACTCTGCACACTGAGTTTACTGCAGACAAAAATAGATGGCATTGCAGTTCTGTGCAACGTCTCCTCTACTACTGATAACTTTTTACTTTTCTGCTGCTACAGTTTAGGTAATTTCATATATGTGCATTTCTAAGATCCAGTGCGTGCAATCTTCAGGCTTTAGATTTTTCCAAAGAAAACCCCAAAAGAATATTTTTATGCACCACTTTAATACACCACTAAACAGCCACCTGATGCTAGCACTGCATATTCGGAGCAACCCAGCTAAAATTAGCAAGAGCGTGGACTTTCACACCCCCTCCTCTTTCACCTTCACCCAGTGGTCCTATTGCTTTTATGACTCATCTGTGCAGGCTGAAAAACTTGTGATGATATGAGAAGGAGCCTCAAAGCATTTCCTGCTCAGCACATCTGAAGGCTTAAGTATGCTTTTCAATTGAAATAAACCAGATGACTTGTTTGCATGTTTTTAATAGCCTTCTGTGTGTTAGCAAGTGCCCACCTCAACATGTGTGTCTACTGGGAAATATGCTATCTATAGTGCCCTCTGGTGCTTCGTAAATTCTCTCATCCTGGCAGTTGCAATCATGTCCTCTGTACTGTTGTTTGAGCCTTCCATTTTGCTTTCTTAGGGCCGTTCATAGGCTGTTTCTCTAATTATCAACTGTTGGTGTAGTAATCTTCACTATCTTTTTCCTGTTCCACTGTACTTTTTCAGCATTTTCTTCCCCTCCCACTGGTTCTGTACAGAGTCTTTCAAACATTTCCAGTAAATTATTAAAATAATTCCTTACCTTCAGTACCAGAATTCACCCTCTTCACCCAAGAAATCTGAGATCATGATCCTGCCTTAACCTCTCCTGCGATGGAATTCCACACTTATCCCACTTTTTGATTGGATCCTCGTCTATAGCTCCTCGTGTATCTACAGGGCTTACTCAGCAGGTCCAGCTGGATTTGGCACCTGCATTTCTTCCCTTCCTTCTGGGAATCTGTGAACTTTGGTGATTATAGTGACTTGAACATGGGGATCATTGTAAGATTATATATCTGCTGAGGATGAAGATTGAACTGAGCAGGTTGATAGTTGGAAAAGATTTTGGCAAAGTTTTTATTTATTTGTGACTGATAATACTGTGGGCAGGGTCAAGTGCAATTGAATAACTGGAAGGGGATAGAGGAAACAGGTTTTGAAATGACTGAAGACTGGCAAGCATAGCCTTTTAAAATTATTTATTTGGAATTTCAAGTGCAGAAGATAAGGATGAATAGTTGGGTTCTTGCACATGGAATTGAAGGAGAGATTGGTTATCTATACATGTTACTCACGTTTTTGTTTGGATGCAGGTATCATGAGAACACTAATATTAGAAAATAAGTATATTTGTGGGTTGGGCGTGAAACTGAGTGTACAATTAAATATCTAACAAAGCTTTTCATTTACAGTTTAGCTTTAACTTCTTTTTCACTGCTATGCATGTGGTCTCCTGCTTGTTAAACATTACATTGACATTAATTTTGAAGGGTACAGAAATAATGACACTTAGCAAAAACAGAACTTCCATGATTGTCTTTCGTCTTTATTAGTAACAATTTATGGGGTAATATTTCTACCTTCTATTTCATATTGCTGATTAGTCATCATTCAAAGAGATGAGAATGATCTAAAAGTGAGATAGGGCACAAGAGAGGGGATCAGTAAATGGATTAAGAATCTCCTTTTGCAGTAGATTGTTTTAGGCACCTTCTTGTATCCCATTTTTACTGTGAGTGTCTGCAGAATAAGGAGTCTGAAAACTCTTATCAACAGTAAAGAGCTGCAACCACTGAAGAGTTAATCAGAAATAAATTACTTCATTTTTCACGATTTTTCTCTTCTAGTGATAAAAATGTATGTATAGCTCACCCTGCATTTCACAATACTAGGAGATGCTTACAAACTTATTTTTATTTAATATGTAGGCATTGCAATTTGAATCTGACATTGTTTCTACATTATTGCTTTTATAAAAGTAATCCATATTTGGGTTACTTAATAAAAAAAAACGTTGAGATTTTTATAGCAGAGCTGTAGGCTAGAGCATTGAAACCTAACTTTACAGATTTCAGAGGTTAGATCTCTTGGGAAAGTAGATGTCAATGGGACTTTGGTTCTTATGTAAATCCCACTACACACTTATCTATGTTTTAATGTGTCTAAATACCTTTTAAAATCTTTCCGTACATATCTAACAGCAATGGAATATCCTCTTTTCTGCCGTTGGTAGCTAGTTAATAATGTTTTGTGTCAATCTTTCACATACAATATGAAACTCAACATTCTTGGGTCTAAATATCTTGGGAATCCATGCAGGACAAACCTTTCCCTATCAGAGTGAGTGTAGCATTATGAACACTTTTAACTGCAGAGCCAATTATTCCAATTACTATATTGGCTCATGGTGTTGTGACCTGATGGGTCACTGTGGTATCTGCAGTCATCACTGAATCTCAAGCAAAACTGTGCAAGATCTTGAAATGAGATTAGCTGGAAGAAATGAGGCATTATTTTAAATCATTTAAAACAAATTGACACCAGTGACCCCCTAAAGTAACAGCAGAGATGCTGCTAAAAATACATATATTGCTGCACGAACACAACTATAATAAACAAAAAAAAATGTAAGCAGAGTTAACATAAAAGGAAACAGTAAATAAATGCATGAAGGTGCACTTTGAAAGTTTCAAATGTATAAACAAGAGTTAATTGTAGAGTTAAGATTTGTTCTAAAGTTTGATGTAGAAGAGCTTTAAAAAGATGCCCAGACAAAAAGGCACATTCCTGTATTTATCTAATCGTTTTTAATTTGTGCGTATTAGTGTGCCTGGTGCAAATGGCAGCAAATACAACTTTAAGCTTCATCATTACAGTATCAAGACCATATTTTCTACCCCTTAGTGCACTTTGTGTAGGGCTCTTTTCTTTCAAGAGTGATATCCATTGAGAAGAGGACTCGCCAATCAATATTGCTAGATTGTGGGGTATTTGACCGGTCCAAAAATAATTGGTCAGTTGACCAGTCAAATATTATCAAATAATAATAAAAATTGTCAAATATTTTAAAGTACTAATTTATTTGAACAGGAACAAAAGAAAAGTAATACTTTGTGGTCTCCAATGGGCTTAGCCTTTGGCAACATCTACACTGCACATGACTGAGGTTAGTGTGTAGGGTCTGGATAGCTACATGCTGCATTAGATGAGGCATAATGCATTAGATGAGGCTGAGGATTTATTTAAATTATCACCTGGCACTGATTTTAGTCCTTTATTCTGTCCTCAATCCTCAGGTTATCAGTGTCATGGACCAGGCCTACTTATCATAAAAGGTTATATTTTTAATTCAAATATACAGAGCTGCTGTTTGTGTTACATATACTGTACATCTTGGATTAACTTAGTATCTATAATAGTTTCTTGTTTACGATAATTAACTTGAATTTGGCAGTACTTAGAAATTACGTCTTGTTTTTCTTACAACAGCTACCTTAGACCAGAAAAAGAAATCTAAGCAGCTATTTTAAACCCATTATATTAAATTGTCAGAAGTGAATTTTACAGCTATTAATTTCATCTGTAAGAATGATGGATTGAATTTCTTTATTTGGTTTCCAGCTGTTATTTGGGCACAGAAGCCATGGGAAGATAGAAGTTTAATAAGCTTAGTTACCACAAGCAACTGTTGACAACATTTACGTAGCTGTGTTATTAGATAAGATTTAATAAACAATATTTTCCTTGGAGGTCTCTCTAGAATTTGGTGCCTTGAGGATTAAACTTATTTAAGACTTCTTTCAGGGAAGACTACTCTACATTATACTCACACTTGTGACTACTTAATAATACTGAAAGTTTATCTGAGTATTCAAATTTATATTTTCTGTTCAGGAGTTTTTATCAAGTCTCTAATTCTATAACCATAGCTAGAGGGCTCGTATCAATCTGTCCCTCTTTTTGCTTTCTTGTCCTCTTAATTACTTCTACATTGCTTCAGCTTCAGGTTATTTTGCAAATAATTTGTGACACTCTGCTGGGGTTACCAGAATTGGGTTACTGTATTATCCCTGTCAGCATCAATAAGTGAGAAGTGCTGCTAAGCTATGTGTTAGCTCCCTGACACACCAGCTTGTCTGCCTTGCCAGCAATCTCTTCAGGACTCTACTAGTTCCACCTTGCCTAACAGATACAATCAGTTGAAATCCCTTTGCTCCTAGAGACAGCACACAGCAGCTTATTACCTTAACTGGAGTTAACAAACACTCTATTTCAATCAAAGCACTGAACTGGCTTCTAGTAAAAGTAAAATAATTTTATTAATAAAAGGACATAGGTTTAAATTATATCAACTATAAGGAAATAAAGATAGAAAGAGTTATAAACAAACAAGTAAGAATATGCTTCAATCTAACTTAACAAACTAGAGTGGGGCCACAGGATGATTGAGGCACTTAAGGAGCACTCAAGGAAGATAAGGCAGTTGCAGAGCTGGTAAATGAATTCTTTGCATCAGTCTTCACTGCAAATGATGTGAGTGAGATTCCCATACATGAGCCATTATTTTTTGGTGACAAAAGGAGGAACTGAGGAACTGTCCTAGATAGAAGTGTTAATAGAAGAGGAGTTTGGAACAAATCGATAAACTAAACAGCAGTGAGTCACCAGGACCAGATAGTATTCACCCAAGAGTTTTGAAGGAACTCAAAAATGAAATTGCAGAACTACTAATCATGGTATGTAACCCATTGCTTATATCAGCCTTTGTATCAGATTCTGAAGGGTAGCTAATGTAACGGTGATTTAAAAAAAAATGGCTTCAGAGGTGATCCTGGTAAGCCTAACTTCAGTACTAGGCAAATTGTTTGAAACTGAAGTAAATAACAGAATTATGAGATCAGATGAACACGATATGTTGGGGAACAGTCAACCTGGCTTTTGTAAAGGGATATCATGCCTCACCAATCTATTAGAATTCTCGGAGAGTGTCAACAAGCATGTGGACAAGGGTGATCCAGTTGATATAGTTTACTTGGGCTTTCAGGAATCCTTTGACATTGTCCCACATCAAAGGGTCTAAAGGAAAGTACACAGTCATGGGATAAGTGGGAAGGTCCTTTAATGGATAAGTAACTGGTTAAAAGATAGGAAATAATTTTACTTATTAGCAAAACAACTCCCAACCAAAAAGCTCATGGTCATAGACACCCAGATTTCCACATTTTCTTTGATTTTTATTAATATGCTATGTTGTTTCTTTTTAGTAGCAATATGTAGCTGTTTTGCAAAGTAAAGACGTGGTGTTCTCGCTTTCAGCTAATGGTGGCTGAGTACACAAATCACTGAGGTTATGTCAAGTCCAGTTTTCTTGTAACAACCTAAGGATCTGTACTGAGACCTATGCTGTTCAACATATTCAAAAAGAGTTTGAAAAAGGGGTGGTAAAATTTGAAGACAAGACTAAATTACTCAGGATAGTTAAGTCCAAAGCTGACTGCGAAGAGTTACAAGGGTATTTCGCAAAACTGGATAACTGGGCAACAAAATGACAGATGAAATTCATTAAGTACAAAGCAGTTCATGTTGGAAAAAATAACCCCAGCTATATATACAAAATGAAGGGGTCTAAATTAGCTGTTACCACTCAAGACAGAGATCTTTAAGTCATTCTGGATAGTTCTCTGAAAACATCTCTTCAATGTGTAGTGTCAGTCAAAAAGGTTAACAATGCTAGGAACCATTAGGAAAAGGCTAGATTAAAAAGACAGAAAATATCAGAATGCCAGACATAAATCCATGGTACTCCAGCACATTGTATACTCGGTGCAATTCTGGTCTCCCCACCTAAAAAAAAAAGTATTAGAATTGGAAAAGGTACGAAGAAGGGTAACCAAAATGATTAAGGGTTTCCATACAAGGAGAGGTTAAAAAGGCTGGGACTGTTCAGCTTAGAAAAGAGACGACTATGGGAGGGGCCGTGGGCCAAGGGTTGCCAATCCCTGACTTGGGGGTTTGCTCTCCCTCTCTTTATAGTCCAGTGATCCTTTGAAAGTGTATCCCCAGATAAAGTTCCTTTCCCCTGCTGGGTGGGACACCATGCTGTCTGGTATAGACTCCATGCTGGTTCCTCTCAGCTGGTGATTCTTTTCAATGTAAATTATCTCTTCCTGTAACCTCTGATACAAATGAATAGCCCATTAAATTTCACCCCACCTGGTTTGAGGTGTCGGCTTCTTTTCTTTGTCTGGAGAAAACCAGTAGATCAACTCCCCCTTCCATGCCTGCTTTAAACACATTTGTCACATATTTCCAGCACATATGTAAAATTCTTTGTGGGTTAACTGTACGTACGTTGCACAAGAATATTAATAATCAGTGAGTTACTGTTTTCCAGTGATAGATTACATGCCACCTTTTGGGTAAATATAATGACATCAGTGGTCCACCTGGCCTTGGGGTGCTCTTAGGATCATAGTATTTTTGCAGTTTAGAAGTAAAAATACAAAACTGAGTAAAAGCAGCTTGTAGCCAGCACTAGGTTATAGTGGAGGGTAGGCCGCTCCCCCAGAATAGCATTGCAGTGCCTGCTGGCTAATTACAGCTGTTCTTACTATGAACTGCTATTGATAAGTTTTGCTATTTTCAATAATTTTTAGAGAAATTAAATAGTCAGTTTCAGACACATTTTTATTTCAATTTTTAAGCATGGTATTCTCACCATACTCTAGATAATATTATCTAATTATGATATAGGGCTCCTAATTATCCATAATAGATCCTTGATACAATTTTAAATATAGTTATGGTAGGTAACAGAATTTTCTGTCTAAAATAACCCAAGGTTTATATCTGCCTTAGAAGAAATATTTATTGTAATTTTTAAAAAAATCCATAGCAATATATCAACTGTGTAGTCAATATCATTCAGAAACTATATTTAATATGTATTAATAATTCAAAGAAGCTACAGGGGAGGGGTAATGATATACAAATACTATTTTTCACTAACTCTCTTGTTCAAATCTAGTATACGTTCATGCTGCTTGAGTCAGGGATGATTCATGCCTGCTCATCGCGGGCAGGCAGAATGAGGGCAGCCTGCTTCAGCAGTGTTATTGAGTATGCTCAGTACAAGTCAAGCAGCAAATCTGGGGCTGTGGGGGCATGTGACCCAGCATATTGTCTCTGCTGAGAGTTATTACGATCTGAGATGTGGTTTTGTTTTCTTAATACAAAGTTGTAGCATGTTGGTGGAAAAATTCATTCTTAACTTAATAAATACCAGGACTATCCATTTTAAACATTAAAATAATTTATTGGGATGGTATTCCTATGGTCTTATTTAGGTATGCAATAATTTCTTTATTCTTCGTTGGAAATGTTAGTGCTTGAAAGAGTAGTTTCACACAGTAGGAACTGTTCTGCTGTTATGCATGCCATACAGAAATCTTTTTAAATCCTCCTCATTAATTTAATTAGGTTCAGAATTAACAGTCACTGTCATCTTCCTCTATGTGCACATTTGTGAAATATCAGAAATATTTGCTCTGTGGCGGGCTGATAGGCCACCTCTAGACATGTTTAAATTTTCAAATTTATGGCTCTAGACCTGTGGTTCTCAACCTTTTCCATAAGGGGGTACCTTTACATCTCCCCCCAAAACAGCCCTCCCATTTTTCCAGGACTTCCTCACATTTAGCCAGAGGGTAGGGGAAGGATAGCATGGCCCCAGTCTTCCTTCCTGACCTTTGAGATTTTGCAACCTCCAGATTAAGAACCTATGCTCTAGACCATGTTCCAAAGCTCCTGTAGCCAGGGAAAAAATTGAAATTGTTCATTTAGATATTGGTGAATGTGTATCAGCAGGTAAGTGTGTAGGGCCATTATCAAACCTCATGCAAACTTTTAAAAATAGTCAATCTTCCATTTTGAAGGAACAGATGGTGGTGTCTTCCAAAATCCTATTCTCAAATAAGTATAATCAAATGATCCAGATACGATGATGGTTTTGAATTGAAAACTATACAACTTGACAGACTTTTGTGAAAACAGCAGAGTCTGTCTGGAGAAGCCAGTGAGGCTGGGGAAGAAGGGTTTCTTTTTGGGATGCAAGAATGTGTCAAGAGTGCCTTAGCACATTCTTTTGCATGGCTAGAGAACACTGAACTGAACTGTGCCTATGTATGTGCAGGCAGTCTAAGCATCTATTTGTTTAGAAGCAGACCATACTCTGTGTCCATTAGAGGCAGGTCCAGCTTTGTGTGTGTATTAGGATATGTGCATTTTACCATGAACATGCATGTAGGATAGGAAGACAGCTTCTTTCCTGGAGTGGGTATTGTAGGAGGCAGTCATCCCCTATTTATCCCCTTTTCTGTGATTACAGGGTGAGTTGTTCACTGCTCAGATGGGATATGGGGCATGCTTTCATCCTATAAAATTCAGACTTCCTCCACTTCTAGTTGAGAAAACCTCCCTCCCACAAATTTCTCACAATTTCTAACAGTCCTCTCAGTAACTAGGACAAGCTATTGATTGCTGATTATCAGCTGCTGAAATCTTCCTAATGTTCATCACTTTCAGTGGCCATGTGCCTCACTATATAATCATTTTGTATAGTCCAGTGTGGTGTTATGACTTCCATAGAATGCATACATGTTTGCAACTTTCCAGCTTGGGAAGATAGACCGGAGTTAAAGGAACAGAGTCTTGTATACCTGGTGGAGTCTCAAGTTTGTCAGGGTATTTTTTAATGGAAAATGTAGTAAAGATGAGACAAGAAATACACCAAAAACTGATCTTTTACTAATTAGCTGTAGAGTAACTTAAAAGACTGACTCTCTGTGCTCAGTGAAGAGGGGCTGGCCCCACAGCTGTGATGCCTTTTTTTGCTTATTGTAAGGTAAAGGGCAGAGGAGGAAAATGGTATCAGGATGGCTCCCAGTCCTACCTCTTTCCTTTCCCTTTCCAATTAGGTGAAGGTGGTAGTGTATTTGGGGCCAGCCTCTCTCCCTATATGGCACAGTAAACCAGTACCTATGTTTACAGGTTCCCTAGAGCTGAGCAAGGGAACTTTGGGGACCACAGCATGGGGCTGCAGATCCCATTTTTAGAATCCTCACTCTAGAATGAAGATTGTCAAATACATAATTTATGAAAACATAGAAATGCATGGTGATTTTACTGTATTTAGTCAGAACGGCTAATGTCAGAAGAAAAGAAACTTGAAAAAAATTCTTGCATGTTCTTGTTTTTCAGCAATTAGATTCAGTCCACAGCTTCATATAATGTTGAATAATAACTGTCCTTCAAGTCCATTGGCATCTGCAGAGATGCAATTGTTAGTTGTTTAATGACTTATATTTGCATAGTAATAGGGTATCTGCTCTTGTGTAATTTTCTGTACAAGAACAGACACCATTATTTCTGTGCTGTCAATAACAATTCAGAGTAATTTCTACTACCTCTAGGAGTCAGTCAAGTATTAAGTATTTGTGTTCATTCTAGTAAGGAAGCTCTCTTCCTTGTTGATCTTCATTCTGTTTATACTACCTTTCAGTTCAATAAGGACAGTGCTTCTTATTATTTTAGATTAGTACCTTGTAATAACCACCTTTGGTGGGTTCTTTTGAGTTTTTTTTTTCCTTGTGTAGTTTTCTTAATCTACAATGAATGCTCTGACCTTTCCCTCTTACCGAGTTTCATCAGGAATATATATATCATCTCATGTTCTGCTTATGTCTTTTTTTAGGGCGTAAAATTAATGATCATGTACATCTAATAAAGTTACAACAAGAAGTCAAAAACTATAACTCAGCATGGAAATAGTATTTGAATTTTATATTTATTTGTTTACAATTTAAATGCGGCTTACTAATGCTTCAAATTGAAAATAGCTAGCACATATCTGCTTACGCTTTACTTAAGAAATAACTCCATTATAGTTACAGGTGCACAGAGGAATAACTATTAGGGACTTGGGGGGTAGGCAGTCTGGCCTACCAGTCACAGCTGGGCTGGGGTCTGTACGTTAGGGATAGTAGCCACTGAATCGGAGTTGGAGGTATCGCAAAGAGCCAAAGTCAGTCAGGCCAGGGTCGGAGATTGGAGAATAGTACCAGGGTGGAGTCTGGAGGCAAGAGTCAGGGTCAGAATCAGGCTGGGATTGGAGACTGGTGATCAGGAGACAAGGCAAAGTCTTGAGTGGCAGCAGGCCAAAGTCTATGTGGTTGCCCAGACAACCTGCCCAGGGCAACCTCCAGGGTAAAATAGGATGCTTGGTCAATCAGAGGGCTGCAGGGTCCTGTCACTCTGGCCCCCTTGGGTGGTACTTCCTGCAGCACCTACTCTCCACAGTGTTCCCTGGTTGTGGCTCTCATGGCCTCCTGGTGGCACTGTAGGAACATAAGGCTCTGCAGACCCAGATTCTAGGCCATAGATACTTACAATAACCATAGCCCACACTCATGCATTAGTTTATTTTACAATTCATCCAGCTTCCCTGTTGGGGTTATTTAAATTATAATAAAACAAGAAAATAGGCATAAATGATTGTAAACATGAATTATTTTAATACCAATTAGAATTAGATGGCATAAATATTATCACGTAAGCCAGTCAACAAATGATTAATAAACAGTATGTTAAGTATTTCTATTAGACAATAAAAAGGAGAAGTCATGGGGCTAATCATTCCAGATTTTACATACATAAATAATAATTAGTTGTTTGAGATCTCCCATTGATTTTATTGCAGCTACCTGTGTGGGTATGGGCTACACGCGTGAGTAAGGGTTTGTAGGCTAAGTTGTATAATAGTAGTTCTGCATTCTTACAGGCAAAAATTGTTTTATCTGTAGAAATTTAGAGTATGTCTACACTGTAATTAGACACCCACAGCTGGCCTGTGTCAGCTCACTGGGGCTAAGGGGCTGTTTAATTGTGGTGTAGATGCTCGGGCTGGAGCCTGAACTCTGGGACCCTATGAGGGCTCCAGCCCAAGCCCAAATGTCTACACCACAATTAAACAGCTCCTTAGCCTGAGCCCCTTAGCCTGATGCAGGCCAGCTGTGAGTGTCTAATTACAGTGTAGATACATCCTCAAATGCTCTCTTGGGGCCCAGTCCTGAGAGGGACTGGGCACTTTTTGGAAGCTGTGGTATACCCTCACAGTTGAAGGTGGTCACCACTTCATAGCGATTGTGGGAGAAATCTTGGTTCCATTGAACTCAAAGGGACTTTTGTTACTGACTTTAATGGGCCAGGATTTAACCACAAGCTCCCTGAGTTCTAAAAATGTATTTTTCTTTATTCCATGTACTTATGTAATTTTTCACATACAGTGAATGCAATATGCCTGTAATACTGTTTTGTTTATTTATGAAGACAGTAGCTGCAAAAGTAATATTTCTGTAGTTCTTAAAACATGCTTTTTTTTCTTTTCTTTTCTTTTTTTGAGAATGGACATTAAGATAAATAAGACACTGACAAAAATGACAGAGAGTAAAAGCCTGTTCTGGTCACATTTTAAAGTTTACCAGAATATGACATTGTATGCAGATCCTTCCTTATGGCTCACTTCCTCCACAGGAAGTACTGTAAGAAAAGAGAAGTAAGAAAATAAACTTACAGCAAAGCTATGCTCTTTGCACCTCATTTCAAGCGTAAGATACTTCCTGATCCCAAACAAAATCTGAGTTTGTACATCTTGTATGTGGGAGGTGGAGGGGTTAAAACAGAATTAGTTTTGGTGTACAGGTTGACCTGATGTATAGTAGAGACAGAGTGATGGGTGTGAATCAGTTAGCTGAGGCTCAATACAGATAGGTAGAGCCCTACCAATTTCACAGTCCATGAAAAATATCTTTCCCCGTGAAATCTGATCTTTCCCAGGCTCTGGGCTTCAACCCCCGACTTTGTGGCTCCTGCCACAGCTCCAGGCACCAAGCTCGAGGCATCCTCCCACGGTGGCTCCTGCTGGGGCTCGGGGCTTCCGCCCCTCCCTCCACTCCAGCTGGGACTTGGGGCAGCCCAGGATCACGGCTTCAGACCCCCGCTGCTTCAGCTGGGTTCAGGGCAGTCCTGGTTTGGGGCTTCCGTCTACCCAGCCGGGACAGCCTGGGCTTAGGGCTTGCCCCCAAGCTGGGCCTTGGGGAAGTCCAGGCTCGGGGCTTCTTCCCCCAAGGCTCCTGTCGGAGCTCGGTTGACCCATTCGGGGCTTCCATCCTGGGGTGGCTTCTGGGGCTGGGGCCCCAAGTTTGGCTGAGGGGCCTTTCCTTAATCTGTCACTGGCCTGGAATAGCAGCTAAGAGCCCCCAGCAGCAGCATGGAGGAGATCTTTGCCACCCTCACTCCGAGCTTCTTGCAGTTAGAGGAGGTTGGTGGAGGTGGATATCTTGGGATCCCCCCTGCAACACGTTTGCAACCCCCCCCCATCCCATTTTGGTTCAGGACCCCAACAGTTACAACATCCTGAAATGACCAATTTTAAAAACCTCTGTGAAATTGACCAGGATGGACTGTGATTTTGGTAGGGCCCTACAGATAGGACTGACAAGGTGGTGCTGTTAGGTTAGAGGAAAGAGCATGAAGATATGGCACAAATTATATCCACTACTTGAGTCTGGGAATGTGACTCTCATTTTTCACTGAAATCCATAATCTGTTTTATTAGATGCACAATTGCTTATAGACGATTAGTTAACAGTGGTGACCAGGACATTTTCCCTTTGTGTCTGGTTGGAAGACTGAGTGAAGCTTTTTCTTTCACATATTTACCATAAAAAGAAAAGGAGTACTTGTGGCACTGTAGAGACTAACACATTTGTATAAATTTATATAAATTTAAATGAATGTGTTAGTCTCTAAGGTGCCACAAGTACTTTTTCTTTTTGCAGATACAGACTAACACGGCTGCTACTCTGAAACCTGAATATTGACCATGTTATGTATGTCAAGAGAATATTATACCAGAGTTAAATAGTCTGCATTAGCTTCCTTTTGGTTTTCTCATGGAATTTGTGGTGTTGGTTTTAACCTGTGACGACATAAATTATGTGAAACCTGTCTTTGTGAATATCACCTCTTCATATAGAATCATAGAATCATAGAATATCAGGGTTGGAAGGGACCCCAGAAGGTCATCTAGTCCAACCCCCTGCTCAAAGCAGGACCAAGTCCCAGTTAAATCATCCTAGCCAGGGCTTTGTCAAGCCTGACCTTAAAAACCTCTAAGGAAGGAGATTCTACCACCTCCCTAGGTAACGCATTCCAGTGTTTCACCACCCTCTTAGTGAAAAAGTTTTTCCTAATATCCAATCTAAACCTCCCCCATTGCAACTTGAGACCATTACTCCTCGTTCTGTCATCTGCTACCATTGAGAACAGTCTAGAGCCATCCTCTTTGAAACCCCCTTTCAGGTAGTTGAAAGCAGCTATCAAATCCCCCCTCATTCTTCTCTTCTGCAGACTAAACAATCCCAGCTCCCTCAGCCTCTCCTCATAAGTCATGTGCTCTAGACCCCTAATCATTTTTGTTGCCCTTCGCTGTACTCTTTCCAATTTATCCACATCCTTCTTGTAGTGTGGGGCCCAAAACTGGACACAGTACTCCAGATGAGGCCTCACCAGTGTCGAATAGAGGGGAACGATCACGTCCCTCGATCTGCTCGCTATGCCCCTACTTATACATCCCAAAATGCCATTGGCCTTCTTGGCAACAAGGGCACACTGCTGACTCATATCCAGCTTCTCGTCCACTGTCACCCCTAGGTCCTTTTCCGCAGAACTGCTGCTGAGCCATTCGGTCCCTAGTCTGTAGCGGTGCATTGGATTCTTCCATCCTAAGTGCAGGACCCTGCACTTATCCTTATTGAACCTCATTAGATTTCTTTTGGCCCAATCTTCCAATTTGTCTAGGTCCTTCTGTATCCTATCCCTCCCCTCCAGCGTGTCTACCACTCCTCCCAGTTTAGTATCATCCGCAAATTTGCTGAGAGTGCAATCCACACCATCCTCCAGATCATTTATGAAGATATTGAACAAAACGGGCCCCAGGACCGACCCCTGGGGCACTCCACTTGACACCGGCTGCCAACTAGACATGGAGCCATTGATCACTACCCGTTGAGCCCGACAATCTAGCCAGCTTTCTACCCACCTTATAGTGCATTCATCCAGCCCATACTTCCTTAACTTGCTGACAAGAATGCTGTGGGAGACCGTGTCAAAAGCTTTGCTAAAGTCAAGAAACAGTACATCCACTGCTTTCCCTTCATCCACAGAGCCAGTAATCTCATCATAAAAGGCGATTAGATTAGTCAGGCATGACCTTCCCTTGGTGAATCCATGCTGACTGTTCCTGATCACTTTCCTCTCCTCTAAGTGCTTCAGGATTGATTCTTTGAGGACCTGCTCCATGATTTTTCCAGGGACTGAGGTGAGGCTGACCGGCCTGTAGTTCCCAGGATCCTCCTTCTTCCCTTTTTTAAAGATGGGCACTACATTAGCCTTTTTCCAGTCATCTGGGACTTCCCCCGTTCGCCACGAGTTTTCAAAGATAATGGCCAAGGGCTCTGCAATCACAGCCGCCAATTCCCTCAGCACTCTCGGATGCAATTCGTCCGGCCCCATGGACTTGTGCACGTCCAGCTTTTCTAAATAGTCCCTAACCACCTCTATCTCTACAGAGGGCTGGCCATCTCTTCCCCATTTTGTGATGCCCAGCACAGCAGTCTGGGAGCTGACCTTGTTAGTGAAAACAGAGGCAAAAAAAGCATTGAGTACATTAGCTTTTTCCACATCCTCTGTCACTAGCTTGCCTCCCTCATTCAGTAAGGGGCCCACACTTTCCTTGGCTTTCTTCTTGTTGCCAACATACCTGAAGAAACCCTTCTTGTTACTCTTGACATCTCTTGCTAGCTGCAGCTCCAGGTGCGATTTGGCCCTCCTGATATCTTTCCTACATGCCCGAGCAATATTTTTATACTCTTCCCTGGTCATATGTCCAACCTTCCACTTCTTGTAAGCTTCTTTTTTATGTTTAAGATCCGCTAGGATTTCACCATTAAGCCAAGCTGGTCGCCTGCCATATTTACTATTCTTTCGACTCATCGGGATGGTTTGTCCCTGTAACCTCAACAGGGATTCCTTGAAATACAGCCAGCTCTCCTGGACTCCCTTCCCTTTCATGTTAGTCCCCCAGGGGATCCTGGCCATCTGTTCCCTGAGGGAGTCAAAGTCTGCTTTCCTGAAGTCCAGGGTCCGTATCCTGCTGCTTACCTTTCTTCCCTGCGTCAGGATCCTGAACTCAACCAACTCATGGTCACTGCCTCCCAGATTCCCATCCACTTTTGCTTCCCCCACTAATTCTACCCGGTTTGTGAGCAGCAGGTCAAGAAAAGCGCTCCCCCTAGTTGGCTCCCCTAGCACTTGCACCAGGAAATTGTCCCCTACGCTTTCCAAAAACTTCCTGGATTGTCTATGCACCGCTGTATTGCTCTCCCAGCAGATTTCAGGAAAATTAGTCACCCATGAGAATCAGGGCATGCGATCTAGTAGCTTCCGTGAGTTGCCGGAAGAAAGCCTCATCCACCTCATCCCCCTGGTCCGGTGGTCTATAGCAGACTCCCACCATGACATCACTCTTGTTGCACACACTTCTAAACTTAATCCAGAGACACTCAGGTTTTTCCACAGTTTCGTACCGGAGCTCTGAGCAGTCATACTGCTCCCTTACATACAGTGCTACTCCCCCACCTTTTCTGCCCTGCCTGTCCTTCCTGAACAGTTTATAACCATCCATGACTGTACTCCAGTCATGTGAGTTATCCCACCAAGTCTCTGTTATTCCAATCACGTCATAATTCCTTGACATCACCAGGACCTCCAGTTCTCCCTGCTTGTTTCCAAGGCTTTGTGCATTTGTATATAAGCACTTGAGATAACCTGTTGATCGCCCCTCATTCCCAGTATGAGGCAGGAGCCCTCCCCTCACAGACATTCCTGCCTGTGCTTCCTCCCGGTATCCCGCTTTCCCACTTACCTCAGGGCTTTGGTCTCCTTCCCCCGGTGAACCTAGTTTAAAGCCCTTCTCACTAGGTTAGCCAGCCTGCTGGCAAAGATGTTCTTCCCTCTCTTCGTAAGATGGAGCCCGTCTCTGCCCAGCACTCCTCCTTCATGGAACACCATCCCATGGTCAAAGAATCCAAAGCCTTCTCTCCGACACCACCTGCGTAGCCATTCGTTGACCTCCACGATTCGACGGTCCCTACCCAGGCCTTTTCCTTCCACGGGGAGGATGGACGAGAACACCACTTGCGCCTCCAACTCCTTTATCCTTCTTCCCAGAGCCACGTAGTCCGCAGTGATCCGCTCAAGGTCATTCTTGGCAGTATCATTGGTGCCCACGTGGAGAAGCAGGAAGGGGTAGCGATCCGAGGGCTTGATGAGTCTCGGCAGTCTCTCCGTCACATCACGAATCTTAGCCCCTGGCAAGCAGCAGACTTCTCGGTTTTCCCGGTCAGGGCGGCAGATAGATGACTCAGTCCCCCGGAGGAGAGAGTCCCCGACCACCACCACCCGCCTTCTCCTCTTGGGAGTGGTGGTCGTGGAACCCCCAACCTCAGGACATCGCATCTCATGCCTCCCAACCAGCGGAGTCTCCTTCTGCTTTCTCCCCCCAGACATATCATCTGGTCCACTCTCCGCATTGGTACCTGTGGAGAGAACATGAAAGCGGTTAGTTACCTTTGTCTGTGTTACTGGAACCCGGACATTCCGCTTACCTCTTCTGGAGGTCACATGTTGCCAAGCTTCTTCACTGGCCTCTTGGCTCCTCTGTGCAACCTGCTCTATATCTTTAGAGCTTTGTGCCCCTAGAAGGCTATCCTGAGTTTGGTCCAGAAAATCCTCAGTCTCTCGTATACAACGCAGGGTCGTTACCTGTTGCTCCAGACCTTCAATCTTCTCTTCCAATATGGAGACCAGCTTGCACTTTGTACAGACAAAGTCGCTTCTGTCCTGTGGAAGAAAGACAAACATGGCACATCCAGTGCAGGTCACAACAGCTGAACCCCCCCCTTCCATATCACCTACCTACTATGAGCTTCCTCAGAGACGTTGGCAAGATGTAAGCCTCACTGGGCTCACTCCAGGCGAACTCCCAGGCAAACTCCTGCTGTGAGCTGCTCTGCTGTCCCCGCTGCTCCGCTGCCGCTCAGCTGGTTCGCGAGGCTCTGGCTATTTTTAAACAGCCAGGCTTCCCTGACGCAAACACACAGACACCCTAATGCCCGCCCCCTGCAGGCTAGCAGCCAATCAGACACTCACTCAGGCTCTCTCCCTGCCCTCCCAGCAAACACACGCTCGGATACTTCCTCAGCAAGCAAACACACACACTCGGATACTTACCAGTCCCAGGCAAACTCCTGCTGTGAGCTGCTCTGCTGTCCCCGCTGCTCCGCTGGTTCGCTGCCGCTCCATGCCATACTTGCCATACTTCTGCACTTGTAATCAGTGAAGGAATCTGAATGGGAACCATTTTGGTTTGGGGAAGGCTGATGAGAGTATTTTCAGGGAAGGAATTCCCTGAATTTCTTTGAAATTCATTTCCTCTCTGTTTTTCCCATCACCAGTTTAGTCTGAAATAGTTCAAATTGGTTGATCTACAGGGTACATTCACTTTCTTTGTAACAATTCATAATAAATATCACAAATAATTATTTTTAAAAATCTTGATGGTATCTTCTAGTAATTCATATACCAAACCAAATTGTGAATTCTTATTTGATGTTCTTTACTTCGTCTCCTCTTTAATGTTTTACCCCTGCTCAGCATGTAATGTCTAAAACAAGACAAGATTTTTAGGGCAAGGGGTTTGGCAAATATTTTCAAAAGTGACTACTGTTTTTTCAGTGCTTCATTTGTATTGGTGTTTTACTTGACACAATTTAATGGGGCCTAGTTTTCAGAGAGTGCATGCTCAGCACATTCTGGAAATCGGACATCTTTAAGTTGTGTCAAGTTGAGCACTCTGAAATTGAGGCACTCAAAATTACTAGCCGCTTTTTAAAATCTTGCCCAAGGCTTGTCTTTCTGTTCGTTCCATCAAGGGCTGTGGCTTGTTTTGTTGCTGTATAATAATAATAGTTATTTTAATTGCCTTTGATGTAGAAGGCAGGTTTCAGTCTGGCTTTCACCAGTGAAGCACAGACGGCGAGTGCCTTGTGGTAGATGGTCTGACTGGAATAGGGCATAAGTTGATCACTAACCTTGCTCTAGGTAGCGACCATGCGCCAGCCAGCCCAGACTGCAAAGAGGGCAGGGAAGGGACAGGGACTGGGCTGTCAGTTAATGTACTGATTTACAACCCAACCTGGGCAGCCTGCAGATCTGAGTTGAAAGCTGCCCTCCTCTGTCAGAAGATGGTGGCAGAACTGCCATCTACTCAGCCTGCTATGGGTGAGTCCTCACTAGGAATCGGGAGTGCAACTGCTTCCATGAGACCGAATCAAGCCCAGTATGTTTAAATATGCGTTATTACTGTTAAATATTTGATTTTCTCTTGACAGAGAATATGAGAATTTAAATGAGCAGAAATTGGGTTAGTTGCTTGGTACAATAGAACTGTTGCTTTGACTGGCTTTGCTTGCAAAATGTGTAAGAGCTGTTTGTCTCTAAAAGAAGTAAAATGTCAGATGAAATCACATGACATGAGCAAAGAAGAAAGAGGAATTTAAAACTTGTCAAAATAAAAAAGCTTTGTTTGTGGAGAGATTATTGTCCAAAGCATGAAACTGTGGTAAATAAAACATACATTTCAGCTATTGTACTTTTTATATAAGAACCTAATTATCAGAAGTGCTGAAATGCCTTTATTATACACTATTCAGCTCTGAAGACAACTTACTAATTTTCTCAGGGGCTTTTTTGTGGTACTCATCACTGTAGTATCTGAGTGACTTTGCAGATATTATTGAATTTACCTTCACAACACCCCTGTGATGTGAGGAAGTATTACCCTGTTTCACAGATGGGGAACTGAGGCACAAAGGAATTAAATTCAAAAGTTTCCACCACAGTTGGGTGGAGTAATTTCCCCACACACATTATTAAAGTTTGTTTTCTCTTTTTGTTTTTGCTTCCCCTCACCCCCCTTCCTGCTGTTTATCAGGTATTCGACCAAAGATTTTGCTATGCTAGCATCCGTCCTCTATGCCTCTCATACCCCTAGAGTGTCCTTGGAGGATGTGCTAGGGAAAGCCAAATCTCATTTTCCAAAGAAGGAAGCTCAGGAGGTAAAAGGCACAGGGGCTCTCAAACTGCGGGTCAGGACCCCTCAGGGAGTCATGAGGCTATTACATAGGGGGTGGTGAGCTGTCAGCCTCCACCCCAAACTCCACTTTGCCTCCAGCATTTATAATGGCATTAAATATATTAAAACTTGTATTTAATTTATAAGGGGGGGTCATACTCAGAGGCTTGCTATGTGAAAGGGATCACCAGTAAAAAAAAAAAAGTCTGAGAACCACTGCCTTAGAAGACTGGGAGAGCAGGCTCTGAAAGAGGAAGCCTGCTATCTGGCCAGGTTGCCTTGAGGATGTGGCAGCCAAAGGGGAAAGAGCCAAAAATAGCTGCATTCAGGTGAGATACCCAGGCCTGTGACTGCTACCCTGGAAATGTCAGACCCACCACTTCAGGAAACTCTTAAGTCACTTCAATCCCCAGGGCAAGGAATGGACATCAGCTCTGACCAAGAGACCATCTGGCCTTGAGAAGAAAAGGGATCACATTACTTTCTACCCCTAAGAAGGGGCTAGTGGAAGCAGGAGCTCTGCAATACAGCTGTTCAACCAGGGGTCTCTCCATGGGTAGCCCAGGTCACAAAGTTCTGCTTAGCTTGTTCCTGGACTTGGAATTGCTGCTGCCGAGTTTCCCCAAAGTGTAGGACTCCGAGAATAACCTCAGCTCCCTAGGTAACTCAGCATAGTAAACCAGCTCTTGCAGAACCCGGAAGAAGAGCTCTGTATAGCTTAAAAGTTTCTCTCTTTCACCAACAGAAATTGGTCTAATGAAAGAAATTACCTCACCCACCTTGTCTCTCTAAGAACCCATTGGCTAATTCTTCCCAATAAATTCTTTGTATTACAGTTGCACCTAGGAGCCATGATAAAGGCTCCAGTAGTGTGCAAAGCACTGTACAGATGCTTAACAAAAGACAGTCCCTGTTCCAAAGAATTTACAATCTATGTATAAAGTGAAACACAACAGCTGGATACAAGAAACAGATGGGGGGAACACAAGGTAACAATGAGACAATCAAGGAGAGCTTGATAAGCAACAGTTGCAGCACCTCAGTTGCCAAGCCAAATAAGATCTTTTCGCAAAGATGTATTTGCATTATTGAAGTGGGGACAGTCTGATATCTCTCATCTGCACATCTGGGAGAGGAAAGTGAAGTGTTCTAGATAAGTGGCACTGAACCTTTCCGGACTATTCTACCACTTTCAGGAGTCTGATTTGTCTTGCATATCCCCAAGTTACACCTCACTTAAAAATTACTTGCTTACAAAATCAAACATTAAAAAAGTATCATAGCACACGGTTACTGAATTGCTTACTTCATCATTTTTACCATATAACCACAAAAAATAAATTGGAATATAAATATTGTACTTGCATATCTGTGTATAGTATATAGAGCAGTATAAACAAGTGATTGTGTGTATGAAATTTTAGTGTGTACTGACTTCGTAAGTGTTTTTTATGTAGCTGTTATAAAACTAGGCAAATATCTAAATGAATTGATGTACCACCCTGGAAAACCCCTATGTACCCCCTGGATACTCACACCCCTGGTTGAGAAACTGTTATAGATTTTTTTAAAAAATATTGGTTATAGCATATCATATAGTTGTGAATTGGGGCAAGCTTCTATTTGACATGTAAATTGTTTGTTACAGGCAATTTCAGCCATATTTTCTAACCAACAGCCATTTCAAAATGTACGGCAGGAGGAGGTGTCAAGGATATAAATCATATAATATTGAGATGCTTGTCATTGACAGGGAGTCTTACTTCTTGTCAATAGCATCAGTTAGCTTTGGTGCATGTGGCATGATCAAAGAATATACATGATACAAACCCCACTGTTCTCATACTCCTCTAATCAGTACTGGACCATCATATTCTGGGCCTATTACATTGCAGAAGAGTCCAGCACATCTTACGAAATATTTAAACTGTATTATATTTTTATCTCATTTGACTAAAAGCATTTGGGCAGTTTTAAATCTTGACCAATGTTATAGATTAAATTTGTACTCCGAGTGTTTCCTTTTTTCCTCTTAAGCTTTAGAATTGCTTCCAAAGAGTAATTTACTTTTTGGTAGATCTGTGTATAGTTTTGAAACTAGATTTGATTGTTTCAGAATTCATTATGAAATTTACCACCTTGAAGCTTTGAGTTGGTAAATGGAGCATGAGGGTAAGAGAGTTAGGTATCTGTTTACATTTAGATTCCTGAGCACAGGGTAAGTTACAATTTTCTTCTAAGTTTTTGAAAGACCATGATTCAGCATCACTGTACAATATGGTTCCTCTCTAATAAGGTCTTCTAAGTCTGCATTTATATTAACACTTTTCCAGATTAAAAAATGAACTAGACAATTGGCATGTTTTGCGGTGCAACCCAGACCAGTGAGAGATTGACACCACTTGTTCTGTCACCCTGTATGCCTTAAAATGCTCTGTAGTGTAGATCCCTGAATGGATTCTGCCAGCCAGCATCCAAGCATGCACTGAGTGTCTGTATGGATAAACAGACCTAATTCAGCAACTTTTTACTCCAGCATGCTGCTCGGTACACCATGGCCACTTTGGTTTCCATCAGCCTTGGTTACTACTAGCCAGGTGGCCACAATGCACCTCCAGTCCTAAATTTCCCCAAAACCATCTGTCCTGAAATGTCCAGCCGTATCCTGGAACATAAGGTTGGTTGCTCTTTTAAAGGGATAAAAACACAGCAGTTTTGTTGCTTTAACTGGAGTTAACAATGACTTCAAATAGAGCACTGGGTTGGTTTAGATTAAAGGTAAAACAAGCTTATTAACAAAAAGGGAGAGGATTTTAAATGAGTTCAAGTGTAAGGTGTAAAGTCAGAAATGGTTACAAGCAAAAAAAAAGTGAACAGCGCTTTCTAGTGACTAACACTTAACAAAACTACAGTCTTGGTTCAAGGTAAGTTTCTTACCACATCTCCTTGCAGCAAGGTGGCTGACCTCCCGCAAAGTCCAAAGTGTTTGGTTCCTCTGTCATCTTAAGTGAAAGATAACTTGGGGTTCTTTGCCCCTTCTCTTTTATAGTCCAGTGAACATTTGAAATGTATTCTTTTAAAGGGTACCCCCAGATAAAGTTCATTAGTTCATGATGAGTAAAAGGAGCCATGAAGTCTGGAAGATAAGGGTCCCTTGTTGTTCCCTCCTTACTGGTGGTTTCTACTGTGCAAATTCTCTCTCCCTGCTGTAATCTCCTATACAAATTAATAGTCCATTGAATTTGGGCCATGCCTGGTTTGAGGTGTCAACCTCCCTTTTTTGTCTGGAGAAACCCTGTTTATCAACTCCCCTGAGACACCTGGTTTAAATGTCTTTTAGTCACAGATTTTAAAGCATGAAATTAGTTAGTATCCATAATTTGGCATGCAGCATTGATACATGTATTTTAAATTATTGATCACTGTGTTAATAGTCTTCAAATGATACCTCGTGAGGCATATTTTGTATAAAAATGATTGCAGTAGTGTGTAGAATGTGAATACAGGGCTGCCTAGGGTGGTAGCAATTCTAGTATGTTTTTTTGGATATTGGATTTGAGTCCACATTATTTTATTGTATTTAAGAAATAAATTTTCCAGTCTGTTCACTGGGGCAAAGCTAACCTGTGTATTAGTCAAATAGCAAGTCATGACTAATGCTAATATATTAATACATGCTTTTTCTACTGTTTCCTCATCCTTCCTCCTTTTTTTTTGTTCAGGGTTTGTGTTCTGTAGTTAAATGGATCATAAGTTCTTTGGGAGCAGGGGCAGGCTTTTCATAAGTGTTTTTTGTACAGTGCTTAACACAATGAAATTCTACTCCTGAAAGAGGTCTTTATGAATTACAGTAATACAAATAGTTAATCATAATGCATGCTGTTTTCAAACTCAAGGGTGTACAAATAAATTACATCAGGACAATGTAAAAGCTCTCTTTGGATTAGTAACTATAAAAATAAATGAATTCCGGTGCCACAAGTACTCCTTTTCTTTTTGCGAATACAGACTAACACAGCTGCTACTCTGAAACCACTACTTACTGTATCTCAAACTTTTTGTTAATACTTCAGTTGCTGATGTTAACAGATTTTTTAATTTATTTTTCCTTTGGATGATTAAAATTCTATATGCTGTAATGCACAATAACTTTACCTCTTCCCTAATCGTACGTATATATTAACTAGAAATGTCCTACCCAATGGATATGTTGCTACTCTTTCTAAAGGCTGTTTTAACTGATGAGGAATTATAAATGAAAGAAAAATTTAAAATGTATCAAATATCAACAGAAATAGGATTAAATAAATATGCATTATGCTAACGATGAAGTGTGTTCAGTAGGTTCCCCCGTGGATGGGCGCGCACACAGAAATCTCAGTTCATTTTGTTTAAGTAGGAATGATCAGCAGTGGATTTTTTTTTAAAACTATTGAGTCAACATTTGCAGGAGACGCTAGTGAATGGTGATATATAAGAATTAAAAATGGATTATAACGTTTCTGTTGGGGCATTGTAGATTACTTCACTATTATTGATGACTAATCTTTTCCTTTAAAATATGACTGCTGTTGCGTACCTCTGTTCTATTTCAGCAAATCTTGGAGACAGTTTTTTATTTAATTTACATATGTATGTAAAGAAAGCTGTTGAGTGATCAGCAAACTAAAAAACTTAAGTCAGTAAGACCATTTGAAGGAAGATTTCCATCTTTTAATTGGACAGGAAGAGTAAGTGTAGCCTGCTTTTTAACTTGCCAAGATTTTATGCTCTAAAGACCAAAAAAGTTGTATAGAATATATGCCATTAGCTCTAGCTTGTATGCTCGTTTAGCAATTCATCAATTTTCTAGATGTCTTTTTAAAATAGGAGCTTAATTCAAATTTAGTTTACAAGAAATATTCCCTGAAATCTGAGGTAGTTTAATTGTTAATAAAATGGTTGGAAAATACATTTGGATTTTGGAATTTTCTTGTTGCTTAGGTAACTTATAGAGTCTACTTCGCTTCCCCCTACCTCCATATTCTTCTGTGTTTAAAGGGTTAAGACTTGACATTGAGTTCTATAAGTAAAACACTGAGAGTCAAATAGAAAATGAGGATTAAGAAATAAATTCAAAAGGAGAAAGCTGCAGCACACATTACAGACGGAATGAGAGTGTGATTTGTTTCTATTCCTTTAATAAATCTTTCAGTTTTAATCAGATCTTCATAAGTTACTAAATTTTAGTAAGGGTAAGAGAGGAAAGAGGAAGCCCCATTTTCTTTCCACTTTCCCACCAACTTTCCTTATCCTTCATCAAAACCTACCCTGTTACAGCCCCACGCACATTTCCCAGTTTTTCACTTTGAAAACATGATCAACTTGTGGGTTAGGGAAGTGGGAATGTATACTGTACTTGCAGCTCTGTCCCATCTTTTTCAGCTCAGCTAGTTATGCCCAACAATAGAAGGCTGAAAATAAAGTTTCTTATTGGATAAAGTATGTGAATATATATAATATAAGATTTTAGCATTTTATGGAAACTCTCTCCAATCATCTTTGTTTCTGTCATTACTATTAACAGGCATCAGTTAAACTATATAGTTTGAAAGATTTATAAAATGCATTTATTATTCTTATAATTTTTAGTTTAATGACTGAAATATAGTAACCAGTCGTGAAAACTTGCTTGTGTGAGTAGTTCCACGCTTAGTGGTAATGATGTTCACTGTGTTATTTCTCACATACTGTGAATAATACTGTCATAAATATAAAGGGAAGGGTAACAACCTTCCTGTATACAGTACTATAAAATCCCTCCTGGCCAGAGGCACAAAATCCTTTTACCTGTAAAGAGTTAAGAAGTTCAGGTAACCTGCCTGGCACCTGACCAAAAGGACCAATAAGGGGACAAGATACTTTCAAATCTGGGGTGGGTGGAAAGGTTTTGGTCTGTCTGTTCTGTGTGCTTGCTGGACACAGATCAAGGAAGCAAGCAATCCAACTCCATTAGAATTAGTAAGTACTAGCAAGGGAATGACTTAGCTTATTTTTGTTTTGACTTGTGATTTTCTCTGTGCTGAGAGGAAGGTGTATTCCTGGTTTTTCTTTATGTAACTTTAAATTTTGGCCCAGAGGGAAATCCTCTGTGTTTTTGAATCTGATTGCCCTATAAGATTATGTTCCATTCTAATTTTACAGAGGTGCTTCTTTTACCCTTTTTCTTTCTAATAAAGTTCTGTTTCTTTTTTAACCTGATTGGGGTTTGTGTGTGTGTGTGTGTCCTAAAAAAACCCAAGGTTGATCTGTGCTCATCTTGTTTATTTTCAAGCCTCCCCAGGAAAGGGAGTGCAGGAGCTTAGGGGGATATTAGGGGGCAGTAGGAACTCCAAGTGGTCCTTTCCCTGAGTTTGTCTAAATCACTTGGTGGTGGCAGCGTTACCTAATCCAAGGTACAAGGGAGAATTTGTGTCTTGAGGAGTTTTTAACCTAAGATGGTAGAAATAAGCTTAGGGGGTCTCTCATGCGGGTCCCCACATCTGTATCCTAGGGTTCAGAGTGGGGAGGGAACCCTGACAAATACACTTTTCAGTACTTTGGTAAAGTACTGCTACTTGTTATAGGGAAACTACAACATGTACAATATAAGGTTTTTGAGGCTTAAACATGCACAATTGTGAAGCTTAAACAATCTTCAATAAAAGTGTTTTTTTTTCACATACTCAGTATAAAATTTTGCAGTATAACCTAGGGACATTAGCTTTGTGCTTACTTGGCGTATTTTGTCATTAAAAGCCTAGCTTTCATGTGAAGAGCTACATGGACTCTCAGCACTAGACACCAGAGCTAGCTTTGTACTGCAGAGTACAGATCTAATTACACAGCTTGCAGCTGTGGAACCACTTCTCTATTCTAAATTACTTTCCCTAACTTATCTGCATAATTTAATGCACAGAGGTTAGCCAATGAAATATAACATTCTCTGACATAGCTAGGACTATGTTGCTATTTCTACAAAATAGCTGGCAAATGCTTACCCTGTTTGTTGAAGAAATAAACATATTTTGTGAGGACTTTGTATAGTGACTGTTAATCAAAGCTGATTTTTACAATCACATTTGATAATGTACAAGGATTAAAAGTAATCAGTTGTCAGTTCTAGCATTAATCATAGTACTGTGAGCCTGTAGTTAGCTAATAAAGCTGTCCTATTTTTATTGCTCAAATTTGATGCCCATTCTACAGAAAAATAATGTGGAGATCTTATGTTCACTTCAATTGCACCAGCATTTTAAATTGCTTAAGAGTCTGGTCGTAGACTAGGCTATCATAAAATTCAAATATGAATTATTTGGTGAGCTTGCATGGGAGGTCAATTTCATATAGAAAAGGTGATTCTTAAAAGTTAAATACATAAGTATTGTAGAAAGATTTCCAAACAAAGGGTAATTCTGCACATACTTTCCTTTTATTATAGTTTGACCCAGCAAGGTCTCTTGAGTGAACATTTGCTATAATATGATATCTCATATAATGTTGCTTCTAATAGAAACTGTACAACAGCTATATAAAAATAGTTTCAAATGTGTTTCCAAAATAATGAATGTAGTATGTTTTCCACAGGGCCACTGCCTCATTCAGTGCATAAGATGGACAGTGCTCACATAATGAAACAAATTAAAGGAAGTATTTCTTCACACAACACACAGACAACCTGTGGCACTCCTTGCTAGAGGATGTTGTGAAGGCCAAGACCATAACAGGAATCAAAAAAGAACTAGATAAATTCATGGAGGATTGGTCCATCAATGACTAGTAGCCAGGATGGGCAGGAATGGTGTCCCTAGCCTCTGTTTGTCAGAAGCTGAGAATGAGCGACAGCGGATGGATCACTTCATGATTACCTTTTCTGTTCATTCCCTCTGGGGCACCTGGCACTGGCCACTGTCGAAAGACAGGATACTGGGCTAGATGAACCTTTGGTCTGACCCAGTAGAGCCATTCTTATGTTAGCTATTGAATCTTTTGTTTTTGCCTCATTCAATGTATGGCCCACTACATTATTTACTCCACGCTATTCAAACCTTGATCTGAAGACAGAATTACTAATTTCCTCATGGGCTTTTCTAGGATGCTCATCAGGAGACTACCTCAGTGCTTCACAAATATACATTAATTTATTTTCACAACATCCTGTGAAATGATAGAGCATTACTGGCAGCATTTTATAGATGGGGAACCTGAAACAGAGAGATTAGGGTCAAAAGTTTCCACAAATTTTGTATACCCTAGTTGGAGAATTCCCAACATTATATAACTGGTTAAAGTACAGCTCCCATTGACTTCAGTTGCAGCTTTGAATACTCAGCACTTCTGCAAATCAGACACCAGAGTCTCAGGTCAGGCACCCACAAAATGAGGAACTCACAATTAGTGATTACTTGTGAAAAGTTTGGTTTAATCCAGTGGGAATCCAGTTCTCCAGGGCCCCATTTAACTGCCTTAACTTTCTCTCTTTGCAATCCCCTGCCTTGTTCCTCAACAAATGAGGTGGAATTCCTATGGAAAATACTTAACTTCATAACCCTGATTCATCTGGTCTTCCATTCCAGGTTCTGGAGAGACGTGTACTCTAGTTGTCAGACCCCAACCTTGACCCCTACTGCCCCATCCCCTCTAACCTGTTTTTGTCCCAGTCCTGTCTCTTTTCCAACCTTGGTTCCTCATCCCAGTCTCCTTGCCCAGTAAATCCTACTGTCGCCTCTCTGGTCCCTCTATCCAAGCCTATCCCATTTACTCATAGTCCCAGTCCTGCATACATCCGGTTTCTTGTCCCCAGTCTCCTTATTCTCGCCCACCCTCCTCTCCCCAGCCCTTTGTCCCATCTCAGGAGGTATGCCTTCCGCTTCTTGTCTTAGTTTTTGTCCAGCCAGTCCTAATTCTCCCTCCACAGCTTGGCTTCTCATCAGATGTCTCCCATTCCCTCCTACTACCTTCTTGTCATCCTTAGTCTGCCTCTCTAATTGCTCAGACAGTCTCAGTCATGCACTTCAGCTCCCAACCCAGTTTCCTTTTCTCCACCCTGTCAGCCTCAAGTTCCAGTCTCCCCCCACAAGTTCCTTTTCCCAATCTTACTCCACGCCTCTTCCCCTCCATTTCACCTCAGTCCAGCTTTTCTTCCCTATGTTCAAATCAAGCAGCCTCTTCTTCCATGCTGCCTGGGCCCAGCGAATGGGGGAAGGTGGGATATCATCCGAGAGTCGAGGAGAGATGGGATTGCTGCAGTCGGTTCCAGTGCCCATCCTGTAGCATGCTAGAGATCCTGCTAAGCTCCAGACTGGATCATGCCAAGTACAGATGGAATCTTCCGGTGTTTAGCTGTGAAGCTCTAGCACAGTGGTTCTCAATCTGTGGTCTGTGGACCCCTGGAGATCCGCAGACTATGTCTAAGATTTCCAAAGGGGTCCGCACCTCCATTTGAAATTGGTTAGAGGTCCACAAATGAAGAAAGTAGAAAACCACTGCTCTAGCAAGTCTCTACTGTGGTGTACACCACACTTTTTCTAGTTTTATTACTTGGCCAAATCTGGATAGATTTTCATGGTGATGGCAAAAGCCCACACCCTGCCAAATTTCAGTTCACTGCTCCAAAGAATGGTAGCACGAGAGCTTCACAGAGAAAATGCCACCCAAAATGTGGGGGTTTTTTTTTAGCATAGGCAAAGCAACAGATTTTTCCCTAGCTTCATTTTTGGAAATGGCTAAACAGTTTTGGCTGTAGTTCTGAAAAAAATTAAGCCTGTGGCAGACACCCAGCATGGAAAATTTCAGCCCAAGTGATTAAAGTTTGGTGAGGTTATAAGCGACTGAAAACAGGATCATATAATGGAAGTAGCAGGTACCTTTAAAAATATACTGTACTATCAATTCCACCTGTAATAAGGGTTAAACTCCAAAAGCGTAAATTAATTTTACTAACCATAGCTATGAAATACCATGAATGTATTTTAGTGTAAAGATTAAAACATTTGCAACTTTAATAATCAGAATTGCTATATGGAAAAAGTAAAAATAAATAAATAAAAGGCCATGAGAATATTGTATGCTACTACAAGAGTAAGGAACACATGGATCCTGGCTTCTGCATCTTCCCAATATGACCATGGGGTGTACATTTGTAATATTTCCTTGTTAGTAGTCAGTATTTTCCTTCCAATTTACATACTGTTAAACTCTTTATCATTTGAGTTAACCTTAAAATGAAAACATAAGCAAGAAATGTTCAGAGTCATTTCTTGATTGCAAGCTGCTTAGAATTTGTTTGAAATGTGGAAGAGGAATTAATATCAGGGAAAAGTGAAGAACAAAAGCCAATGTCACAATATACAAGTTTTTTACTTTTATGGGATTGTTTTGCCGAATTGTGAATTTCCATAATAACCCATCTGAGATTCTGGATTACATACACCTGAGCCCATGAAGCATAGGTATTAAAGTACTGTATTGTCCATAAAGAGAGCCAGAAATAACTAGAGCAGTACAGCAAATAAGACCACTAAAGAAGTTAAATTGAAATTTCCTAGTTAGACATAAACTTTGATAGGGTTGCCAAAGGTCCTTGCAAAAGAGTCTAATTGGTGAAATAAAGATATATAGTCTGATGTGTTGGGCAGGGAATTGATGCCCAATGAAATATGAATTGCACAATGACTGTACTTAGTATCCAAAAGGATATACTGATAAAGCAGTAGTATAATTGTTATAAAATTGAAAACCACAAAGAAATTGTTTAAAATGCTTGTTAAGAGAAGTGGAGCTTCCTTCCTTGCATTGGGACTATGCATTTTGTGCATGGCAGAATGGTGCCAGGAAAACAGTTGGGCAGACAAGGGTAATTCCTCCCCTCACTTCATGGGAATAATGACATCTGGGCCAGTCTGGTGAGTGCCCTGATGCCAGAAGTGCTGGAGACTGAATGTCATTGGCAGGAATTGGAAGACTTTAAACCTGGTGGGAATCCAGGATTGGCTTCGGTATTATTTCTGTATGCACAGAAAATTAAGGTAGTAATCACTGGGAGAGGATTAGAGTCTAGATTTGATCATAAATCTTTTGAAGTAAATGGAGTCATGCTGCTTTAAAATTAGAATCATATAGTGGGGAATCAGGGCCTTGGTTTAAAAGGTCTTTGAGTCAGAACTTTTTTTAATCTGTCACTTCTAATTTTGTGTACTCTATTTGATTTATTTATGGTATTTTTAAAGTTCCTCTTACCTTGGTACCCAACAAACTGTATAACAGTCAATGGTTCTAGTGTCCATAAAAAAAAAAAAGGGTGGTTTTAATTTGCGTGTATTCTATGAATTGAGGTGTGTATATTTAAGTGCCTGTTAAGTGCCATCTGCATTTATTGTTCTATATAAATAACAGTGTCATAGATATAAAGGGAAGGGTAAACACCTTTAAATCCCTCCTGGCCAGAGGAAAAACCCTTTCACCTGTAAAGGGTTAAGAAGCTAAGAGAACCTCACTGGCATCTAACCAAAATGACCAATGAGGAGTCAAGATACTTTCAAAGCTGGAGGGGGGGAAACAAAGAGTTCTCTCAGTCTGTGTGTTGTTTTTGCTGGGATCAAAGCAAGAATGCAGATCAGAACTCCTGTAAAAAGTCAGTAAACAATCTAATTAGATATGCATTAGATTGTTTAAATGGCTGATAAAATAAGTTGTGCTGAATGGAATGTATATTCCTGTTTTTGTGTCTTTTTGTAATTTAAGGTTTTGCCTAGAGGGATTCTTTATATTCTCAATCTGATTACCCTGTAAGGTATTTACCATCCTGATTTTACAGAGCTGATTCTTTTACTTTTTCTTCAATTAAAATTCTTCTTTTAAGAACCTGATTTTTCATTCTTCTTAAGATCCAAGGGTTTGGGTCTTTGTTCACCTATGCAAATTGGTGAGGATTTTTATCAAGCCTTCTCGAGGAAAGGGGCTGTAGGGCTTGGGGGGATTTTTTGGGAGGAAAGATGTTTCCAAGTGGGTTCTTTCCCAGTTATATTTGCTTGGTGGTGGCAGCAATAAAGTCCAGGGACAAAAGGTAAAATAGTTTGTACCTTAGGGAAGTTTTAACCTAAGCTGGTAAAAATAAGCTCAGGGGGTTTTTCATGCAGGTCCCCGCATCTGTACCCTAGAGTTCAGAGTGGAGAAGGAATCTTGACAAACAGTAAATAGGAATCCTTACTTAACAGCCTGTTTTCCTCTACCCTCTTCCCTTTATCAAAGTAATTGAGGTGTGGGGTCCACATCTGGACTCTTCATCCTCAAGTCTCAGGCTACCCAGGTATAAACCAGGTCAAGATATGTTCAGTGTTTTGGACTGATGGTCCCAGTTTTCACACAAAGGAGTAAGCCAATTGTAATGTTTGTGGATAAAAGAGTTTTCTCCTTGTGGCATATATATTGCTGTGTTTTTTCCAGCTTCCTCTCATACCTTATGCATAGATTAGTAATAGACAACTGTTTGCACCTCAGGTCATGGTGCAATGTTTTGGTTTTTTTTAATGTGAATGCTGTCAGCTGCTATGTTTTATTACAAATGATCTCGCACATGTTGGGGGTGCTGATGAGTGATAATTTGACACTTGCTAATTTACAATTTTCGATCAATTAGGCTGTATGATCAGCTTTTGTCTACTCTTACTTTATCATCTATCGTCTTACACTACACCCACCGCTTACGTTTAAGGGTGGATGGGACTTCCACTTTAGTACAATTAGAGTAGATGGAGCTAAAACACATACTGAGGTCATGTGACTTTCATTCCTATTTTAACTCTTTTCGGCGTCAGGTTAATTTTTATGCTTAGGTTTCCTTATAAAACTAAGCCTGCTTATAACTGGGCAATCTACTCTGACCTAATCAATAATTGTACTTTCACTTGAGGCTAGAGAGTATAATTTTTCAAAGTATTTTCTTTAAACAGATGTGCTACAGGAAAGATTATACCAGTCTTCAAAGTCTTACCTCTTTATTTTATTTAATCATGAATATAAACTGACTAATAAAATAATGGAAAGAGGATAAGCTTTCGTGAGCTACAGCTCACTTCATCGGATGCATTTGGTGGAAAAAACAGAGGAGAGATTTATATACACACACACACACAGAGAACATGAAACAATGGGTTTATCATACACACTGTAAGGAGAGTGATCACTTAAGATAAGCCATCACCAGCAGCGGGGGGGGGAAAGGAGGAAAACCTTTCATGGTGACAAGCAAGGTAGGCTAATTCCAGCAGTTAACAAGAATATCAGAGGAACAGTGGGGGGTGGGGTGGGAGGGAGAAATACCATGGGGAAATAGTTTTACTTTGTGTAATGACTCATCCATTCCCAGTCTCTATTCAAGCCTAAGTTAATTGTATCCAGTTTGCAAATTAATTCCAATTCAGCAGTCTCTCGTTGGCGTCTGTTTTTGAAGCTTTTTTGTTGAAATATAGCCACCCTCAGGTCTGTAATCGAGTGTCCGGAGAGATTGAAGTGTTCTCCGACTGGTTTTTGAATGTTATAATTCTTGACGTCTGATTTGTGTCCATTTATTCTTTTACGTAGAGACTGTCCAGTTTGACCAATGTACATGGCAGAGGGGCATTGCTGGCACATGATGGCATATATCACATTGGTAGATGCGTGGGTGAACAAGCCTCTGATAGTGTGGCTGATGTGATTAAGCCCTATGATGATGTCCCCTGAATAGATATGTGGACAGAGTTGGCAACGGGCTTTGTTGCAAGGATAGGTTCCTGGGTTAGTGGTTCTGTTGTATGGTGTGTGGTTGCTGGTAAGTATTTGCTTCAGGTTGGGGGGCTGTCTGTAAGCAAGGACTAGCCTGTCTCCTAAGATCTGTGAGAGTGATGGGTCATCCTTCAGGATAGGTTGTAGATCCTTGATGATGCGTTGGAGAGGTTTTAGTTGGGGGCTGAAGGTGATGGCTAGTGGTGTTCTGTTATTTTCTTTGTTGGGCCTGTCCTGTAGTAGGTGACTTCTGGGTACTCTTCTGGCTCTGTCAATCTGTTTCTTCACTTCAGCAGGTGGGTATTGTAGTTGTAAGAATGCATGATAGAGATCTTGTAGGTGTTTCTCTGTCTGAGGGGTTGGAGCAAATGCGGTTATATCATAGAGCTTGGCTGTAGACAATGGATCGTGTGGTATGATCTGGATGAAAGCTAGAGGCATGTAGGTAGGAATAGCAGTCAGTAGGTTTCAGATATAGGGTGGTGTTTATGTGACCATCGCGTATTAGCACCGTAGTGTCCAGGAAGTGGATCTCTTGTGTGGACTGGTCCAGGCTGAGGTTGATGGTGGGATGGAAATTGTTGAAATCATGGTGGAATTCCTCAAGGGCTTCTTTTTCATGGGTCCAGATGATTAAGATGTCATCAATGTAGCACAAGTAGAGTAGGGGCATTAGGGGCTGAGTTGAGGGGGAGGATTTCAAAGGTATAAACTCAGTATAGAGTTCAGTGGTCTCTGATATACAGGAGATCAGACTAGATGAACGAATAGTCCCTTCTCACCTTAAACTCTGTGAAACTATGAAACATACGTCTTTCTAGTTGTTGTTGCAAGTTTGGAATTTGCATACCGATAAGTAAGGTTACTCAACTGTATTGTACCATTATATATTCTCTCACTAATTTTGCTTCATTTTAAAATGCCCCCTTTCTACCTAATGTCTCTTTTGTATATATTACCTGAGTTGTTTTTGTAAAGATATATATGTTGATGTCTTCACCCTTTTAGCAATGTAATCTTTCAGTACATGAACACACAACATACGTATGGTAGTACAAAATCCTACATGCCTATATTTAAGGTTATAGAAGATAATGAAGTTCTTTTGTAATAATGCTGTATATGTTCTTCCCTGCCTATTGAAGTCATTTTCCTTAGTGCATGATGGTGAAATGTGTACACCAATTATGTTTCTATAGTCCTCTTAATTTAGAATTTCCTGATAGCATGCTTAAAATTTCAGATTTGCTATTATGTGAATGTAGATGTTTGTGTATCTGTCTCCTGAAATTATGGTAAAGAAATTGCCATTAATTTACCAGTTTATTTAGTAATTTAATACAAAATATGCAGATAGTGCATTTCACAGATCTAGAGTCTGAAAGATATTCTAAATTGTGATGGCACTGCAGCAACAGCTTCTAAAGGACTGTTTTGGCAGCAGTTGACCCAGAGTGCAGGCAGAATTTTGGCTACCTGATGTCCTCACAAGAGCTCTTCCTACGTTGAGGGATGTTTAAAGCTTCTCTTCTCACTTGGGATTCCTCTACTCCAAAGCTATTCTCAGTTAGTGAGTTAAGGCTACATGTAAGGCTGTTTTGTGCAATGCAAAGCAGCCTTTTGTAGAGATCAGGATTTGCTCCAGAAATGAGGATTTTTTTTATTTTATTTTATTGTATTTTATTTTTTGCTACATGTAACAGTTGCGGAGGAGGTTTTCAAAAGTATAAAGGACGGTTAAGCACCCAATTGACACTGGAAGTCAATGGGAGTTGAGATCTAAACTCTCATCTCCCTCTTAAACTTTTAGAGAAACGCTTCCTCTCTGTTTTTAGGTATGCTGCTTAAAATAGGTAAACATTGCACTTTGTTGCTGTTTGAAATTGTTTTGGTATTTTTGCAGCCTAATAAAGAAGTGTTAGTATAAATTTAAATGCTTTTGCAGAAGTATGGGGTAAGCATTTCTAATCTTTTTGTATTACTCAATAAAAAAGAGATGCAGTTATTTCAGCAGAAATAACTCCGTTACCACATGGAGAGTTTCGTTATTTTAAGCGTTTTATTTATCAACAACTCTTTCCTTGTATCTTAAGGTGATGGTGTTTGTTCATGCTAGAAATGCCACTGTACGAACTGCCATGGCTCTTCGAGAGAAAGCAAAAAACAATGGTCATATTTGCTACTTTTTGCCAACCCAAGGACCTGATTATGGACAAGCTGAAAAACAAGTAAGTGATGCCTTAATTTATGGTTGATAATCTTTAAAACCCTGATTGTCTGGGGCCTGGTCTACGCTGTGGGGGAGGAGAGTGGGGGTGGATCTATCTAAGTTACACAACTTCAGCTATGTGAATAATGTAGCTGAAGTCGATGTACTTAGATCTACTTACCGTGGTGTCTTCACTGTGGTAAGTTGATGGCTGACGCTCCCCCATCAACTCTGCCTATGCTTCTTGCTCCAGTGGAGTACCAGAGTCAACAGGAGAGCGCTTGGCAGTCAATTTATCACGTCTAAACTTGATGTGATAAATTGACACACACACCCCCACTGGATCGATCGCTGCCCGTCAATCCAGCGCATAATGTAGACATGCCTTGGGACTCAGCAACCTGAGAGACTGTTTCTCTAACCCAACAGTTCAGACAGACTTGGATTTTTCTATCTATAAACTTAGATAGATTTAGTTTCAGTAGTCTAGCACAGCAGGCTTTCAGTATCGAAGGATATTGCTCCATTTGCAGTTCGCCAGAGCCCAACTATGTCTGCCATCAGAGTGAAATGTAAGGTGTAATAATTTATCATAGAATGCTATTTTGGTGTTTCCTGACATAATGGTTTACAGAGTTAGCTGTGACTTCAGTGCTCTCTATTTTGAGTACTGTTGTATTTGCATCCTTTTTACATTTTGTTTGTTTGGATGCCAGGTCTATTGAGGTCTGTGTGTTCATATACCATATATGTGGAATATATTTTCTCATGATAGTATGTGATTTTAATATAAGAATGTACATAATTATAAAATTTTCAGTTTCAAGTTTGAGACAGCTTGAGCTAACAGATGCTTGTTTTCTGTAGCATAGGTGAGATTTTCAAGAAAGCCCATTTTACAGATTTATATTGTCATCATTTGACATGTTTTTCTTAAGTAAAGTTGCATTTGAAGAGTTCAACAGTGGCATATGTGTTATATTATTCTGCGGTTATTTATTCTGTGTTAATTGCACTTCTCTAAATATGGCAAATGCATAATCACTTTTGTCAGTGCTGGCATAACCTCAGTTTAATCCAGGTTGTTGTTAAAACAGTATTTCAGATTGTTTTTAAAGAGATCGTTTTTACATTTCCTGAATGCTTATCTTTTTGAATATGTGAAGTTGAAATGATTAGCTCATTAATATTTTTTGGCTTCAGATAGGCTGCCATTTAAGGTTTACTTTTAATAAAAATTAGGACGACAATGCTAGGTAATACTTCCACAATAAACGTTTATTTAGTATAAATGTCTCATACAATCTGGCATCAGTAGAGTGATATTGAAACCCTTGTGGCCTATTTTTATATTGAACTGTTTCCTAATGAAGGCATATCCTTTTGGAATTTGATATATATTACAAACACCAGTTAACTTCAAACTTCACCAACACCACTATTGTTGACCAATGCAGTTAAAAGGAGACCAGTGAATGGATTAAAGAACCAAGAAGCAGGCAAGGCCAGGGAAAGATGTATGCAATATTCTTCACCCTTTAATTACAGGTTTCAGAGTAGCAGCCGTGTTAGTCTGTATTCGCAAAAAGAAAAGGAGTACTTGTACAAATGCTCAAATAAATTTTAGTCTCTAAGGTGCCACAAGTACTCCTTTTCTTTTTACCCATTAATTAAAAACATTGCACAGATCTGGCAATCTTTAAACCTAGAATATGGCTATTCACTAAGTACTTGTAGGGCATTGTCCAGACCATAATACACTCAAAAGGTATTGGCCAAGTCTACTTTAAACATTTAGATAGACATAGCTATGTCACTCAGGGGTGTGAAAAATTCACACCTCTGAGAACATTGGCTATGCCAACCCAACCCCTGGCTTGGTCGATGGAAGAATGCTTCTGCTTGCTTAGGTCTGGGCTACACTTAAAAATTAGATCAACCTATGTCACACAGGGCTGAGGAAAAAATTGTGCTCTGAGCGCCTTAGTTAATTATCTACCCTCCAGTGTAGATGCAGGTAGGTCAATGAAAGAATTTTTCCATCCATCTTGCTACCACCTCTGAGAGAACTGGATAAACTATGTTGACAGAAAAACTCTTTCCAGCAACATAGCATCTATACTACACATCTACATTGTGCCGCAATGGCCTTGGTAGTGTAGACATAGCTGTAGCGACTGCTACTCAGGGAGGTGTGGTTCCTATAGTAATGGAAAAATTTATTCCAGCACTATGTGACACATCTACACTAAGGTTGTCACAGCTATGCCCCTGTAGCCCCCTTAGTATAGACAAGCCCATTCTGTTTGTATGAGTTGAAACTTGTCCATCACACTTTCTTTGTGACCATTACATTCGTAGATAACAGGCAGTGGACACGACTATTACAGCAAAACTTTTGGAGGAGAAATGAATTCATAGTAACAATTAATAAATTTGAAATGGCCGGGAGTTTGGTTCATCTTGTCTAGACATCAAAGATTTAGATGTGCATCTTATTCATTCATCTTAACTTCCAAAACTGTGAAGGTTCCTCACAGCCACTCAAAATGTAAAACTTCTCCAGCCTGCACATCTGCACCCATTCAGCCTGCATGACTTTCCCTCTAGGTCACCTGTTGGTGAGCCGCCAAACAATGACTGACTTGAGAGTCTGGGATGGGAAAACAATTTGAATCCTACAAAAGCAGTCTGTCTCCCAACCATGCTTGATTTTAGCTGTACCATAAGACTATAGATGAACACTGTTCAGGTTTCAGAAGTATGCATGTGGCTTACAGGACAATAGTACTTTCAACAGTAGTTGAACATTGACTAACTATATACAGTATGTTAAAAACTGACAGTAACTCAATATCTCTATACTAGTGATTGGTGCTTGTATCTCAATCCCAAAGTAGTTTTTGAAAAAAGGCAAAACGTTTCCTAAAATATAAGAAATAAAACTTAGGTAAAAGACTTTAAAAGTTTTTGTAAACTTTCTCATGCATTTAGATAATGTCCTTGTATGTATGTCAAGACAGTGTTATCCTAAATGATTGTTAATTTATTGTATTATGTATATGACACTTATATTTTGGTGATATATTTTTAATCTAGTTAGAATAATATTTAAGTTGTGTGAGTTTTCCCTTAGGATTAACTTCCCTCTGCCACCCAAAGTTAAATATCTGAAAATGAGGGACATGTTCATTAATTATCATTTTACATGTTTGTTATACATACAAGTTAACTTCTGCCATTGAGGATATTCATAGCCCACCTGTGGAGTAGGAATTTTGTGTTTTAGGCTCTATGCCATAGCTCCATTTAAATAAATATGTTGTCTTTGAAGTGTCCTTTGAAAATTACTTTATATTGTGTTGAAGGATATATGGAGAGTTTTATACCAACCCAGAAATTTTTAATGGTACTAAGGTTTTGTGGGTGTTCAATTCATATTTCTGAACTGCCAAGAATATCTTTACAGAGAATATGTACTGGATATTTTTTAGTATGTTTTTTACATCCAGATTTGTAAGCGAGAACTATTCTATCCATAAAAGTTGACAGCATTATAAACAGACATGCTTATCGCTGAACATGCTGAACATATTTCACTTGGTAACACACTGCAAAATTAAATTTCTATTCCTAATGGTTTGCTAACAGAAGTTTAGAAATTAGTCCCAACTTTGAACAGCTAATTTGTTTCCTGAACTATTTAAACTAGAAAATTGTTCACTTGAAATTCCTTAAGCCAAAAATATATTTATAATGTACATATTGCTAGAAATTTATATTAATAGACAGATTTATACTTTCATAATTTCCTATCTGTGACAGGTTTTCTCTGTAACATCCAAAACTAATCTTGTGCTTTCTGTGGTTAGATTTATACAGCAAAAGTCTTTTAGGAAATATGAGGGGATAACTAGAATGGGTTTTTTTATGATAAATTTTTAAAATACATTTAATAGATTATTTGGTCATGAAAGATTGACAGCATTTGAAAATGGAGTTTATCAAACTGGACAGGCAACAGATTAAAATTATAATGTATAGTGTTATCTATATCTATATAGATATATTGCAAACAATACATTAAAAGAACATTATTAAGGTTGCAAAGTCAAGCATGCACTTAGAAGTTAGGAAATTCCAAAATTAAGGCATAAGCTTGCCTGTGCAACCTTGGTTTTCCCCCTTGTGCATCTGTATTTTGATAGTGTCTTTAATTACATAATCACATTCTATTGTTTCCACAGGACTCCCTGCTTTTCCTCATCACGTCTTATCTCCTTGTCAGATCTCTCTTCCCTCTCCCCAGACTAAGCCCTAGTCCCATTCTCCTTGCCCAAACAGTTCCAGCCTCCCCTTCCCACTTTAGGTCTCAGTTCCAGTCTCTTCAACCCACTGTTCTCCAGTTTCTCTCCCCGTCCAGGCTTCCCACAGCCCTTGGTCACCACTAGTAGGATTGTCAGGCGTTTGGTTTTCAACTGGAATGCCTGGTCGAAAAGGGACCCTGGTGGCTCCGGTCAGCACAGCTGACTGTGTCCCTAAAACTCTGATTGGCCTCAGCGAGGCAGGCAGGGTCCTATGACCGGCTCTGCAGGGCTCCCAAAAGTGGCAGCATGTCCATCTGGCTCCTAGGCAGATGCATGGCCAGGGTGGCTTTGCGTGCTGTCCCTGCCACCCTGAGCACCAGCTCTGCATCTCCCATTGGCCAGGAACTGCAGCCAATGGGAGCTGTGGGAGTGGCTCCTGCAGGCAGGGGCAGTGCACAGAGGCACCTGGTTGCCCCTCCACCTAGGAGCCAGAGGGACATGGCAATCACTTTCCGGGAGCTGCCTGAGGTCAGCAGCACCACCAAGAGCCAATACCCCAAACCCACTCCTGCGCCCCAATCCCCTGCCCCAGCTCAGAACCCCCCCCGCACTCAAACTCCTTCCCAGGGCCCTCACCCACTCCCACACCCCAAACCCTTGCCCCAGCCCAGAGTCCCCTCCTACACCCCGAACCCCTCATTTCTTGCCCCATCCCAGAGCTTGCACCACGAGCCAGAGCCCTTATTCTCTCTCTCACCCCAATCCCCTGTCCCAACCTGGTGAAAATGAGCGAGTGAGTGACGAAGGGAGGGGGGATGGAGTGAGCGAGGGGTGAGGGCCTCGCAGAAGCGGAGGTCTCAGGGAAGGGTAGGGCAAGGGTGTTCGATTTTCTGCAATTAAAAAGGTTGGGAACTCTACTCACCAGATTCCTTATCCCAATTTACTTCTCCCCACCCCCATCCAGTCTGGCTTTTGCCCCCTCTGCATTCGGATCAGATGGCTTCTTCCCCCTCCTCCACACTGCCTGGGACATGAGCAGGAGGGTCACTGAAAGCACTGGAGAGACAGGTCCCTTCTCTCAGTTCCAGTCCCAGCCCAGTTTGGAGCAACCTCCAAAGTCCAGCTTTTCTCCCCTGTAGGCCTTCGCCAGAGGGATCACTTTCGGTTGCTCTGTTGGGATGGCACGTATGCAATTTGGTCTGCACTAGGGACTTAGAGGAGCTGAAGCCTGTGTGATGCCGATCCTCTTGGCCAACACACTAAGGTTTGAACGAGGGACTTCCAGAGCCAAACGGATGAGTTGCTACAACTTGAGCTAACGAGACAAGATTTTGTAGCTTGGGGCTGTAACAACTCGTATCCTGGGTGGATCAGCACATGCACACCAGTGGTTACACACTCATTTGGTCTCTGGGGATGGTGTATGCACAGTCTGAGCAGCACTAGGAATTACAAGAGGTACGAGCATGCTCAGTGAGGACAGAATCATCAGAAATCTTAGCTAATATTGAAGTCTCTACTGAGAATATGCAAACTGTGATTATTTCAAAGGCTTATAACTGGGCCAAATTTTGGCAGGTTTTCACAGGGACAACAACAGGCACATGCCTTACACAAAAGCCAAATTACACTCTGCCAAATTTCTGGTCCCTGCTCCAAAGCATGGAGGTGCTAAAGTTGTTCAGACAAAAGGTCACCAGAATTTTTTTTAATATATACAAAACATATTTTCCCCTTGTACAATAGAGTATAGCTTGTATAGTTCAAGACATGCAACTTTATAGTGAATGGAAGTTGGAAGATGATTTGCCAGGTTGAGGCATGCTCTATGTGATTCATTTGGCTGAAACTGCTCACTTGTGTACCCAATTCTGTCACAATTTTTTCAGTGAAAATCATTGTGCTATATTAAACCTCCCTCTAACTCTTCATTGTATAACCTGCTTCTTTTTTCAGTGATTAGTATAGGAAAGTTAGAGACTATACAGTTTTTTTATTATTATTTGGAATATATAGTAATGCAGAGGGAGTCAGTTGAGTTTGTGCAGACTGTTAAGGTGACCCCTCTGATATAAATTAACAGTGGTAGATTTAGATCAAAACATTTGTGAATGCTGATTAGGGTTAGGTGGTTGATGTAGTGTCTGAAACAGTTCTCTTAGTGTATTTATCCATCATACTTAAATACAGAAGACACTGAAATAATTTGTGATAGCAAGTCCTCCTGCTGTTTCACCGTTTAGATGTTCAATATCCATTTGTTTGGACTGAATCCAAACATCTGTTTTAAATCAAAATTTGAATTGTTTGAGGATTGCAGCCCCAAATGTTTATCTGTGCAAAAAGATTGTAGATAAGCTGATTTTGTTTTAAAAGATTTATGTGAAAGTCCTTGTATATACCTTTGTTAATTTTTGTAATAAAGCAAAAAAAAATGTTCTTCATAGTGATTAAAAATCTGGGAAGTCCTTCTGTGATGTTTCATATGACCCTCTTATTTAATAGACTCTAAGGTAGCATTATTGTAGTAGGGAAAATATTTCTTACTCTTGTCTTTTCTCTGAAGGCTTATAGGAACTGTACAATATGAAAAGTAATTGGGAAAATGAGTCATATGAAGATTAATTTTACATACTGTAGTTTAACAAGACTCTCTGGGTTTCATTTTACTACGTCAGCTTTTTGAGAAGGTAAATTAATAAAACAAATACCAAAATAAGAAAGTTGAATTTTATCAAAATTCAACTATTTTATTCTGGTGCTCAATACATTTCAATGGACAGGGCTGGAAATTCTTGGAAGTCTGTAAAAATCTGTCACACAGCGACAATCATATGAAAAATATTATTAATCATTCTTGGAAATGTGTTTGAATATTTGCATACAGTATTTCATTTTAAAGCTGTGTGATGAATACAGATTGAGACAGGAAGTGTCTAAACATGTAGAATAATATAAATGGTCTAACAATATCAGGTGATTCTTTATTTTAGATAGTATTACCTACTATAAAAGATGAGTAGCATATTTGAAATATCTAGGTTTTACTATTAGGTTTATTATTGTATGATAAACAGCACTGTTAAATTTAAAATACATGAAGGAATTAATTTGTGAATTCATACAAATATACAGTTGCTCTTTCAACTGTATGAATATATCAAGGCCCATTCTGCAACCATTACTCATGTAAGTAATCCTTTCTCACATATGAGTTTCCATTGAATTAATGTGAATAAGACCAGGTACTTAATGTGGATGTGGGCTGGGGTTGGTATGTTTCCAGATTATGAATATTGTAAACAATATCTGAAAAATGCAATGCATCACTTTTGCCATATTTTTGTGGTTGGCATTTACTGTAAAACATAAAGAAAAACTTGTTCATTTATTTACTTAAGAAAGCATACTGTAAGTAGATAAATAGTTTAATAAAATATTCACAAACTTTATAATGTCTGTAGCTAATAATGAAATTAGTGAACACGTTTTATGCTGTCCTATATTCAAGTCCACTTCCGTAATAGCTCTTTTCTCTGCTAATGGATATTAGTTTTTATTAGTAGACAAACAAGAATAGTATACATTTTTAATCTAATTTTAGAAACTAAAATGTAAATCTTATGCAATTTTTTAGGTATAGGTGTTTTTAGGTATAGAACCCAGACAACACGTTTTACTTCCTTGTCATATTTGTTTTTCAGTAAATATAACTTGGATGTAGGCGTAGCCATAGAATACAGTATAAACCACTGGTGTCAGCATGTAGGGTATGTGTAGCAACACACCACGATGAAAAACAAGCTGCGTCCATACTGTGGTGTGTAGCTACATGTCAGTGAAATGCTTCAGCAGCTCCCCACTATCAAGTTTTCCCTGATGCAAGGAAAGTTTCCAGCAACAGGGAGTTGGTGGAGCCTTTCCTCATTGCTGAAGTTTTTCCCTGCAGCAGGAAGGGCTCCAGCCACAGGGAGGCAGCGGGATACTACACTGCTAAAAATAGCAGTATAGACAGGGACTCACTGCATGGCTGAGTTAAGAGCCATGTAGGGCATGTATTCTGGTACATAACCACATACTTCAGGCATGTCTTTGCCATCCTAAGTTATACCACGTGAATGTATGCTGCTATTTAAACCCATGCTAGGAGAGCTACCTCTGTGTATATCTACATGCTGCTGGAAGAGGCATGCAGTGTAAAAGAAGATAAGAACAGCCATACTGGGTCAGACCAATGGTCCATCTAGCCTAGCATCCTGTCTTCCAACAATGGCCAATGCCAGGTGTCCCAGAGCGAATGAACAGAACAGGTAATCATCAAGTGATCCATTCCCTGTCACACATTCCCAACGTCTTTTTTTAATTAAAAAAAAAAGCATCAAATTAGCTATCCTCCAGTCATTTGGTACAGAAGCTGATTTAAATGATAGGTTACAAACCACACAGTTAGTAGTTCTGCAATTTCACATTTGAGTTCTTTCAGAACTCTTGGGTGAATACCATCTTGGTTTCGGTGAGTTATTACTGTTTAATTTATCAATTTGTTCCAAAACCTCCTCAAATGGCACCTCAATCTGGGACAGTTTCTCATATTTGTCACCTAAAAAGAATAATTCAGGTTTGGGAATCTTCCTCACATCCTCAGCCGAGAAGACCGATGCAAAGAATTAATTTAGTTTTTCCGCAATGGCCTTATTGTCCTTGAGTGCTCCTTTAGCATCTCAATCGTCCAGTGGCCCCACTGGTTGTTTAGCAGGCTTCCTGCTTCTGATGTACTTTAAAAAAAAAAAATTGCGATTTACTTTTTGAGTCTTTGGATACCTGTTCTTCAAATTCATTTTTGGCCTTCCTGATTATATTTTACACTTTGTTTGCCAGTGTTTATGCTCCTTTCTATTTGAGCTAGGCATTAGTTGCATTTTATCTTTATTTTTCTTGTAATCATTTCTGATATTTATGCCTCATGACTTCTATTCACTTAAAATCTATTCTTTTCTAATCTAATATAAACTTGTTTTATCTGATCCAGTGTGTTTGAAATGAAGCGTTTGAGATGCTCCATTTGGGGTGGCAAGTTATGTGAATATCATTTCTATTAATTAAATGATGGACTTTATATAAGCTTGTATTATACAGGAGAGAGCAAAAGCAGCACAGGACACACACTTCTCAGGGGAAATCTGGGACTGGGGATGTGTTGTGGTCACCCTGCAGTATAACCAACTTTTTTTTATAGTTGTGCCTCTTATGAACTAGTATTTTCTCTGCTTGTCCAAGGTCCTCAGTGACTATGAATAATTAGGGTGCACATTTGCACTTTTTAGGGCATGTAATGTGTGCTTATTAAAGTCCTTTGAGCATAAAACCATATACGTTTAAAATAAATAAAGGATATGCTTAGCTTTTTAATAAAGGAATAATCACATATTTATGAGAAACATTTGTCATCTTAAATGCAGTCTGTTACATATAGGAATTAAACAATTCTGTATAGACAAAACATTACAGCTACCATTTATTTGTTTTTTAGTTGAAACTAAGGGTATGTTTTCCACACCATGGTTTTCCTTTTCCGAAGAGAGAGGTACACAAAAGCTCCTTATCCTTTACATCTGCATGTGTGATCTTATAAGCTGTCCTATCCTGCTAAGCAATGTGTTTCTTCATCACATTAAAATAACAAAGCATGCCTGTTTTAAAAATCTCATTCAAAACTCAAGTATGCCAATTTCAAAGTGGCTTTTTGGGGAACTGCTTTTCCAGCTACATTCAAATCAATTTATAAAGCGAAAATACAGTGTTTTAAATGTAAATTGCCCTGAGTTTTAATGTCCTAAATTTATATTTTGTGTAATATTTTAGTATATAAATACTATATACATTTTCAGGGAAATCATCCAAAACATGTATGTTCTAAGAATCACATACAAACAGTTTGGAAAATTCAGAACAAATCCATTGTTCTTTTTAACATATTATATTATTGCTCTATAAATTAAGAGACAGCAAGGAGCTGCCCAAATAAGTAGCTTGGTTTTTAGAGTTTCCGAGCATCCACAACTGATTGATTACAGTGAGAATTATGATGCTCAACGTCTTTGCTAATCAGGCTACCCATTTAGTTGTGTGCATGATGATTTAGGTGCCTAATTTAAGCACCAAAGTTAGACCTTAGTAGTCTTAGCTCACAACATATGGCACATAAATATATGTGTGTGTGTATATATATTCAGGGAAACACATATATGTTTTTCCCTGAATCTTTTTCCTATGCTCAGGATTTTGCAATTAGGGAAATAAAAATTTCTTAAATATATACAATTGACTAATTGGGTAATTAAAAATGTAGATAAAATAATAGATGTATATCTTATGCTAGTCTGTCTTGTTTTCTTCATTCATTAATATTAAGATGTTATTGTATCCAGTTTTAATAGTCTACAGAAGTCAAACAAATATGGATTCTGTTATGATCATCTACGTGCCGACATACTACTGAGTATAGAATTCCATCCAGTAATTCTGTATCAAGCTCAAAAATTACTGGTTGAACTAGACCACATTTGTTAGGAAGACATCCTGACTTGATTTAAAGACTTCAAGTAATGGAGAATCCACCGCTTCCCTTGGTGAATTGTTTCAATGAGTAATTAACATCACTGTTTTTAAAAAAAAAAATTGTATCTAACATCCAGTTTGAATTTAACTGCTTTAATTTTCAGCCATTGGCTCTTTTTATGCCTTTTTCTGATACTTTAAAGAGCATTCTATTTTCAGAAATCTTGTCCCCAGATATGTGATCTCTTTTTTAACCTTCTCTTTGCTATATTAATTGAGATGCTTAAGTCTCTCATGTAAGGCACATTTTCCAGAACTCAAATAGTTCTTGCGGCTCTTGGCTGAACCCTTCCTAATTATTCACCATCCTTTTTAAATGGACAGAGTATATACTACTGCAACTGCTAGTCAATAATCTACTCCTAGGAGATATGTTCAATTAATTAAGTTGCTTCTTAAATCTTGTAGAAATCGTATTTCAAAATTTGAATTCTTGAATATGGGGATTAGAAAACCCCCAGATTCAGAGACAAAAGGGGCAGATTGTATAACAGTTCCTAAAAATCTTCTGTCTACTCAGTGCATCAAAATGATACGATATATGTAGTAAAGAGGGTGATTCCAAATAGTTCTTACTGTCAGCATCCTTTTAACAGACATGAAGACATAAATATTTTTTTAAAATATGTTGTTTCTTTATAAAAATCTCTCCTCCCCCCAATGTTTTGGTAATGAGTTGACAAGGATAAGAGCGGATAGTATACATACTGAACTCTGTTGTCAACTGCAGATGCTTAGCATCTCTGAAAATCAGGCCATTTATTTAATTCTTAATTAAATAAAAATTAAAAATTGTTGCCCAAGTGTGTCTGGGCCACAGGGATGTCTGGGAGCTCTGACTTCCACAGCACTATGGCATAGTGGATATCTTTTCTACAATATGGTTTGAAAGTTAGAATGGAGGAATTGTTTTGTCATAGTCAGGTATCCTAGAAATCTATTTGCCATGGAAAAACACAAAATTTGCATTTTTACAGAGAATCTTTAGTTTTTACATTTTATGAAAAAAGAAAAACATTAGTTAATATAGATTTACGGAAAGCACCAGTGTCACTTACTCAGTGTGTGCAACCTCCCTCTCTTGTGGTTGATTTTTGAATGTTCTTTAAATGTACGTAGCTAAACATACTACAATAAACTGCTTCTGGCGTACAGAGGTTTGTGTGTTAATGCATCTCAAATTTCACTTCAGCCGCCAGACATGAGTAATTAAAGTTATGAAAAGATGCCAAAAACTGTAAAAAATCACCCCCTAAAGACTGTGTCATTGAGTTTGGCGAGGACAAATTTCATGTTGATGGTAACGTACTGTATTGTATGCAACAAGGCTATAGATTACAAATTGAAATTCTATTCATTTTATTTTATTATAATAATTGCTAAGCTTGGTAAGCTTAAAAATTGTAAATATATTCATAATACATGGTGTTCAACTGATACCTATATATATATTGTGGCTAGGGAAACTAAAGTTCAGCATTTCATTTTAATCGTGGCTTTTTTAAATCTGATTTCTTTTTAATTATGGAAAACTAGGATCCCTGTTTATAATCCATGGGCCTGATCATATATTCAATTTTACTTATCACAAGCTACTGTAGATTGCCATGCACACATTCATTGGTGGGAACCTGTCCCATGAATATCTGTTCTAATTCTAAAAACTGTGGGATTGCAAATCTGTTTTTAGAATGCTTTTCCAGACTACAACTACATCTGTTTGATACTGGTACTGATGTTTGAGTTCAGGGAACAAACCAGAAAACTGGTTTATGCTTTTGTGTGCAATTTTTCAGCAAGATGTTGTTCAGGCTAAAATCAGTATCAATTCTCTACACTACGATTGGACATCAGGATGATTTTACAGTCTTTTCTTATAAATCCTCAACAGAAATATTCTGTTCAAGTATACGATAATTTGTTGCTTATAGCATCCCCTTTCATTATTCACAAAAATTCTCATTAAATCCTAAACACAGAATAGGCTATGGAGCTTTGTAAAATTGTTAGAATCAGTTGTCATCTTTATGATTTGATTAAGCTTCTTTCCTTAAATTGTACCTAACACAACCCCCTCAGGATATCTAAATGATATTGTGTTGACCAGTCTTTCTGTGATTGCACATTTTGTAGTAAACATGTTACTAAATTATGTACTTTATTTAGTGTGATTGGAAGTACAGATGTTGAAATCCAACGATATGTTGTTTTTAATAGAATGTGATTAGCCTCCAAATTTATAAACAGTAAATCTCTTTTAAAACTATACTAAACTTCACTTTCTCCCTCCCTCACATTCATGCAATTTCTCTCTGGTCTGGACTGGTCAATGACTGATGTATTACCATGTCTGTACCATGCTAGTCAGCTGCAAAAAAAGAGGGGTTTTCTGTGATGAGACATATTTGTGTTAAAATCAAATTACTTATTACTGTAAAATCTACAAAGTATTGCAATTCTAATCAAGAGGAATTAAGTGTTGGTGAGATTTTTATTAGTTACTGAAACTATTTTCATGAGTTCCTAGATGCATCGTTTCTAGGATGCAAAGGCTTGCATATACAGATGCAGATGGCTGTCTCTGCGTATTTGCAATTTTAATTTACATTGGCTCCATTAAAAATTTTACATTAATTCTAAAGCTGTATTACTTATTGAAGACCCTTTAACTTATTTTAATACCTTGTGTATTTAACCAGTACTTTTTTGTGTGTGCATTCTCAGACATGCCTGACAATCTGAATTGGTAAGTTACTTGGTTTTGTCTAGGTTAACCTCATTTTTATGCAAGCCAGAACATCTTGTCTTTTTGACCCTTCACTGTGAAACTTCCCTGCAGTTATCCTTCAGAACATATGGTCTGTTAGAGCATTTAAACCAAGCAGTGAAAAAAAGTGTGTTGCTGCTTTCAAGAATTGCTAATGAGTCGTACTGTATAATAGTGCAACATCCTGTTGACATTTTCTTATAAAAATCTTCATTTGAAACCAAAAATACTGTTTTCCTGATAATTGCTTGTTAAATATATTATTAGTAAAACTAAGTTCATTTAGCAGTGAATACATTCTTAAACATTGTTTGGAAAAACAAAAAAGCTTTAATCCTTGACTGTCTAATAACTTCATAGCTGATGAGTTTATTCTGTGATATAGCCACCTGGACATTCTCAATGCAGGTGTATAGTATAATCCTCCTACTGAAAAAGTATAGACTGTTAGCCTCCATTAGTTGTTAGCACTAATTAGTTTATCCGTTCTTATGCAATCCAGTTAATGGTAGTGATGTGTGTATGTATACTAGCCAGTTCATCACAATGCATAAGAAAATCTTCAGAGAAAAATGGACAAGATTCTTTCCCCTTTGCACTATCTGGAGGTGACAGGGCTTCAAAATCTAGCGATATCTGGCAGTTGAGAATCCACTCGGGTGGTGGAGTTCTTGGCTGATATAAAGGCAGTGTAGCCATTTCCTGCACTTGCCCCTTCCAAGCCCCAGCAAAGAGGTTGTTTTGGGAGCAGGCTCAAGCTCAGCTGTTCTCTGGCTGTTATCAACTGGTGCTGACTGTCCCTTTGGAACTGTTGACAGCTGTTGTAGGTTTACAGCAGCCCTGAGGGACCTCTAACCAGAGTCAGATCTGGGGCAGAGACAGACAGGTTCAGAGAATCATAATTGGCTCATTTATGGCCTCCGGGTCTTATAAATACACACATGCCCCATGCTGTGCCAAGGACATCTTGGCTGCTGCAGAGATTGTGGTGTTATATGTTTCACAATCAGATTGTAACCAAATACTCAGACCTTTCTTTTTGTGACAAATGCCTCTTGTTGTCTGCAAACTGAGTTTAAAGTTGAAATTCATAATTTAAAGGGGCACCATCTACTTGAAATTCACATTTGTCTGAAAATGTAGCTACCATAATTTAAAGTAATAAGTTCGTTCAGTTATAATCTATCAGGAAAAATGTTTTTTTTCTTCTGTTTTTCCGGTTTGCTTACTTTGTGCATATGACAGCCCTTAGTGTATAATTGATTCACTGATCTGTTAATGATCAGCTGGATTTCGAATCTCATGGATGATTATATTGCTCACATCCAGACTTGCTACTGCACACTGATTGTTTGGCATAATCTATTAGCAATTCAGTTACCTTTCTCAAGTTTGTTCTTGGTGACCAGCTGCAGGTAATACTCTTTTGGGACCTGCTGAGTCACACAAGATTTGAGTTTTATTCAGCTTACTGTTTGATTGATGAGGAAGCAGTGCAGAAGTGTCAAGTCTGGTAAGATTACTGAGTTGGGCTGTATAATTAAGTAGATTATACATTTTAAGATTGATTGGGGGGTGCAGGCCATCAATTCAGTGATGCAAGTTACCACAGAATAATACTTGCTTCAGCTGGGGATTGGGGTGCAGGGGATTCCCCCACCCCACCCGCCTGGCGCTTCTGCCAGGGCTTCTGCTGCCCACAGTGGCTTTCTGCTGGAGTTGGGGTGCCCATTTTTCCAGGGGCCCCCAGTTGGTCTTGGCACAGGCACCATCAGCCCATTGGATAATCCACTACTCGTCATTTCAATTCTTTTTATCTTTTATTTTCATCATCTGTTTTTTAAATGGTACTGGTGAGAACTAGAGTGCTAGAAACATCCTAGGGAAGAATCTGAAAGCTGAAATTTTACTAAACACTGACACTTTGTAGGTGCTTTCATTTTATTCTATTTTTAGTCATCTTATTTTCTCAGCACATTTCACCAAGCCTCATTGCGCATTCCTTAAGCAGGTGCCATGATATGCAATGCAATTTCTTCATAATTTTGTTCCACAGATGAAATTTACTGTATATTGGTAATTTCAAATTACCTGGACATCAGAATCACAAGACTGTCTTCAATTATGTTAAAAATTAAATTCATAATGAAACCTGTACCACACTGTTTAGGCACCCTTGTACACCCAAATGTAGTGAGTACGGTTCTGTTTAATCTTTTTCTCAGGAGACCACCTACATTCAGTGACTATTTTTCCTTAGTCCCTTGCATGCGTCACTTGAGACAGGTTTCACTGTGTGTGCTTAAGTAAAAGGAATACACATATTCTTATAAAAAGAAAAGGAGTACTTGTGGCACCTTAGAGACTAACAAATTTATTAGAGCATAAGCTTTCGTGAGTTACAGCTTGAAGTGAGCTGTAGCTCACGAAAGCTTATGCTCTAATAAATTTGTTAGTCTCTAAGGTGCCACAAGTACTCCTTTTCTTTTTGCGAATACAGACTAACACGGCTGCTACTCTGAAACCTGACATATTCTTATAGGCTGTTAGCTCCTGTGGAAGTGAAATATTCTACCACTGATTAATTCAAATGGTGCATTTTCATAGATATCCAACTTGATGGTGAGCTTCCTTTGTTGTATTTAATGTTCTTTTCTATTTAAAGGCATTATTAAAGTAAATACAATAAACGAATGCACACTGTGACATGAAATATATATTAGGCCGATAACAGAACAAAGTATTTTATCCCCCTGCTTAGCACAGACTGTGTAATACATTTGATTTTTTTCCAGAATACTCTGATTCATTTTTTGTTTAGAATATATAGTTTCCATAACAGTTGAAATAAAAACACTAAATTTCAGATACCTTTTGTTCTTAAGATCAAAAATCTTCTCAAAATATAATGTAATTGGATAATCATAGAATCACAGAATCGTAGGACTGGAAGGGACCTCGAGAGGTCATCTAGTCTAGTCCCCTGCATTCATGGCAGGACTAAGTATTATCTAGACCAGTGCTTCTCAAGCTATCTGATGCAGGGGACCGGCAGTTTTTTTTCCCAATGTGCATGCAGACCAGCACTGGTCCGCGGACCAGCACTTTGAGTAGCACTGATCTAGACCATCCCTGACAGGTACTTATCTAACCTGCTCTTAATGGTTTGACAGAATTGTTTAACTGTTTGTATTCAGTGACTTCAATTTTAATTGTCTTTCCATCTCCTCCTTACCTCCCAGAAAAGCAGTGATTTAAGCAAAGCTGAGTGGTTTTTTAATTTATTTTTTTTATTGTTACTTTGTTTAGTTTATCTGCACAATATTCAGAGTAAATCATACCATCCATTCAATGCTTATTGGTATGGATCTTGGCATCTGGTTAAAATGAATATACTGCAAATATGGGTAAAATGAATGTTTTACATAAAGAACCGAGTCCTGCTCAGCTTACTTACGAAAGTGGGGGAGCTGGATTTGCCCCATATTCTATAAATAGTGTGTGCTGAGTGCCAGTATTGTCTTTTGGGGGAAAAAAATGAGGCTAAACCCCATCAAAAAAGAGGGGGAGGGAAGAGAGATGATGTGCTCTTACTATATCATCCCTTTAAAAAACAATTTACTGATTTTTACCAATTAATTACCAATAATTTCCTGGATTTTTAAACTGATTTTAGCAATTTGGGGGGTGAAGGATAGGTAGGACTGTAATTTTGGTATTTAACAGGGATTTTATATTTTTGCCATAAGTAAGGTGGGAAAAGAAAACTTTTTTCCTATGGTGGTGATGCATAAGCTTTGGAAGGTGTTTTGGTGTTTGCGACTTTCGGTGTTCTTTTCTGTTTGTGCTTAATTCATCTTACTATCCATATAGGCCAAACTGCACAAAGATAGAAGAGGAGCTCAACTTGAGTAGAATCTCTGCTTCTTGGGCATCAAAGTGCTTTGAAAAAAGTTTCCTCTTGTAGCTTAAGCACAAGCAAATGTTATTTTTATTCCTTTTTATTTACCTGCTCAAACTTTTGGCACTTCAAAACTTTTCAAACAATAATATTAAATACATTTTAGAAAGCCAGACCAAATTTATTGACTTACAAATACATAAAACAGATCTGAACTACGTGGGGGAGGGAAGAGAGTTTTACATGGACCATTTTACTTAATAAACATGAAATAGAATCACAATATCTTTTGTAGTTGATAGAGATCTTAACAAAATTGTATATATCATATTGTTTAGTCTTAATGGGATAAAAGAAGTGGATCAGAAAATTTAGTGGACTGTTGAGATTGTTCCACTGGACTACCTAGTGACATCTGTGATCTGTGTGATCAAGTAAGTGCATTGAGTGCTTCAACACTTAATTTTAACAATTTGAATATTTCAGAAGTCACATATTGGTCACAAACATAAGCCAATGAACAATTATGTTCAAAGAACGTCAGATTTGTTAAAAAAAAAAAAAAAAAAAAAATCTCAAATTGATAGTGTGGCAGGTGACACCCCCCCACACCCTCTCTTTTCTGGGATGCCATGTGTATGTCCTGGGATTTCACTAAGGCAGCCTGTTCCGCTAGCCTGGGCTCCCTTTCCCTGTTTTGTTGAATCAGATTTTCCGGCCTCTGGCAGCACACACATACAGGTAGGGAACACCAGCTGTAGAATCACACAGAGGCTGTAAACAGCTCTCTATGGGAAGATTCAGCTAGGAAGTTGCCCAACACTAGATGATAATGTCTTGTGCTGTATAGAAAGAACTGCACAGCGGAAGCTTATAAAAATTTGCCGTCTCCCACAAAGTGAAGAGAGACGTGCACAACTTCTTGCCCCTTCCCTAGTTATAAATTGCACAAACTGGGTTATGTTATAAACAAGAAATAAGCTTATTAGCTATAAAAGGTAAATTTTAAGTGATAGCAAGCAGAACAAACCAGATTACTAAGGAAATAAAACACACAAACTAAGCTTGATTCACTAAAGAGATAAGTTACAAAATGTAATTTCTTACCCTAAATGTTGAATTAGGCAGGATGCAGAGTTTCTGTAGCTCAGAGTTCGTTATTTCTCTTTTACTAGACTAGACTTCTCAGTCTCAGTCTGGACTCAGCTCTTGCCTTTCCTCCCCTCTGTTCCTTTTTCTTTAGGGGAATTTCAGCAGTCTTTCGTCTTGAGCAGGAAGGCAATGGAGAAGAGTCCTGTTTGCCTTATTCCCCAGCCTTAAATAAGATTTACATAAGGCGGGAATCTTTTGTTTCCCAGTCTTGATCTCCCCCTCCTTTTAGAAGAAAATTACTAGAAGTCCAAGATAGTATTTAGTACCAGGTGATCGAACCACCTCAACTAGTAGTGTCACAGATATGTCCCAGTACACCTCTCAGGAAGAAAAGAGATTCATATCTTTTAAAGTCTTATTGTTTCTTCCTAATGGCCCATCAAAGCTGATGGTCTGTTGTCTGGTTGGGTATCTCCCAAATACACACACAGTTATAATTGTTATATAATCAATATTCCTAACTTTAGATATGGAAGTTATACATGCATACAAATTGGATAATCACATTCAGTAAATTATAACCTTTCCTATGATACCTTACAAGACCCATCTTCCATAAAATATATCTTATGCCATAGTCATGTCATAAACATATTTTTATAAAAAATATGGGGTATAACATGACAGATAATGGTAAAGGCAATGAGAAAATGGAAGATTAAGAAGTTTTGCAGTTTTGGATTCAAGAACGCATACAAAAGGAAGATGATGAACATCTGAAATATAGCCCCAACATGAGATATACGATCTTGCTGAGATCACTGGAAATTATATCATTCAGTTCATACATACATTGTTTTTTGCAGGGCATTTACTTTCTTTGTGGATAACTGCAGGGAACAAAAGTTTAAAAAAAAAATCCAGTTAATCAGCCAGAAAGTTATCAAAGAGAGGGTAATCAGGAAAATAATTTAAAATATTTATTTAACACTTTACTTTTCAAAAGTGCTATATGTATATTAATTTTCACAATTCTTCTGTGAAGTAAGTATTATACCCATTTTGCAAAGATGTAGAAATCAGTGAGAGTCCAGATTAGAAATCAGCAATTCCTGGCTCCTGGACCTGTACTTAGGCCATTAGATGATGCTACCCCTCAGAATATGTAAATGTAAACAATATAAGCATTTGGAAACAAGATTACTGAGTGCTGGTGAATTAACATGATATCCAGCTTAGTTTCTGATGAATCAGCACATGCTCAGTATCACTCAGGATGTGCATTTGTTATTCATTTTTGGTTTTCCTTATCCTGAAGTCTGGTTTGATTTCTGCAATCATGTATGTAATACCTGCATTAACTGAGACTATGTATGCTTGTACAGAAATAGTGATGTCTGTGTATTGTCTTTCCTGGGATGCTGATATGTCTGTCCTTACACCAACCCTTGTAAGAAACTATTTGTTAGTCTTCCAAGCTGTATTGATACATGTCAGCAGGAACACTGCATAGTTCCAGGAAATGAAAGAGAGAGCCTAAGTTCTTTAACACAGTTCCTAAGACTGTGCCATGTACTATAGATAGACGTGGAAGCATTAGATTTTTATTGGTAAATGTAAGTAAACATCAATTTCACTTGCACATAGACTGAGGAAAAAATATTTCCATTGATAACTGAAATTCGCAGGTGGCAAAGTATGGAAAATGCTGTTTGAGAACTTATTAGAGTTTTATTTAAGGATATTTGTTTCGTATATTTTGACTTGTGATTTTGACAATTTGTATTTTAAGGGTTATAAAACTTTAACTTTTTGACTCTCAATATCTGCTGTCGTCAAATAATTGTCCGACACCCCCAACACATAATTTCCTACAATTGTGAAAATTTAAATAGATAATTATTTTAAAATGCTTTAAAACCATAATGTTGCACAACTGTAAAAATTGAAATAGATAATCTACAACAAAAATTAAACAAAACATTGATATTATCTATCAAGATTATATTTTAAAAAATCCAGTTCTACTAAGCCTAATTGTTGATGGGGAAACCATTCAGTTTGGATGTAAAGGAGAGTTCTAATGCACTCAGAACATGAGGTAGATGCTAAGAACAAAGGTGATAAGCCTAGAAGAACATTTGGAGACAAAGGAAGCAATTGGAATCCTCAAGTCCCAACAGAGGTTCTCAAATACAGAAGTTTTCAGTCTTTTGTCAGCTAATATCTCTGTCAACCTGTAAACTAAATTAGAAAAACAATATTATGAAAGCAAAAATTATTTATTTTTGACATAGTAATAGAAGATGATCTGCAAATGGCTTGGAAGTTTTTTCCAAGAATTTTATGCAACACTTAATGTGAAAGTACTTTAATCTCAAAATGCACATGTCACGCTATGATTCATTTTAGAATACCATTCTAACAGAAGATTATGCCTATAAGATGACCTTTTGGCCTCATACTAATATTATCAAAAAGTACTTAAGTCCTTTGCTACTTTACAAGAGTTAGAAAACCTCAGTGAAGAATTTTTTGCATATAAATCTGCCATGTTTGAAAGTGACATTTTTAATCTGATTGTAGAAACTTCAATTTTAAAGTACTCCCTTGTTTTAAGCACATTGTCCTCAGAACTCAGTGGGTTTAAAAATATATATTATAGCCATTTTTTTGTATAAAAGGTTCTATTTATAAATGGTTTATAGATGTGAAATTATAGACATGAGTACCATCTATTATAGATGGTTATAAGCATTAAAGGTGTTATAGGTGTTTATAAACCACTGCTATAAACAATCCATTGGTCTGTTGATTAATCATTTAATAAAACTTAATCATTAGCAAGAGATGTCAAGAGTAACAAGAAGGGTTTCTTCAGGTATGTTGGCAACAAGAAGAAAGCCAAGGAAAGTGTGGGCCCCTTACTGAATGAGGGAGGCAAGCTAGTGACAGAGGATGTGGAAAAAGCTAATGTACTCAATGCTTTTTTTGCCTCTGTTTTCACTAACAAGGTCAGCTCCCAGACTGCTGTGCTGGGCAACACAAAATGGGGAAGAGATGGCCAGCCCTCTGTAGAGATAGAGGTGGTTAGGGACTATTTAGAAAAGCTGGACGTGCACAAGTCCATGGGGCCGGATGAATTGCATCCGAGAGTGCTGAAGGAATTGGCGGCTGTGATTGCAGAGCCCTTGGCCATTATCTTTGAAAACTCGTGGCGAACGGGGGAAGTCCCGGATGACTGGAAAAAGGCTAATGTAGTGCCCATCTTTAAAAAAGGGAAGAAGGAGGATCCTGGGAACTACAGGCCGGTCAGCCTCACCTCAGTCCCTGGAAAAATCATGGAGCAGGTCCTCAAAGAATCAATCCTGAAGCACTTAGAGGAGAGGAAAGTGATCAGGAACAGTCAGCATGGATTCACCAAGGGAAGGTCATGCCTGACTAATCTAATCGCCTTTTATGATGAGATTACTGGTTCTGTGGATGAAGGGAAAGCAGTGGATGTATTGTTTCTTGACTTTAGCAAAGCTTTTGACACGGTCTCCCACAGCATTCTTGTCGGCAAGTTAAGGAAGTATGGGCTGGATGAATGCACTATAAGGTGGGTAGAAAGCTGGCTAGATTGTCGGGCTCAACGGGTAGTGATCAATGGCTCCATGTCTAGTTGGCAGCCGGTGTCAAGTGGAGTGCCCCAGGGGTCGGTCCTGGGGCCCGTTTTGTTCAATATCTTCATAAATGATCTGGAGGATGGTGTGGATTGCACTCTCAGCAAATTTGCGGATGATACTAAACTGGGAGGAGTGGTAGATACGCTGGAGGGGAGGGATAGGATACAGAAGGACCTAGACAAATTGGAGGATTGGGCCAAAAGAAATCTAATGAGGTTCAATAAGGATAAGTGCAGGGTCCTGCACTTAGGATGGAAGAATCCAATGCACCGCTACAGACTAGGGACCGAATGGCTCGGCAGCAGTTCTGCGGAAAAGGACCTAGGGGTGACAGTGGACGAGAAGCTGGATATGAGTCAGCAGTGTGCCCTTGTTGCCAAGAAGGCCAATGGCATTTTGGGATGTATAAGTAGGGGCATAGCGAGCAGATCGAGGGACGTGATCGTTCCCCTCTATTCGACACTGGTGAGGCCTCATCTGGAGTACTGTGTCCAGTTTTGGGCCCCACACTACAGGAAGGATGTGAATAAATTGGAAAGAGTACAACGAAGGGCAACAAAAATGATTAGGGGTCTAGAGCACATGACTTATGAGGAGAGGCTGAGGGAGCTGGGATTGTTTAGTCTGCAGAAGAGAAGAATGAGGGGGGATTTGATAGCTGCTTTCAACTACCTGAAAGGGGGTTTCAAAGAGGATGGCTCTAGACTGTTCTCAATGGTAGCAGATGACAGAACGAGGAGTAATGGTCTCAAGTTGCAATGGGGGAGGTTTAGATTGGATATTAGGAAAAACTTTTTCACTAAGAGGGTGGTGAAACACTGGAATGCGTTACCTAGGGAGGTGGTAGAATCTCCTTCCTTAGAGGTTTTTAAGGTCAGGCTTGACAAAGCCCTGGCTGGGATGATTTAACTGGGACTTGGTCCTGCTTTGAGCAGGGGGTTGGACTAGATGACCTTCTGGGGTCCCTTCCAACCCTGATATTCTATGATTCTATGAAAACATATGTTACTGATTTTGAACTCAAGAAGTATGTATTGAAGAACAGTAGAGTAGAGATTCAGTATGCATCCGATGAAGTGAGCTGTAGCTCACGAAAGCTTATGCTCAAATAAGTGTTAGTCTCTAAGGTGCCAAAGTACTTCTTTTCTTTTTGTGAATACAGACTAACACGGCTGCTACTCTGAAACAGATTAGAATTGTGGCATTTACTCCATGCCACCAATCTGGCACAAGCCTCAGAAAGCATAGTTTCCCTCGTTAGCCTTGTACTACTCACTGCAACAGAGATCAAAGGACCCGTGTTGTCCTAACCACTCCCAACTGTGCAGGTGATGTCTAACCCTCTCAATCCCCTGAAGGGCCTCATGAAGGAACCACAGCTAGTTGACCAAGTAAGGACCTCCAGAGTTAGAAAAGGCTATCTATCTGTAATGTATCTGTTACCCACATGCTGCACCCTTATCCTCTCTCCTGGGTACTCAGGGTGTAATATAGGGCTCTCACCCCTACCTGTCCTTGTGGATACTCAGGGTGTAAGAAACCCAATTGTACCCCTCATGGGCTCAGGACTCTACCCCTCCATGGGCTCAGGGCAAACACCCATTCCCGGTGGACTCGGGGATTTACGGGTCTGTGAGGCCTTTTCCCAGTGAAAAAGTCTTCACATAGTGAATATCCTTAAACATATGTGTGTATTTATTAGCAAATAATAATTAATCAATAGAATACACACTCCAAGCATCTAATGCTTACCACTCCCGATAAAGCAGAAAGACTTCTCCCGATGGCCAGTCAGGATCTGATCTTGTCCAGGGCTCCGGCTTCTACACAGTCTAGTCATTCAGGGGTTAAAAATCCTAGCAGCTTTGGTTTGATCTGTACCCCAGAGTTAAGTTCTAATGAGCTTATTTTCTGACCCTCATTATATAGTCAAAATGAGGATTTCTCTTATCTGTGCCTTAGCCAATTATTTTACTTAAAATCTAGCTATGCTAAAAACACTAACCAATCATTTTTACTATACAGGGGTTCACATGCCTACGGCTGCCTACTCATTAGCTTTTGCATTTTTCAAAGTTAGTAAAACTTCTCAAGGTCTACTTACCTTTATGCTTCGTTAGGGGGGATATACTTGCAACAGCAAAATCTCATACTACTTATTGTCAGGAAGAAGCTGCAGAAACTCATGATTAGCTTGTCCATTTGCTCACCATTCTCATGACTTTGTGAATATATATCTATCCCTGTTAGTAATGCTGCCACTGATACTTTTCTATCTGTATGCCTACTTCAAGGCCTAATTCTTCTGACTCTATAGTTTTGTTTCCAACTTGTGGTGGCTGTGCATACAAGATAGCTGTGGGTTATGCTAAGTCCATACACAAGATGGCTGTGAGTCATATCAAGTCCAGGAGTATCGTTACATATTCTCCTGTAAATCTTAGGAAAAAGAGAGAGATGAACCAAATCAACACAGAATATGAAAGTCTTGCAAAATGCTCAAAGTAGTCAAATGGCATTCTGTGATTATGGAATTTTTTGAGGCCAATATATCTAATAGGATCAAGGCAGTGAACTGAAATTTATTCCATGCAGGAGTAAATCATTACAAATCCTGATAAAAGCAGTGTGTGTATTATGGTTTGGCCTAAAACTGAACTGATAATTTCTGGAGTAGCTGACCATCAGTAAGATGATATAGAAGTTATAGTACAGCAGACTTCTCTAGTATCTTTGTCGATAAATAGAAAATCTCTAAATTTTTATACTAACTGTTGTGTACATATTTTTATAGAGTGATAGAACACTTCTGCCTAAAGATGGATTTTTAAACAGATTTTTTCCAAAAAAAAAAGAGAGAAATATTAGCCATCTTAGAAGTTATTTGAATGGTGACGTAGAGGAGACACATTGGACAAGGTCCTAAAGAACATGTTGCTGGATGTATTCTACAACCACAAGGACAGCTAGGTTCATTACCCTTCTGAAGGTGTTAAAGTGTGATCAGAGAAAGATGCAATATAGGCAAAAAAAAAATGTAGGAAGACAGCTAGGCTATAGATGATTAATTTGGGATTTCTAAAATATTAGAGAACTGCTGACATAATTCTAAAAACCTGTTAGTGGATGGGAAACCCATAAGACCCTAGGTTTTAGAATGTCAATAGTTTGAAAAAAAGGCTTGCTTTCTTTGTCCTTTATAATCATACTTGAAAAGTAATTAGCTCTGGAATCTGCAGGAGATTTCCAGTAGCATTACATGTGTGATTACTAAATTTATTAATGTATATTGAACCCCAAATTCCTCCATAGATGGTAAAACTTCCAACTTTTTAACTTTAATACATTTATTATTTTACACAGTTTTACCATGGGGAGTGATCAAAAACTGAAGTCTGACTGGGGTGGAGCCATTATTATTACTAATATAGTTCCATAAATGTACATGGCTTTGTTTGAAGTGTAAAGATTTTGTATAAATGAGTGAGCCTCTGCCAGAGCTTACAGCTGAAGGATCTAATTGAAAAACACATTGAAATCCATGGGAAAGACTTCCATTGACCTTGGTAGGCTTTGGCTCTGGCCCTAACGTTACAGCTTGGTGCAGTACAAATTAGCGTATGGTAGAGAAAACACAGTGTGGAGTTTGAATAGTTCCCAGAATAGGTGGATTTTCAAGGGATTTTTGTAGAAGGTGAAGGAAGGGCAATTGGAAAATGTTGATTTGGAGGCTGTTCCAACCTTTGGGAGTCAAGAATTTCTGTATAAATGGAATAATATTTTCCATTATATCTTTAATCACTTTTAAAAATTTGGGGATGAGATCATCGCCATGTAAAAGTGCATGGATTAGGATTTTCTTCATGGTTTAAATCTTGTTAAACTCTTTGAAATTTGAAGCTTCAGAGATGCAAGCACCCTGGTGAGTACACACAGTGCCAACGCAAGCAGCCAAGTATGCACTGGGCTGTACAACAACATAACTTGCATCGACCAACGTCTGTAGAGTAGGTGTGGCCTGGGTCAGGAGTAATCAGGGAAAGAGACAGTTGAGGGAAAAAAGGTTATGGTGCAAAATATCTAGTATCTATGAATCTATGAAAATACAAATTACATTTCTGCAGTGAAATCTAAAACTGTGAGGATTTCTGGTTCTATCAGGTGCAGTTTCTAAGGAGTCGCACACAGTTATTGGAGTTGGTTCTCAGATTGATTGAGTTCTTTAAAAAGTGGCCACAGGATTACTCATCTGAGGAACAAATACAAGATGGGGTTGTGGTAGGTTTCTTTGGTCTCACAGAGGTTTTTTTAGAACTTTTCATGGATGCTGTTTACAGTCTGTCTCTCTCTCAAAATATGGATTTTTGTTATTTTTAGTGATCAGGTTAATGGCATAATGCCAAAGTGGTGGCTAGTGTATGTAGTCTTCATTGTTTGTGTGAGGTGGATCTTACTGTCATTAGTAGGGAAAACTCATCTCCTGCCTATTGAACACACTGTTTTGCTTTATATATTAGTATAATAACAGAGTAGCTTTGTACCTGTTAGGGATTCTTCCTTTTTTTTAATTAGGTGGAAGTTGAAAATCTCACTAAGGGTCATTTGCTATATCACATAGTTAACAAAGAGAACGTTCTTTTTGTTGCTTGAAATATTCTCTGTCTAATGAGTTAAACAGGTGCTATTTGTATTTCTATTTAGAAGTTATAACTAACAAAATTCAGTAGTTTGTCACTCATGAAATAGATCCCTCAGTAGACCCAGACTCCTCCTTACTTTTAATTGTCTGTCCTCTTGTCTATATCATTAGGATATATTCAGGGGACATACTGCTAGTTTCCTCCACCCTCCATTTTTTAGAGGACTCAGCCAGACTTACTCCCATTTTTGCCCACCACCATATTTTCTTTCCCCAAGATCAGAATCTACTTGAAAGGCAGCACTGGAGTGAGCCAAACAACATTCCCAACTCCAATCATTCAAAAGTCATGAGTCATGCTCAGAAAAATAATGAGATTGGCTTAAAAATCATTAGATTTTAAAAATAATAGTTTACGGGGTTTTTTATATTTGCTGTCTAGTTTTTGAGCCTGTAAGATTGATGTGTTCAAGCTTATTTGAGAGTTAGATACTTTAAATGAAAGCAGAGATCCTCATATAAATGACTCTAGAAACTGGGGTCTGAAGGAAATCATCAAATACCACAAGACTCTAGGAAAAAAAAAACCCTACAATATTTAGTAACACTATGGAAAACTTGAAATTAGACACATTTAGCTTCAGAAGTGTCACACAAGAAAATTTGGGAGGACACTAGTGGCAGACACTTGCTTTTATACCCATCTAATAAGGAAGATAAGAAGGTGGCTAGCCAGTGCCTCATAAAAATTTGGGGTATTAGAAAGGGGCCTAGTGACCCATCAAAAGACAGACACACACACACACACACACACAAGAAAAACAGATGACAAAGGTAAGGAATATAGTTTGAGCATAATGGAAAAAGGCAGGATGTGTGAGTTAGGAAGAGTTCCAAGCTGCCCCTTCTTTTCTTCAAAGTATATGGTTTGATGTGAATGTTTCACGATGTTGAATTATGATATAGAACTAACTCTCGTAAGTAGTTGTAAATTCAACAGAATAATTGACTTTTCTCCTATTTTGTACATATAATGTCCAACTAACAGTAAGAGTGTTAGCATTCTTTTGTGCAGTTTTCTTTTATGAAGATGGTGATACAGCTAAGATGCAATCTGCAAAGGCTCCATCTACATCTTTTACAAAAAGGTTTGATAATATTTTTAATTTATTTTGTTACATGATTTTGTAAAGCATTTTTCTAACATAAGGAATGTTAGAAATTTTTTTCTAACATTTTTCATGGGAATGAGAGGGGAAGCTTCCAAAAATAATTGAGAAATGCTTTTAAGGTGTCTCAACTTATTACAACATTTTTTAAAGTTCAGTTGTTAATAGAAATTTTAAATACTGAAAATAAAATTCAGATTAGAATATTATTTTTTATTCAGCTTCAAACTGATAAACTGTATTTTTCAATGTTGAGCATTGAGAGCCACCTTGTGGATCTCTCATTATTGCACAGATACTGTGATCTTATGTTTGTAGCTTAAATGTTCACAAAAGTGTGGGTAACCTCAAGGTGGTCTTGAGATGTTTTGCAATTAGAGCATAAGTACTTGTGTTTTCAGAAGTTGTTCTCACTGTTCAGCAAGTTACAGTACTGTTTTTGGTGTACTCATATGGTACTATATTGAAATATAATGAAAAGAGACAGGGAAAATGGAAATCCTTGCAGGATTTTAGCAATATCTGCAGGGATTTTATTCCTGAAGTCTATGAAAATCTGCTGGGAAATGGGGACAGGGTTCTCTGAGATAGAAGAGAAAAAGAAGACTCATAACAGAAGTTTCACAATATTTGTCACCTGCTCTTACGTGTGAATAGCAAATAGAACTGTAAAATACAAGGATTATATATATGTTTTGTATATTAAAATGGGCTACTGAAACAAGTTATATGCAGCTTCTCAGTGTCTAACAAAGTACAGCACGAGAGCGTATCAGTTTTTAGCTAACAGTTTAAATAATCGGTTTTAACATAATCCCAGGAAAAAATGTTCTGATTATCTGAATAAAAGAGAACTTTACTTAGAATAGTTGACTGATTTCATATTTCAAACTCAGTTTTTTTGCTCTGAATTAAATGAGCTTCAGCCATCCGACCAGAGGAAGTTGGAGGGATGGGAATACCACCTGGCCTTGTGTAGTAGCTACTTGTCTGGGAAAAATACCTATCAAGGTTTAAATGTGACCCAAAAACAGACCTTGAGTAAGAAACATAAGCCAGTGGTAAGGCCAATAGTCTATAACTTGATACTTGGGTTAAATACCCTGCTTTGCAGAGCTGATGTGGCAGGAGCACATCAGCTCACATGCCTGTCCCCAGATTTCTGGAAGCGCCAAGCTGCCCTTGCAGGGCTCAGAGCAAACTGATTCCAGGGCCCTACAATGGCCAGGCACTCCTTGCCAGCTTCTGGCCCTTCACCACAACTCAGCGGGTGCTCCTGGGCTTGCTCCGGTTGGCCTGCCGTGGGCGGGGGCGGGGGGGAGGAGCTATCCTCATGCTGCTTTCCTCCCTGTCACATTTCTGATTCGCTTAACCCCTCTTCCCAGCAGCTGGGCCCGGGTGGAGGGGACAGGGCGGAGCTGATTCTCTTACCAGCTGAGGTGAGCCACTTCAGGTCGCTGCCTCTGTGCAGCACAGTAGCTGCCTGCTAGAACCCCGCTGGAGGCGGTAGCCCAAGCGGCGAGTAACCCTGGCAGGATGGGCAGAGTACGGTGGCAGTGAGCCAGGTACAGGGCAGGAGGTCACCGGGGAAAGCGCCAGGCACAGGTTCCATGTGCCCAGCCTGAGTTAGGGGCATTGCCCTCACACCTCCCCTGCTAAAGTGTCCATGAGGGTGTAGGAACTCTGAGGGAAAACTTGGTTGCTGTGAGTTCTCCACATGGGGCCAGGGCTGACCCAGCAGCATGTATTGCCCATTCCTATGGCCCCGGATCCCCAGGAGCTAGTGGGATTGGTTGCCCTAGGCCCAGGGAGGTGGGGTTCCTGCACCCAGAGGCAATGCGGAGGGCAGTCACATCCCCCGCCCCCCCCACCTGAACCTTTAATTTGTGCTCCCCTACTATAAACAATTGTGTCATGTCTGCTGCTCTGTGACAGACTTCCTGTGTGGTCTTGGGTCTACACAGGAAGCAGGATCCCATGGCAGCAAGTCTCCAAGCCAGGGTCTACAAAATCAGGCTTGCTCTACAGCACTAAAAATAGCTTTGTAGATGTTTGGTCTTGAGCCAGAGCTCAGTCCCCTCTCTAGGCTTCGGAGTTTGAGCTTCATCTCAGGCCTGACAGCTGTTTTTCTGCCATAGAATGAGCCCCTCAAGCCTGAGTCTGAAAACTGGGGCTCTTACACACACTGTCCAGGATCCTATTTGCTCTGTACACATACACTTAGTCTCTCAGTGCTTCAGCTCTCCATCTGTAAAATAGTGATGATAGTATTTCCCTACATCACAGTAGGTGTTGTGGGAATAAATATATTAATGATTGTGAGGTACGAAGATGCTACAGTAGCGGTGTCATGTAATACCTAAAACACACAGGGTGTGTCTGCACTGCAATTTAATTGCCCATTGCCAGCTGACTCAGGCTAAGAAGCTGTTTAATGGCAGTGTAGACATTCGGGGTTAGGCTTCGTCCGGAGCTCTGGGATCCTCCCATTTTCAAGGTCCTAGACCCCAAGCTCCAGCCCAAGCCGGAACATCTACATCACAGTTAAACAGCCCCTTAGCTCGAGCCCCATGAGCCTGAGTCAGCTGGCACGGATCAGCCACGGGTTTCTAACTGAAGTGTAGACATACCCCTAGATGATAGCATTTAGGATTAAACATTCGGTTCCTTGAAGGTTATGTTTGGACTTCAACCACTGGAAATAACTAAGGGTTTCACACATTAGAGTTTGTCAGCTAGCTGGCAAAAGCTACTTACCGGTGACAAGATACAGTTCATGTGAGAAGACTTCGTATTATTTTAGCCTGAGAACCTGTTGTGTGAGTATGAATGAGGTTTAAAGGTGTAAAGTGAAAACTGCAGGTATTAACGTTCTGAATATTATGTGGATTAAACCATTTTGCTAATTAATCAAGGTTAGGACTTCTGCCACTTTTCTCTAATTCATGGGTGTTATTTGATTCTGTCTTCATGGAGCTCTTTCATAGAGGATAGATCAATCAATGTCTATTAGCCAAGATGGTCAGGGATGCAACCCCATGCTCCGAGTGACCCATGTCTCTGTCTGCCAGAAGCTGGGAGTGGACATCAGGGGATGGGATCACTCGGTGATTGCCTGTTCTGTCCATTCCCTCTAAAGCACCTGTCATTGGCCACTTTCGGAAGACAGGATACTAGCCTAGATGGACCACTGCACTGAGCAAATTCAGTTCTTGTGTTCTGCGGTGTTTGAATCAACAGGTATGTCCTTCCTCATTAGAGGAATCTCTCAGCTAGATATTTAAAGTAAAAGCATCATTAGTAAAATTGTTAGTGCTGGCACTTAAAATTCATAATTTGGCTTCAAAATTAACATTCTACTCAAGTAAATGGGAAACTGTTTACATCTCTTTGCTGTTGGTACAGTCTGTTTTTCTGATTTTTTTGAGCAGCTTTTACCACTTTAGCTCCACAGGCACTAGCATTGTAGGCTGTCTGCCAGAGTTCTAACCCTGCACAAAGCAGATCTAGATAACATGCTGGTAAAAATAAAGATGGAGAATTTACACTTTTCTTCTTGGAACTATTCTGGAGGTAAAGCAATGGTGGGAGAATTCAGAAAATCCTCAATATTCAATAAATAAAATCACTGTCTCTTCACTGGCTCTCTGCAATTGACTCAAGATGAGAGAGTATCTCAGTGTTGGATTTGACTACAAAAAGCCCTTCCAGATTTTTAAAATGTGTTCGGAGTAAAACGTACAGTATGTTTAGCTTTTCATTTGTTTGTTCAGTTTCTGCATGATGGGAGGTATTAAATGCTCCAGAAGCATCAAAATAAGTAGGGATCAGTATGAAGGCTAATGTTAAGAACATAAGAATGGCATACTGGGTCATACCAATGATCCATCTAGCCCAACATCCTGTTATCTGACAGTGGCCAGTGCCAGATGTTTCAGAGGGAATGAACAGAACAGGGCAATTATCAAATGATCGATCCCCTGTTGTCCACTCCCAACTTCTGGCTGTCAAAGTTTTACGGACACTCAGAATATGGGGTTGCATCCCTGACCATCTTGGCTAATAGTCATTGATGAACCTATCCTCCATTAACTTATCTAATTCTTTTTTGAACCCAGTTTATTTTTGGCCATCACAATGTCCCCTGGCAACAAGTTCCACAGATTGACTGTGAATTTTGTGAAGAAGTGCTTCCTTATGTTAGTTTTAAACCTGCATTCTAGTGCAAAATATCAGTGTTGTTATCCAGCTGCTCTTCTCATCCCCAATCTGCACATTGTTTTGGAAGTGCTGTTTACATCACTGAGGTGGTATTTATATCTTCAAAGGAACAACCATCAAACCCTCCTCAGAAGGAGATTGCTCACACAGGGCCATGGGGGGAGGAGAATTTTTTCACTGGGGATCTTTATTATCTCCTACTTGAATGAATTGAACTTACCCACAGTTGGTTTTTATGACTATAAGAGAACCGAGCTACCAATTGATATTGTTAATAAACTATGAAAGCAGAGCTCTCTTCACCTTTGTGGTTAAGAAATTGGAAGACTTACTGTCAAGATTAATAATTGCAGAGAGAAAGATTGAAGATATGGAAATAACTGTTGATGAACATAGAGCAGTATAGAATAGTATACTGTAAATCCATATGTGTTCAAACTGATGACCTGAAAAATGAGTGATGATAAAGTAATAATAGGTTGGCTGTACTGAAACCAAGCCATCTGAGCGAGCCATAATGGAAACTTGTAGAGCACTAACAATTTCTAGAGTCAAAACTAACTTTTTTTTTAAATGCTTCATGCAGGTCAGTATTACTACTAAGGTAATGGAACCTTTCACCTCTAGGTCACTGGTCTGAATCAGGAGCATGTTAGCCCTGACCAGTTTATTGCTATCTGATAGCTGTTTGACCTATCTGAAATTGTGAGTTGATTATCTTAGATCCAAGTTGACATGTGTTGACATCACAGAAAGCACTCCAGCAGGTTTTTTTTTAAACTATATTAGGGGGGAAAAAGGATTCTTACTGGTATTTGTCCACTATTAGATAGAAATGGTAGAATTATCAATAATACAGAAAAGGCAGCAGCTTTCAATAAATATTTCTGCTCTGTATTTGGGAAGGGGCAAAAACAGATGATATAGTTTCCTCATATGGTTATAACACACTTTCAATTTCTCTAATATCTCTGGAGGATGTTAAAAAGAAGCTGCTAAATTAGACTTTTTTAAATTGGCCAGTCCAGATAACTTGCATCCAAGAATTTTAAGAGCTGGCCAAGGAGCTCCTTGGAGTGTTAATGTTGATTTTTAATAAGTCTTAGACTACTGGGAGGTTCCAGAAGACAGGAAGAAAGTTAATATTCTTCGAGTGATTGCTCATGTCTATTCCACAATAGGTGTGCGTGCTCGCCACGTGCACAGGTGCCAGAAGTTTTTCCCCTAGCAGTACCCGTAGGGGGGTAGCGCCCCCCGTGACCCGGGGAATGGCGCCTGCCTGGTGTGGTATAAGAGGAGCTGTGCGCTCTCCCCCCAGTTCCTTATTGCTGCCAGTGAAGGTGTGTCAGAACTACTCTGCTCCAGCTTTGCTGTAGCTCGTCCCCAGAACTGTTCATTCGTTCAGTGTTAGTAACTGTAGTTAGTTAGTGTAAAGGTTCCTTTTCCACTCTGAACTCTAGGGTACAGATGAGGGGACATGCATGAAAAACCCCCTTAGCTTATTTTTACCAGCTTAGGTTAAAACTTCCCCAAGATACAAACTATTTTAATTTTTGTCCCTGGACTTTATTGCTGCCACCACCAAACGCCTAACAAAATATAACTGGGAAAGAGCCCATTTGGAAATGTCTTTCCCCCCCCAAAATCCCCCCAACCCCTACACCCCCTTTCCTGGGGAAGGCTTGATGAAAATCCTCACCAATTTGCATAAGTGAACACAGACCCAAACCCTTGGATCTTAAGAACAAGGAAAAGCAATCAGGTTCTTAAAAGAAGAACTTTAATTGAAGAAAAAGTAAAAGAATCAACTCTGTAAAATCAGGATGGTAAATACCTTACAGGGTAATCAGATTGAGAACATAAAGAATCCCTCTAGGCAAAACCTTAAGTTACAAAAAAGACACAAAAACAGGAATATACATTCCATTCAGCACAGCTTATTTTATCAGCCATTTAAAAAAAAACAGAATCTAATGCATATCTAACTAGATTACTTATTAACTCTTTACAGGAGTTCGGACCTGCATTCCTGCCATGGTCCTGGCAAAAGCAACACACAGACAGAGAGAATCCTTTGTCTCCCTCCCCTCCCCCCCGCTTTGAAAGTATCTTTTCTCCTCATTGGTCATTTTGGTCAGGTGCCAGCGAGGTTATCTTTAGCTTCTTAACCCTTTACAGGTGAAAGGGTTTTTTTTCCCTCTGGCCAGGAGAGATTTAAAGGTGGTTAGCCTTCCCTTTATATTTATGACAGTTAGCTGTTGAGTTAATTTAGTCAGTCAGTGAGCCCAGGCCGGGGCTTGCCCCGCGCTCCAGGGTTTGTCATGCGGATCTTGTAGGCGTTCTGTACCAAGAAGTGACCCGCACGCAGACTGTTTGCGCAGTTTGGGAGAAACCCATATCAGCGAAAGGTGCAAGATTTGCATGTCGTTTAAGCCTCGGACCAAAAGAGAAAGGGACGTTAGTCTCCAAGCCATCCTGATGGAGTCAGCACTGACCCCAACTCCGGCACACCATTCCAAATCGGTAGCCAGCACCATGGTATCGGTACACATCGACCCTCCGGTGCCATTGACCGGTCGGCACTGCTCCCCATCCACGGGGTATGCCAAGAGGGCCAGGAAGATTCCCTCTTCACAGTGGCACCAAGGGAAGTCTGGGACAGAGGTTCGGCCCATGTCGGGCAGTCCTTGATCCCCACCGGGCCCCAGGCCTCAGACTCATGTTGAGCGGAGTAGCCCGGCCCCTTCGGAACAAGCCTGTCCGGATGCTGTCCACACCTGAAGCCCTTCAGGCGGCCCAGGATATCATGTCCATGCCAGTGCCCAGAGCACCGCCGATGTCGGCCCCACGCTCCAGAGGCAAGCTGCCACTGAGATCTCCGCAGTCGCCTCCAGCCCGGCACTGGTCTCAGTCGAGGGAAAGTTCCGATACCGTTCACTGCCCAGTGACTGTTCGGGGCAGAATCCACGTGGATTGCCCTCAATGCTGACCAGACTGTCTGGCTGGGTTCTGTCCGGCTGGGACTCTCGGCACTGCTCATCCTCAAGGAGCGAATATTGATGGGATCATGGCAGGCGTCGCCAACGGTCCTCATCTCGAAGGGGGTACCACAGTCAGTCGATGCCATTCCCACTCCAAGTCTCCACCAAGACATCGGGGCCATTTGCAGAGGAGCTGTTATCGTCGGTACCGGTCCTCCACGTCGAGATCACAGTTCCGTGGCCAACGTAGATCCTGGTACCGCCACTCCTCCTGGTCCAGAGACAGCAGCAGATCTTACGCCATCCCGGCCTCCATTCATAGCCGTCATTCGATGGGCCAGGCCAGCCAACCCGAACAGTCGGCCCTGCCCTGGTGGGAGCTCACTCGGTGGCCGGAGCTTCGGAAGCACCGTCGGCCTCCCTCTCCAGACCCCCAAGAAAGGAGTCGGTGGGACATACGTCCTGGGCACCATGCCCAGAGTCTGACCAGGTGGTGGACCCCCCCGGTGCAGGCTGATACCCAGAGCACCCCACCGGCTTCCTCGCCCCACCCGGAGGAGGAGATTGCAGCCCTGCCCGTCTCCACCCCGCAGGGGGGACTTCAGGGCCCATCAAGAACTCTTAAAGAGGGTGGCAGTAAGCCTCCACCTCCAGGTAGAAGAGATGGAGGAGCCCTCAGACTCCCTGTTCAACGTGCTGTCCCTGTCGGCACTGGGTAGGGTGGCCTTGTCTCTCCATGAAGGGGTGACTAAGGTTTCAAATGCCCTGTGGCAAACACCAGCCTTGTTGGCCCCCATTTCTAAGAAGGTGGAATGCAAGTACTTTGTACCACTAAGGGGCATGAGTACTTGTATACCCACCCGGCACCCAACTCCCCGATGGTCAAGTCGGTCTACCATAGGAAACAGCAAGATCAGCCAGCCCCAACCCCAAAGAACAAAGACTTTCGGAGAATGGACTATTTTGGAAGGAAAATTTATTCGTCTTTGATCTTCCAGTTATGTGTGGCAAACAATCAGGCTCTCCTGGGCCGGTACGAATTCAATCTGTGGGGCTCCCTGCCCAAGTTTGAGGACTCCCTCCAGGAGCACGATAGGTAAGAGTTCAAGGAGCTAGTGAAGGAAGGGGCAGCAGCCACTAGGGTGTCCCTGCAGGCAGCCTCAGATGCTGCGGACAAGGCCGCATGATCCATGGCCTCCGTGGTATCCATGAGACTGGCGTCATGGCTCCTGCTCTCTGGGCTGTCTAGGGGGACGCAGTCTTCCACGCAGGATCTCCCCTTTGACAGGAAAGCTCTGTTTGCGGCAGAAACAGATACAAGGCTGCATGGCATGAAGGACTCCCCCACAACCCTACAGACTCTGGGCCTCTATGTCCCAGCTCTGGCAAAACCTAAGTTCAAGCCCCAGCAGACTCCCTCCCAAGCCACCCTCCCGAAGTATGAGGCCACCAATAAGAAGCAGTGGGACTAGAAGAGATGCCCTCAGAGGCAATCTTAGCCTGCCCCCCAGCCTGGGTCCTCCAAGGCCAAGGAGGCGAGGAAAAGGCACTTTTGATGGGATGCTCGGGGGTACCCCGCCAGTCCTCATCGGGAATACACCCCCAGTAAAGCTCCCCTTCTCCAACCGGTTGTGTGTCTTCCTCCTGGAATGGTTGTGGCTAACCTTGGACCGATGGGTCCTCAGCACCATCTCCCGGGGTTACTTCCTCCCCGCCCAACCACTCCCTTCTCCTTCCCTCTTGGGGGACCCCTCGCACGAAGCTCTGCTCAAGCAGGAGGTGGGGCGGCTCCTAGGACTAGGAGCGATAGAGGCGGTGCCCGAGGAGTTCATGGGGAAGGGGTATTACTCCCATTATTTCCTTATCCCAAAGGCCAAAGGGGAGCTCAGGCCCATCCTGGACCTGCGAGGTCTGAACCAGTACATGATGAAACTCAAGTTCCACATGGTTTCCCTGGCCTCCATCATCCCCTCCCTGGATCCCGGGTACTGGTACGCTGCCCTCAATGTACAGGACGCGTATGTCCACATCCACATATTCAAGGGGCACAGGCGCTTCCTCCATTTCGTGGTGGGACAGATTCACTACCAATTCACGGTCCTCCCATTTGGTCTATCCACTGCCCCCCAGGGTGTTTACAAAATGCATGTCGGTAGTAGCAGCCTACCTCAGATGGTGGGGAGTCCAGATATTTTCCCTATCTGGACAATTGGCTTGTCTTAGGGCACCTCCCGGTCGCAGGTGAGGGATCACGTTGCACTCTTGTCCACGTGCACTGCCTTGGGCTTGTTGGTAAACAACACCAAGTCCATGTTAGTCCCAGTCCAATGCATAGAGTTTATCGGGGCGCTCCTGGATGCAGCGTCGGCCAGGGCCTCTCTCCCACCAAACAGATTCGAGACCCTGAAAGGTCTCATCAACTCTGTCACAAGATTCCCGGTGACAACAGTCAGGGTTTGCCTACAGCTCTTGGGTCACATGTCGGTGTACATGTACGTGGTCCGTCATGCCAGACTCAGGATGAGGCCCCTACAGCTCTGGTTGGCCTTGAAGTTTTCTCAGGCCATGGACAGGGTGGACAAGGTCCTCACCATGCCGAACTCTGTGATCACCCCCCTACAATGATGGTCTGACCCAAACAACATGCTCCAAGGGGTCCCGTTCAGGGACAGGGCCCCGTCGTTGAAGCTAGTTTCTGATGCGTCGGACATGGGTTGGAGAGTCCATGTGGGGAACTTTCAGCCCCAATGCCTGTGGTTGGCTCAAGACCTGACCCTACGTCCAGGAGCTCAGGGCTGTGCAGCTGGCACGTATGGCCTTCCGCTCACACCTGGAGGGCAAGGTAGTCAGGGTCCTCACGAACAACATGGCCTCAACGTTCTATATCAACAGGCAAGGCAGGGCCTGATCCTCTTCCCTCTGCCACAGAGCCCTCAGGCTGTGGGACTTCTATATAGCCCACAACATCCACCTGAAGGTCTTCCACATACCGGGCGCCTGGAACGAGAGGGCGGATTGCTTGAGCAGGGACTTTTCCTTGCAACACGAGTGGTCCCTCCACCCGGAAGTGGCACACCGGCTCTTCTGAAGATGGGGAACTCCCCAGCTGGACCTATTTGTGACTTGGCAGAACCGGTGATGTCCCCGGTTCTGCTCCAGGTCAAACCTGGGGAGGAGTGCTATCTTTGATGCCTTTATCCTGTCCTGATCAGATTGGCTTCTCTACACCTTTCCCCCATTCCCTCTAATCAGCAGGGTCCTGGAGAAGATAAAGACGGACAAGGCCCAGGTCCTCCTGATTGCCCTGGTGTGGCCCAGACAGCATTGGTACGGGACCCTCATGGGCCTGGAGCTCCGCCGTTGCCGTTCTGCCCAGACCCGCTGTCTCGGGACCAGGGCCGCCACCTCCATCCCAACCTAGCGGCTCTTCACCTCACAGTGTGGCTGCTCAGCGGTAAGGTGGAGAGGAAAGGACGTGCTCAGAACAGGTTCAGTGTGTCCTCCTCAAAAGTAGACGGCCCTCCACTCGCCCTGCTTATTTGGCGAAGTAGTTCCAGTTTTCTAGGTGGGCGGCGGACCAGGGTGTCTCCCTCCTCCATCTGAGAGCCCAGGGCCTGGTCCCCTCATCAGTCAAGGTGCACCTGGCAGCCATATCAGCCTTCCATCCGCCAGTGCAAGGGCACATGGTATTTTCCCATGCTATGACTGGCCGGTTCCTTAAGGGTTTGGACCATCTTTTTTCGTACTCTAGACCCCCGGTCCCGCAGTGGGACCTAAACCTGATGTTGGCTCGTCTCACGAGGCCCCCATTTGAACCACTGGCCATGTGCTCCTGGTCTCACATCTCACGGAAGGTGGCCTTCCTGGTTGCAATCACGTTGGCCAGGCAAGTTTTGGAGCTCAGAGCCCTGACCTCCTAGCCACCATACACGGTCTTCTATAAGGACAAGCTCCAGCTCTGCCCACACTCCACGTTCCTCTCGAAGGTGGTCTCCACCTACCACATGAGTCAGGACACTTTTCTACCACTCCTCTGCCCCAAGCCTCACGCATCCAGTGAGGAGCGCTGTCTCCACACGCTTAATGTGCGGCGGGCTCTGGTTTTCTACCTTGAGTGGACCAAGCCATTCAGAAAGTCCTCGCAACTGTTCATCTCCTCGGCTGAGCGTGCCAGGGGCCAGCCGATTTCCACTCAGTGGCTTTCCAATTGGATCATTTCATGCATCCGTTCCTGTTATGAGCTGGTGGGTGTTCCCCTGCCACACATTGTGAGGGCACACTCGACTTGGGCACAGGCCTAGTCAGCTGCCTTCGTGGCCCACGTCCCCATTTAGGACATTTGTAGGGCCGTCACGTGGTCTTCAGTTCACACGTTCACCTCGCACTATGTGATCATCCCCCAAACCAGGGTTTGGCAGGGCTATCCTCCATTCTGGGAATTTGTGAACTCCTACCCACCTCCAACAGATATAGCTCGGAATTACCTATTGTGGAATACACATGAGCAATCACTCGAAGAAAAGACAGTCATCTTTTCTGTAACTGGTGTTCTTTGAGATGTGTTGCTCTTGTGTATTCCACATCCTGACCTCCTTTCCCTCTCTCAGAGTTGTCTGGCAAGAAGGAGCTGAGGGTGGGGGGAATGTGCAGCTCCCCTTATACCGCGCCAGGCAGGTGCCACTCCAGGGATTGTGGGGGGTGCTCCCCCCTACGGGTACTAGAGGAAAAACTTCCGGCACCTGTGCACATAGCGAGCACTCACACCTATTGTGGAATAGACATGAGCAACACATCTTGAAGAACACCGGTTATGGAAAAGATAACTGTCTTTTGTGTCAATTTTTAAAAAGGATAGATAGGTTGACCCGAACAACCTGACATCAATCACAGGAAAGAGAACAAAGCAGCTGATATGGGATTCAATTAATAAAGAACAAAAGGAGGGTTATGTAATTAATGCAAATCAACATGGATTTATGGAAAATAGAACTTATGAAACTAACTTGATATCTTTTTTTTAAAGAGATTACAAGTTTGATTGATAAAAGTAATAGTGTTGATGTAGTATATCTAAACGTCTATAAGGTGTTTCTCTTGGTACCACATGACATTTTGATGAAAAAACTAGAATGATATAAAATTAACAAGGCACACATTAAATAGATTAAAAAATGGCTAACTGATAGGTCTCAAAATGTAGCTGTAAATGGAGAATCATCATCAAGCAATTGTGTTTCAATTGGTGTCCTGCAGGGATTACTTTTGGCCTTATGCTAGTTTCTATTTTTTATCAATGACCTGGAAGAAAACATAAAAGCTTTACTGATAAAATTTGCAGATAACAAAAAAAATTGGAGGACTGGTAAATAATGAAGAGATCAGGTTACTGGTTGGTAAACAGAGTGCAAGCAAACAATATGGGTTTTAAGGCAGCTAAATGTAAATTTATACTTCTAGGAATAAAGACTGGGTAGGCCAGATTTACAGGATGGGGAACTCTATCCTAGGAAGCAGTGACTCTGAGAGAGATTTAGGAGTCATGGTGGATAATCAGCTGAGCATGAGCTCTCAGTGAGACTTTGTGACCAAAAGAGCTAATGCAATCCTCGGAAGTAAAATCAGAGCAATCTCAAGGAGGAGCAGAGAAATTATTTTACCTCTGTAATTGGCACTGGTGTGACCACTGCTGGAATACTGTGTCCATTTCTGGTGTCCACAATCCAAGAAGGATGTTGAGAAATTGGAGAGGGTTCGGAGAAAAGCCACAGTAATTATTAAAGGATTAGAAAACATACCTTCTAGTGAGAGAGTCAACACGCTTGATCTATGTAGCTAGAAGGTTAAAGGGTGACTTGATTACAGTCTTATAAGTACCTAAACAGCAAACAAATATTTAGTAATGGACTCTTCAGTCCATCAGAGAAAGATATAACAAGATCCTTTGGCTAGAAGTTGAAGCTAGACAAATTCAGACTGGAAATAAAGTGTAAACGGTGTAATGGTGTAAACATTAAACGGTTTAAGGTGTAAATTATTAACCATTGGAATAATTTACCAAGGGTTATGGTGGATGCTCCCATCACTGACAATTTTTAAATCAGGATTGGATGTTTTTCTAGAATACATGCTCTAGGAATTATTTTTGAGTAGTTCTATGGCCTGTGTTATATAGGAGGTCAGACTAGATCATCACAGTGGTCCTTTCTGGCCTTAGAATTTATGAATCAAACTGGCATAGCTGGCACCCTTGTTTTCAGTTTTTGCAAACCACGCCAAGGGTTAAATTAGCAATAGTGACAGAACTACCCACTCACCTCTGGTGTCTCTCTTTAGAAAAAGGTTGAGACGGTTTCATACAGAGGACTAGGAGATTTTTCATGATTGCTGCCGTGCAACTGAAAGACCTGGGCAAGGGTATATAAAAGAAACCAACAGTCTACTTCCATTAATCAAAGTATTAATTGCGAACTATGAGGGAATAAATGTATTTCCCTGGTTTTTGTGCTTTAATCATAGAAAAGCCAAAGTGAGCTCAGTGGACTTGATTGCCTTCCATGGCTGTTCCTATAATAAATTATCTGTGGTCTCTACAGACAAAACATGAAGGAACACACATGCTGAAGCTAAAGATACCTGTGTTTTTTCCAGTCTAAAAGGATATTCTTAACATGATTAAAGCTTTGTCAAACTTTTAACTTTTGCATGGATATGCTTGAGTGTTTCATACTTATTCTCAGCTCTAAAGTAGTTTTTAAATAAGTTTGAGTAAAAATATGGAGTCATTTTTGAATATGCAAATAATGGCAAGAAAAAGGAGTTTTGCTATTAGAAAAAATGTTTAATAACTTGTGTGAGTGAATTCAGTGGTTTGGGTGAGAAAATTTGAAATTGGGCAGTGATGCAATCTATCAGTCTTTGTTTGGATTGCAGATGTACTTTAGTGAAAATACATTTTCTGATTTAGCCAAGTTATAAGGGTACCCACTTTTTTACTACATACAGCATTTTCTTTATTAACAGGCTTTTCTTTACTAGATCTTTCAGTATTTGATTGCTTCCTACATGTGTGCCTAAGAAATCTGAGTAGAATTACGGATTTAATACATAATGTATGGCAGTGGTTCTCAAACTTTTGTACTGGTGACCCCTTTCACACAGCAAGCCTCCGATTGTTACCCCCCCCATATAAATTAAAAACTTTTTTATATTTAACACTATTATAAATGATGGTGGTGAAGCGGAGTTTGGGGTGGAGGCTGACAGCTTGCGACCCCCTGAGGGATCACGACCCCCAGTTTGAGAACCCCTGATGTATGGCATATGATCTGTGACAGTGTTTATGAACACTCATTCCATAAGATATCTGAAGAGTCGTATTACAGTGAATCTCACATTAGACCTGAAAGAACCTGAAATGTTACCAGTCCCCTTTTTCATTCTGACAGTGGTTTATAACCCTAGAATTACCACTGTAGTGGAATTGACTGCTGGCATCCTGGTAATACCATGTATTACGGTCAAATTTGTTCATGATGGTAGTACTTAGTTCTGTTATCTTGATGGCCAACCATTGTGCTTCTGGCCATGATATTAGTATTAGAAATTGAATTGTGGTACCTATCTAAGCCTTTGGGTCAAGTATTCTCTTGTGTTTGAAAGATATTGAATACATTTTGTTTGATGCTGCTACATAATAATTAGGGCTGTCAAGTAATTAAAAAAATTAATCGTGATTAATCATGCTGTTATCCAATAGTGGCGTGGGAACGTCTGTTCTCACTTTCTGGTGACATTGTAAATAAGAAACTGACAGCATTATCTCCTGTAAATGTAAATTAACTTGTTCGTCTCAGTGATTGGCTGGACAAGAAGTAGGACTGCGTGGTTTTGTAGGCTCTAAAGTTTTAGGTTGTTTTGTTTTTGAGTGGTTATGTAACAAAAAAAAAAATCTACATTTGTAAGTTGCACTGTCACAATAAAGAGATTGCACTAGAGTACTTGTATGAGGTGAATTGAAAAATACTATTTCTTTCATTTATCATTTGTACAGTGCAAATATTTGTAATAAAAATGATATAAAGTGAGTACTACACACTTGGTATTCTGTGTTGTAATTGAAATCAATATATTTGAAAATGTAGAAAAACATCCAAATTAATAAATTTCAGTTGGTATTCTATTGTTTAACAGTGTGACTAATCGTGATTAATTTTTTTTAGAGTTAATCACGCGAGTTAACTGCGATTAATTGACAGCCATAATAATAATAATAATAATAGACTTTTTTATGCAACTCAAGTAAAGAAGATATGGATTTTCTGCCCCTAAAATTGAAAAAAAAAATCTTTTTTTTTTTAATTTGTGATTTCTGTGTATTTTTTTTAAAGTTCTGTTTGGTTAATTATTTCCATTTTTTTATAGAATTTAAATTGAAGCAATCCAAAAAAAATTCAAAACATCAGCTGAGGTTTCAAAAACTTAAAATGATTGACCCTAAGCCTTCTATTATACTGTTTTAGTCATTTTAAGGGAAATTTTGATTACTTTAAGTGTTTAGTTTTTGCCACCCTGTGCCCCCAACAATCCTTTGAACAGACACGATATTATAGAAGCCCAGATTCTGGTTTTAGACAGGAGTGCAAGTGGCGGATACACACTAGTACACAGCACCAGCAAGAGATTTTTAGCAGGTATGGGGTACCAGAATGACTTGGGGCTAGCCCCGCCCCCTTCCAGAGGGGGGTGGGGTGGGGCTGTGCTCTGCTCCTTAAAGGAACAGAATGCGGCTATGGAGGGGATTCATTCTTTATATGGCTTTGTTAGCGTATGTATTGTGCTGTTAAACTTAAACAAAGGTTTCGTTTAAGTTCGTTAACATATGTATTGTGCTGTTACCTTGGTCGGGAATCCTCAAGAGGGGAGGATGGGGGGCGACGGAAGATGTTTAAACAGTGTTTTTGATTGTTTCTCTCCATTGGTCTGAATTATCCATTACATTCATACTGCATCACATCAAGTCCAAATCACTAGAGGAATATCTCTGCTTGCACTGACCAGAGGATGTTTGGATTCTGATGTCAGCCCAGTTCTTCATCCTGACAGGAATCAGGTGTTGTCACCAGTGTACATAGAATTCTTCTTTGCAGCCAAACTAGTCTAACATGCATTTTGTTAACTGGAACTGGAGCAGCAAAACTAAGAAAACAAATGCCTCGTTTTCCAGTGTCGTGGGTGAGAGAACTATAAGTGAAGATTATAATGCCAGACACTGATGGTCTTAAACCAGCTGCCTCAGGAATCTGCCAAGAACTTTGCTGAAAATATGTTACTCATCTTAGCAATGGAGCTAAGATTTATCACACATCTGCCCACCTTTATTTGAATGAAGCTCCTTCTGATCTGACAGCTCAGGCATTGTCAGTTTCATCCAGAACAATTTACAAAGTTGGAACCTAATCCTGTAAACCCTTAATCATTTGATCAATTCCATTGAAGACTATGGGACTATTTGTGGGACTCTGGACCACTTTTGTGGACTGGTAAGAGTTTCAGGAGTCTGTTCCTATAAATAATGACAGGTTTCAGAGTAGCAGCCGTGTTAGTCTGTATTCACAAAAAGAAAAGGAGGACTTGTGGCACCTTAGAGACTAACAAATGTATTTGAGCATAAGCTTTCGTGAGCTACAGCTGTTACTTTCATACTCTTCTGACTCTGAAACAGATTGACAAAGCCAGAAGAGTACCCAGAAGTCACCTACTACAGGACAGGCCCAACAAAGAAAATAACAGAACGCCACTAGCCATCACCTTCATCCCCCAACTAAAACCTCTCCAACGCATCATCAAGGATCTACAACCTATCCTGAAGGACAACCCATCACTCTCACAGATCTTGGGAGACAGGCCAGTCCTTGCTTACAGACAGTCCCCCAGTCTGAAGCAAATAGTCACCACACAACAGAACCACTAACCCAGGAACCTATCCTTGCAACAAAGCCCATTGCCAACTCTGTCCACATATATATTCAGGGGACACCATCATAGGGCCTAATCACATCAGCCACACTATCAGAGGCTCATTCACCTGCGCATCTACCAATGTGATATATGCCATCATGTGCCAGCAATGCCCCTCTGCCATGTACATTGGCCAAACTGGACAGTCTCTACGTAAAAGAATGAACGGACACAAATCAGACGTCAAGAATTATAACATTCAAAAACCAGTTGGAGAACACTTCAATCTCTCTAGTCACTCGATCACAGACCTAAGAGTGGCTATACTTCAACAAAAAAGCTTCAAAAACAGACTCCAAAGAGAGACTGCTGAATTGGAATTAATTTGCAAACTGGATACAATTAACTTAGGCTTGAATAGAGACTGGGAATGGATGAGTCATTACACAAAGTAAAACTATTTCCCCATGTTATTTCTCCCCCCCAACCCACCCCCCACTGTTCCTCAGATATTCTTGTTAACTGCTGGAAATAGCCTACCTTGCTTGTCACCATGAAAGGTTTTCCTCCTCCCCCCCCCCCCCCCCCCGCTGCTGGTGATGGCTTATCTTAAGCGATCACTCTCCTTACAGTGTGTATGATAAAACCCATTGTTTCGTATTCTGTGTGTGTGTATATCAATCTCCCCTCTGTATTTTCCACCAAATGCATCCGATGAAGTGAGCTGTAGCTCACGAAAGCTTATGCTCTAATAAATTGGTTAGTCTCTAAGGTGCCACAAGTACTCCTTTTCTTTTTGCGAATACAGACTAACACGGCTGCTACTCTGAAACCTGTCTTTTCCTGATCATACATAGTTATGCCAATCTAAAACTATACAAGGCCTAAAGCCTGTTGATTTATATACCATGCAATTATCTTCAGTGATAAAGTAACCATGCATGGCTGTTTTTCTCATGCAGGATGAATGATGTTTGTGTGTCAGTCAGTAATCCTGGGGGAATTCTGTGCCAAAAAAATTAAAAGTATGCACCAAAAAAATAAAAATTCTGCACACAGTATTTTAAAATTCCAAATTTTATTTGTCAAACTAACATTACATAATCCAGTTTCAATTATTTTGATAATTTATTTCAAAATACCTGTCAGCAAGTATACCTGTAACAATACAGACATGCACAAAAATCTCCCAGGAGTAGAGTGTTAAAGAAACTCCTATGACAATCTAGTTCCTGTTTCTCTGCCCCCTCCCCACCTCCAGAGTCCAGCCTTTAGGGCCTGACACCCACAGAGCCCAGCCACAGCCCACCCCCTCAATCAATACACCCAAACCCCCTCCCCCCTTCAGAGCATAGCCATGCTTCCCCCTCCCCCTCCGCCCCAGCCAGATACTGCAGCCCCTCTTCTCCAGACCTCATCCATGGGCCACCCCTAGCAGACACCCATCTCCTTCCTCCCCCTCCCCCCCCCCAGAGCCCAGCTGCAGGTTTCCCTGCAGCCCAGACAACCACCCTTCTGCCCCTCAGAGCCCAGGAATCCAGAGGGAGAAACAGCCTGAGGCTCAAAGTCCCAGGCTTGCATGGAGTTTCCTGTGTGCACACTGCCCTCTCCTTCCTTCAGAGGATGTGGGGAACTGCAGTTGCTGGGAACCCTCTAGCTCACTTCGCCTCTCCCCATCAGTGTCTTCCATGTGCAAGCTGGGCTCTGTTGGGTCTAGCGGCCCCTACTGGTGGCCAGGAGACTGCAGCCCAATTCTGGGGGGGGAAGGAATTCTGTACGCACAACATTAATTTCTGCAAAATTCTGTGTTGAACAGTGGTGTAGAATTCCCCCTGGAGTAGAACATATCTGCTTTGCCTTTGCACTAAAAAAACACTATGGCACACCAAGAGCCAGCTTTAACATTATTGGGCAGAACTGCAAAACAATGTTTGCCTTCCTCACTCCAAACTTAAACCACAGCTATCAACCATATTCACACAACTAAGCAAAGTGATAGTTTTAGGATATTTTGGAAGTGAAGGAAATGATTCTCACATATAACTTACGTATTTATGCAAATGAAAAAGGGTATATTCATGCAAACACCAGTCTTCAGTTGCAACAGAAATGGTTTCCTAGCTCTAGTGCTGAAGTCTGTGCATAGTTGCCAACAATTAGAAAAGTTTCTGAACCCCAAAAGTATTTTGGTGAATTTAAATGTACATTTTATTGTCAGAAACAACCTGCAGAACTGAGATCAGAATACAGCTGTCCCTTGCTCTTAGTCCAGTGCTGCTTCTATTGGTTCATACTGCCCTCATGTATCATTGAGCCACATCATCTATGTGGCTATTTCTTCCTTTTCATGGAGTAGTTGCCCTACTTTCACATTCATACTTAAAACATCACTAATAGCCACAGTGAGCAGGGTGAATGAGAAAGGATTCTTGACTTTTCCTCGAAAGCAGAGACTCCATATGTTGTAAATTGTTTTAACAAAGCTAATGACCAAATTTCTTTTCACAGAAGGGGATGAACATGGATAATTAGCCTTCTATATATCTTCCTAATGTAGGAATCTTTTCATTCCAACTTGAGAAGAGAATATGTAGGTTCTATGTGATTTTTACATATAAATTTATGCAAATCCTTTATAAAAACACAATGTTATGATGGTAATTCCTCGGTCTTGAGTAATGTACATTTTCATGGCTTAACTAAAATGAATATAATGACTGTTTTCGTTAAGGCTTGAGGCCTTTATTAAGGCTTGATCCATACTTTTCTGTTTGGTGTGCATGTCTGGATTTCCATCTTACTGAAACAATGCAAAAAAAATTTTTAAAAATTATATTGCTGTTAGATCTTCTATGAAACACTGGAAAGACCCATTTCATTGTTTATACAATGTGCGGAAAATATCTTTTTAAATTGAGGAACACTTTTAATTCAAAATAATACATTTGCTTTCCTCCTTTAGAGAATTTTTTAGACCACTCTGTGAAATTTACTGACATGATTTCAGTAAATTGATAGGGATGATGGTTCATCAGTTTCAAGACATTCTAACTCTAGTGTAGAGAACCTTATGCCAGCTGTGAGAGACATTGGGATTATTGATGCTCTTGTAGAAGAAATGCAAATTGACTCATATTTGTGTGCTAGAAATACTACAAATACATCTTTTAATGATAACCAAGTAAAAGAACTTGTGTTGGATTTTACTGCAGTTAAAAAGTTAATATAGAATGGCTACCGACACTATAGAAGTAGTGATGAAGATTTAGATAATGACCATGCAGACTCTTTCAAAAAGAGCACATTGGCAAGCCTACCTCCATTAAAAATGACCTGCTAGGTCATCTCTGTTAAAAATAGTTCTTCATCTTTTAACTCACCACAGGGTCCAGCCGCAATGTAAGTAGAGAGCAGAGTCCCCACTCCATGCTAGGAACACTGCTAGCCTCCCCCCCAAGGACTAGGAGAGTCAAGGTGAAAGGCCCTCAGCTCACACATGCGCACAGGCACCCCAAAGATTGTAGATGATAATTAAGTTAAAACATTACATATTACAAAGACACTAGCAATACTAAGGAGAAATATCCAAGCTATAAAATGTGACTTAGCCTCTTTTACCTACGAGCTATTCCAAATAAATTTGTTAGTCTCTAAAGTGCCACAAGTACTCCTTTTCTTTTTGCAAACACATTTTCATTGAGGTTTTCCATCATTGTATTTCTATATTTATCTGTTATTCCAAATTAGTCAAAGATCAGAATTTTCTATGTCTAGTTGAATGAACACTCTCTCCAATTTTATACTCTTTAAAGCAACTCCTGAGAAAGCAGTACCTTTAGACTGATCTTCATTTATCATTTTCTGCTTCAAGTCCTAGCTTACCATGCAATCGTACTGCACAAGCTGTCTTAAAAGGAATTAAGAAATTTAAATCAGGCTGTAAATTGAATATAGTACTTCATCTTACGGTTTGGCTTGTACTGAGGTCACTAACAGAGGAACCTTTCTTCTGAGTTTTTGAAATCTATGGACTTAATATCTATTTTGGAAAATAACCTTCCTACTGGTTATAACCTCAGTAAAGTGGGAGAGCTGTAATTTCTAATGATAAATGGGGCCTTTATAAGTTTCACTAAACAAGCATCCTGAAAGAGAGAAACTGCATCATCTGGTAGATGGCACTGCTTTGTTTTTGGCTAGACAAACTCTTACACATGTTTGTCTCTCCAGCATATTAGATGTAATGGTATCCATTACAAAACATACCTTACTGAAATAAACAGTCTCACATATTAGAGGTTTACAAAGTTAAAAGTAAGTACTTTTCTTCACTTCTTCATGCTATTCCACAAAAGGGTTAGTAGTGGTTTGGTGTCTTAAAGTAATCTTTAGGACAGCTTCCAGGAAATCTAATAAAACCTTTTCCTCCCATCCTAAATGTTCCTTTTCCTAGTTCACTGTTCTCTTCATTTTGTTTCCATCATATGACACTCCCAGTTCATCCTTGTCCTAGGAACAATTGCTTGGGAAATTTACTCATTGTGCAAGTAAGGAGGAATACAGGGATTGGCATTAATCCATGTAGGAAGGGTTCTAGCGTATAGCCAGCTCAGAAACGTTGCTTTCTTGGTTTTATCCCTTTATCTCTTAATATTACCCTATTTTTCTGTGTTTTCACTAGCATTCATAAGTGATGTATAGTGTCATAGCTGAGGACACTATTAGACAACTTTTTCGACATCATGAGGTTTCTTAAATTTTTGTTAGATAAAAATGACTATGCATGTTGAGTAAATATTTTTTACATGAAACATCATAATACATTGAGTAGAAACTGCACGTACCAATTGCTGTGATTTTAGTGTCTTTGTTCTACTTGTTCTCCAATACTTCAGTGGAACAGAGGTTTCAATTAACTCAATGCTCTCTAGCTGCCCCTTTAAAACAGCAACTGTAAATTGAATATAAATAGTCTTGGCAGAAATTGATTTGTGTTTTATAATTTTGATGGGTAATACCGATGTTTGGGTTTTTTTTTCTATTTCTATCAATTTAAATTTTAACAGTTGCACAAAATCATGGGGTTTAAGCTTCAGTTTTTACAGTTGTGGGAAATTAAGGGGGTCAGATAATAATTATTTAATGACAGTAGACATTGAGATTTAAAAAGTTAGCTTTAGAACCATTAAAACAAAATTGTCAATATCCTATATCTAAATATACAACGTTAATAGCCTTAAGTCAAACACTAATAAGTTTTCAAGCAACATTAAATCAAATTCAAGGATTTTTTTTCTTTCTTTGCCTATATGTAAATTGTTTATTGTCAGTGGAAATATTTGTCATCAGTTTGTGTGTTTATTGTGAAATTGACATTTCTCTATCTGAACATCCAAGTGAAAAAGGTGCTAAAGTAAGACAAATATAACCATAAGCCTGTTTTGTTGAAACAAAAAGCAGGTAGTTTGTATTCTTTCATGAATGATGATATCTCTGTACTATGAGATGAAAGGAGAAGGTAGGGAAGAGTGTCATGTTATGTTTTTTTATCTCTGTAGTTGAAAGACACCAATGCATAATTAAATCTTTTTTCATTTTGTATGCCTCACTTCTCATTAAAAATTAAGTGGCACATTTTTCTCTGAGTCACTGTAGACAACTCACTGTAGTGTTTGTAACACTGCCATTTTTAATGCACCCTTATAGAGAGCATCGTGAAATTCAGGACTCTGAAAGGAGAAAAATAGACATTGTCATGGCTATCTTAGCTGTGAAGTTTATTAAATATGTTCTATCAAATATTTATTTAATACATACTCTTATTGATGCAGACACACATGAAGCAAAAGGTCATAAATTTGCAGCTAGTTGAGCAATGGGGGTGAAAAATCAATTGTAATTAGGACACTGGAAATACTTTTTGATAAGGTACTTCACCATCCACCTTGAAACATTTAACATTTCGGATAAATTGTAACATAAACTCTTTAAAACTGTGATAAAAAACATAATGAAGGTAACACATCATTTCATGTTTTACAGCTTCACTTTTCTTATATATTAATGACTGGTTTTGTTGCTTCTGGAATAATGTAAATCAGGGTTTAATAGAACAGTGCTGTAATTAATGGAGATGGTGCTTAGGTTTGTCTGCAAAGGTGCTGTTTTTAAAGACTACACCCTGGCTAAGAACATAAGAATGGCCATACCAAGTCAGACCAAAGGTCTATCTAGCCCACCTCTTCCGCAGTGACCCATGTCAGGTACCTAGAGGGAATGAACAGAATAGGTAATCATCAAGTGATCCATTCCCTATCACATGTTCCCAACTTCTGACAAAATAATCGTCCATAGGATGATTTAGGAATTTACCCACTTTGTTTCTCTTTGAAAATGAGGACAACTTGAGAAATGCATGATATTACTCTAAAGTGTGTAGTTCATAAGGATTAAATGTAGAATTCAGCTGTTCACTTGATCTGTAGTATTTTAACATAAGAACATAAGAATGGCCATACTGGATCAGACCAAAGGTCCATCCAGCCCAGTATCCTGTCTACCAACAGTGGTGAATGCCAGGTGCCCCAGAAGGAGTGAACCTAACAGGTAATGATCAAGTGATCTCTTTCCTGCCATCCATCTCCACCCTCTGACAGAACAGACAGAAGCTAGGGACACCATTCCTTACCCATCCTGGCTAATAGCCATTAATGGACTTATCCTCCATGAATGTATCCAGTTTTTTTTTAAACCCTGTTATATCCTAGCCTTCACAACCTCCTCAGGCAAGCAGTTCCACAGGTTGACTATGCACTCTGTGAAGAACTACTTCCTTTTATTTTTTTTAAACCTGCTGCCCATTAATTTCATTTGGTGGCCCCTAGTTCTTATATTATGGGAACAAGTAAATAACTTTTCCTTATTCACTTGCTCCACACCACTCATGATTTTATATACCTCTATCATATCCCCCCTTAGTCTTCTCTTTTCCAACCTGAAAAGTGCTAGCCTCTTTAATCTCTCCTCATATGGGACCCGTTCCAAACCCCTAATCATTTTAGTTGCTCTTCTCTGAACCTTTTCTAATGCCAGTATATCTTTTTTGAGATGAGGGGACCACATCTGTACGCAGTATTCAAGATGTGGGCATACTATGGATTTATATAAGGGCAATAAGATATTCTCTGTCTTATTCCCTATCCCTTTTTTAATGATTCCTAACATCCTGCTTTTTTTAACTGCCGGTGCACACTGCGTGGTTGTCTTCAGAGAATTATCCGTGATGACTCCAAATCTTTCTCCTGATTAGTTGTAGCTAAATTAGCCCCCATCATATTGTATGTATATTTGGGGTTGTTTTTTCCAATGTGCATTACTTTACATTTATCCATATTAAATTCAATTTGCCATTTTGTTGCCCAGTCACTTAGTTTTGTGAGACCTTTTTGAAGTTCTTCACAGTCTGCTTTGGTCTTAACTATCTTGAGCAGTTTGGTACCATCTACAAACTTTGCCACCTCACTGATTATCCCTTTCTCCAGACCATTTATGAATAAATTGAATAGGATTGGTCCTAGGACAGACCCTTGGGGAGCACCACTAGTTACCCTTCTCTATTCTGAAAATTTACCATTTATTCCTACACTTTGTTCCCTGTTTTTTAACTAGTTCTCAATTCATGAAAGGATCTTCCCTCTTATCCCATGACAACTTAATTTACGTAAGAGCCTTTGGTGAGGGACGTTGTCAAAGGCTTTCTGGAAATCAAAGTACACTATATCCACTGGATCCCCCTTATCCATATGTTTGCTGACCCCTTCAAAGAACTCTAATAGATTAGTAAGACATAATTTCTCTTTACAGAAACCATTATTTTTTTTAAATTAAAAGTGATCATGACCTTATAATGGGGAAATATTGAACTTCTATGTGTAATAGTTCAATAGTAATCAAAAACCAGAAGCTAAAGTGACTAGAGCAGTTACCTTTAAATGAAGTTTGAATATTATGGAAAAGTGAAATTCAGATTGCAAACTAAAATCAAAAGAAGGCCCCCATGAACTGGAGCGTGATTTCATTTACAGTGTATGTATTAGTAATATGTTCCGATTGATACAGTTTTCAAATCATGTTAGAACCTTTCTGTAGAACTCTGCAAAGCCTAATATTAATCCTCTAAGCTTCTGAATGAGTCTTGGGATGTGCTGAGCATGTTCAACTTCAACCATACTTGCCAACATTTAAAAAAAATTCTCTGCATATTTTTTTTATAAAAGCTGGCTATCGCTAAGGGTCAGAAAATTTGTCTTTATTCTGGTGAATTTCATATTATTTTTACTATGACTGTGTTAATTATCAGGACCTCAACAAGTTGGAAGTTCAGATCAGTCAGTGTCCCCAGCGTGTTTTCTTGTTTGGTTGGTTTTATTTTGTTGTTTGTTTTAATGGTGGTTTTATTTTGTAAAAGCTAATATCAATCATTCACGTCCCAGAAACAAAAGTGATAATTCAGTTGTATCACTCATTTAATGATTGGCACATTTTCTTTCTGTTTGGCTCTGCTTTTTTCTTTTAGCTGTTTATATTTAAGAATCTCTTTGGCCTTGATAAAGCCATGTGCAATCCCTCAAACAGAGATTTTGCATAGGTTACAGCCGCTGAATATTTTTGTATATTGCATGTTTTTTCTCTTTGATGCCTATTCGCAATTGTTGTTTTTAACACCACTTGTTTGAGTTGATTATTTTATGTACAACAGAACTCTTTGCATTGGTAGTTCCAAACCCCCAGTGCTTTACATATCATTTAATTTTTTCAGTGCCGTAGACAGTCTGAGTCTAGTCATCATTATTGTTTTTCACAATATCAAATGTGTATTGTGAACTCTGTAGCATACTATTGATAATCTTGCAGTAAAATACACTTAATCTCTTAAGTACCTGTTAAAAAAATATTGTTTAATGTTGCACTAAGATAGCCAGCATTGTAAATCTGATAAATAAAACTGAGAACAACTAAATTCTTCAAGAACTTTATTTTAAGGCATTTGGTATATTTTGGGTGCAAATAAATATTTAAATATATTATAAAATACTCAAGAATGCTCAGCTATTTGGAATACTGGAAAGATTAAACCTTTTCTCTTAATTTTTGTTTTTCCTCACAAACACACTTCCCATGCTCCTCCTTTGGTCTCCATGAAGAGCCTCCCTCTTCTCTTAATCTAATCTAAAAGAACTGCATGTCAGCCTCTGGTCGGTCTTATTAATAGATTGTTTTCCCAATATTAGTTTGACTGCATCGCACCTGGAGTGGGGGAGATGTCCAGGCTTGCCAGAGGAAGGGTAGCTTTCCAGGTGAGGGGAGGCAGGAGGTCAGAAGCTGCTGCTGCTTTATGGGTGAGGGGAGGCAGGAGGTCAGAAGCTGGGGATCAGTGTGGGCAACACTGACTCATCCACTGGGAACATAAGTGCAAAAGACTTTAAAAGGGGCAGGTTTGGGCATTAAAAGCCCTTTCTCCATGCAGTTAGCAGGCAGCACCCATCCTCCCTCCCCTCAAGATGGCGAATATCGGATTGGCTAGGACCTGCTGTGGGCTTTGCTCTAGTCACTCCTTTTCTATAGCGGTTAGGAAGGTATTTTCCCTCACCACCATATTCATTTAGGTGGAGTGGGGGTTTTCACCTTCCCTACAGCTGGTTTTAGGGAGGGCTTACTATGGTGAGGAGGAAAAGGGGTTAGTTATTATGTCGCAACTCATTTTGTAAGTGTTGGGTGGATATTCAGTGCAGGTACTGCATAGAGAAGGCATCCAATGACTGGATAAATGGCCTGATAAAAAGGACTTAAAAAGGAGGTGCTCATTAAAGGAATCGAGTGGGGGAGTCCTATGATTGGTATGGTAGGGAGCCACCCCCCCTCCCCGTTACTTATAGCCCATCTTACCCCTCCTATGGGGAAGAAGGGGGTGGATGGTAAGGTCCCAGCCATGGGCTGGCTGTGGGAGCTGGATGGAAAATGAAGGGGGAGGGGGCGGGTGGAAGCCCCGAATAGTTATTTGAATGTACATGGATTTACTTGCATTATACATTTTTATCTGCTGGGTAGTCCCAAACATCTAATAATAAAGTTCCGGACTGATTAAATCCATATCAAGAGACTCCTGTCCTTCTTTCGATATAGCTGGACAATGATTTTTCTGAAACTTGTTGGGCAACTGTTTTAATATCAACAGCTGCTCTTGTTCACTATACCTTGTATGGTTACAACAGTGTCTCAAGTTTTGACTAGAGACTGGAAGTTCCTTGGTTCTAGTATTCTCAACTTTGACAGTAACGCAAATTCACAGTTTGCCTACATTAAGACAACAGGCAGATGAAGAGATTTTCTTTTGGGAAGATTGATTTGCTACATACAATGGCCTTTTGAGCATTTGTGTATTTTATAAAATATTTTGCTTTCCTTTTCTAACTTTCAAAGAATAGTTCCCATGAAATGCATTGCTTCATATTTATTCATTCTCAGTTTCATATTTATACATTCTTAAGCAATGCAGCAGTTAAGTTAAATAACATAATGTGATTTTTCTACTGACTTGCATAAAAATCCTCATGAACACTTCACCATTTTGAAGCTTAGTTTGGTTCCCTTCAAATGAATAAATAAAAACCTATTGAGACAGTATAGCTCAGGTATTGAGAAGCTTTGTCACCCCTTCAGTCTCTCATTAGCCCCAATGTATTTTTATCCACAAGTTCTCAGAACCCAGAATTATTAACTCTGAAAAAGTAGATGATCTGAATTGCTTTCTTTAAGTATTCGTTTTCCTCTCCCCCCTTCATAATTGCACTCCTTCCCATCTCCCTATTTATTTCTGTGCATGCAGAGAGTTATTGTGTGTGTTTGGCAACATGCCAATGTAATGATCCAAATTCTGCTCTGCTTTACCCACTGTGCAAATCTATGAGCTCTTGGTGGATATATGATGTGTGCAAGACAGCAGAATTGGGACTAATATATCTAATGATAAAGCAGTAATTGACATTTGCCACAACTGCACATAAAATAAATTAGTTATAATACAGTATATAGTGCTGAAAAAACTGTAGTGTTGGATGCTCTAGAAATCCACACATAAATATAAAGATTCTCAGTTGGTAATGAAGTGTAATAAGATGCTTATAATAGCAGGAAAATAACAATCATTCTTGCCAATAGAAAGAGTTTGTTAAAAAGGAAAGAGAAATTCAGGATTTCAAATAGTTTTTCATACTGTGAATCGGTAAATCTGAGCCATCTGCTTAAATGAAGCCAGTGTAATATAATGCTCATCTGGCTTCTTTGGGTCCCAAGTAAGTAAATTCTTTTGAAAGTAATTATGGGAAGCAATTTGATTCACTTATAGTATATAAACAGGTGTTTGTATGTACTTAAATTTCCCCATTAGTGGAAAGGGTTCGTTTTTATATGGTTCATAATAGTACTGAGTAGTCTTTTTTTTTTTCTTCTTCTTGAAATGGTGATAATTCGAATCCTTTTTAAGTACGGTGCTTCCTGTACTGTAGTTCTAAGTGAATTAATGTGTTTCCTTTGCCCGTTGTAGGTACAAAGGTCCAGAAACAAGCAGTTACGTGAATTGTTTCCAGATGGATTTAGTATTCATCATGCAGGAATGCTGCGGCAAGACAGAAGTTTGGTTGAGAACTTGTTTTCTCATGGACATATCAAAGTCCTCATTTGTACAGCCACATTAGCCTGGGGTGTCAATCTTCCTGCTCATGCTGTTATTATTAAGGTAAGAGCTTATCTGCTCTGCAAGTGAATGTGTCTTAAAACAAACCTGTAACATGCATGTATAGCAAGTTCTTTGTTGTGGGTTGTGGGGGGTCTGATTGACTTGAAATGTTATTTATATCTCATTAAACTGATTCTCTCCAGTCAGAATCCAGTTTGTATAGTACAGATTTAAATATATCACAGATTATAAAAGGATTAGTTAAGGTACACTTCTGAGATCATGCTATATTTGCCTAATTTCAGTATTCAACTCATCAGGATTATATTCGTGTGTGTTTATGGTAATTTTTATTCTCTGTTCTTCAACCAGGGAACACAAATATATGCTGCAAAAAGAGGCTCGTTTGTTGACCTTGGAATTTTAGATGTCATGCAGATATTTGGTCGAGCTGGACGGCCTCAGTTTGACAAATTTGGAGAAGGCATCATTATTACAACACATGATAAACTCAGCCATTACCTGACTCTGCTTACTCAGCAGAACCCAATTGAGAGCCAGTTTCTTGAAAGCCTTGCTGACAACTTAAATGCAGAGGTAACATTTGATAAGTTGTTAAAAGAAACTATCTTAAGATGACAAATTTTAATCACAAAAAATGCAATATTCATATATTCAAAATATCTATAAAGTAATAGAAACTGCACCCAATAAAGGGATTTTACAGGTGTATATTTTGATTTAAGAGAAATTAACAATAAGTAACACTTTGCACAGGCGTGGTAAGTATCACGAGGCACTACAAGCACAGAAGAAAGTAATTATAGATATTACAAGTCAAAATATAGAGAGTCAACATAGCAGATATAAGCCCCAGCTACAGAAGAATCTATAATCTTTTTTTATATTTTTACACAGAATTATTTTAGGAGAATCTGAATTTAATTAGCATAACTGGGTTGTTCCAATGCTCTGTATAAAGTGTATTAATTAAGGAAAAATAAAGTAAAATCAAATACACACATGCACACACAGAAAACAAAATAATAAATTTTCTAAAAAATAATTTTTTATAAAAGTCATCCTTTATTTGTGAAAACTCTAATATTTAATTTATTGAACCGGAACTAGGAAGTGTAACACACATTCTGGTTTGACCTGTTCTTTCTCTTTGATATTAGTTTTACAGTAGTAATTGAAACAGTTTTATTACAAATAGCAAGTCATCAGTTTGCTTAAATTAAAATCTCAAATGAAAATATATTTTCTTTTGAAAATGTCAGTTATTTGCAGACTGCATTTTGCTTTAATCATATTAAAATATAACTTTTCAAGGCTAGTCATTGTAGTAACCAATTAAAAAATAATTTTTCTGGGACATTCAGAAATCTAAGTATGTATTCCAAATCAAGAAAAGTAAATCACTTTTCAAAAGCACTTGTTAGACTTTTTTTCCCAATAAAAGTAACTAAATTCACAGTTATATTTAACTTAAATGCCCTTCAGTAACTTATTGAAACCCTGAAACCCTTAATGACTTTGTTAATGGATCACATTATATCTTGATGTTTGGGTATTTAAGATACGTTTCACTCTTTTATCCATGTATCTCTTTGCTTTATTGTTTGTCATTACGTTAGTCTTTTTTGGGGGGGGGGGTAATTGTTGTTTTGTGATTGGAGGGCCAAGTTATATTAAATAGGAAAAAAAAAATGAGTAATACTTAAAAACCAAACATAAAGCTAAAACAGATGTAATGGTTTCTGAAAAGTGCAGGTCTAGTCCTTGGTATCACTTTTCACAGAAGTGTGACGGTCAGTGTGAACAAATGGCCAGATTTGGTCTCTCTCAGTTCTTGATGGGTTTGGATCTCTTGATTGAGACTCTTTTCAATCCCTGTTTGCAGGAAGAATCCCTGCCCAAGTAGATTTATACATCAGTACAGCCCAGGATATAGTTGGGGCTGCAGCACCTGCCTGAAAAGGTTTCAGCTACTTCAAAGAACATTAGCCATAAAATACTATGGAAGGGTGGAAATGTTCACATGTGCTTCCCATCCCTCTCCCACACCACCATACAGTTAAAAATATCTGGAAGTTTTGGAGTGTAGAAAGGGTTCTGGAGAGGAGCACCTTTTTAAGGCTGCCCCTCAAGGAACCTGGTGCAAGCTGGGGGGCAAAGGGAGAGAGAACCCCCTCCTGCCACACACCTCAGAATAGGAGAGAGAGACATGAGGGTTAGAAAAGGAAGCACCTGTGACCAATTGCTATCCCTCTTTCCCCAAAATGAGGTAGTGCAAAGGGAGAACAGCACTGGAGGGAGCTTGGTGGATCAGCTACTGTCCTGAGTACTGAGTTCCATGCATCTGCTGCTACAGAGCTGACAGCAGTCCTGCTGTGCTCCTCTACTAATATACCTTTGATCTGCTTGTGGGAAGAAGAGGAGATGGGGCCTGTGAATCTCCCACCATTTTCCCCCGACCAAGATTTGATACAAACATAGAAGATTTGGGTAAGAAGAGACCTCAGGAGGTCATCTAGTCCAACTCCCTGCTCAAGGCAGGACCGATCCCAATTAAATCATCCCAGCAGGGCTTTGTCAAGTCGGGCCTTAAAAGCCTCTAAGGATGGAGATTCCACCACTTCCCTATGTAACCCATTCCAGTGCTTTCTCTCGCTCTCTCACTCGAAAGACCAAGGTTAGTCATTAATATACGTTAATAAAAATTGAGGGTCAGGGAAAGAAAAGGTGGAAGTGAAGCTATAAATCTAATAGCTGTGGTAAAATAGAAATGAAACTCTGAAAAGAACATACTGTAGAATCCATCAAGTCTTTCTGCTGCATAGGTAGATCAAGCATTTTTATTGATTCTTTCTAACCCAGGCTTAAAGAGTAGGTCAATACTCTGTCCATGCAAAAGAATTTAAACAATATGTCTAACAGAGTAATTTGTGCCTCAGCTAAATACATTCCAATAAATTGGGCAGGCAACATAATATCCAAAATAAAAAATTCAAGAAATACTGTAACTGCAGATAGCAGACTTGAAGTAAACTGAGCCATTTTGTCAAGCACTTTGAACCAGAAATAGCCCCTTGATAATTTCTAACATATGTCACATTGTGTTATTCCCACATTTGTATATATTTGGCATAACTAGGTTTGTTGTCTTGAACACATCCTGTATGCATGTCTGGAGGGACCTGTACACAGTGAAGCAAAAATTCCAAAACTTAATGTGAATGGAGATCTTGTCTATTCAGGATTTACTGGAAATCTGTCACCTCAGCACAAGTTGAAGTGGAGTTTTTTCTTGACACCAGTTCGTGAGTTGAGGAAACAGTACCTAACAATTTGAGTTCTGAGTGAATAGATTTTCTCTTTCTTTTGTATTCTGGGGTAAAAATTTCACATAAGTGAAGCTACTAGGCTCCACTTTAAAATTGCAGTTACTAGAGTGATAGGGTGTATACCATAAAGTGATTTAGCTAATGTTGAAATTTTCAAAGTCAACTAGGCCATAACAAAGTTATTAAGATAGTCAAGTCCAGAAAATACTATGAGGAACTTCAGAAGGACTTAATAAGGTAGCAGAACGGTCTATATGATGGCAGATGAAATCCAATGTTGATAAATACAACGTATTGCAAAGTGGAGGGGAAATTTTGTAGTAATCATAAATCTTACAGGGTTCTAAATTAACTGTACTAATACAGGAAAGACATCTGGGCATCACTGTGATCCACTCAGTTAATACCTAAACTCGGTGTGCAGGTTTGGTTAAAAAGAATATCCAGGATGCAATACAGAAAAAAATGGAGAACAACATAGAAAAAAAGTATAGTGTAGTATAGCATTATAAAAATATATCAAAGATGCAGACTCATATGGAATATTGTGCACAATACTGATCACCCCATCTCAAAAAGGATATTGCAGAAATAAAGTGGGGTTCAGAGAAGGGAAGGAATATGATTAAGTGGGGAAAAACTCTCATGTGATGGCTGGAAAGATTGGGATTGTTTACCTTAGAAAGGAGATGAATAAGAGGAAACATGATAAAAATATATATCAGATGTTCTCCTGTTTCATAATGCAAGAAAAAGGAGTTATTCAATGAAATTAAAAGATGGCAAATTAAAAACTTATAAAGGAAATACTTTTACACAGAACTTGTATTTAGACTGTGGAATTCATTGTTGTATGATGTCATTGAGGCCAAGAACTTATAAAGCTTCAATGATGAATTGGACATATGTATGAATAACAAACTTGCTGTTAATGCTAATGAAAAGAACAATGAAAGGATGATAAAATCTCATGTTTCAGGGTTTAAACCAATCTCTAACAATTGGATCAGAATGAGATCTTCATCAATGGCAGGTTACCACATATCTGCTTCTTCTACAGTTTCTTGTGCCTTCCTGTGAAGCATCTGGTACTATCCAGTGTCAGAGACATGATAGTGAACTAAATGGACCATACGTCTTACCCAGTATGGTAATTCTTATAGCTCTGTGCATTTTGATACACAATTTCCATTAAAATATATCCTCACTTGGCTTTGAAAACCACAATCTAAACCTATACCTTAATCTTTGATTTAATTTAGACAATTTAGAGATATGGAACACTTCATATCCATAAGTTAAGGGTATTTGAGTATTCCACAGCACACTAAGGTTTCAGTGATCAAGCTAATTGGTAGTTGGGCAGAAAAGGCAAAAAATCCATGAAAGGAGACAACACTATTTTGTGTCTCTGTCAGAAGGAAAACAGTGCAAAATTAAATAGCTGTAGTATGTAACAGAAGATTGATGCAACTAATAAAGGGCTCGAAAGTTTCCAACTCTCATAACCAGCTATTGTGTCTGACTACTGTCCTTTGAACAAAAGGGGAGGTAACTCCTTTTTGAGTTGAAGAAATCCTATCAATTAGCTGTCTTATCTTATAATATCTGAATACTACATGCCAATAAAAAGTTCAATTGAATAGGTATGGATAATCCTATGACTGAAAAACTAGGATTTTAGCCAAGATTTTTATATCTGTTAAGCATTTATTCATCTATTTAACTATAAAAATTATTTTTAATAATTAATTAGGCTACCTACGGTCTTTTCTGGGGTAGAGATAATATTAAAATAACAAAATGTAAATTATATATGATTGAGAGGTTGGAAAGAGAACTTGGAGAAATTTCTGACAAAACTTTTTGGCCAAGAGTCTTCTGATTTCTAGAAGAGTGATGGGTTCCCCCTAAGTGCTCTGTTTTCCTAGAAATTGTGGTAAATTACAAAATCAGAGTTACTGCAATTTTTAATCTTGAATGGCCTAAAAGCAGAGAAGTGTCCGTCTTTATAGAGCTGTTTTAACACCAACATTGGGGCATAATGGTTATTGTCACAAGTTATTGCCAAAACCACATCAAGTTTTCTAATGTAAGAGATAGTAATAGATTTCTACCTTTGTGATTTTAAAGAAACAGACAATTATATTGCGTGTTTTTGAGCAAGTTTTCTGGTATGAACTTGCCATAAAAGTGTAGCTGGTTGTGCATCTGTCTTTCTAGAATCTGCCTTTTTAATGTATGGGGAGCTATGTTAATGTATTTTTCCTGTCTTGAAGCATTATGCAAAGACTTCATTAATGAAGCTTTGCCTTTTTTGCACAACCAGCAATGGATGTAGTTTAATTAGGCCTCAACTCTCCTCATTTAACTTATCTGGGAATAAGTTAATGGATCCGTGACCTGTGGGCAAGGCGAAAAGCTCACCCCATTTCAGCCAATTTGGCAGTGAGGGAAAAATTCTTTCCCAGCCCTGAAAGAAAAATGATGACTAGTGCAATGCCCACAGCAGATCATAAAAACGCAGTCTTACACTGATCCCATGGTTGGAGGGTGGGTGTTGCTGATCTATGATTAATGAGAGAGAGGGTTCCTTCCAGAGTGCAAGGATATAAATGCTCTCCTCTTGACCAGTGCACGTGGTGGCTCAGTGCCTCCACCTGATCCGGCAACTTCCTGTCCTGCCTTTGGTTCCACTCAGGTAAGTCCCATGTAACCCTAATTTAGAAGAGATGCTTAAAGAAGCCCCAAACTTTTTTCTTCCTCCTTGCCAGACAAGACTTTCAGTTGCAATGAGCACCTCTGGAAAACTTAGGTGTGGAATTGGTGTTTTCAAAAGCCTATATGAGAAGTGATTTGTGAGTTCTTTTGCCCCTGAAGAAGTTCACAATACTGTTACTTGGAGTAGCACAACATATAGGATATGCCCGTTAGCTGCTAATGCCAGTGTTAATGTGACTGATGTCATGACTCGTATATTCTAGTAGAGATAGTAATTACTGGTGGAGGTGAGGAAGAAGGTAGAAGATTGTAAATCACATGACAGATGCACAATTCTTCCAGGACAATCACTAATTAATGTATTGTACAGCTATGATATAAATCTTTAACTGTGATGGATGTAGGAGGACCCTTTTGATGGAATCTAATGAAGGTAAATGATAACACCATGTAAGTCTCTCCCTATCTTATTTTCTAGAGATACTATTTTTAGTTGATATAATTTTATAAGATTATATAGTAATTTTTATTTAAATACATAACACACTATTTTTAATTACCACTTATGGAACAGAGCAATGTTAATTATAGTTAGTTTTTTTCCCTATTAAATTAAATGATGATGATTTATTATTTTTTTAAATATAAAGCAGGCAGAACTTGTCCAGCTGAACTTTAAAATCTTAGATACATGCTGGCAATTGGGACTGTTGCAAAATGAATGAGTGCCCTCCTACCCGGACTCCACACACGCACATTATATATTTATTTATCAAAACATACAAATTAGGGCTCTGGATGATAATAAAGATTTTGGAATGCATGCAGCCACCTCCAATGTGAAATAAAAACATATCCAGACATGGTAACTAAAATAATTCTTAGGCTGGTCAATGGTTCTGATCCAGCGGTTCTCAAACTGTGGGTCAGGACCCCAAAGTGGGTCGTGACCCCATTTTAATTGGGTTGCCAGGGCTGGTGTTAAACTTGCTGGGGCCAAGGCCAAAGCCAAAGCCCGACCCCCACTGCCAAGGGCTGAAGCTGAAGGGCTTCAGCCTGGGGCAGCAGGGCTCGGGCTTAGCTCCCCACCTGGGATTATGTAGTAATTTTTGCTGTAAGAAGGGGGTCACGAAGTTTGAGAACCCCAGTTCTGATCCAATGAAAATCCATAATATCCTGAAAACATGTGATGAATTTATGTAAAACTATATAAAGAAAGATCTTGATTCACAGGAAGGTGAGCTTAATAAATCAGAACAATAACATATTAACTGGTGCCTGCTAGTGCCTACAACAGTAGAAGTTGCAAAATGATCTCTTTTATAACGCTGTTTTCACATTCATAACTTCCTAACTATTGGGGTTTTTTCGATAAAATTGTACATGTTTAGTTTTTGCTGCAATTGATTTTCCTTTTAAATTCACCCATGGATGAGTTAAATAATACATGTTTAATTTTAAAAAATCTAGCTGTACTCTAGTAAATAAAGCTAATGAAGAAACAGTGTGGGCCAGATCATCAAATGGTGTATAGAGAGCTTTAGTGGCACCAATTGTCTCTAAGTTTGAAACTTTGCTTCAACATAGTGTTCACTGGGGATTAGTGATTTTGCTTGGCATGGGAAAACTTTTTTTTAACTATAATTTTTTTAATTGTGAAAACAATCACTTCTGAGCATCACTGTTTGCCATCTACTAAGATTTTTAGAAGAGCCCTAGCCCTGTTGTGACTTCTCCATGTTCTTGGGCTGCTCAGAGAGCTTGGATTAACATAGGAGATGATGCTCACAACTGAGCTAGGACAATTTGTGTTAGGGATAGTATATGTATTTTCATTGGAAAAACATACAGCAAAATCCTGAAAGATTTCATCGGGAAATATTGGGTTTATGCCTTTTATTTGATTCTTATGTTGTAAGAAGAAGGCCTGAAAGGGTGGTGGTATTTTTTTTTACTATTTTTTCCCCCTTCCCAAAAAGTATTTATTTTTCCACTTTATTTTTACATTATAAATTCAGGTTTTCTCTGTCCTAGGACAAGTGGTGAACTAGTGAAATGATAGCATCACAAGCATTTAGAATAATTCAGGAGGAACGGGAATGTCTTTAGTTAGAATGTCTAAAATTCTGGGTTTTGTTTTTTTCTTAATGTCTATTTAATTCCAGTGACTGACTAATATTTTGGAGAAGGGGAGTTTTATTAGAGAATCAACACTTTACCTCTTCAATTAAGGTATAATATCACAAGATACTTTTGCTTTTTCAGCAAAAAGACAAACCATACCTGACATTGTCAGAACAAGCAGAAAACGTACCTCTTTTTGAGGGAGAGGAGGATTAATTTTTGCAGGCCTCCTTTATAGGATAAAGAAAAGAAGGGCAAAAGTCCAATTTTTTTTAATTAATTTTCACTTTTAAAATCAGACCTAGGTAAACATCTAGCTTCATATCAAAGATAGGTAAACATCATTTTAGGGACATTCTCATTTTTGTTTGCTGTTTTGCTGCATTCTAGAATATTCTGAAAATTCACAGTTTCCATTTTAAATGTTTGTTTCGTTCATTGCAAAGACGAAGCTAGTACCTATCATTTATTATGATTTATTATATTCTAGTGTAACACCCACAGGCTCTAGTTAAATCAGGACTTCATTGTGCTAGGCATTATACAAACACATAACAAATCAATGTACCAAGCTTCTGCTAACCCAGACTTGCTGCAGCTGTCTGTTATCAAACAAATGTGCCGTTAGCATTATTTTTGGAACCCTAACTTTTGCATTTTCTGGCTTTGTGATTTTAACTGTGATGCTTTAATGTAGCATTATTATTTGTTTTTCTTCCATTTAATAATAAATTGTCTACACTTCATTAGCTTAGACACCATCAAACAAAACTAATTACAGAAGACTTGGAAAGGTAAATATCATTCCATAGTACCAGCTGAGCTGGTATGTATCCAAATGGGCACTTAATCCTCATGTAGAAGAATATAAGGAAAAGGAGTATTTAAAAGCAAGACAGATGAGGGAGAAAGTGCTCTGTAATGTTGGAATAGTACTCATCTGGAGTAACTGCTAGGCACCAAAATACTTAAATTTTAAAAAATGGAGTGCAAATATTCCATTTTCCTAGTAAAACTAACATCCATAACAAAGTTAATCTGTTTATGAAGAATTGTAAGTAATCTATAATATTGTGGCTGCAGATCTATAACACAGAGGAATATGATAATATTTTACTAAATAGGCATGTATTTCACAAGTCTTCAATAACATAATTTAATGTCATCAAACATGAATGAAATGCATCCTTGGCCCAAAGGTGGACTCAATGGAAATTGAAATGATCCTTAACAGTAACTGAATACTCAAATGGTATTCTGTAAAAATGCTACAGCTTTTTTATCCATTGCAAAGACAACATCGTAGATCACAAAGTTACCTTCAGTATGAAAAGTAAAGCAATGCATTATAAAGTCAGAGAAGTTAACAACACGAGCAGGATCACATAATACATCTGAATCACATAATACATATACTTTAGTAGTCAGTAAGACTGACCATATCATAAAAAAAATTTAGAGAATATGCTGAAATATACTAATTTTTATTGCAGTAATTTAAAAACTGGGAGTGAGAGGGGAGAAAGGAATATTTTGTATGCGAAATTCCCAAAATAATAAACATGCATGACTATCTTTTTGTTCTGCGTTTGTAGAACACCCAGTACAATGGGATCCTGGTCCAAGGTGGAGGTTTTTGGATGCTACAATAATAAAAATAATAATGAATAATAAATATTATGTGACTTAAACGGTTAAAAAAAAAACTAAGAAATTGTGATATGCTGCAACACTAAATTAGAGAATCTCTTAATTATCGGTCCACCACATACATAAGCAAAGGAGTAGAATCAAATTCTAAAATTTTTAAAGTCTGATTTTTTTTAAAAAAGACCAAGTGTATTGTAATGTAATTGTAATATTGTATTTTAAGGACCAGATCCCCAGCTGGTGCATGTTAATGAAATTCTCCTGGCTTCATTGCTGCTAAACCAGCTGGGAATCTCTTCAGAAGTATGCTAATGATGGTTTATGAACATTTTAGTGGAGGTAGCAATACAATGTAGGTTAACTGAAAATGCTGAAAAGCCAAAGTAAGGCATTGACAAGATCATGAAACAACCATATTTTTTATGGCCTCTGATATGCAGGACATGATTTATCCTACTATAATGACAAGGCAGGTAAGGTTGGTGTTCACTTGATTACAGAAAATCAATAATAAGTCAACCAGTTACACTAATCTATTGTTTTTCTAGATGGCAACCTGATCATTTATCTCTTTGAGTTCAGCAATAGTCTTATACTGATTAGCTCTTTGCATATATACTGATTAGATATAAGCTTGCAGAGTTGTAGGAATCATCATAAGTAGCAGAAGATGTCTCCAATAGGCCAAAACACTTCGGAGGAAAAAATAAAATAAAATGCAAATGGGATACCATTACACTGAACGGTGGCACACCATCATCTGAGGTAGTGTGTTCAGTTTTGATCACCTCAAATAGGCTGTATCTACACTGGCTTTTTCCCCCAGAATCACCCAGCTATTGACTGTGGCAGAAACAATGGGAGTGGTTTTGTAGAGCGGTCACCAACATGTTACCACCAGTTGTCTAATTCCTTTTAAAGCGAATCTAGAAGATATGGTGGCTTGAAGTGCTGATGGCCACCAGCACCTTTTCTATACAAGAGTCACTCCCTCCCTCCCTCCGCCCGATTGCTAACTCTATAAAGCTGCACCAGTGCTAGCAAGATTCACAATTTTTTTTAGGGACAATGAGATGAGTATACACAAGCTATTTAGGAAGAATCTAACTGAGATAGAATAGGTCCAGAAAAGTTCAGCAGTAGTGGATCTTACATTTCAGGGGAAATGACCAAGCCTAAGATTATTTAGCATGGAAAAGTGAAGAATTAAAGAGAATTTGATTGATAGGATTTATTGAGCTTTCGTTTTTTAGCTCTGGCAAAGAGACTATGTTTGTTTAAAAGATAGCAAATTGATAGGTTGACTTTATTTGATCTTTGTACAGGGGATTCAAAGAAATGATAAGAAAAATAGTTCTTACCATATTTACAAAATAAAAATCTACTATATTCCTGAACTTAAATATAATGCTTCTATAGTTCAGATTTATTCAGTCAAATTAGCCCTCTTCTGTGTGTCTTTGCCTTTTACTCAAGTTCTTTACCTTTATTGAAGAATGATACAGCTTCCTTTTCTTTATTGGGTAGGACAGTTTCTCCTTTCAAATCTCAGAGTATTTCTGATTATGCCATATTTATAAAGAGAAATCAGCCTTAGGGCCAATCTGCTGAGTCCTGTGAAAGATCACTTCTGTAAAAATGTTTTTACATAATTAAATGAAAATTTACATAATTATGTAAAAACATTTTTACAGACGATGTACTGTTAAGAATATTGCCTAGTTTAAACTAAATCTGGAAAATTAAACTGTATTCTGAATTGCTGCTCACCTCGCTAAGCTCTTTGCATAGGGCTTTTTAAAATTAAAACTATTTATTATTGCTGTTATAATTTTTTTTCAGAGTCACAGTTGTATTGGCATAAGCCCTTGACTGATTAGTTGAAAAATTCTTACACTGACTACTTAAATAACCTCCATTTTCACTCTAATACACATTGTGAGCTGAATTTTTAAAACTCAGCCTTTCATTTTTCAGGCACAGTTTGCAGTCACAGTTATTTATGTGAGCAATGTAATTAATAGTTGTCTATCCATCAGATATAAAGGTGCAATCAGGCAATTCAGTTTCAACATATGTATTTTGTAAGGCCCAGTGTTTCTTCTTATAACAGCCAAGTAACTGTTTAAGGAGTTAAAAAATTAAAACTGCTGTACTAAGATTGTGTTAAATACAACAATTTTTAGAATTTTGTTTCTGACTTTGTTAAAGATGAAAACACCTTTATTAGTCTTTTCACTCCACTTACCAGTCCTAAATTTCCAAACCTATCAGAAGCTGCCTTCTCATTTTATAGACCATTTGTTTCATAATTACTCTTAAGTTTGCAGTAGAAAATACTTTGTTGTTAGCCTTTATTGACCTTATCCAACAATCCACAAGAACTTTACATGGTCACTAGATGGCAGCAAATATTCAGAAGTAGCTTTCATTGTTTTCTCCATATGGCATTTAGTGAGTACAGTCCTTAAAAGAACGATGAGCATTAATAGGTTTTGAAGCCTTACAAACATTTACAGATTTCATCTGCAACCCATCTACACTACACATTCTTACTCTCTTCCTCCTTAGCTTTGATTTTAACTATGGAAATATTTAATTTTGAGCAAATCTAAATGCAAAATGAGTAATTAAAATGAATGAGGCAGAAACAGTGGTTTGTTTTTGACTCGTGTCAGACTTTTCTGTCTTTCAGGATAGGAGCTTTATACCTTGATTCGAAATTAGATATTTTCAGGAGGGGTTTTGTAATATTGAAAGATGTCCATTATGCTACTTCAGGGTATGTACCAGAAATGGGTTTATTGAGTCATGGGGAGAAATCAAATGCACAAATAAGTTTGGGTAGCAAATTGAGAATAAACTTATGCACTAGATAAATGTCTTCCCTCCCTTTCAATTGAGTTAAAGTAGCTTTAAACATAAGTGTGCATTCTTAACCTATTCAGTGTCCCATGAATATATGCACTTATCAAAATATTACTTATTTGGTGTCCATTTCTAGCCTATTGGGAAACAATCCAATCTTATGAAGCATAGCCCTAGCTGAGATTTAAGTATGAAGATTCATTATTGAAATCAAAAAGAGATTTAAACTGGTTTAACTAACAGTAGATTGGGATTTCAGTAATATTTTTAGTGTAAGGTTGGGGTTCTTGTTTGTTTCCAATTTCATAATAATGAATTTCCCTATTATTAACATATAGATCTGTAGATCTGAGAATTTGACATTACTTACCAGTGTGTGCTTTTTTTCAAGTAATTGAATGGATTTATGTGAGAGACAGACTGTAAAAGCAAATTGATGTTTTAACATTAGTCATTGATAAGGAGTTTGCCAAACAATATGGAGAGAAACAAAGCAAAAGAGTATATTTTGTTTGAGTAGTATAATGGAAATCTTGAATTCTCACAGCAAAGTTAGAATAAAAACAAAAATAATTGTTGCCTTTTGTGACTAGAACTGATAGAGAATAGTACTGAAGTCGCCTTTTTAAAAATGTGAATATGTAATGTGTCAATCAATTTGATGATGAAATACCGCTAACTTACAAAAAGATTCCTGAGTGAAATATTGTTTCAATATGGTTGCGTTAATAGTCTACAGAAGTATATAAAATCACCCACTCAACTTTCAGTTACATTCTGATACCACAGCTGTGTGCTAAAGTCAGGAGCAGCCCTAGCCATTTTGCTGGCTGGGATGAAAAACATTTTTGCAATCCCTCTTCCCTCCACACTGGTGACCGAGCCAAATAAATAAATAAATAAGATGGCCAATCAGCGGAGCAAAAAATAACAATAATTAAAAAAAAAAAAAGGCTGTCCGGTCATAGCAAAGCAAAACAAAACACCCGGCGGGATGGCACCCCCGGAAGTTGCCACCCCATGGTGAGTGCCTTGCTCTGGCTAGCGGCCATGTGTATGTGAATCTTCAAAGATAAAAGGCAGGTGAAACGTATTTTTAAAGTGATGACAATATATGCAGACATGGTAAAAAGCCTGATGTGCCAATGTTGTTTGATTTGAAAAATATTTATATTCATCTTATTTCCACAATTTCAGGACATTTTCCCTTATAATATGGCTTCTTAAACACATATAAGGATATAATTGAAACATTATCAATTTTAGTCAGGTTGCAAACATCTCACTTAAACTCAGACAAGAAAGTAAGTTTACATGGCTTAAAAAGTTTAAAATATGAATTTCACATGAGTCTTGTTCATAGAAGAATTACAAATTCCTTGTAGTAGAAGCCTGTATTGCGTGATCTTTTCTACTGTTTATAATTTTTACATTAAAAGATCATTTAGGTGCTCAAATATCTGAAATCTACTGTGAAAAAGGTACCATGGTGATTCATGCTTTAGAAATGCAGATATATAGGTGGCTCAGAAGAGATTGTTATATGATTATTATTTTTAATATATTTTAAATGGAAAGCTACAGACACTTTCTCTAATCTAGTGCTAATGGTCTGAATTCAGTATATTATGAACTTAATGCTTGTGTTTTCCTCTAATATGTAAGTTCAATTTGTGTCTCTCTTCCTACTTACAGGTTGCTCTTGGAACAGTAACTAATGTGGAGGAAGCAGTAAAGTGGATAAGTTACACTTATCTTTATGTACGGATGAGAGCAAATCCATTAGTATATGGCATCAGTCACAAGGCTTATCAGGTAGAAAATGCATTTAAAAAAAATCTAACCTGCTTTCTGGTTCTGTAATCCTTTCCTGATGTGAGGATAAATATTTGCTATTTCTGCTTTACCTGACATCAGCAATTCTTTAAGTGTTTGAAAGGGACAAGATATTTTCTATAGCAGAGAGTTATTTTTTAAAAAAATAGTAAGTTAAAATGTCCCTTCTGAGTTGTCCTGTCAAACACTTTTCCCCACTATCATACAAAATACGTTTTCAATGGCCAAATTAGCCATCAACACGTAGCACTCATTCTTATCAAAACAGCTATCCTGCTTTAGTCACTGTCAGCATTTCAGTAGTGAAAGTCAGGTATGAATTATACAGTCAAGTCTTCTTGAAGCCATAGCTCTGCTCTACACACAGTTTTTTCTCTGTCAAGTATTTGTTTTAGAAGATCTCACCACTTGCAGTATCATAAATTATTAGATAGAATATTTGTTAATTTAACAGGTTAATAAAATCAATCATTCAATCATATTTGAAGTCTTTTTCTTCTTGGGATCCAGTAATTTAAAGAGTTTTTACTCCTTTGTTTTATATTGTTTTTAGATTATTTTGTGTATTGGAATAAATCAGAACACAGATTTTTTTTTTCATAGTGGAATTCCTTATTTTTACTTTTTGGTGTGTTTCATAGTTTACAGGAAATGTTTCTTTAAAGAACTATGTTTCTTTAACACTGCTGTATATTCTGTACTAGAGCCTTTAACAATAGTAATTTGATAGGTAGGAGAAGAACATAAACTGGTAGGAGGAAAAAACGAAGGAATTATCTCTCTGGAAGATTTAGTTATTTATTTATTTATTTATTAATGGCAACTGTTTGAAGCTGCTTAGAGGTTTTGCAGGTAGGAGTAGTCCTGTGGGATGTAGTTTAGTGATGAGAGTGCAGATGAGATGGTCAAAGGTTCATGATAAATGTAATTTATTTCACATCTCCACAATTTGTTGCATGGCTGCATAGTTTTTCAAATGATTATCAACACTCTGGTTTTGAGTATGTACAACATTCATAGCAGTATGCCAGTGTCATGTTTCAGGTCCAATATCTTTGTCCTTTGGGACTGGAAGTGGGATTTAAACAATAGGGAAAGTGGGTAAGAATTCCATAGTACTCAATACATTATAGTGAGGTGTAATTTAAATATTTTATGGGCATTCATTTAGAATGGCTTTCTGAGAGCAGTTATCCCAAATGCATATTAATAAAACTCTTATACTACATTATAATGTATTTGTATATGGTTAGCCAAACTCACATAGCCAGGAAAATGAAAAGTATAATCTAAGGTGTTATCAAATACTATATCTAGCTGGGGCTCAACAGTGGGAGTTTTGACATATCCTAGCTCTGTAGAATTCCTTCACACTCATGTCTCAGGCAAGCAGTACTGAGTTCTGTGACAAATTATTAATTGATTTAAGCATATTGGATAATTAACGTAAATCTGTTTGGTAACACCAAATGATAACATTAAAACACAATTAAGAGGAATAATTTTTAAAATAAAACTGACAAAAAATATGTTTGTGACATTCTTCAGCCAAACAAGCAAGTTCCAATCCTGAAGGTCCACCAGTGCTCTTCCATTCCTGCAGCTGTCTCCTTCGCTGCCACGTCGTGTACTGACGTGGCCTTTGCTATCTTGTGTTAAGATAGAAACAGAATATACCTATTAGAGGTGGTGTTTATTTGAATAGCAGAGAGCAAGTAGGCCTTCAGACCTAGATATTCTCTTCTTTCTTGGAAGCATCTGAATAATGTTTTTATATTGCCGTGTTATGTTATACAGAGTTCAGGGCAGTTGTGCAGTTTCAGGTGCAGCATAACTATATTTTTACGAGTTGTGCAATTCCTTTTCCTCCCTATCCAGTTGTGGCTGTTTAATTTTCATAATCGGTATAAAGTTATTTCTTAATCTTGATAATCTTGTGATTTGCCAGTTTATATATCCATATTGGCCCATCATTATTAGCCAGTCTAGCTATTCAAAGTGCATTGATTTGCATAATCACTTTAGGTCACATTGTCCCCAGATGTTTAGTGGGAGTGTGTTATGAACCTTCTCTCTTCTCCCCTGCCCTTTATGTCCTGTGTAAGAGCTACATAGTATTGCAGTCCCTGCTCCCATGAGGTCTCTCATTACCACAAAAGTTGCAGGAAGGGGGTGAAGCGAGGCGAGGAAAGGCAAGGCCAGGCTGCACACCGCCCCACCACCCCAAGAAGCATGCTTTGCTCCCCAAAGGGGTGTAGCAGCTCTAGGACCTTGGAGTATTGGTTGATCATAGGAAGACTATGAGCCGCCAATGTGATATGGTCGTGAAAAAAGCTAATGCGGTCTTGGGATGCATCAGGCAAGGTATTTCCAGTAGAGATAATGAGGTGTTAGTACCGTTATACAAGGCACTGGTGAGACCTCACCTGGAATATTGTGTGCAGTTCTGATCTCCCATGTTCAGGAAGGATGAATTCAAACTGGAACAGGTACAGAGAAGGGCTACTAGGCTGATCCGAGGAATGGAAAACGTGTCTTATGAAAAGAGACTCAAGGAGCTTGGCTTGTTTAGCCTAACCGAAAGAAGGTTGAGGGGAAATATGATTGCTCTCTATAAATATATCAGAGGGATAAATACCTGGGAGGGAGAGGAATTATTTAAGCTCAGTACAAATGTGGACACAAGAAAAAATGGATATAAACTGGCCATCAGGAAGTTTAGCTTTGAAGTTAGACAAAGGTTTCTAACCATCAGAGGAGTGAGGTTCTGGAGTAGCCTTCCAAGGGGAGCAGTGAGGGCAAAAGACGTATCTTGCTTCAAGACTAAGCTTGATAAGTTTATGGAGGAGATGGTATGATGGGATAGCCTAATTTTGGCAATGAATTGATCTTTGACTATTCACTGTAAATATGCCCAGTGGCCTGTGATGGGATGCTAGATGGGGTGGGATCTCAGTTACTACAGAGAATTTTTGCCTGGGGGTGTGGCTGGTGAGTTTTGCCCACATGCTCAGGGGTTTATGATAGCCATATTTGGGGTTGGGAAGGAATTTTCCTCCAGGGCAGATTGGCAGAGGCCCTGGGGATTTTTCACCTTCCTCTGCAGGTTGGGGCATGGGTCACTTGCTGGAGGATTCTCTGCATCTTGAAGTCTTCAAACCACGATTTGAGGACTTCAGTAGCTCAGACATAGGTCAGGGGGTTGTTACAGCAGTGGGTGGGTGAGATTCCTTGGCCTGCGTTGTGCAGAAGGTCAGACTAGATGATCATAATGGTCCCTTCTGACCTTAAAGTCTATGATTCTTCTAAATTTTGGAGAATCCCTGTCTCTTTCCTTTCGAGTCAGCTTAGGACAACTGTAAATAAAAATGTATATCAGTTATTCTGAAGGAAAGGCCTTGCTTTTTAGGAATATGGGGAAATAAAGAAGAGGATGAATTATATAACGGATTAAAGAGTTTCTAAAATAACGTCCTTTTCAACAGTTTGTCGACAGCCCATATTTGGACTTTGTGATTTTTTTCTCTTTCATTTCAGTTTTGAATATTTCATTAAAAATATCAACATAAGAAAAAGTGAGATTTCTTCTGATTAGGGCATTGATCCTGCAGACACATGCTTAACTTTTTTATTAGAGCATAAGCTTTCGTGAGTTACAGCTTGAAGTGAGCTGTAGCTCACGAAAGCTTATGCTCTAATAAATTTGTTAGTCTCTAAGGTGCCACAAGTACTCCTTTTCTTTTTGCGAATACAGACTAACACAGCTGCTACTCTGAAACATGCTTAACTTTATGCACATGAATAGTCCAGACCTGTTCAGTCTCTTGTAGTGGCCAGGAGGATACTGTTTTTAGCGGCATCTGAGCTGCTGTTGAAGTTGCAGGTGCCTGGGAGCTGAAATTGTCTCATTTGGTAAGGGCCATTCTAGGCAAGATCTCTATTGTCGAAGTCCTTCAGGATTCCTAATTATAGAGATGCAGCCATGAGGACTCTAACTACAGAGACACAGCAGGAATGGGCAACCAGTGCTGGACACCCAGCTATGCGCTAGCAAGTCATCCAGAACTATATTTTAGTAATAAATACAGCAACACCATCATTAGTCTTTCAGTGCTATAACTATCCAGGGTCAAGTAACTTCCCTGTTATTTTTTTTTGTTGAAATATTGTATAATTTTGAGGATGGACCAGTACATCGGCTGCATTTTCTCATTTTTATTCATGTTTGGTATGTGTAGCACCTTTTTGTGAACTTAGTGTCAGTATAACTGGTATTAATAAGGACTGAACTAATTCTTGGTGTGATAATCATGGCCTTATTTTATTTGTTTTGCAACAGTATTTTGTTTCTTACTTTTAGAAAAGCTGAATTATCTCAGTGAAATGTCTCATTTGTCACTTTTGTATTTTGTTCATGGTCTCTAGATGGATCCAGGGCTAGAGAAGCACAGAGAACAACTGGTGATTGAAGTTGGCAGAAAGCTAGACAAAGCCCGCATGATTCGTTTTGAAGAGAGAACTGGATTTTTTTCTTCAACAGATTTAGGCAGAATTGCCAGCCACTATTATATTAAGTATAATACTATTGAGGTACAACAACTTGTTCTACTTCTGGTATACTTCTCTCTTTTTAACCCTTTATATAAAATGGTCATGAGAAGATTTTATCAGACATGAAGCCAATTTAACACTGATACCTTTTTCAAATCATGGTTACAAAAGAAACTGTCTAAGCATATGGCAATAGTGAAAGCTCAGCAGCATTGATTTGGTCAGATTTGCTTTTGGATGATGATTTCTACATTCTTTGCCCCTTCCTAAGATTTAGATATCTTATCACCTGTATGTCCATTTGCAGGAAATAGGATTTGCATGCACAGAGGCCACTAACAGAAATGTTTCTGTGGGTGAAAATGCTATCACCTTGTCATTCATGTGATAGAATTTATCAGTGCCATACAGGCAAGTGTTAGTGCACTGAAGCGTGTGTAGATGTGCATATATGCCCAAAACTCTTCCTGCTCCATTGGAGCCTGGGAGTTGAAAATCTATTGCATCATTCTTTAATTAGGCATTTATCATACACATTCGAACATAGTGTGGACAAGATTTTCAAAAGTGACTATGGATTTTGGTTGCCTCATTTTTGGGTCTCCAACTCGAGACAACTTAAAAGCAGCTGTTTTTTTAGAAAGTGCAGAGAAGGCCCTCTGAACATTTGGTCCTCTTTAAGTAGTCTGAAGCTGGGTATCCAATAACCGAGGCACCTACTTACTTTTAAAAATCTTAGAGACTCTCTTCTTTGAGTTATTACTGAGAGCAGAATTGTCTTTAATTTTAAGTCGGTAGGTCAAAATCATTGTTTTTGCATTTTTATTTTTAACAGTAAACGAAATTATTTTATTTTTGATAGACTTTCAATGAACATTTTGATGCTCACAAAACAGAAGGTGATATTCTTGCTATAGTATCTAAGGCAGAAGAATTTGAACAGATCAAGGTAAGATTGCATCACTTCATCCAGAAGGACACTTTTAATGGAAGTAGACCCTAATCCATAGTATCAGGTCCATAAAATGCATGACTAGTGGTTGGAGAATGAGTGCGGCTTTTAACCCTACTCTCTGAGTCCTCTGGATGTCAGGTAGTCAGGGCCTGATGGAAATGGCCCCCAACTGGTTCCCTATAGGGGCCAAACATTTGCCGTCTTTAAATAAATTTTAGACTGAGACTGTCAGTCTCAGTAGATTTATGGTGTGTTTTGCATTCTCATCAGTGAGAATGTAAAATGCTATGCATTATTCAAACTGTAGATATGAATATTTCTTTACTTGTGTTAAGACTTAATCTTATTAACAGTGAAAACTGTAATATCATGAATCATTGTACTTTACAGTTTTGAGCTAAGAACATATTATGCCACATGCACATTATATGACTATAATGAATGCATTTAATGTTAATTCAAATTTGCCCTAATCCAGATGGACAGAGGTTTTACTCTGGTCAAATAAAAAATGAAATCTCATCAGATGGAGGATGGTAGGGTCAGAAGATTCAATTTTTGTGGCATATCAAATTTTTGTGTGTCAATGGCAACCTTAATTGATGGTGATGAATAATAAAATGTAATTGTGTCATTATTAAGATAGTTTCAATTAAGTTCTATTAGCTACAGTCTGGAAGACTTGTTTTTTTGGGTGGGGGTTGTATGTAAAACTAGACTCTGTTTAAAATAATGTTTCTAAGAGATAATGGAAATTTAATTTAGTGTGAAAGTTTTTACCAAGTTACTTCAAACTCTTCAAACGTATTTATTGTGTTTTAGGTAAGAGAAGAAGAAATAGAGGAACTGGATGCCTTACTGAACAATTTCTGTGAACTTTCTGCTCCCGGAGGTGTAGAGAACAGTTATGGAAAGATAAATATCCTCCTTCAAACATATATTAGCCGAGGAGAGATTGATAGTTTCTCCCTTATTTCAGACTCTGCATATGTTGCACAGGTAAAAAAAAAAAAAAATAGTAGTAATAATAATAATAATAATAAAATCTATTCATTTGTCTGTCTTCACATCTTTCATTTACCCAGATATATGGATAGCTATGTGGGCCCAGATTTTCAAACATATATGCACATGTGATTTGAAAATCTGAGCACTAGCTTTTGAGATTTCAACACAGAATATTTTTGATTTAGTGGAAAATAATTGCTAAGTCCTAATTTAGGAGGCCAGGTTGTACTTTTTTAGTTGAGTTTGAATTAGTTTTCCAGTATAGTAGCCATTAACTGTTGTTTGTTATCTTTCATAGTTTAAATTGCAATTGCATACAAGATGTTAGCCTTAAACCTCAGTGTTTCCTAAATTTACGAAAAAGTGTAAATCCATTTAACTTTCTTGCATTCTAATTTTATACGTTTGTTTTGCGAAGGTTTATAAAATTGGTTTACACCAGAATATGTTCTATTAATATTGGTCTACAAATCTTAAGTAGGTTACATATACACTCATCAGAATTGGCTTTAAGTTCACTCCGCATACCATTAAACAGCTAGATTGACCCTAGAAGTTCACCAGTCATATACAGATTGGCATTTGCTTAATTTGAACATACACTTATTTGAAAGGGACTAGCCTGAATGATCTTGCAGAGTGGAAAACAAAACTTCAAGCTGATTGTGCATTGTGACTGGTAGTGTTTAGACTTGAAATTTAAAAAACCTGAAAGGGGATACCAAACATTATGGAAAACCTCTCCACAGTTGGGGGACTACACTAGGTTGACACCCACACAGTAATAGGAGACCAGTTCATGCTCTTGATTGATGGCTCTGTTTAACACCCCAAGTAGTCATCAAATTGATGGGTTGTTTGGTCATCACAAGGATACAACAGCACTAGAAATCTATGGAATATTGCTACTTCTTCACAAGTCTAGGATCCATCCCAGGAAGTGAGGGGGCCACTTGAAATTCCTCTTAAAAGGGCATCGGTTAACTGGCTTGAGGACCCTAAAAGAGGCAAATGACATGGCTCGTAAACAATTCCATATGTCAACCAATATTAAATGTATGTAGTGGATTATAAAGTTGTGGCTTTTGGGACAATTAGGAGTATTTCTGTCTCTTCATTAAGCAGCAGCAGCGTAGTATGTTCTGACATTGTGCTGTCAGATCTTGCCAAACCATTTTAAGAAGAAATAATAAAAATTGTATTTAAATTATATTAAGGATGAGAGTTAAACATTTAAAAGCATAAATATTCTGAGTTAAGATCATCATGCCATCTTCACTCGTTTCCTCGTGTTCAGGTTTTATAGCACACGTGGGCTTGCTGAGATCATTATACACATCATAAAGATTGTGATACACGCACAACAAAATCATTTTAAGAGAGGTCTCTCAATTTCAGTTTATAGCTTTTATTTGTCTCTACTCAACTGTAGCATTTTAAAGCAGGTGGTGTTGTCCCGTACGCAGGTGCTCAATTTATAAATGTGTGTAATAATTTACGTGAAGACATGAGTGGTAGTGCTTAGAATCACAATTTTTAAATTGCAGTTCTACGCCAAACAGTGACGACAGGAACTCTCACTTAACGTTGTAGTCATGTTCCTGAAAAATGTGACTTTAAGCGAAACGGTGTTCAGCGAATCCAATTTCCCTATAAGAATTAATGTAAATAGTGGGGTGTTAGTTTCCAGGGAAATTTTTTTTGCCAGACAAAAGACATTATATACATTTTAAACAAGCACTTGAATACAGGTACAAGTTTTAAACAATTTTAAAGAAACAATTTAATACTACAGTCATCATTGCTGAGAATGAAGCAATGGGATGTGCAGGCACAGGCACTGCCCGCTGGCACTGTAGACAATGAGGCAGGTGAGGAGTCTGAAGGTGCCCTAGGCTAGAAGAAGCACGTTGTGCAGCAGCAGCAGCAGTTTCCCCTATTGTGCAAGCACCAGGGGCGGGGGGCTCAACTCTCAGCCCGCCCACTCCACCTCTTCCCCCAAACCCCCAGCCTTAACCTGCCTCTTCTCCCTTTACCTCCCCACCCTCTCCCCCCCACCTCCTCCCCCTTTACTCTGCAGGCCACATCCTTGCTTCTCCCGCCTCCCTCCCCTGCCTCCTGCCCATGGCAATCAGCTGGTTTGTGGCATTCAGGAGGTGGGGAGGGAGGGGGAGGCTGTGCGCCGAGTCTTCACTCCTCCCTCCTGCCTCCTGAATGCCGCAAACCAGCTGATTGCCATGGACAGGAGGCGTGGGGAGCAGGGGGAAGGCGCTGATCTGCGGGGTCTGCTGGTGGAACAAAGCAGGCAGCCAAACAACATTATAGCGGAGCATTGCACAACTTTAAACAAGCAAATTCTGTAATGGAGCAGGGAAATAAGATCAAAACAATGTTAAGCAAGAGGACATTAAGTGGGGAGTTACTGTATTTTAAAAAATTGTTCCTTCTACCTCAGTAGAAGAGTAGTAACTGCGTGCTTTAGTGACAAAATATTTTAGTACCTTTTTTTTTTTTTTAACTCCTGTTAGCACTGCAAAGCCAGCACAGAGTGAATGCTATTCTGCTCAGCGAGTCATCCACAGAACTACTAGCTCATTTCTCACTATAAAGTCAGATTCTTCCCCCAGTTACACCTAGGCAATCCCACTGAAAACAATGGGCTTGCATGGGTGTGTAATTGGGCAGAAATGGGCCAGCAGAATATTTGTCATTGCCATATTAGATGAGTATGGGATGGATAGATTATTTTTATACACAATCTATGAAGAATTAATCTTGATGTTGAGATTCTAAGTTAAATTTGCAGGGAATGCAAATAAAAGAAGAAAGCAAACATTTTTATAAACTAAGTAAATATGATTGAGAAGTCATTGAGACACAGTGAGCAAAACCCCTGAGTGCTGGTGTAACTATGATCAAAGCCAAGGACAGGAAGCCTGCGGCAGACCTAGCAATTGAACCTACTTCTTCTGATTACCAGACTTGGGCTTTAACCACAAGACCATGTTCCCCCTCAGCATGAATATCCAATTTTAAATTTTGAGCACGGTCAGGGTTATTGTAACGAGAAAAAGTATTACTATCAACAGTTGTTCCTGTTTACTATAACAGTATAACTTTAATTGTTTAATTGTATGTATTTACTGTCATCATCCCATTAAGTAATGATGAAGCAGTTTTAAGAGATGTAATTAATCATTAGGTAGAAACTGAAAAATAAATTTTTCAAGACTATTTTAAAACTTAACAATAAAAATGTTATTTTGGGAGTCTGATAGGAAAAAAACATAGTATAGATGCTGTATCCAATGAGAAATGTATGATCTGAATCTAATACTTCATCTCGATGTTTCACTCTGTAGAATGCAGCTCGGATTGTTCGAGCCCTTTTTGAGGTTGCTCTTAGGAAACGATGGCCTGCAATGACGTACCGGCTACTGAACCTCAGCAAAGTCATCGACAAGCGGCTGTGGGGCTGGGCCAACCCTTTGCGACAGTTCTCAGTATTGCCACCGTCAGTCCTCGCAAAGCTGGAGGAAAAGAATCTCTCTGTAGATAAGATGAAGGACATGAGGAAAGATGAAATAGGTAAAAAAACATAATAAGCAATGTTCTGTTTAAACATTGGACTCTATGTTCTCCTCTTTACATTGAGTAAGAACTTGCTATTAATCCAATTGATTTCTGACAGTTGACAAACCAGGTCCTTCATTACTTACAACTTGAATACTGTTTATGTGAAAAAGAATGAAAGTGGGGAATTATAACAAAGGACACTACCAATAAGTGGTTCATGCCTGCTTCTGAATGATCACATTCATTTTCATTTAACCTGAGGAGTTCATTGCCACAAGATTATCATTCCAGCCAAGAGTTTAGTAAAGGATTTGATATATATCAGTAATGAGGACATCCTGGGAACTACAGGCCAGTCAGCCTCACCTCAGTCTCTGGAAAAATCATGGAGCAGGTCCTCGAGTCAATTCTGAAGCACTTAGAGGAGAGGAAAGTGATCAGGAACAGTCAGCATGGATTCAACAAGTCATGCCTGACTAATCAAATTGCCTTCTATGATGAGATAACTGGCTCTGTGGATGAGGGGAAAGCAATGGACGTGTTGTTCCTTGACTTGAGTAAAGCTTTTGACACAGTCTCCCATAGTATTCTTGCCAGCAAGTTAAAGAAGTATGGGCTGGGTGAATGGACTATAAGGTAGATAGAAAGCTGGCTAGATTGTCAGGCTCAACAGGTAGTGATCAATGGCTCCATGTCTAGTTGGCAGCCGGTATCAAGCGGAGTGCCTCAAGGGTCGGTCATGGGGCCTGTTTTGTTCAATATCTTGATTAATGATCTGGAGGATGGCATGGACTGCACCCTCAGCAAGTTTGCAGATGACACTAAACTGGGAGGAGAGGTAGATACGCTGGAGGGTAGGTATAGGATACAGAGGGACCTAGACAAATTAGAGGATTGGGCCAAAAGAAATCTGATGAGGTTCAGCAAGGACAAGTGCAGAGTCCTGCATTTAGGACGGAAGAATCCCATGCACCGCTACAGATTAGGTACCGAATGGCTAGGCAGCAGTTCTGCAGAAAAGGACCTAGGGTTTACAGTGGACGAGAAGCTGGATATGAGTCAACAGTGTGCCCTTTTTGCCAAGAAAGCCAACGGCATTTTGGACTGTATAAGTAGGGGCATTGCCAACAGATCGAGGGACGTGATCGTTCTCCTCTATTCAACATTGGTGAAGCCTCATCTGGAGTACTGTGTCCAGTTTTGGGCCCCACATGACAAGAAAGATGTGGAAAAACTGGAAAGAGTCCAGCGGAGGGCAACAAAAATGATTAGGGGACTGGAACGCGACTTATGAGGAGAGGCTGAGGGAACTGGGATTGTTTAGTCTGCAGAAGAGAAGAATGAGGGGGGATTTGATAGCTGCTTTCAACTACCTGAAAGGGGGTTCCAAAGAGGATGAATCTAGATTGCTCAGTGGTAGCAGATGACACAACAAGGAGTAATGGTCTCAAGTTGCAGTGGAGGAGGTTTAGGTTGGATTTTAGGAAAATCTTTTTCACTAGAAGGGTTGTGAAACACTGGAATGCATTACCTAGGGAGGTGGTGGAATCTCCTTCCTTAGAAGTTTTTAAGGTCAGGCTTGACAAAGCCCTGGCTGAGATGATTTAGTTGGGGATTGGTCCTGCTTTGAGCAGTGGGTTGGACTAGATGACCTACTGAGGTTCCTTCCAACCCTGATATTCTATGATTCTCTGTTTAACCCTGGTAAAGCCTCAGCTGGAGTACTATGTCCAGTTCTGGGTGCCGCATTTCAGGAAAGCTGTGGTAAATTTGGAGAGAATCCAGAGAAGAGCAATAAAAATGATTTTAAAAAAAAATTAGAAAACCTAACCTATGAGGAAAGGTTAAAAAAAACTGCCCATATTTAGTCTTAAGAAAAGAAAAGAAAATTAATTGGGGACCTGATAAGTCTTCAAATATGTTAAGAAATATTACAAAGAGGACAGGTTTCAGAGTAGCAGCCGTGTTAGTCTGTATTCGCAAAAAGAAAAGGAGTACTTGTGGCACCTTAGAGACTAACAAATTTATTAGAGCATAAGCTTTCGTGAGCTACAGCTCACTTCATCGGATGCATTTGGTGGAAAAAACAGAGGAGAGATTTATATACACACACAGAGAGAACATGAAACAATGGGTTTATCATACACACTGTAAGGAGAGTGATCACTTAAGATAAGCCATCACCAGCAGCAGGGGGGGGAAAGGAGGAAAACCTTTCATGGTGACAAGCAAGGTAGGCTAATTCCAGCAGTTAACAAGAATATCAGAGGAACAGTGGGGGGTGGGGTGGGAGGGAGAAGTACCATGGGGAAATAGAAAAGGAGTACTTGTGGCACCTTAGAGACTAACAAATTTATTAGAGCATAAGCTTTCGTGAGCTACAGCTCACTTCATCGGATGCATTTGCTCTAATAAATTTGTTAGTCTCTAAGGTGCCACAAGTACTCCTTTTCTTTTTGCGAATACAGACTAACACGGCTGCTACTCTGAAACATGGGGAAATAGTTTTACTTTGTGTAATGACTCATCCATTCCCAGTCTCTATTCAAGCCTAAATTAATTGTATCCAGTTTGGATACAATTAACCTACCCTACCACTCCTTTTCTTTTTGCGAATACAGACTAACAGGGCTGCTACTCTGAAACCTGTCATTCTCTTGCTGTAACTCTAAAATAACAACACCACCATTACCACAGCAGATGGGCCCTAATTCTGCAATGATGTGTGCAGGCAGATCACTGTATAGACCCACAAAGGGTCGTCACACAGACTCAAGGGTTCACTGACATGCATCACATTGTAGAACTGATCTGCCTGTATTGTCTTATTGAGCTAACTGAACTGTAGGAACATCAATATTTTATATGCCTTCGGAAGTTTTGCTTTTGCCTGTTTAAAAAAAAAAAAAAGACATAAGTAGAATAAGGGCATTTTGGGACTGGAAAAGTTGCACCCATTTAATGAAATTGATTTAAAATCAATCTAGTTAAAATGGTGCACACTCTTAATGTAGATGCGCTTAATTTACAGATGTGAGCTAACTGATATAAGCAAGGGTTAAACCTGCTTGTGTCTACATGAGGAGTTTGCCTTGCTTTAACTAGATCAATTTTAATTTGAGTAAGGCCTAGTCTACGTGATAACGTTATACAGTTTTAACTAAATCCATTTACATATCGATTTAGTTACATCAGTGCAACCCCCAGGCATAGCTATCAGTTTAAGTGCCTCATATTGATGCAACTTAAGTAGTCAAGAATCAACTTAAACAAAATCATATCCGCTCATGGGTTAGTATTTATGTGTATAGAAGAGACTATATGTTTTTCTAACAAGCAGGTCAAAAAGTCATAGAAGAAAAAGGAAACTATCTTGAAATAGCAGATTATTCAGCATGAATTCTTAATAGTTATTTTGACTCATTGGTAAAAGCCAGCAGGGGAGTTAATAATGTCTTTTTCTGAGCTGTAAATTGCTAATTCAAATTAAGTATTAAAAAATATTCCAACATACCAGGTCAAGAGAATCATTTACACACAAAACAAGCAAGCAATAACATCCCTCTCTAAAACCCTATTAAAAAGTCTGATTTGTATTATTTTTCCTGTAAATCCACATTTGTTTCACCTGGTGTTTTCTTTGCAGGTCACATGCTGCGTCATGTGCATATTGGGTTAAAGGTCAAACAATGTGTCCATCAAATTCCCTCCATTACAATGGAAGCAGCTATTCAGCCAATTACACGTACTGTACTCCGTGTTAGGCTGAACATCACTCCTGACTTCAAGTGGAACGATCAGGTAAAAATTAAGAAGGGAGTGGGGAAAAGCACTCTTCCAGCTTTCAGTAATTAAGGTGAAGTTTATAGTGAGAATTTAGCTATTTGGATAATGTAAAAAAGTCATTTTAACTATTTATAAAGATAACGTGATCTACAGAGATGAATTAATTTTGAGATGGTTATGGAAGAATATATCTAAAGAAAGTATCCTTTTTTTCATTCAAGTTAACTTAAATAATACTACACTCTTTTGTAACTTCATAAAAAATTGTTTAAAGAACAGATGTTAATAGTGGGAAAATTTTACGTTTACATTTGTAAACTGCTCCAATGTGTAAGGATTTGTCTACATAGGAAAATTATATGGATATAAGCTGGAGCTTATATTCACAGGCAATATAACAAGGTGAGAATTTAAACTAATATTGTTATACCTGTATGATTCCCCCATTCACCACCATCGCCCCCCAAGTGGACACTTTTATTCTGTTTAGTTTATGTGACTTGGGAAGGAGTTTAAGCTAAACCAGAAAAGACTGTTTTATAATGGAATAATAGTGCCCACATGGAACTGTTATATGGGCATAAGGTAAAAGTCTTCCATGAAGATAAGGCCTTGGGCACAAACAGGCTTTTATTCTCCGTTAGGCACATATATCTCGTTCTCTTCCACCTTTATGAAATTGGAGAGGTTGTACTTCTGAAAACTAGCAACTAAATACCTGTTCTTGGATTAAGGTTCAGGTTCTAGAACTCCATTTTCAAAGCCTACCCCTTTTGTTAAGCAAAAAAGTGCATGTATCAAATTGATCTTGACCACAAAGTGAATATAGTAGACTTTTTTGTTCTAAAAATAGATTTACACCCTTTTTTAAAAATTGTTTTCCCTGGTCATAAGGGCTTTTACTTTTTCTTTTGGAAAGCTTTTCTGTCTTAGATTGTGAATAGAAGGAGTGGTGATCAAAATAACATGCAGATTCTTTCTATTCACTTCCTTGAATGATTACAAAAATATCTTTGAATGAATTCCTAACCTAATCTTGCACCAACTAATTTTGGTGACTTAATTTTGTACATGTACTGTTTTATATTACAAAAGGAGACAATTTGAAACGTTTAGTTGAGTCTCTATCTTGCATCAGTATTACCAATACAAAGTTCAGTACCGATGAGCCAATATATCATTAAGGACAAAACAGTTTAACACTTGTTCTTTAACTTAAAAAGAAAAGGAGTACGTGTGGCACCTAGGTGCCACACGTACTCCTTTTCTTTTTGCGAATACAGACTAACACGGCTGCTACTCTGAAACCTGTTCTTTAACTTGAATCCATTTACAGCAGTTTCTTCCCAAGGCAAACCATAAAGTATACCAAAGAGGTCTGTATTTGGAAAGAGGAAGCATTAGGGAAAATAGATTTTTGTCCAAGCTTATTGCTGTGACCTTTGACACAATATCTCTTAATGGTTGCTTTGGAAACATTACAGACATTGTCAGTTTGTACTATGGAGCTCTTAAAATGTAAATACATATATTTCTATTAATCAAATCCTGAAAATGTTACTGCCTTTTTTGCTTTGCTGTGACTGTATCCAGTGAGCTTATCATTAATTATGAAAGAAACTTTATTATAGTAAATAACTACAATGATTTAAATTAATTATCATTAAAAATTAATCATTAATATTTTAAATTTAACAGTTGACAAACTATTAAAGAATTGCTTTCCCATCAGCATACTACTACTATGCTGGTAAGCTGCCCAGAAGACGACAGTGGCAGCTGTCATCAGCACAAAAACTGACTTCAAGGGAAGCCCACCCGTAATAAAACTAAAAATGCACCAGCAAAATCAGAATTGTAAATATCCAAGTACTTAATTGAAATGCATAGCCTAGCTAAACATTTCTAGTGCATGCACCATGACGCATCTAGGTGCCAAATAAAACAAAGTAATACAAAACTGGAATTGACTTAGTTTGATCGTATTTCTGGGATTGTTCTAGAGATAGGTGAAGAAATAATCTTGCTGTTTATTTTGTACTTTCCTTTATTGGGGGAAAGCCTGTGCAAAGGAAGTGTTTTACATTGTGTGCTAGAAAAGATATGAGTTATGAGATATGAGTTCATTCTTATCTTTAATTACAGCAATTTCCAAAGTTAAGAGCCCTTTAGTTCAGCTAAAGTCTATGAGCCAGATCCTTAGCTATGAAATTTTCCCTTTACCCTACTCCAGCGGAGCAAGGGACCATGAAAAGCTGTCCTAATAGGGCAGGTAAGCATTCCTCCATTGTGAAGGAATGGAAGGATGATGCAAAGCCACATAAGGAGTATGGGAATCCCTGGTGTTGTAGCGCTGGCTTAAGTAGTGTGCCACAGGATATGGTGGTGGAGTAGGGTGTGCCGAGAGCACTGTTACACTCTAGCAATCCCCAATGGTCTCTAGGGGTTGTTACTGTCAGCACTAGTTAAAGCACCCTTGAGTCATCTCTGCCCCTCTTACACTATGGCTGGGCAGCTGGAGAATGGCGACTGCTGGCCAGGATGCCAGCTTGAAGGCAGAGCCACTGTCGGCATCAGTGCAGAAGTAAGGATTGCATGGTAGGGTATTGCCACCCATACTTCTGTCCTGCTGCCTGCAGATCTGAGCCCTCAGTTAGCAGCCATCACTCTCTGACCGCCCAGCTCTGAAGGCAGCAGTGCAGAAGTAAGGATGGCATGATATGGTATTGCCACCCTTACTTCTGCGCTGCTGCTGGCAAAGTGCTGCCTTCAAAGCTGGGTGCCCAGCCAACAGCTGCCACTCTCCGGTCTCCCAGTTCTGAAAGTAGCACAGAAGTAAGATGGCAATACCTTGCCTAGGGAAGGGAAAATTCCTTCCTGACCCAAAATATGGCAGTTGGATAGACTTAATATATAGCTGTGAAGACTCCCAAAGCCATAACTCTCAACACGATAAAGTAACAAGACCGGAAGCATACTACAAGCCAGATGGGAGGAATTGCTCCCCAATGCCAAAACATGGAAATTGTCCCTGGCCAGGTACCAAGCCCTGTTAATACTCTTTCCTCCCACCCAATTCAGAACCAGTCACTGATGGCTTATGAACCCATCAACTGTACGTTTTCTGCACTGGATGAGAGTGTGTAAGACAACACACCATCTAATGCAAGGCCCAAAGAGGATGGTAGTCATAGATGTTCTTGCCTGAAAGATTAGAGGGGTCCAATAAAAACAATTTCCACTGTAGCAGCCTGTAGGGAACTTTGGAAGGAGGATCACAAGTTGCTGGAGGAAAGAGTTTTTGGAAAAGTCTGTCTGTGTGCACATGGTTTGAATGCTAGCTGCAGTAGCAGCACCTGAAAATAGTTCTCTTAATAAAAAGACAAGTTAGTTTTCAGAAACATGAAGTTTTCTTATGTTATTACCCAGTATTTGAAAAACCCACAGCGACAGAACATTCACTCCTGCTTATATAATGTATCAAACTGGTACAATTATAGATGACTAATTCCAGATGGAAGGGTTTCATCAAAAGTTTTACATTGCTCCCCTGATTTTGTCATATTTTCTATGTAAAAATAAACCCACATCTTACTGAAATATATCCCCAAATATCCAGTGTATTCTGAGAGGTCAATGGGGTACTTGTAACCAGGGAACCTTTTCTCTTCTTTTAGGTTCATGGCACAGTTGGAGAGCCCTGGTGGATCTGGGTGGAAGACCCCACTAATGATCACATTTATCATTCAGAGTATTTTGTCATTCAAAAAAAGCAGGTAACTGTGTCCTTATGCTGAATTTCAAAGCATGTAAGGAAAAAAAAGGTTTGCAGGTAGTTTGGGAATAATTATTATAAACCTCTGTGTTGTCCCAAACCCGACATTTATACAATAACATTGCCAAATTTTCAAAATCTGTTGTCTGCCTTTCAGTTCTTGATGCATCTGCTAAAATTGGTGTTTGGCATGGGTGTTCACTAATATTGTTACAAAAATAAAATCCATTAAAGGATTTGCCTCTTTCTCTGGCTTCTCAGATGGACAAGTATTTGCAGATGAAAAATCAAATCTGTAATGTTTTTTTATTAAGATTGTAAATACACATTACTCATTGCTGTTCCATCCCAACAAATACATAAAATAACTTAATGGCCAAGAGCCTGCCCCTTTTGAAGCCAATGGAAGTAGAATCTTCTCCTGAAGTTGAAAGGGAGGGATCATTTACCTGTTATCTATACTTTCTACACACATGCATGAACATAGTGTACTTCATGTTGTGCATGTACTTTATTTCCTTGTGGTGCTTGTGCTTGTGAAAGTATGACAAACTGTTTTAGCTGTCGTGACAGGGTCGGGCCAGATGGCTACAGGAGAGTAATAGAAGGCAGATATATTAGCCCCAGGCTAAGCAGGTTCCTTTTCCCTGGGTAAGGTAACAGAGAAGGTTCCAGAACAATCAGGAATCTTCTGGAGACAATTAAGACAGACAGGCTGATTAGAACACCTGTAGCCAATCAAGAAGCTGCTAGAATCAATTAAGGCAGGCTAATCAGGGCACCTGGGTTTTAAAAAGGAGCTCACTTCAGTTTGTGGTGTGTGTGTGAGGAGCTGGGAGCAAGAGACACTAGGAGCTGAGAGTGAGAACGCAGACTGTTAGAGGACTGAGGTGTAAAAGCATTATCAGACACCAGGAGGAAGGTCATATGGTGATGATAAAGAAGGTGTTGGGAGGAGGCCATGGGGAAGTAGCCCAGGGAGTTGTATCTGTTGCACAGCTGTTCCAGGAGGCACTCTAGACAGCTGCATTCCACACGGCCTTGGGCTGGAACCCGGAGTAGAGGGCAGGCCCGTGTTCCCCCCAAATCATCCCAACTTCTGGTCAGACACAGGAGTCGTTGACCTGGACTGTGGGTTCAGAAAAATGGCCAAGCTGAGGGCTGCCATGAATCTCCAAGGCGAGCAAATCCGCCAATAAGCGCAAGACCCACCAAGGTAGAGGAGGAACTTTGTCACACTGTTAAAAAGTTATCATCTATTCTTTGTTTACATCAGGTCATTCCTAAAGAAGCTCAGCAGCTGGTGTTCACAATCCCTATTTTTGAACCTTTGCCTTCCCAATATTACATACGAGCTGTATCTGATAGATGGTTAGGAGCAGAGGCTGTTTGTATCATAAATTTTCAGCATCTGATTCTACCAGAGAGACATCCACCTCACACAGGTAAAGTTATAACTAGAAACCTTATTAGTTTGTTTCCTTAAAGATTTGTTTGAACTAGTCTTGCTAATACAAATTTTCATTATTTCTATGCAATAGTGGAAATCCAACTTTTAGTTTTACTGAAAAAAGTGTGTGTAGGAAGGGGTTCATTTTTTGTCATGCATTTGTTTGTATTTTTGAGGCTAACAACCACCCTATCACTAACTTTAAATATGCTTGTCTTCACTTCCAAAAAGCTTAATTCTTCTTAACATATTCCTGCTTTTTAGTGACTCCATGCTCAACATCAAGAGCAGGAGAAGTATTGTATCATATAAAATAAGCCAAATTATGCTTTCTCATTTTTCTTAAATTAAGAATATTTTCCATATGTGACTGCAAAACCATAATCTTGTGTCTTAATGTTTCTCTAAAATTATGGATCCCCCATTCCTCTAACATTTGGCAGAGGAGAGCAGTTTATACTGAACTTCTTTATAAATTAATTTCATTAGACATACTATGTATGTCTCAAGGTTTATTTATAGGCCCACTCAGCCAACAGTTCCTTTTTTCCTTGACTCTCTGTGGAGCTGAACTATCTGTTGCTTTAGATATTAGCTTGTCAGCTTTTCCATTTTATTTCACATCATAGATAATGGTTTTAAATGGTAGCTCAAACTTTCTTACAAGGCTTAACAAACATTTTGTAAAGTATTCGGTTATTTATTTTTCAATTTTTCTTGTGCTCATTTAGTACAGTAGATCTCTGAAATATTTTAGCATTGTCAAAAGATTATCATTATTATATTGATGCATATTTTCAGATAACATGGTTTCATCAGACATATTATATAGTCACACCAATCAGTCCGTCATATATTCTATGTTCACTCCATGGCTACGTCTACATTTATGGCGACACATAGAAGTACAGACACTGCACACCCTAGCATGGGTATAAATAGAAGTGTACATAGTGAGGCACTGCTTTAGTGAGTAAAGAAAATACATGCCTGAACCTTAGGGTATATATCCTACACGGCTGTCTACATGCCCAAGCAGTACTTTTCACATCTACTGTACTATTTTTAGCAGTGTAGTGTCCCACTGCCTTCCTGCTGCCAGAGTCTTTCCCACTGCAGGGAAAGGCTTCAGCAGTGGGAAAAGGCTCTAGCAGGAGGAAGGTCCTCACTGCCTATCTTTCCTTGCCGCAGGGAGTTGCCGCAGCTTTTCCCTACTGCCTCACCACTGCCAGAACCTTTCACACTGCATGTAGCTACACACCGCAGTGTAGATGCCAGCCTACTTTTCATTGCAGCAAGTAGCTACGCATACCCTACACGCAGCCACAAGCATAGACAAAGCGTATAACCAATTATCTGGAAGAGGAAGTACATAGCGCCTTAGTGAATGATTCATACTAAAGTGGATGTAATTACAAACTCCAGAGAGGACAGGGACCTGAATATAAGCATAAGTACTATATACAATATGACTTATTTTGGAAAAATGAAAGGTTAATATCTCCAAGGGAAATTAATTTAAAACACAATGTGGAAGAGTAAGATGAAAAACAATATTAATGAAAGAAACTTAGGATATGTCTATACAGCAATGTAAGCTTCGGGTTAGTGCAACTCGAGTCAGCTGACCCATGTCAGGAAATTCTGGGCTTCAGCATCTACGCTGCATTTTAACCCTAGGTTAAGGATTTTCTGACCCATAATTGAACCTAGGGCTCTGGCATCCACACTACAGTGCACTGACCTGAGTCAAAGTAACCCTATCTCAGAGTGCATAGCACTCCACTCCCATGTTGACATTGTAGCCCTCTGAATGTGTTGCACTGTGGGAAAACTCTACTGGCCACCTTGTTTCCTAACTGTGACAGTGCAATTGGTGGGACTTGGGTACCCTAAGGAGCACATGATACATAAACTGCATAATTAGCTTCTTTGATGGAAAGAAAAGGAGTACTTGTGGCAACTTAGAGACTAACAAATTTATTTGAGCATAAGCTTTCGTGAGCTACAGCTCACTTCATCGGATGCATTTGGTGGAAAATACAGTGGGGAAATTTATATACACACACAGAGAACATGAAAGAATGGGTTTTATCATACACACTGTAAGGAGAGTGATCACTTAAGATGAACCATCACCAGCAGGAGGGTGGGAAAGGAGGAAAACCTTTCATGGTGACAAGCAAGGTCGGCCATTTCCAGCAGTTAACAAGAATGTCTGAGGAACAGTGGGGGGTGGAGGGGAGAAATAACACGGGGAAATAGTTTTACTTTGTGTAATGACTCATCTCATCTCAACTTCCAGTCTCTGTTCAAGCCTAAGTTAATTGTATCCAGTTTGCAAATTAATTCCAATTCAGCAGTCTCTCACTGGAGTCTGTTTTTGAAGTTTTTTTTGTTGAAGGATAGCCACTCTCAGGTCTGTAATCGAGTGACCAGAGAGATTGAAGTGTTCTCCGACTCGTTTTTGAATGTTATAATTCTTGACGTCTAATTTGTGTCCATTTATTCTTTTACGTAGAGACTTCTTTGATGGCTGTCTCAGTAGAATGACAGCAGTTTGAGAAGGCTTTAAACTGAACTACCATCTTATCTGTGAATCAGGCTCTCCACCTCTCCGATGAGTCACCCTGGCAGGAAAATGCCCAGGTGGACCTGTTCTGAGCTAATTAGGACATCAGTCTCTAGGGCTGTCAAACCAGTAAAATGAAACATTGCATTTCTTAATTTTTGAAATGGGTTATTTAATAAAGGTGGTTTGGGTTTTTTGGTTTATTTTTGTCTGTCTATTTTGAAGTTTGACATAAAATATAGAAAAACGCACATACCCCAACCTGGCTGCTGCCATCTGTGAAGTGGTGAAGTGCATCCCCAGGTTCTAGCACCTCCCGGGAATCCCCAGGAGGCTGTGGGGAAGTTTTGGGACTGGTGCCCACTCACTGCCTACATAATGCGTGTTGCGCGGGCACTTCTACCCACCAGCCCCAAGGAGGGGGGGCAACCGGGAGCAAGGGACAGAGAGCAGAGCAGTATCAAGCGGCTGCCCGGCAGGGAGGGGGAGCGGCTGGGGTATTGAGGGTTATCCTCTCCCAGCCATGTTGAGCCAGGAGCTCTGCCACTCCCCCTTCTTGCAGGGTAGCTGCTTAGTCCATACTCCGCTCTTTAGCCATCGCTTCTGATCCCTCCACCCCGCCCTCCCTAGGGCTGCGTGTGCCACCCCAGTCAGTTCTCTTTGCTAAAAGCTGCTTCTATTTGGTCTCTATTGAGAACCCTCCAGGCTCTCTGATAATGTGCTTGCCAGACCAGTGTGCAGTAGGCAAGGAGTTAATGCTGACCACAGCTGCTGCTGTCTGCAAAGGGAGATGTGGCTTCCGTTTGGAATAGAGTGCAATTGACTGCCCCACAGATTGTCAGTATAGAGAGAACTAAGAAAGTTACCCCAAGGAATTCTGGGATACATCCACAAGACTTCTGGGACTCTAGTCATGTTGGGACCATGTGTGCACAGGAAAATAATAGGGTTCAGTCCCTAGGTCCTGTTTTAACACAGACTCGGACCCTCCAGCCCAGCAGGGACCCAAGATTCGAGCCTTGCATTAACGCAGTTGGTATGTGGACGCAAGGGAGGGGGGGTAGGTTTGAGCTCAGGCTTACATTGCTGTGTAGAAATACCCTGAGTAGCAAGAGTGGGCAGTAAATTAGACATGAACTTGTACTGTGATATTGCAACAAAGGAGGACACTGCAATTTTAGGCTGCATAACCAAAGACATCACATCTGTGTGTCTCTGTTGTGGTCATATTTTATGTTCAGTTCTAGCCTCCTCAATTTGGAGTGAGGAGAGAGAAAAATAACAAAAAAGATCAGGAGACTAGAAGAATTTGAAGAACGAGATTCTGCCAACCTTACTCAAGCTCAGTGTGGGGTAGAAAGGAATAATCAGAAATTATTGGGTGTCAAGTAATTTTATGTTAAAAAATACTTAAAATATTTTATTTAGAGAAGCAAATGGTAGGCCAACTCTTACTAATCGTTTCTCTTACTTCCAACGAAGGAGTGTGATTCCTACTGTTTTAGCTAGAGGGATTCTGTTGCACACTCGGGGTGACACCATGATTGAAATAAAGCAAAATCACAATTATTAACCATGGCTATTTTATTAGTAAAGAAGGAAAAAATAAACATTAACACAACACAAATGTCAGAACACAGTTATTTGCTGTCATTCTTTTTTTTTACATGCTGTTGAAGATTGGCTTAAATGACACATTCAGCTTCTGAATACAGTCTGTTATGAATATACAACATTTCTAATTGCCTTTGTGTTACTGATGGTGAAAATCCCAAATAAGCTCTTAAAAGTTAGTTTAACTTCTTCTTTTTATTCAATTCCTTTTCTGAAATATTCCTTCAATTTTATTAGAGTTCAACAGGACATGAAATTCTGTTTTAAAAAAGTCTAAATACTCCTATTCCTTACATACAAGCTTTCACTTTTTTAAGTCTTTTAACATTAAGCCATTTTTAAAGAGACTCTTTAGCTTAAAGAATTATTAAAGAAGTTATTGGTTCTACATGACAATTTTAGGAAAGATGAATCTGATTGTTTTCCAGAGTTGGGTTGTGGGAATTTCTGGAGCACTGCCAGTAATTAATTCGTTTCCCACAAATATAAATATTTTATACTTAAATAACTTCTTATTTTAGTAATTACTTTAGCAAAGACACTAAATTCCGTATTGCTGCATAAAGCATTTTATCATTTATATAGCAATGATATTAGGAGCTTTGCGTTTAGCTAACATATTTGCAAGCATGCATTTCATAAGATGTTTGCCATTTTAACACTTACAAAATAAACAAAAGGTTTAAAATATTTCCAGCTGCACTTTTTTCCTACAGGCTTTTCTGAATTAAGTTTTTAAGAGAATTATAAATTTCATTTTAACAAGGATATTTCTAGACTTCTTTATCTGGGTTTACTTAGACATTTTCTTGGAAAGATGAAAAATCCCATGCTTACCTCTAGATTTATTGCTTTGATAACACAACCCTACATTCCTTTTTCACAACTGGGTGTTATCCTAAAACATGAATGTTTTACATGGTTTGTTTTCTTGAGATAGGATTACATTTGTACCAAAATGGTATCTTATACAAAAGGAGAAGTCCTAGTCTAGATAAGACACTCTTAGGGGTTTGTCTGTTGACCAGTCTCCTTAGAGTTACAATCTGTGTGTTATAGCAGTTAAACTTCTATTAAATATTTTCTACAAAAGCACAAATTTCAATAACCAGTGCATCTTTTAAACATGTCACAAAAGAAAATAATATAAAGTTAAAGCAAAGTAAAGTTTAAAATGCAGCTTTTTAAAAAACTCTTTGGTGTACTAAACATGGTTTTATGGCTAAGGAGGGATTATCTTCTTTACATTGTCTTATCCTTGGGTCATAGAAGCCTCCTAGAATTTCTTTGATTAACTTGAATATTTGTCACATAATCAGCTAAACATAATGTGTATTGTTATGTTTTCAAGCATTCTGTCTATAACATACTTCTCGTTATATCTTATATTCAGTAGAGATACAGACAAGTTTGTAATTACCTAGTATCAAAAGAAAATAGTTTTATTAATACAATTTTGCATCAATACTGAGGTCTCTCCATTACATCAGTAATACCTTATCAGTTCCCATTGGAAAAGATGGGAATACTCATCAAATAAGGTATTACTTGATAGGAATAAGAATCTATCTCTTAATCTTGCCTCATACATTCCAAAATTGCACTGACATATTGAATAGTACCTTCCTTGTGAGTTGTCTAGAGATATGGAAGTATTCACAAAGTAAAGTGCTACTGGGTGTGAATAAGAGTCAGAATGTGGCTCTAAGAAAGTTAAATATGGCAAGGAAGTGCTTACAGGGGGGCAAGATAATATTTTACCTTCTGATGAGAAGTTTAGAAACCAAAGAAGTAAAGGATTATTTAGAGAGATGCTATACAAAAAGATTTAGCTATGAATAATTAAATGAAATTAAGAAACAGAAAATTGAAGATGACAAACAGGAAAAATGTACTCACAAGAGTTGTCAGGTGGTGAAATGGTGACCTTAGGGAAGCAGTGGAAATCCCATTGCTCGGAACATGAAAATTAGATTTGACAAAATATCGCTAAATGAGCAGCAATCCTGTGTTGCTATGAAAAGGGCAACCTTTTATGTCTTTTCTAACTCTGACTTATGAGATTCTTTATTTCTGAGGAGACCTTTAGGGGGAGATTTACATATGAATGAAATGATTTATTTGCTTGTTACCTTGATCAAAGAAGTTTAGTTGTTTACAACAGAGGTCCAGTCAGTTTCGAGGCATTTATTCCTGAGCATAGAAAGCATGGGAATATGCCTTGGAAACTACGTTTTCGGTCCTCAGCTTCATCAAAACCTAATTCCCATAAGCAAAACATAGGTGTAAACAAATTGAGGGCATGTAGGCTTGATCGTGTTTTTCAGAGAATACCTTTGGGACTTAAAATATTTTTAGCATTTAGTCTTTCACAGCTGGAAATTTAACCTAGTTGTAAAACTATTTTTTTAACCAAAAAACCTCCAAAAACCAAATAAATGAAATTGATTTTTTTTCTTTGAAAAATATCTTGTTGAAAATTGGAAACGTTTTGACCAGCTCTACTAAAAGTGCATATATTATAGCAGAGAGATCTCATACAACATCATGCATCCAATTTCAACCTCAGCATTAGTGATTGAGTCATGTTTTTTGGCACAGAAGCATATGTTTGTTTTTTCTGGATACTTAAAATGCTTTATACATTCAGTGTGCCTGATGTCATTGTAAAGCCCTTCCACTGTAATCATATTTGGCTCATTTAGAAGTCTGTTAAGTGGGAGCATTCAGAAATATTCACTTCCAGTATAGTGTTTTCTTTTGGCATACATAAACTCACATGTGTTTGTGAAGTGTTCAGCTATTGTTATGCGGTACCTGTACTGTCTGGAAAGGCATGTGTAACCTTTTTACCTAATTGACCATTGACTACTATTCAGAAAAAATAGTAAGATATTTACACATCACCGGTTATGGAGCCCTTAGGATTTATGGTAATTGATTTCAATTCCCATCTGGTTCCCACTCAGCAGTGAAGTACTTAGAGGCCCTGTTGAGGGGGGGAACCTTCTCTCCTCTCAACAGACCCCAAGAAATCACAGATTTAGTGGGAATGATAAAACAGACATAAGGTATCAGTGAAAAGCATGTGAAGAATATTAGACATCACAACCTCAGCAGATTTTATTACTCCTGTGGCATACCTTAATGTGGGGCACCCTGAAAAGACAATGAGATCTCCAACCACAAAAAAAAACTTCAAAGAAAGCATCTGCATAACAGAATCATTGCAAGTCTCTTTAATTTGGTAGGAATCTAAATCTAATCTGGTTATATGTATCAGCTTCCAAATTCCACAGTCTCTAATTGTTTGGGTAGCGGATATCTCCCAAGATACATCAAAAAGAAAAGGAGTACTTGTGGCACCTTAGAGACTAACAAATTTATTAGAGCATAAGCTTTCGTGAGCTACAGCTCACTTCATCGGATGCACGAAAGCTTATACTCTAATAAATTTGTTAGTCTCTAAGGTGCCACAAGTACTCCTTTTCTTTTTGCGAATACAGACTAACACGGCTGCTACTCTGAAACCTGTCAAGATACATCAAGAATCATATAATGAAGGGATGTTTGGGTTTTGTATGTGTATTTGTATCTCCTTATTTATCTCTCTATCATATAGTATAAGAAATTACCTATAAAGAGTTCAAAAATAAGTTGTTTCCCATCAAAGCACAAGTTCATACCTAACCAACATCTGATTACTTTAGTCTTTCAATATTTTACAAGGCTGCATAGTTTGACATGTACTAATGATTACTTCATAATTTTAGAATTACTGGATCTTCAGCCTTTGCCTACAACAGCTTTGGGATGTCGAGAGTATGAAACCCTCTACAAATTCACCCATTTCAACCCTATCCAGACGCAGATATTTCATACGCTCTATCATACAGACTGTAATGTTCTTCTTGGAGCCCCCACAGGTTCTGGAAAGACTGTTGCAGCTGAGTTAGCGATCTTCAGAATTTTCAACAAGTATCCCACATCTAAGGTTTGTGAAATGTTTACTAGAAATATGCAATGTCTGTATACTTCTTTCAGCAATCCAAAACTTCACAAAAATTAGGAGTATTACTATGCTATATAAACAAGTATATTCTACCATGCTTTAAATGCATTTTGAGATTCTTTTTCCGGAGAGTCCTCTGCATCCATGGTGAATTTCTTTGTATGGTTTTGTTCAATATCTGCATCAGTGATTTAGATAATTGCATAGAGAGTACACTTATAAAGTTTGTGGACAATACCAGGTAGGGAGGGGTTACAAGTGCTTTGGAGGATAAGATTAATATTTAAAATGATCTGTACAAACTGGAGAAATGATCTGAAGTAAATAGGATTAAATTCAATAAGAGGAAATGCAAAGTACTCCACTTAAGATGGAACCAATCAGTTGCACACATACAAAATGGGAAATGACTGCATAGTAAGGCGTACTGCAGAAAAGGGATCTGGGGGCCATAGTGGATCACAAGCTAAATATGAGTGAACAGCATAACACTGTTGCAAAAAAAGCGAACATCTTTCTGGGATGTATTAGCAGGCGTATTGTAAGCAAGATAGGAGAAATAATTGTTCCACTCTACTCTGCACTGATTGGGCCTCAACTGGAGTGTTGTGTCCAGTTCTTGATGCCACATTCAGGAAAGAGGTGGAAAGATTGGAGAAAGTCCAGAGAAGAGCAACAAAAATTAAAGGTCTAGAAAACATGACCTATGAGGAAAGATTGAAAAAAAAAATTGGTTTGTTTAGTTTAGATAAGAGACAACCAAGGGGGGATGTAACAGTTTTCAAGTGCATAAAAGGTTGTTACAAGGAGGAGGGAGAAAAATTGTTTTTGTTAACCTCTGAGAATAGGAGCAATGGGCTTAAATTGCAGCAAGGGCGATTTAGGTTGGATATTAGGAAAAACTTCCTGTCAGAGTGGTTAAACACTGGAATAAATTGCCTAGGGAGGTTGTGGAATCTCCATCACTGGAGGTTTTTAAGAGCAGGTTAGACAAACACCTGTCAGGGATGGCCTACTAGATAATACTTAGTGCTGCCTTGAGTTCAGGGGACTGGACTAGAAGACTTGTTGAGGTTCCTTCTAGTCCTCTGATTCTATGAAAGTCAATTAGATAATTAGCCACAAAACTCCCACTGAAATTTGCTTTGGAAATCTCAATCTGTACGTGTAAACTTGTTAGTAATAGTTGAGGTGGACCAAGAGAGAATTGTAAAATACTGATAAAAGATAAGATTTGAGTGCATCCATAGTTTTTCATATTGGACCTTTATACCACAATAAGCTGCTATTAAAGGAATAATAAGAAATCTTGCTTAATAAATCAGTCTTCAAAATGTATAGGCCGAATTATCAAAAGTGCATCTGAACTTTTCACATACTCAGTACATGTGTATCAGTTTTCGCATGTTCAAACGTACACTCATGCTTTAGAAAACCTGACCCTAAACCTTTAAATGAATAGATGAGAGGTTTTTCGCAGAGTGGGTGGGTGAGATTCTGTGGCCTGTGTTGTGCAGGAGGTCGGAGTAGATGACCATAATGGTCCCTTCTAATCTTAATATCTATGAATACTGTAAAAACTATAGGTTTCAGAGTAGCAGCCGTGTTAGTCTGTATTCGCAAAAAGAAAAGGAGTACTTGTGGCACCTTAGAGACTAACAAATTTATTAGAGCATAAGCTTTCGTGAGCTACAGCTCACTTCATCGGATGCATTTGGTGGAAAAAACAGAGGAGAGATTTATATACACACACACACAGAGAACATGAAACAATGGACCAGTCCACACAAGAGATCCACTTCCTGGACACTACGGTGCTAATGAGCGATGGTCACATAAACACCACCCTATATCGGAAACCTACTGACCGCTATTCCTACCTACATGCCTCTAGCTTTCATCCAGATCATACCACTCGATCCAGTGTCTACAGCCAAGCGCTACGATATAACCGCATTTGCTCCAACCCCTCAGACAGAGACAAACACCTACAAGATCTCTATCATGCATTCCTACAACTACAATACCCACCTGCTGAAGTGAAGAAACAGATTGACAGAGCCAGAAGAGTACCCAGAAGTCACCTACTACAGGACAGGCCCAACAAAGAAAACAACAGAACGCCACTAGCCATCACCTTCAGCCCCCAACTAAAATCTCTCCAACGCATCATCAAGGATCTACAACCTATCCTGAAGGACGAGCCATCACTCTCACAGATCTTGGGAGACAGACCAGTCCTTGCTTACAGACAGCCCCCCAATCTGAAGCAAATACTCACCAGCAACCACACACCACACAACAGAACCACTAACCCAGGAACCTATCCTTGCAACAAAGCCCGTTGCCAACTCTGTCCACATATCTATTCAGGGGATACCATCATAGGGCCTAATCACATCAGCCACACTATCAGAGGCTCCTTCACCTGCGCATCTACCAATGTGATATATGCCATCATGTGCCAGCAATGCCCCTCTGCCATGTACATTGGTCAAACTGGACAGTCTCTGTGTAAAAGAATGAATGGACACAAATCAGACGTCAAGAATTATAACATTCAAAAACCAGTTGGAGAACACTTCAATCTCTCTGGTCACTCGATCACAGACCTAAGAGTGGCTATACTTCAACAAAAAAGCTTCAAAACCAGACTCCAACGAGAGACTGCTGAATTGGAATTAATTTGCAAACTGGATACAATTAACTTAGGCTTGAATAGAGACTGGGAATGGATGAGTCATTACACAAAGTAAAACTATTTCCCCATGGTATTTCTCCCTCCCACCCCACCCCCCACTGTTCCTCTGATATTCTTGTTAACTGCTGGAATTAGCCTACCTTGCTTGTCACCATGAAAGGTTTTCCTCCTTCTCCCCCCTGCTGCTGGTGATGGCTTATCTTAAGTGATCACTCTCCTTACAGTGTGTATGATAAACCCATTGTTTCATGTTCTCTGTGTGTGTGTATATAAATCTCTCCTCTGTTTTTTCCACCAAATGCATCCGATGAAGTGAGCTGTAGCTCATGAAAGCTTATGCTCTAATAAATTTTTTAGTCTCTAAGGTGCCACAAGTACTCCTTTTCTTTTTGTAAAAACTATGCCAGTGTACTTCAGCACACAGAAAGTACTTCTCTGGGGAAGTCTTGTGAGGTTTCTTTAAAAGTAGAAAATTTTAAAATTAATTTTAAATGATTTTAGCGATAAAACTAAAGAGATGGAAATCATGTAAGATGATATTATACTAGGAATTCTGGTTATTTTTGTCTGGATTTGGTGCATTAATTTCAGAATCTCAGTTTTCAGGTTTTATGTACTCATCAATAAATGGTAATACTTTCTCTAGGTCATTTTATAATGACACATTTGTTTGCTTTTTAAAGGTGTAATGATAATGTTACAGTTTTATAAGTTATTATTTTATTAATATATATGAATGTTATTGGCTCAAGGAACAAAAGAATTTTTGAAAGTATTAAGTCTATCTTAATTAGAATCCTGTTGTAAGTTATTAAATGTAATTTTAAGAAGTATGCCTTAAACATTTATACTTAATAAGTTAATTCAAGTCCTTTGAGGCATAAAAGAAAATAATGCTTTGTAAATTAAAATTTTACACAGCTTTTTCTTGTTTAATTCTGCTTTTGTGTGTGTGTTCACAGGCAGTATACATTGCTCCCTTAAAAGCACTGGTACGAGAGAGAATTGAAGATTGGAAAGTCAGGATTGAAGAAAAACTTGGTAAAAAGTATGTTTCTCCCAGAACAGTCCTGCAAAAGTGGAGAAACTCTGTTGAATATTTTTTAGTATCTTTCTATTTAGTCAAATATGTTTTATCTTTCAAATTTTACCAGAGCTCCCCATAAAAAGTCTGAATGTATCAGAGCAAACACACACTACATAGAAAAAAAAATAAGTGATACAAAGATGGAAGGTAGTTGAATACGTTGCCAATTTTCCTTGTTTTCTCTAGCTGGACAAGCTCACAAGTTCAATTTCTCTTTCTATTATCTTTCTTTTTTGAAGTTGCAGTTCAGAATTACCCTTCCTTCAAAGATTTATTTACAAGATCTCTTGTAAGTTGTGTAACCTGTCTACAGCAGTGTCCATGTATGATCTTCCATTCTTGCATTCCTCCATTCTTGCATTTTTACCATTGGCTTCATCAGGAGTTTGGTATACTCAAGAAGTGCAGGATTGCCATCTGACACAAAGGGTATAAGAGTAGTTTTAGTCCTTTCTAAAATTATCCATAATTATCAACAACTTCCAAGTGTGGATTATTTATGGCCAGATTTTGCAATCCTTACTTATGCTGATTAATAATTTACTCCTCAAGTAGTTTAATGGATTTAAATAGAACTACTCCTAGGAGAAGGTACCACTCCGTGTGTAAATATGTCAGAATCTGGCCTTTACTAAAAGGCAGTTATTTCATTATATTTTCTATGGTTTGTTTTAATGGGGTATGTGAATAAATTAATTGTCCTGATGATTTCGAAAGCTTTTTTTTAATCTCCAGGAATGATTTTCTTTGTAAAATTAGCCCCATAGCTGGTGATGTAAACATTGATTTGGGGAGATAAATTTTACTACAAGGAATTTTTAGGAAGTGTGAAATTAGGCAGTAGAACTGGCAAAGAAATTGCCATAAAATGTCAAAATAAAAGGATAACATTCAGTCTAAAAGAACCAAGTATCTCAAAGTTAGCCTGACCTAAGTCAGTAAGCTGGCATAGAAGAAATGGGATAAGTGTCAAACCAATGAAATGACAAGCTAGCCCCCAACAGCAAGAATTAACTCCAAGCTAGTGCCAAAAATGCAGAAAAAGAAAAGGAGTGGCAGATTTCAGAAAGAAGAGGAGGGGACGAAAACTTGGTTAGGAATAGAGTAATAAATAAATGGCATTTTCAATGGTAGCCATCAAAAAAGAATGAGTTTAAGAGCCAAGGACTGTTGGGACTACCTTGACTGTCCCTGCTGCAGAGTTTTCATAGAACCTAGAGAGCAGAGGTGCTACTACCTAACCTCTCACAGATAGTCATCACTGCGAGGTAGGTTGTACAGGGCAATATACAGCCACTAGAAGATATATAGGAAGGGCTTAATATACAGGTTATAAAAGGCTGTTTTGACTTGCAATTAATATCCATAGTAATATTCATTTATCTTTTTTACATCAGTCTCTACCTTACAAAGTTATGAATAGTTTTGACATCCAAATAAACTTTTCTTTCTCTATGATATTGCTAAGAAAAGTAAAATAATTTGAAAGTGAAGAAGTTTAAAGACATATTTCCTTAGAATTTTTTAATTTTGTTTTTGTTTGCCAGGGCCATTCAGCCAGGAACACCAGTTTTATTTTTTATTTTGTTTAAGGGTTAATATTTGGACACACCTAACCCAAGAGGTTAGAAAGCTTCATTGGTTTAAAAATAGAGTTTTATCCAGTCACAATGACCGTTTCACTCATTACAGGATAGTAGAATTGACAGGGGATGTGACGCCTGATATGAGAGCTATTGCCCAAGCTGACCTTATTGTGACTACACCAGAGAAGTGGGATGGGGTCAGTAGAAGTTGGCAAAACAGGAGCTATGTTCAGAAAGTTGCCATTCTCATCATAGATGAGATCCATCTGCTAGGTGAGCATCGTGTCTTATCACAATTGTTGCTGAATTTGAAAGTGTGTTCTTACAATAGACTTGTATGGAATTCTAAACATTTGGATTTATTAAATTTTAATGCACATTTCTCTAATTTCCAGGGGATGAGAGAGGCCCAGTACTGGAAGTTATTGTGTCTCGAACTAACTTCATCTCATCTCACACAGAAAAGCCTGTAAGAGTAGTTGGTTTATCCACAGCATTAGCGAATGCCAGAGATCTTGCTGACTGGCTAAATATTAATCAGGTATGTGGAAAATTTCTGAAGACATTTGTACATATCTGTGCTGTGCATAGTAATATTTCCAAAATAATTTAAGCTTCACCTGAAATTGTTTATATTTTCAATTTAGATGGGTCTGTTCAACTTCCGACCATCTGTGCGTCCAGTTCCATTGGAAGTACACATTCAGGGCTTCCCTGGCCAGCATTACTGTCCTCGCATGGCTAGTATGAATAAACCTGCATTTCAGGGTAAGCTGCCAAAACCAGGACATTTCATACATTCAGTTAAAAAAAAAAAAAAAAGGGGGGGGGGTGGGGGTCGGAGGGGGGATTTTAGCCATTTTGCATAGGCCATTGAGGCACATTTACAACATGTGCTACTGTATGTTTTCTTGGGGTGTTTAGGGGAGATCTGTTTCTCTTGATGACCCAAAAATTATTTATTTCAAACATCAGGTACGGTGTTAATGTAGCATACATCAGAGGAATTGAAACATATTTGGACCAGAATCAGTAAACGTTGTGATTATGAAGAGAGATGTTTTAAAATGAAAATGTATTTTCGTAGGGTTCAGCACTGTAAAAACACTTTTTTGTAAAAGTATTTGAGATTTAGAAAGTAATAAAACCATTCACAGTATTTATCTGATTAGGTATTTTCTTACAGGTCACTGTAGATAAGATTTACTGTATGTGGCATTTAATTTCAGAAAGGGGAACTATGCAAAAATGAGGAGGTTAGTTAAACAGAAATTAAAAGGTACAGTGAAATCCCTGCAAGCTGCATGGACACTTTTTAAAGACACCATAATAGAGGCTCAACTTAAATGTATACCCCAAATTAAAAAACACAGTAAAAGAACTAAAAAAGAGCCACCATGGCTTAACAATCATGTAAAAGAAGCAGTGAGAGATTAAAGTGGAAGTCAAATCCTAGTGAGGTAAACAGAAAGGAGCATAAAGACTGCCAAATTAAATGTAAAAATGTAACAAGAAAAGCCAAAAAGGAATTTGAAGAACAGCTAGCCAAAAACTCAAAAGGTAATAACAAAATGTTTAAGTACATCAGAAGCAGGAAGCCTGCTAAACAACCAGTGGGGCCCCTGGATGATCGAGATACAAAAGGAGCACTTGAAGATAAAGTCATCACAGAGAAACTAAATGAAGTCTTTGCTTCAGTCTTCACAGCTGAGGATGTTAGGGAAATTCCCAAACCTGAGCCATCTTTTTCAAGGTTACAGATCTGAGGAATTGTCACAAATTGAAGCATCACTAGAAGAGGTTTTAGAATTAATTGAGAAACATAACAGTAACAAGTCACCGGGACCAGATGGCATTCATCCAAGAGTTCTGAAAGAACTCAAGTGTGAAATTGCGGAACTATTAACTATGGTTTGTAACTTGTCCTTTAATCAGCTACTGTACCCAATGACTGGAAGATAGCTAATGTAACGCCAATATTTAAGAAGGGCTCTAAAGGTGATCCTGGCAATTACAGACCAGTAAGTCTAACATCAGTACCGGGCAAATTAATTGAAACAATAGTAAAGAATAAAATTGTCAGACCCATATAAGAACATAAATTGTTGCGCAAAAGTCAACAAAGTTTCTGTAAAGGGAGCTCATGTCTAATCTATTAGAGTTCTTTGAGGGGGTCAACAAACGTGGACAAGGGGGACCCAGTGGACAAAATGTATTTAGATTTCCAGAAAGCCTTTGATAAGGTCCCTTACCAAAGGCTCTTATGTAAATTAAGTTGTCATGGGATAAGAGGGAAGATCCTTTCATGGATTGAGAACTGGTTAAAAGATGGGGAACAAAGGGTAGCAATAAATGGTAAATTTTCAGAATGGAGAGGGGTAACTAGTGGGGTTTCCCAAGGTTCAGTCCTAGGACTAATCCTATTCAACCGATTCATAAATGATCTGGAGAAAGGGGTAAACAGTGAGGTGGCAAAGTTTGCAGATGATACTAAACTGCTCAAGATAGTTAAAACCAAAGCAGACTGTGAAGAACTTCAAAAAGGTCTCACAAAACTAAGTTATTGGCAACAAAATGGCATATGAAATTTAATGTGGATAAATGTAAAGTAGTGCACATTGGAAAAAATAAGCCCAACTATACATACAATATGATGGGGGCTAATTTAGCTACAACTAATCAGAAGACAAATCTTGGAGTCATCGTGGATAGTTCTCTGAAGACATCCATGCAGTGTGCAGCAGCAGTCAAAAAAGCAAACAGGATGTTAGGAATCATTTAAAAAGGGATAGAGAATAAGACAGAGAATATTTTATTGCCTTATATAAATCCATGGTACGCCCACATCTTGAATACTGCATACAGATGTGGTCTTCTCATCTCAAAAAAGATATACTGGCATTAGAAAAGGTTCAGAGAAGGGCAACTAAAATGATTAGGGGTTTGGAACAGGTCCCATATGAGGAGAGATTAGAGGCTAGGACTTTTCAGCTTGGAAAAGAGGAGACTAAGGGAGGATATGATAGAGGTATATAAATCATGAGTGGTGTGGAGCAAGTGAATAAGGAAAAGTTATTTACTTGTTCCCATAATATAAGAACTAGGGGCTACCAAATGAAATAGATGGGTAGTAGGTTTAAAAGAAATAAAAGGAAGTTCTTCTTCACTCAGCGCACAGTCAACCTGTGGAACTCCTTGCCTGAGGAGGTTGTGAAGGCTAGGACTACAACAGGGTTTAAAAGAGAACTGGATACATTCATGGAGGTTAAGTCCATTAATGGCTATTAGCCAGGATGGGTAAGGAATAGTATCCCTAGCCTCTGTTTGTCAGAGGGTGGAGATGGATGGCAGGAGAGAGATCACTTGATCATTACCTGTTAGGTTCACTCCCTCTGGGGCACCTGGCATTGGCCACTGTCAGTAGACAGGATACTGGGCTGGATGGACCTTTGGTCTGACCCAGTATGGCCATTCTTATGTTCTTATGTTTTTATTTTAAAAAAATTATGAACAGAAGTTACAAGTCAAGCTAACCTCACATACTTGTAATTTCAAGGCAATAACCATAAAATTCAGAACTTTCCATTCGTCTAGATTTGCTTCTGTTTTCAATTTTTTATTCTTAACAAAGGTGGCAGGCAGGACAGATTTAAGAAAAACTCTCATATTTTATTGAAACGTTTTGTTTTGGTTACATAAAGAATATTTATTATCAATTAAAAATAACCTGCAAAATAAATTTTGTAATGTGAACTGCTGTTGATTGTGAGGTGACAGTTGTGAGGTGACTTTTTAACTGCTCTAATTAGCCTTATGACAAAAGCAAAGTATTGATTGTGGACTAGAGACCAATTTTGGCATTCGTATTATTTACACCTCCACAGGAGTATTGTACAAAAACACTAATGAACAATAAATCTGTCTTGGGCTTTTCAGCCACACCTGTTCCTGAAGCAACAAAAATCCATTAGATGTCAAGCTTTTAAAAAAAAAAAAAAAAAAGATAGGTATATCGGCATCTATAATTGTAAGACATACAAGTTATACTATGTATTTATATAATTTTACAAGGATATACATAGATTTCTGTCGATTCATACACATACACACACACAGAGTATTACCAGCAAACTGAGAGACAATATGTTATGGTGGATAGTATAGCGCATTTGTTTTTCATATATTAGGGATGAATGTGTAGTACTAATTGGTAGACTGAAGCATAAACATCTCAAACATATGTATAACAACATAGAGATAGTATCTGAAGTTATATATATATATATATATATATATATATATATATATATATATAAGCTGTTAGTTTACTTCTAGCAGCTCATGTTATTAGAAGACCTATCACAATTTGATTTATTGAGGATTTGCTTTTCCAACTTAACAGAGTAGTGTCATGGGTGTATCGGCATTTCCATTATTATCCCCATTTCTGAGGTCATAAAAATTTACTGTAATCTGAAAATTTTCAAGTGTAAATAATGCTTTTTAAAAAAAAGGGAAAAAAAACATGGTTGGTTTAAGTAATTCCAACTAGTTATTCAAGTTCAGAACTACTGCTCTTTTACCCCAATGTGGCTAGGCTTTGTAGCAACTATGCAAAGGTCACTTCCTGATTTAGAATTCTTGTCAATGCATAGGCACGAAATGTAAGTGAAGGATGGCTTTAAATCCTCAACATGTTTAGTTGCAATGCATCCATTGCTAGCACTATATGCTGAATTGAGAAATTCTGGTATCCGGCAGGGATGGATTCGCTCTGAATTTTTTCTTTCCTAACAGCTATTAGGAGCCATTCTCCAGCCAAGCCTGTTCTTGTGTTTGTTTCATCCAGACGTCAGACTAGACTCACTGCCCTAGAGTTGATTGCTTTCCTGGCTACTGAGGATGATCCAAAGCAATGGCTGAAAATGGATGAAAGAGAGGTACATAAATATAATGTGTTTTAGTTGTGTGTTTTTATTTCATTTTTCAATGTCAATTTGAAAAGAAAGTAAACCTAAAACACAGTAGTTTTCCTTAACTTTTTTTTTTTTTTTTTTTTTTTTTTTTTGGTAGGGCCCAATCTTGAAAACAGTTACACATATGCTTAATTTTAAGCATGTGAGCATCCCACTGACTTCAGCGTTAAGCACATGCATAAATCTTTGCAGGATCAGGGGCTTATCTTGTAAGCTCTTTTATTTTTATTTATTTTATGTTAGTAGTAGCAGTAGTACAGTTGAGATCAGGACCACATCGTGCTAGGCATTGTATATAAAAATGAATTTAATTCTATTCTTGAAATTGAGTTTGCTCGTGAAATTCATTCAAAGCAAACTCTGTGAAATTCAATACTTTGCCATTTACACTGTTGTGAATTTTCTAAAATAAATAAAATAAATAATGATTTACATAATGCCTTAATTATTATCTTTAATTTTAATTATCCTTAGTTACATGTTCCACCGGACCTCTACCTCATTCAGTGCACAGGATGGATGATGATCAGTTAATGAGTAGCCATTCAATATTTTGTTTTATTCTCATTGTTCAGTGAATGGCCCCACACCTTAATTACTACACATTATTCAAATCCAGTTCTGAAAACAGAATTATTAATTTCCTCGTGGGCTTTTCTCACTATAGTATCCAAGTGCTTCACAAGCAAACTTTAATTTAATTTATCTTCACAACACACGTGTGAAACAAGGGAGTGGTATTATCCCCATTTTACAAATAGGAACTGAGGCAGAGAGAAATTGATTTTGAGTGCCCAATTTGAGAGCCTAGGACCTGATTTTTCAGAGTACTTAGCATTATATAGTATTTTTTATATTCAAAGCACAGTGCCCATTGGCTTCAGTTATATCTGTGAGTGCTCAGCATTTCTGCAAATCAGACCCAGGGTCTCAATGTGGGCACCCAGAAAATGAGGAACATACAATTAGTTGTGCCACTTGTGAAAAATTTTATTTAAGTCACTTACCTATTATCACATATTTCAGAGTAGCAGCCGTGTTAGTCTGTATTCGCAAAAAGAAAAGGAGTACTTGTGGCACCTTAGAGACTAACAAATTTATTTGAGCATAAGCTTTCGTGAGCTACAGCTCACTTTATCGGATGCATTCAGTGGAAAATACAGTGGGGAGATTTATATACACACACAGAACATGAAACAATGAGTTTTATCATACACACTGTAAGGAGAATGATTACTTAAGATGAGCTATTACCAGCAGGAAGGGGCGGGGGGGGGAGGAAGAAAACCTTTTGTGGTGATAATCAAGGTGGGCCATTTCCAGCAGTTGACAAGAACGTCTGAGGAACAGTGGGGGGAGACAGGAATAACATGGGGAAATAGTTTTACTTTGTGTAATGACCCATCCATTCCCAGTCTCTATTCAAGCCTAAATTAATTATATCCAGTTTGCAAATTAATTCCAATTCAGCAGTCTCTCGTTGGAGTCTGTTTTTGAAGTTTTTTTTCTTGAAGAATAGCCACACTCAGGTCTGTAATCGAGTGACAGGAGAGATTGAAGTGTTCTCCAACTGGTTTTTGAATGTTATAATTCTTGACGTCTGATTTGTGTCCATTCATTCTTTTACACAGAAACTGTCCAGTTTGACCAATGTACATGGCAGAAGGGCATTGCTGGCACAGGAAGGCATATATCACATTGGTAGATGCGCAGGTGAATGAGCCTCTGATAGTGTGGCTGATGTGATTAGGCCCTATGATGATGTCCCCTGAATAGATATGTGGATAGAGTTGGCAATGGGCTTTGTTGCAAGGATAGGCTCCTTGGTTAGTGTTTCTGTTGTGTGGTGTGTGGTTGCTGGTGAGTATTTGCTTCAGGTTGGGGGGCTGTCTGTAAGCAAGGACTGGCCTGTCTCCCAAGATCTGTGAGAGTGATGGGTCATCCTTCAGGATAGGTTGTAGATCCTTGGTGATGCATTGGAGAGGTTTTAGTTGGGGGCTGAAGGTGATGGCTAGTGGCGTTCTGTTGTTTTCTTTCAGAGTAGCAGCCGTGTTAGTCTGTATTTGCAAAAAGAAAAGGAGTACTTGTGGCACCTTAGAGACTAACAAATTTATTAGAGCATAAGCTTTTGTGAGCTACAGCTCACTTCATCGGATGCATCTAATAAATTTATTAGCCTCTAAGGTGCCACAAGTACTCCTTTTCTTTTTGTTATTTTCTTTTTTGGGCTTGTCCTGTAATAGGTGACTTCTGGATACTTTTCTGGCTCTGTCAATCTGTTTCTTCACTTCAGCAGCTGAGTATTGTAGTTGTAAGAATGCTTGATAGAGATCTTGTAGTTGTTTGTCTCTGTCTGAGTGGATGGAGCAAATGTGGTTGTATTGTAGAGCTTGGCTATAGACAATGGATTATGTGGTTTGATCTGGGTTAAAGCTGGAGGCATGTAGGTAGGAATAGCAGTCAGTAGGTTTCCGGTATAGGGTAGTGTTTATGTGACCATCGCTTATTAGCACAGTAGTGTCCAGGAAGTGGATCTCTTGTGTGGACTGGTCCAGGCTGAGGTTGATGGTGGGATGGAAATTGTTGAAATCTTGGTGGAATTCCTCAAGGGCTTCTTTTCCATGGGTCCACTCCCTTCCATCAAGGCTTCTTGTCCCAGGCTGCTACTTTACCTTTCCCCAGTCTGCCTCTAGTCCTCTTTGTATCAGACTCAGGTGGCTTCTTCCTCCACGCTGCTTGGGTGCCACCACGGAGGTCACTAATAGCACAGGACGGGCTCCCTCCTCTCGGTTCCAGTGCCAGAGTCCGTCCTGGCCCGGTGTAGCTGGGAACATGGTTAGTTTCTCTGTGGTGATGACAGATGCACAGTCTGTTTAGCACGAGGAGCTGTGAAGGGGCGGAGGAATCTCAGTGAAGACAAAATCTTTGGAGATTATACCTGCTGAACTGAAAGCATGTGTCTATTCAGCAAAAGCTGTGCATGGGCTAGACTACCCAAGCTAGTCTGAATCTAGCTAGCGTGGATAGCAGCAGCAGTGAAGACAGTGCAACACAGACTTCAGAGTGGGCTAGCAAGCCAAATAGGTTCCTAGGGTCTATGCCAGTCTTGTACTGCCTGCACTTCTCTGTCTTCATTGCTGTTGCCCTAGCTGGATTCAAGCTAGCTGGAGTAGCCCATGTGCAGCTTTTGTGGTGCAGACTTACTCACAGTCTACTGAGCACATGTAAACTGAGATTTTTTTTTTCAAAGGCTTATAACATCCACATCTGGGCAGATTTTCACTGGAACAGCGAAAGGCACCACCCTGACACAAAGGCCCCTCCCTCCCTTTCAAATTGCAAGTCACTGCCCAAACTGCAGGAGTGCTAGAGCTTCTCGAGGAAAATGGCTCCAGAATTTTTTAACATGGGAAAAAATGTATATTTTAATAACATTATTCTTTGAGATGGCTGAACTTTGTTGGCTGAAACATTCCAAAAATTTTCAGCCTGTGGCAAACACCTGACATGGAAAATTTTAGTCCATATTTTTAATATTTGGCAAAGTTATAAGCAACTGAACATGGGGTCTTATATTGGTAAGTGTTGGACAACCTTTATAGAATGTTCTATCAGCCTCACCCATCATAATTTAATACTGATTTAACAGTTGAGAAATTGACTTACCTTAAGGGATTGATAACAAAACCTGAAGCATTATACGTCTAGGTCACCAACTCAAATCCAGCCCATGTTAATGGTGACAAAGAGTTATTAGTATCTGGTAGCAGCTCTGTACAAAATTGTCTCCACGTCAGAAAAGCTACCACAATTGGCATTTTCATCCATGTAAAATAGTCTTTGCAGTGAGGCCAAGAATTGTGAATGCAGGTGATCCCTCTGTATTCACTCTGAAACCCATTTAATTCAGCTATTTGCTAGGGAACCTTGTGGACTGGCACTTCCCACACAGTACCTGTTGTCCAGGAGGAATAAAGAGCTCATTTGCTCTTTCTTGCTCATTTCAGTGGTACTAAATCTGTGTTGTTGAAGCTCTGCACAGCTGAAGAGGTTAGAGCAGGCGACTGACCATTCTCCATAATACCATCCCTCCTGATCTCATAAATATCCAAGCAGGCATCCAAATGGGTATTCATGCTGTTTAAAACAGTATTTAACTCACCCTGAGACCTCCGTGGTTACCACTGATCAGCTACAGCAGAACTCAGCCTGTGGCAGCACAGGGATAGAGGGAATAAATGAGGCAGACATTCTTGTGGGATGGCTTCTGCCACCACAAACCAATAGGGTGGTACTCTCATGGTTCTTGGAGATTCATGGGGTTAGGAGATCACACCATCCAGAAGCTCTGGACAACCTCAAACTTCTAGCCCTTAAAGGAGCACTAAGTAGGAGACTCAACAATGAGAAGATTTCCTAGTTCTCTGGCTGCTCTTACTGTATTTTTTTTTCCTTTGGAAAGGAGCAATATGGCCATTGTAATTACCTGAATTACCATTTGTCCTGGATGCTGGGAAATTTCCATCCAAAACAGTTATCTACAAATCCCTATTGTATCTGCGTCTATTCTTTGCAACCAACTAGACATAAATCACAGGCAAATACTAATAACTTAGACAATATCTATTTCTTATTATTTTGTGTTTAGGCTAAAACAACTTCAAAAATTACCAAAAGGTCAGGTTTGCTAATCCAGTAAATTTAAATGACTAATGAGAGCGCCCCTTCAGATAAAAGTTCACACCATAATCCCTGGAATCAAGTTCTGCCAATCTTGACCAGTTGCTCAAAATGTAATTTGGATAGAAAAATGTCATTTCCTGCATGTGGGAATAATTTGGTTCTGCCTCTACTGAGCAGAAATTATGAGATGGGGGTGCCATCTACATTTCACTCCTTGGTTATAATGGGAAATGGGAATTTTAACTGCCTCCTAATAAAGTAATATCTAAAACACATCTACATTTGATACTGCTTTTCTGCAGCTGATGACTAACTTACTGAACTGCAACTTTTGTATGGTTTGTATTACAACCTTAACTTTAGTTTAGACCAGCATAACAATTCCATTTCACTGGAAGACAGTAAGCAAGACAGCAACACAAAAGGCTTAGCTCAGTGGTCCTGCACTATTTGTGCCAGCTTCCTGCTCTTTGAGGAAGCAGTGAGATTACCTGCAGTTTACACAAGAGAAAGAAGAACAAAGAAGAAATTCACTCACAAGTAGAATGAACGTGTTATTGGCCTTAAATGGTTTGTATTTGATTACCTTGATATACTCCCTCTGAGAGCAGTTGGAGTCACTGAAGGCACTTGAATTAAAACATCTTTCATAAACAAGAGGGACGAAGTTGGAAGATTATCTAAGTATCTTTGACTTTGAAACTTGCTCCAGACCCGTTGGCCTATCAGGGCCAAAATTTCTCTGCATGCTCTGAACCCATCTCCTTGGCTTTTAAATAAGAGGTGGATGGAAGATTGACAGAGTTTGGGTCTAGCTTATTATCCTCCTATTCACTGTTGGACATTTATTTGCATTTTAGTGTATGCAGTGGGTGCTTGGAGCACAGAATAGTCATTTATCTATGTTTTGTTTTTAAGTTAAGTAAATAAATATTGTCAGTGACTGTGGTCTTGCCCTATATTTTTACATCTAACCACCAGAACACAGAAGGCAAGAGTTGTGTGTTATATGTTACAAAGAAGGTTTTGCAAAGTGTCTTGAGATTGGTGGTGGTCTTAAATGAGAGCAAAAATGCAAACAAGCTCTGTTATGATTTATTTTTTTATAAATTTGGATCAACAGATTTTTTTGAAATTGAGCAAGATTAATCTGTAGTTTTGGTCTGGTATAAAGACATGCTGGGTTAGTCTAAAACTAATGCTTAGAGCAAAACAAATCCATCTTGTAGCATTTTTGTGGATTTTGGTTTTTTACTTGAGAATTCTAACAACTTCAAATTTAGACTGAAATCAAACCCAGATTAGTGGAATTAGGCAAAATGCTATCCAAAGTGCCATAACTTTTTTCTGAGTATTAAACAAAGCTAGAACTGGCAAATGAACTGGCAAACACTAAGCCTTCATCAGATGTTTTTCATAATTCCATCTATAAGAACAGACTACATAAAAAAAGAAATTGTTGTCCACTGGCTGAAAGACTCAATTTTTTGTGTTTATACATAGACTTGGAAGGATTAGAGGGGTTTTTGGTAATGGTTGGTAAATATCAATTTCACTTCACGCCCACAAACTGCCAAAAAAAGTTTTCATCAATAATAATCAAAATTTATAGATAGGCAAAGTAAGAAAAATGCTGCATGAAAACTTATTACAGTTTGATTCAAGAATATTTACTTTATATATTTTGACACGTGATATTGACAGTTTGTCTTTTCATGACTGTAAAGCTTTAACTTTTTGAATCTGTCTGTTGTCATTAAGTAATTATTGTATAATCTGCCCTAATTTACAACTGTGAAAACTTAAACTGATAAAATAAATAATGCTTTAGATTCATCATTTTGCACAACTGTGAAAATTTAAATTGATAGAAATAGAGAAAATGCTTTAAAATAAACCTTGATATTCTCTGCCAATTTTTTTTTAATTGAATTCTGCCAAGCCTATTTATGCATTGTCAAACTGTTGTTTCTGTAGTAGCTGCTTGCCATCTAATAGCTTTATTTTCAATTAATTTGCAGTTGGTACAAGTGAAGTATCTTATGAGATTTAACAGGAGAGTATTAAGTGGGAGAAATATAAACTACCCATTTATGTAAACAATTGACATCTTCAAGCTTTACCCTAGACTTTTGTGGTTTTCTTTTGTATTCTGCTGGATAGAAAATCTTATTTGTATAATATTTACTTTAAAAAATACAAGAGCACTCTCAGAAAACTCCTGGATTAGTTTTGTTTACTGATGTCATTGGTGCTGCTACATCAGAGCTAAATACTGGTTCCATTTGCCAGTCAATAAACCCCATAAGACTGCTTAAACGGGCTCCCCACCAGTCTGACCAATTGCAGGGCTCTCTTGCCTGGAATGCAAGGGAGACAGTGAGAATCCGTGCCTGTTCCATAGACAGGAAGTAGTGAGAGCCTCACTTCCATTACCAGCTGATGCCCCTCTGTTTACCTAACAATGGGTCCACAGAAATTCGCTGCATTCACTCTGGCATAGCTTCTTTTGAATGGAGAAGGTGCAGGGGTGGGGGTTCATCATCTTTGTGAGGCAGAGAAAAATACAGATTTGTTTTCTGGATTTATGGCTGCAACACGCTGTGTAAGAGCTAGGTATGTTAATTCCTGGTGATGAGAGGGCGTCCAGAATGGGCCACTGGGAGATCAAAGCCTCTTTCTCACTCTGCCCTCCTTGGATAGCCATGAGGTGATACACTTCCTAGCTAACAGCTCTGGTTTGTACCTGTCAGCCAGGAGTGAATTATTCAAGCTGATGGCCCATTCACTCCTTTTAACTTCATAAGAGGCAACCCCACCTTTGAGATTTTGAAAGAGATGCTGCCACCTCAAGGTCCCAATTTACCATATACAGCTGTTGGACTAGGTAGCACCATGGATTGTGACCCAAGGAGGAGGTGGGCTTAGGCAACTGCTTGGGGGATGGAGGGAAGGCATGGGGAAGGAACCAACCCTTTCCCCCTCCTCCAAATTGTACTCACCTCTGTGGATGTGTTACTGTGGAGTGGAGCAGTGCTGCTGTTTCCATACTGCAAAAATTATTAGAACCAATTTGTATCCCTTAATTTTGTTAGCTCTTCTTTTCTTTTCCTTTGCTGTCATGTTTGTCTTGCTTTTTGTCTTAAGGACAAAATAGAAAATTAAAACTAATTAAGAAAGTGGTACATATTATTATTGAGCTACAATATAATTAGATAGTTTACCTAGCAAAAGAAAGTTAATTTAATATTTTTTAGAATTTAATCCTGCCCTCCCTTGCCAGACTTTTGAATTTCTTCTCATATTTAAACGTAACGGGGGAACAAATCAACTACCAATGTACACCATTTGAACTAACACAAACACACACATACCTTCTGTAAATTATGATCTTTCATAATATTCATACAGGGCCACATCAACTCCCACTTAGGTCAGTAGAAAGACTCCTCCTATTGATTTCAATGGGAATTTGATCAGACCCACAATGACCTCTGAATTCAGAAAGAGAGAAACTGTGTGTGAGAGAGATAATTGTATGGTTATGTATATGGCGTCTGTATGAGAAAATTATATTGGGGGAGGGCGGCGCGGCGGCAATATGTATACATATATATGAAAAAAGAATTAGGAGACCTAAAAGGACATTTGGCTTTTCTACTTCTCACCCTTAAATCAAAAAAACCATTGCCTCCTCATAGATTTTAAGGTCAGAAGGGACCATCATAATTATCTAGTCTGACCTCCTGCACATTGCAGGCCCCAGAACTTCATCCACCCACTCCTGTGACAGACCCCTAAACTCTGGCTGAGTTATTGAAGCCCTCAAATCATGATTTAAGGACTCCCAAGTTACAGAGAATCCACCATTTACACCAATTTAAACCTGCAAGTGACCCATGCCTCATGCTGCAGAGGATGACAAAAAACCTCCTGAGTTATTGTTTTGAAGTAATGTTATGCTATAAAACAGGGGTAGAGAAATCTTAGACAAGCATATTGCTGCCTTTTAAATATTTTAATGCTAAATGTGTAACTTTATTAATGTATCTCAATTGTGGTAAATGCATACATTTGAAAGCACTTTCCCTGGTTAATCTTGTCTGAGGGGTTTTTTTGGGAGGGAGGTGGAATTTTGATTTTTTTGGGGGGGGGGGGGTATTTTTGTTTTGGAATACTATCACATATGAATACCTGGTCCAAAATAATAATAAGGGAACTTGATTATATGTCTTTAGCAATTATCAAGAATGATCTCTTAATGTTTCTTTCGTTATTGAAGTTTAACTTCCTTCTACAAGATGTTGTTTTTATGACACAAAAGTGTGTCATAAAAAATTAACGTTTAGGTATAACAAGGAGATGTTTTTTATTTCATTTAACATCTGTAGCAGATGTGAAATATGTAATTATTTTTGTAAAAGACTTTATAACTTTCATGATTCTTTTGTTTGGCACATCTTTCTTTTATTGGGCATTTTAGACAATTGATAAGCATTATTCAGTGGCATATGGTCTGAGTCTGACGTGCTTTGAAAAGTGTACAGAGTACTAATAATGAGGATTCTGTGAAAATGGGAAAACCAGCTCAACAGATATGCTTTGAGAAAGTATGGGGTTTTAGCATCTTGAAACAATATATCACACTCAAAGGGACAGAATTGGACTGCACAATCTGTTAGCTCATTCTTGTCCAATCTGGTCTCCTCCTTTCTTTTGGAGCCAGCATTGTCATCAACTTGCTGAATTATACTCTGACTGGAACGTATTTCAGGCACAGAGTAATGTATCTACTTAAATGGAATCCTATCTTTCTACAAAAGCTTTTTAAGTATAATAAATTTTAAAATATAAAAAACAGTTCTATTAACTTAAAGTAAATGGTTCAACAGTTTACATATGTGCAGGAACAGAAAATGACTACTTACTAGTTTCAAAAAAATCTAGCATGTCTCAAGAAAAGTTTATTTCTGCCATTTATAATCTTCCCTTTTATTCTTTTTTTTTTTTGGTAATTAATATTTTGCAATGATTACAGACTCCAGTTCAGATTTCAGAGGTGTTTGTTAACAGCTAGCTTCTTAATCAAGCGATATTATGGGGAAGAATGGGAGGGGTTTTGTTCATATTTCAAAAATCTATGCAAGTTAGCCTAGGTTACCCAGCATGAGCCCAATTCTGCTCTCATTGGAATCCAGATAAAAATTCCCCTTGACTTCAATTGGGGCAGGTTTGAGCCCTAAATTAGTTTAATATTAACATATGTTAATGTGTGTACATATACACATACCCCAATTTCAATGAAATTTACATTTCCTTATAGCCATGTTTCTGTATTTAGAATGTTCCTTTTTCTTTATTGGAGTTTAAGAAGATATGTATTACTTTTTTAAACTTTAAGGAGGATGATTACATTTATGTTCAAATATATTAAAATATATAGTAAAATGTAGAATGATGTAGAAACTTCAATGCGTCTTACAGTATGTCATGTTGGTGTTAGTGTATTTTTTCTGAATAAAAAATATTAAATGTAATTATCTTATTATGTAGAGGTATTTAATACTTATGCAATAAATAGGCATAGGGAAAGGAGTTCTGCTTTAAAATAACTTGTCAGAATTTTAAGCCCTGAATTGTGCCTATTGGTAGAAATAGTTTTGTTTATTGTATTGATTTATGTAAAAGTAAGGGGGTCAGCTAGCAGTGACTAGGATTCTCTGCTGCTAGAATGACAGGATAGTAGTGCATGTGCCAGCTCTCCTATAAGGGTTCTTTAGTTTTTCTGTGGTAAATTACACTGCTTTGCAGGTATGACTAACTCCACCACAGGACGCTCCTGTAATACAAGTCAGGAGAAGAAAAAAGTAACCACCGCAGATTGCAAAAAGCAAGAACAACTCTGAATAAATTCCCGACAGTGTGAATTCGGGATATTTTATGCTGGGAAGTACATGACCAAAAGGAATAATACAGGTTCTCAGCTGAAAATAACTACATTGTAAAACTGTTATTGCTGAAGAAATATTCTGATTGGATGTAGACCAGGGGTCTCAAACTCAAATGATCCTGAGGGTTGCATCACTGACACCCCACCCTTGCTGCCCCCGGCCCCACCCTCACCCCTTCCATGAGGTCCTGCCCCTGCCCCGCCTCTTCCCACCCCTTCCCCAAAGTCCCCACCCAACACTGCCCCCTCCCTGCCCCCAGGGGGAGCAGGAGGGGTGTGAGGTGTGGTGGGGGCTCAGGGCTGGGAATTGAGGTGCAGGAGGTGTTCAGGGAACGGCAGAGGGTGTGAGGTGAAGGAGGGGGTCAGGGTGCGGCAGGGGGCTCAGGGCAGGGAATGCAGGAGGTGTGCAGAGTGCAGCAGGGGGCTCAAGGCACGGAATTGGGGTGTGGGGTGCAGGAAGGGTGAGGCGTGCAGGGTGTGGCGGGGGCTCTGGGCAGGGAGTTGGGGTAGGAGGGGTGTGGGGTGTGGCAGGGGGTGGGTAGGGAGTTGGGGTATGGGATGCAGGAGGAGTTCGGGGTGCGGGCTCCGGCCCGGCACCACTTACCTAGAGCTGCTCCGGGGTGGCAGTGGCACGCGCCAGGGCCAGGGCAGACTCACTCCCTGGCCCCGCGCTGCTCTACTCCGCTCCAGGAAGCAACCGGAACCACAACCCTGGGGGTTAAGGGGAGCACACAGCTCCGGGTGCAGCTTGTGCTGCTCCTCCAGGTACCTCCCCCGAAGCTGTCATTGGCCACGGTTCCCCGTTTCCGGCCAATGGGAGCTGCTGGGGGCAGTGCCTGGAAGCAAGAGTAATGCATGGAGCCGTCTTCCCCCACCCCCCACCCCGCCCCCGGGGATGCAGGGGCAAGGTTCTAGCCACCACGGGGTAGGCAGAGGGGCACGCGGGGTGGGGGGGCATGGGGAGCTTGGTGGGCCGCACGAAAGAACCCTGCGGGCCACGTGTTTGAGACCCCTGGTATAGACATTATAATCAGCCAATTTAATCCCTGTTCTTCATGGAAGAAAAAGATGCCCAGATTCTGTATCAACCTGGTATCATAATATAATGTTCATATTAACTAAGAAATAAATGTCATTCGATTAATAAAAGAAAATAAATCAGTCCAAAGCACATAGTTGTCATGAGATAATTGCACTAGAAGCCAAAACTTTAATGATATTTTAGGAAATTTTGGAATCTCTATTACTTCCATCATTTTTAAAGTAACTAACAGTTCAACTAAAACTCCTTTAAAATTATTTGAAATGCATTGCTCTGCTGGCCAAACTAGATTGTCTAAATAGGTCAACTATATCAATATTCTATAAAGTGTATTTTTATTCTCAAACCTTTGTAGAACTTATTTTTTAAAAGTGATGTATTTGCTATCACATTAGGAGGAGTCTGTGGAACTACATTGTATGTGTTTGTTAGATATCCACATCGTTTTATTCGCCTTAACAATATAATAAAGATTAAATCCCAGAAAACAGTTTTCAAAAAAATTAATGTTCTGAGCATCAGAAACAGAACATTTGAAAGGCTTTGCAGCAGTGATTATTAATATAACTAATGGACGGCTGCTATTGTCAAAACTTCACCTCAGTATTTTAAATGATGTAGATTCTTTTATTAATTTTCTCAATATGATGTATATATTCACCAGATCTTGTATTGTATTGTATTGTTTTGCTGGTCCTTTGTTTTGTTTTATTTATTTGTAGAGATAGACACTAACTGGCTGTGTCATTTAGTGTTTACAATTAACAATGTTACAATAATTTGTAGTATAATATTGTTGATGGTACTCACGGTGGCATCAAGAAATCATTGATTCGTGACTAGGTTTAAAAGCCACTGGCTGTAATTGTATTAAAACAACACGAAACAATAAATAGCATTAGCAATAAAATAATGGAACAAATATTAGGGACAAATCAATAAGCATTTTGGACCAGAATGTGAAGCCTTTGCTTATATTGATGAGCTGTTACTCATAGGAGTAATCCTAGTGAAGTAAGTAGGATCATTCATGTATTTAATTAATCAGGTAAGGGGTTCACAATCTAGCCCTAGAGGTTAATGGAATCATGAGAGGTAAGCAGTATGAATTTATATACAATAAATCTGTCCAGAGAAACCTGATCGCTTTTTTTTTTTTGGCTAAAATTGCAAAATCGTTGAATAAAAGAATAGTAGTAGTTGCAGTGTGCTTGGATTTACTGTAGGATTTGATGCTATAAATTACAAAATCTCATTTGAAGTATTAGTTGAATTGGATTGGATAGGAACATACGAACTGGAAACTGACAATTGAAAATGGCTAATATAGCTAAATAAATTGTGTAAATAACAATTTATTGAGTTGAGAGAACATGTTTAAGTGGGTTACTTAGGATCTGAGTTAGACCCAATTTTTTTTCATCATAATTAATGCTCTGAAAGAGGAAGTAAGCAGCACCCCTTAGTATAGGGCTTGAACAGTTGTCTTTCTGATACTGGCACTTAAAATTGAAAACTGTGCCAGTCAGACAGGGCACATACCAGACAGACCAGGATTCTTTCAGCATTCTCTCTGTGAATATAGACAATGCATAGCAAATTGTGGTTGCTGATAGAAAACAGGTAATTTATTAATAACAAGAAAGCTAAAATGTTAAAAACTTCTCAGAAGAATATTTAGTACTATTCTAAATCATGTAACCATCCTCTGTGTTTCAGATGAATGATGTTATAGTGACTGTAAGAGATTCTAATCTGAAGCTGACTCTTGCATTTGGAATAGGCATGCACCATGCTGGCCTACATGAAAGAGACAGAAAAACTGTGGAAGAACTATTTGTGAATTGCAAAATCCAGGTAAATTTGTGTTTTAATAATACAAAAATGAGATTTATATGCAATTTTAAAAGTTGTCTCTTTGTTACATTAATCTTTCTTTCTGTTTTAGGTTCTTATTGCCACAAGCACATTAGCCTGGGGTGTAAATTTTCCAGCTCATTTAGTAATTGTTAAGGGAACAGAATTTTACGATGGAAAAACAAGGCGTTATGTGGATTATCCCATTACAGGTATTCACGTTAATCTTACAGATTCTTAGTTGCTGAAATGCATTTCAAGCATATGCAAATGTGAACTTGAATAATTTATAGTTTTAGGAACTGAACCTTTAAAAATCTATAATAGACACATGTTGGGATAGATTATTCGTTGTGTTTTTGTTGTATAAATGTGACTCATGAGAGAACTTGTTAAAGGTTTTATTCATTTTTCCTTTTGTGGAAACCTTTCTCTTACAAAACTACTGAGTTGGTATCATCCTAAAAGGCCATTTGAAAAAACAAAACAAAACAAAAAAAAAAACCTAAAAGCAAATGACAGTTTTAACACGTACAGTACATTTTAAAGGAACACTGTAAAATCAAATTTGGCCTGCAAATAAATTATATAAAATACGTTTTTATAAAAAAAAGTGTGAAAAGTAAATTGCTTCCATGAGTTTATTTTGTTAATATCCACTTGGGAAAGGTTTTTAAACAACTATGCATTCCTCTGCAGTGTTTGCAGTCAAAACATTGCAGCACTCTTAATGCATGAGAATCTGAAATTCCAATTGACTAATCTTGACTATAAACAAACTAATATAATTTTATTGGCCAAACTCAGTGAAGCTAAAAAGTAAACAAAGGCATAAAAAGTGAAAGCTAAATAAACTGTATTGCAACCATTTTAGAAAACTCCAGAGAAGTAAGACAGGAACAACTTTGAAAAGTTCAGACAAGGGAGAATATTAATTTGAATGGTGCTAAGCTTGGAGAGCCAGGACTAGCTAAAATTATTACAGGTTTCCTAGTCCTTTTGATCTGTTATACTAAAAAAAGATTTTAAACTATCTGAAGCTTGACCTGAAAAATGTATTCCTAGGAATAATCTAAATGTTATTTGTAACATGGGTAGAGATTCGCAAAAAGAAAAGGAGTACTTGTGGCACCTTAGAGACTAACAAATTTATTAGAGCATAAGCTTTCGTGAGCTACAGCTCACTTCATCGGATGCATTTGGTGGAAAAAACAGAGGGGAGATTTATATACACACACACAGAGAACATGAAACAATGGGTTTATCATACACACTGTAAGGAGAGTGATCACTTAAGATAAGCCATCACCAACAGCAGGGGGGGGAAGGAGGAAAACCTTTCATGGTGACAAGCAGGTAGGCTAATTCCAGCAGTTAACAAGAATATCAGAGGAACAGTGGGGGGTGGGGTGGGAGGGAGAAATACCATGGGGAAATAGTTTTACTTTGTGTAATGACTCATCCATTCCCAGTCTCTATTCAAGCCTAAGTTATTTGTATCCAGTTTGCAAATTAATTCCAATTCAGCAGTCTCTCGTTGGAGTCTGTTTTTGAAGCTTTTTTGTTGAAGTATAGCCACTCTTAGGTCTGTGATCGAGTGACCAGAGAGATTGAAGTGTTCTCCAACTGGTTTTTGAATGTTATAATTCTTGACGTCTGATTTGTGTCCATTCATTCTTTTACGTAGAGACTGTCCAGTTTGGCCAATGTACATGGCAGAGGGGCATTGCTGGCACATGATGGCATATATCACATTGGTAGATGCGCAGGTGAACGAGCCTCTGATAGTGTGGCTGATGTGATTAGGCCCTATGATGGTATCCCCTGAATAGATATGTGGACAGAGTTGGCAACGGGCTTTGTTGCAAGGATAGGTTCCTGGGTTAGTGGTTCTGTTGTGTGGTGTGTGGTTGCTGGTGAGTATTTGCTTCAGATTGGGGGGCTGTCTGTAAGCAAGGACTGGTCTGTCTCCCAAGATCTGAGAGAGCGATGGCTCGTCCTTCAGGATAGGTTGTAGATACTTGATGATGCGTTGGAGGGGTTTTAGTTGGGGGCTGAAGGTGATGGCTAGTGGCGTTCTGTTGTTTTCTTTGTTGGGCCTGTCCTGTAGTAGGTGACTTCTGGGTACTCTTCTGGCTCTGTCAATCTGTTTCTTCACTTCAGCAGGTGGGTACTGTAGTTGTAGGAATGCATGATAGAGATCTTGTAGGTGTTTGTCTCTGTCTGAGGGGTTGGAGCAAATGCGGTTATATCGTAGCGCTTGGCTGTAGACAATGGATCGAGTGGTATGATCTGGATGAAAGCTAGAGGCATGTAGGTAGGAATAGCGGTCAGTAGGTTTCCGATATAGGGTGGTGTTTATGTGACCATCGCTTATTAGCACCGTAGTGTCCAGGAAGTGGATCTCTTGTGTGGACTGGTCCAGGCTGAGGTTGATGGTGGGATGGAAATTGTTGAAATCATGGTGGAATTCCTCAAGAGCTTCTTTTCCATGGGTCCAGATGATGAAGATGTCATCAATGTAGCGCAAGTAGAGTAGGGGCATTAGGGAACGAGAGCTGAGGAAGCGTTGTTCTAAGTCAGCCATAAAAATGTTGGCATACTGTGGGGCCATGCGGGTACCCATCGCAGTGCCGCTGATTTGAAGGTATACATTGTCACCAAATGTGAAATAGTTATGGGTCAGGACAAAGTCACAAAGTTCTGCCACCAGGTTAGCCATGACAGTATCGGGGATACTGTTCCTGACGGCTTGTAGTCCATCTTTGTGTGGAATGTTGGTGTAGAGGGCTTCTACATCCATAGTGGCTAGGATGGTGTTTTTAGGAAGATCACCAATGGACTGTAGTTTCCTCAGGAAATCGGTGGTGTCTCGAAGATAGCTGGGAGTGCTGGTAACGAAGGGCCTGAGGAGGGAGTCTACATAGCCAGACAATCCTGCTGTCAGGGTGCCAATGCCTGAGATGATGGGGCGTCCAGGATTTCCAGGTTTATGGATCTTGGGTAGCAGATAGAATACCCCAGGTCCTGGCTCCAAGGGTGTATCTGTGCGGATTTGTTCTTGTGCTTTTTCAGGGAGTTTCTTGAGCAAATGCTGTAGTTTCTTTTGGTAACTCTCAGTGGGATCAGAGGGTAATGGCTTGTAGAAAGTGGTGTTGGAGAGCTGCCTAGTAGCCTCTGACCAACATATTAACCCACAGAGACCTTCCTGCCAACACTACAAAAAGAAGGATTCTAGGTGGACTCCTCCTGAAGGTCGAAACAGCAGCCTGGATTTCTACATAGACTGCTTCCGCCGACGTGCACGAGCTGAAATTGTGGAAAAGCAGCATCGCTTACCCCATAACCTCAGCCATGCAGAACACAGTGCCATCCACAGCCTCAGAAACAACTCTGACATCATAATCAAAAAGGCTGACAAAGGAGGTGCTGTCGTCATCATGAATAGGTCAGAGTATGAACAAGAGGCTACTAGGCAGCTCTCCAACACCACTTTCTACAAGCCATTACCCTCTGATCCCACTGAGAGTTACCAAAAGAAACTACAGCATTTGCTCAAGAAACTCCCTGAAAAAGCACAAGAACAAATCCGCACAGACACACCCCTGGAGCCAGGACCTGGGGTATTCTATCTGCTACCCAAGATCCATAAACCTGGAAATCCTGGACGCCCCATCATCTCAGGCATTGGCACCCTGACAGCAGGATTGTCTGGCTATGTAGACTCCCTCCTCAGGCCCTTCGTTACCAGCACTCCCAGCTATCTTCGAGACACCACCGATTTCCTGAGGAAACTACAGTCCATTGGTGATCTTCCTAAAAACACCATCCTAGCCACTATGGATGTAGAAGCCCTCTACACCAACATTCCACACAAAGATGGACTACAAGCCGTCAGGAACAGTATCCCCGATACTGTCACGGCTAACCTGGTGGCAGAACTTTGTGACTTTGTCCTGACCCATAACTATTTCACATTTGGTGACAATGTATACCTTCAAATCAGCGGCACTGCGATGGGTACCCGCATGGCCTCACAGTATGCCAACATTTTTATGGCTGACTTAGAACAACGCTTCCTCAGCTCTCGTTCCCTAATGCCCCTACTCTACTTGCGCTACATTGATGACATCTTCATCATCTGGACCCATGGAAAAGAAGCTCTTGAGGAATTCCACCATGATTTCAACAATTTCCATCCCACCATCAACCTCAGCCTGGACCAGTCCACACAAGAGATCCACTTCCTGGACACTACGGTGCTAATAAGCGATGGTCACATAAACACCACCCTATATCGGAAACCTACTGACCGCTATTCCTACCTACATGCCTCTAGCTTTCATCCAGATCATACCACTCGATCCATTGTCTACAGCCAAGCGCTACGATATAACCGCATTTGCTCCAACCCCTCAGACAGAGACAAACACCTACAAGATCTCTATCATGCATTCCTACAACTACAGTACCCACCTGCTGAAGTGAAGAAACAGATTGACAGAGCCAGAAGAGTACCCAGAAGTCACCTACTACAGGACAGGCCCAACAAAGAAAACAACAGAACGCCACTAGCCATCACCTTCAGCCCCCAACTAAAACCCCTCCAATGCATCATCAGGTATCTACAACCTATCCTGAAGGACGAGCCATCGCTCTCTCAGATCTTGGGAGACAGACCAGTCCTTGCTTACAGACAGCCCCCCAATCTGAAGCAAATACTCACCAGCAACCACACACCACACAACAGAACCACTAACCCAGGAACCTTGCAACAAAGCCCATTGCCAACTGTGTCCACATATCTATTCAGGGAACACCATCATAGGGCCTAATCACATCAGCCACACTATCAGAGGCTCCTTCACCTGCGCATCTACCAATGTGATATATGCCATCATGTGCCAGCAATGCCCCTCTGCCATGTACATTGGCCAAACTGGACAGTCTCTACGTAAAAGAATGAATGGACACAAATCAGACGTCAAGAATTATAACATTCAAAAACCAGTTGGAGAACACTTCAATCTCTCTGGTCACTCGATCACAGACCTAAGAGTGGCTATACTTCAACAAAAAAGCTTCAAAAACAGACTCCAACGAGAGACTGCTGAATTGGAATTAATTTGCAAACTGGATACAATTAACTTAGGCTTGAATAGAGACTGGGAATGGATGAGTCATTACACAAAGTAAAACTATTTCCCCATGGTATTTCTCCCTCCCACCCCACCCCCCACTGTTCCTCTGATATTCTTGTTAACTGCTGGAATTAGCCTACCTGCTTGTCACCATGAAAGGTTTTCCTCCTTCCCCCCCCTGCTGTTGGTGATGGCTTATCTTAAGTGATCACTCTCCTTACAGTGTGTATGATAAACCCATTGTTTCATGTTCTCTGTGTGTGTGTATATAAATCTCTCCTCTGTTTTTTCCACCAAATGCATCCGATGAAGTGAGCTGTAGCTCACGAAAGCTTATGCTCTAATAAATTTGTTAGTCTCTAAGGTGCCACAAGTACTCCTTTTCTTTTTGCGAATACAGACTAACACGGCTGCTACTCTGAAATAGGTAGAGATTGAGTTCTTTTAATCAAGCAGTGTCCCCTTTGATAGAAGACAGTTGGAACTCAATACATTATAGAGGATGCCCATCCAACTAGTCCATTGTAGAGCTTAATTTAGTGTTAATGCTCTACACTCTTATGCAGGAAACTTTGGATCAATTTCCAGGCCAAGTCTCTTGCTTCTGAGTTCTGGCATGACCTGGGAGTATAGCTATAGCAGCATGCTTAACATTTTTGAGAGTCCTTTGTATCATTCTTTGGCTGCTCTAACAAAAGTACTAACAGTCTCCGGATAAGGACATATCTAACCCTCCTCAGCTGTAAGAATAGTGATACCTCTCTTTAATACTAGTTGTGAAGAATGAGCAAGAAAGAACCCAATTTGTCTTTCAGCTCCCTAGCTGAGTCTGAAGGACTGGAAGTTAGAAAACCCTTTTTTTTTACAGTAAATAAATAAATTGAACAAAATCATTATGGAATCAGTGAGACACAATAAACACAGAGCCCCATTATGCTTTTTTTTATAGACTTGCCTTTCACAGTATAGCTGCACACTTAAGTTTATTGTGAGTGGATTCTCGAATAGGCTTTGGGTATTTTGATTCTTGAATGAGCTTTCAAGGGAAATGCCACATTCTGTACCAGTAGCATTTTCCCCCTTTTTTTGTAGATTTAATTTTCCTGTCTGTAATTTCACAGAAAATTATGGTATGGGAAAAGGCTAGTTTTAAAAAGATCTAATAATGCTTTCACATGGTCTGGTTTGAAAAGGTATTTTTTGTTGCTGTTTTAACTTTCTGTAAAATAGTGTTCAGGATATTTGAGAGTTGTGGGGAAAAGGGATTGATGAGCAGTTTGATGAGCAGTGTGTTCTTTTTGCACTTAACACAAATTATCATATGTCCCTGGTCTTGTCTGCAATAGAGGGTTTGTCTACACTGCAAAGAAGAGCCTGCATCACCAAGTCTCAGAGCCCAGGTTAATTGACTCGGGCTCACGGGACTTGGGCTGCAGGGCTAAAAATAACAGTGTAGATGTTTGGGATCGGATTGGAGCCTGGAGTCTAAGAACCTCCTCCCTTGCTGGGTTTCAGAGCATGGGCTCCCACCCAAGCCTCAACGTCTGCACTACTATTTTTAGCCCTGTGAGCCCAAGTTGATTGTTCTTTGCTTTGAGACTTGGCGCAGTGGGTTTTTTCTTTTCATTGTAGACATATCCACAGAGCCTTTGCTGGCATAGCTTTGCCAGCAGAGCCCCCTAAAGAGATGGAGCATATTCTATCAGAAGGAGGTTTTTTCTACCAGCATAGCAACACCACGTCCATCAGTGACATTAGTTATGCTGACAAAAGCACTCTTATGTCTGCATAGTTGCATCTACACCAGCAGCTATGTCAGCTGAGTCCACACTCCTAGCCAGCTGCTATAGTTACGCCAGCAAAACTTTGTAATGTAGACCAACCCCCGTCTCACTTTCAGTTCTGCCCTTAGGATTGCCTGTTTAACTTCTGTTTAAAATCTCATAGGAGCATGGCACAAATTCAGATGTGGTATAAACTGATTCATCTCCATTAAAGTTACCTGCCTGTTCTAGGACTTAATTTGTTGCCTAGTGTACAATTCAGAATGAGGTCCCTCAGTTTTACTTACTCATAGGCCCATAGTTTGAAAATAATAGCAGTGCCTAAATTCACATCTGAATTTAAGCATGGTTGGAAAGAGTACAAATCAGAGGTTTTGAGGTGGGCAATCTCTGATACAAGACGTTCACTCAGCCAGTTGGATTGCTTTTGACATTTCAATAGTTTAATCCAGTAGTTAAGAACAGTCCAGGCAGTGTATAGTCAGTAAAGAAAATGTTGGGTTTGGCTAGCTCTCCAGTGGATATTGGCAAAAATCATTTCCTGACGCCTTTTGGTAAATTTCATGTGCATTATCGTACACTATTTTAATGCACTATCAAATAGCAGGAAATATTTCATCATTCTCCCTTGTAGGCATCTATTCATAAATACCATTTGGGGATCCATTTATTTTTATAGTTGAACATCAGTCTTAATTTAACAATGAACAAACTGCATAAAGATTGTTGTTGTTGTTTATATAGCTCATAAAGACTACAGAACAGAAAATATAAAAAAGGTAAACAGTAATTCATGTTTCAAAATTATTTTCTGGTTTCATTTATATTACTCATATTGAGATAAAAGCTAGAGGCCCCAAACAAAGCTCAGGGCTCTATTGGATGTGATGTAATACAACTCAATAAAATAAAATCAGTGCTTGCTCTTGAGAACTCACAATCTTAGCTAGTACAGAGACGCAAACAAATGGATAAACAAACATACAGAATGGGATGGGGTAGGGGACAAGGTAACAATAAAGACAGGTGTGTTTGTATAATTTGGTAACCTTAGTGCTCGTAGCAGTCACAACTGGTCACCAGCCCAACCTGTATCCATCAATGTGTTTTATAGACATCGCAATAGAAGTGGATTTTAAGGACGGATTTGAGTCTTTTCATTTGAATGTTACTTTACCTGCTTGAATTCTTATCATAGGGGGAGCTAGTTGTGACCCCTATAGTTAGGTTGTCTAATACTTTCCAGTATGAAGGATTCTTGTGACCTTTTCTTTAAGAAACAGCAACATCCCTATTGTTTTCAGTTCTTTGATAGTCCACAGGGAGAAACGCCTCAGATGATAGAAGATGCCTTTTCTTCTCTTGTGAAATTCCATTCAGATCTAGAAAAAAGAAAAGGAGTAATTGTGGCACCTTAGAGACTAACAAATTTATTAGAGCATAAGCTTTCGTGAGCTACAGCTCACTTCTCTTTTTGCGAATACAGACTAACACGGCTGCTACTCTGAAACCTGTCATCATTCAGATCTAGCTGAGTTCTAAAGTGTTAAAAATCACAATGTCCCTTCTCTCACTACCTAGCCCCAACCTAGCATATGCCCCCAGTGTTCTATTTCCCGGCATGGGGTCAGATATTCCTCCAACTTCCAGGATGAGGACACAGAGAGAGTGAGCATTGAACTGGGCTCCCCTGTAAGACCCAGGGATCCACTGTCACAGTGCCCCCCCCACACACACACCTTTGGACGTGGAGCAAGAGCACCCTCCACTCCTGGGGAGATGGGGGAAGCAACAGAGAGAACAAAATCAGACTCTCTTCCATAATGTCCCCCACCATGCCTAGGATTTTGCCCCAGCACCCCATCTATTCTGTTGGGACCCCACAAGAGGCAGGAGCTACCACCTCCTGGCAGGGAAGACACAGCTCTACCCAAGTACTTATCTGACTCTATACGTTATCATATTATCATAGAGCTTCACAATCTTTAATGTGTTTATCCATACAACACTGTCACACCCCTATGGCCCCACCTCAGGGGGTTCCCTGGAAAGGCAAATCAGCCCTGTATGTTGCTAACGCTGTTGTAGGCATTGCAAAGTATTCTGGGAAGGGTTAAAGGTGTGAGTGTGGGTGAAAAGTTCCTTTGCAGGTTGTAAAAGGCCGAAGAGGGAGGGAAAGAAAGCAAAGAACAGGTTAACTCGACACCTCAGCTAGCGCCATCTGAAGATAAGACGCTGGCCCCGGTCCAAGGTCATGGACTTGACAAGAAGTCAGCAGCTACATTCACATCTTACCCAACCCCCCCGCCAGCCGTAAAAAGAGTAGAACTAAGCGGAGCAGGACTGTAAAAATTACAGTAAAAATAAATAAAACGACAAAGGCCAATGGGAGGGAAAACAAAGTCTCTGGAGCTGGTGTGTTTTGGGAAAGCCGAGGAGGCCACAATGAGCCGGTTTTGGACTGGTACAAAGAGCACCAAAAACAGAAGCCACCAAACAAGAACACCCCTGAGAGAACCCAGAACTTAAAAACCCTCCCGAGAACCACAACAAGTTGTAAATCAACAGCGGACCCTAAACATCCTGTGTGCACAGGACAAAAGCTCCTGTCCACCCCTCCCCCTCTTCTTATTATGTTACACCCAGGCTTGACCAGCCTTGGATAGTGCGGGTGTGAGTATGAAAGTGGGTTAGGATTTGGGCCACTAACGCTTTTTTCCTTCCTCTAACTGACACCCTTCCACCCGCCCAGCACTCTTCCGCCACCCAGCATTCTGTTGTTTTATTATTTTATCAATAAAGCTTTAAAACTCAGTTACATGGTGTGCTCCATCATCTCCTCCCTAAAAATCCTGCAGCCTCAACCAAATCACCCGACGCCCCAGGCAGATTGGTAACATAAATCTGTCACAACACCCCTGTGAGGTTGTGAAGTGCTTTTATCTCTGTCTTACAGATGGGTAACTGAGGCACAGAGAAGCTAAGTGACTTGGCCCAGGTATCAGAGAGAGTCTGCAGCAGAGCAGGGAATTAAACCTAGATGTCCACTTAGGATGGAAGAATCCAATGCACCGCTACAGACTAGGGACCGAATGGCTCGGCAGCAGTTCTGCGGAAAAGGACCTAGGGGTGACAGTGGACGAGAAGCTGGATATGAGTCAGCAGTGTGCCCTTGTTGCCAAGAAGGCCAATGGCATTTTGGGATGTATAAGTAGGGGCATAGCGAGCAGATCGAGGGACGTGATCGTTCCCCTCTATTCGACACTGGTGAGGCCTCATCTGGAGTACTGTGTCCAGTTTTGGGCCCCACACTACACGAAGGATGTGGATAAATTGGAAAGAGTACAGCGAAGGGCAACAAAAATGATTAGGGGTCTAGAGCACATGACTTATGAGGAGAGGCTGAGGGAGCTGGGATTGTTTAGTCTGCAGAAGAGAAGAATGAGGGGGGATTTGATAGCTGCTTTCAACTACCTGAAAGGGGGTTTCAAAGAGGATGGCTCTAGACTGTTCTCAATGGTAGCAGATGACAGAACGAGGAGTAATGGTCTCAAGTTGCAATGGGGGAGGTTTAGATTGGATATTAGGAAAAACTTTTTCACTAAGAGGGTGGTGAAACACTGGAATGCGTTACCTAGGGAGGTGGTAGAATCTCCTTCCTTAGAGGTTTTTAAGGTCAGGCTTGACAAAGCCCTGGCTAGGATGATTTAACTGGGACTTGGTCCTGCTTTGAGCAGGGGGTTGGACTAGATGACCTTCTGGGGTCCCTTCCAACCCTGATATTCTATGATTCTATGATTCTATGTCCCAAGGCCCAGGCTAGCACCCTAGCCACTGACCATCCTTCTTCACTATGTGTGGGAGGCTCCTCTGAGCACCCTTTAGACCAGTATGTGGCACCATTCCCCTATTCTGGCATGCTAATGTAGCTAGTTCTGAAGCTCAAATGATAGAAGTCTGTAGTTGTTCCCACAACTCTGGGAAATTACATTAAAAAATGTTAACATCGATTTCATAGAATATCAGGGTTGGAAGGGACCTCAGGAGGTCATCTAGTCCAACCCCCTGCTCAAAGTAGGGTCAATCCCATAACTAAATCCTCCCAGCCAGGGCTTTGTCAAGCCTGACCTTAAAAACCTCTAAGGAAGGAGAATCCACCACCTCCCTAGGTAACCCATTCCAGTGCTTCACCATCCTCCTAGTGAAAAAGTTTTTCCTAATACCCAATCTAAACCTCCTCCACTGCAACTTGAGACTATTACTCCTTGTTCTGTCATCTGGTACCACTGAGAACATTCTAGATCCATCCTCTCTGGAACCCCCCTTCAGGTAGTTGAAAGCAAAGCAGCTATCAAATCCCCCCCTCATTCTTCTCTTCTGCAGACCAATTAATCCCAGTTCCCTGAGCCTCTCCTCATAAGTCATGTGCTCCAACCCCCTAATCATTTTTGTTGCCCTCCACTGGACTCTTTCCAATTTTTCCACATCCTTCTTGTCACGTGGGACCCAAAACTGGACACAGTACTCCAGATGAGGCCTCACCAATGTCGAATAGAGGGGAACGATCACGTCCCTCGATCTGCTGGCAATGCCCCTACTTATACAGTCCAAAATGCCATTAGCCATCTTGGCAACAAGGGCACACTGTTGACTCGTATCCAACTTCTCGTCCACTGTAAACCCTAGGTCCTTTTCTGCAGAACTGCTGCCTACCCGCTCGGTCCCTAGTCTGCAGCGGTGCATGGGATTCTTCCATCCTAAATGCAGGACTCTGCACTTGTGCTTGTTGAACCTCCTCAGATTTCTTTTGGCCCAGTCCTCTAATTTGTCTAGGTCCCTCTGTATCCTATCCCTATCCTACAGCATATATACCACTCCTCCCAGTTTGGTGTCCTCTGCAAACTTGCTGAGGGTGCAATCCATGCCATCCTCCAGATCATTAATGAAGATATTGAACAAAACTGGCCCCAGGACCGACCCTTGGGCACTCCGCTTGATACCAGCTGCCAGCTAAACATGGTGCCATTGATCACTGCGCGTTGAGCCCAACAATGTAGCCAGGTTTCTATCCATCTTATAGTCCATTCATCCAGCCCATACATTTTTAACTTGCTGGCAAGAATACTGTGGGATCATTTGCAAAGTCAAACACTGGAAAATTAGGAGCTGCTAAATCTATGGATGCCTGTGAGTCCTTAATTGAGCCCTCTTGTGCAAATTCATTATGGTCTTTAATTACATAAACGCATATTTTTCCCCCAGGACCCCTACCTCAGTCAATGCACAGGTTGGATACACAAGCAGGCCAAATTACTATTGCACAGGCACCGTAAATTTGCATTTTCTAACTTTGAAGTGCTTGTCTTTGCAACCCAAATAACATTCTTTACCATAGATTTTCATGTGTAATTATTATTTGTATTTGAGGCCCCATTGTGGTTGGTGCAGTGCTAACACTTAGGAACATAGTCCCTGCCACAAAGAATTTTCAATATGATTTAAACAAGATTTAGCCAGTTGGAGTAACAAACAAGGGTGGGTAAATGAGATTATAGAGAAACAATATATCCTATACTGTAAATTATATTGAAATAAATGCATTTATTATCTGTTTTGTAGATGTACTTCAGATGATGGGACGTGCTGGTAGACCACAGTTTGATGACCAAGGCAAAGCTGTTATTTTAGTCCATGATATTAAGAAAGACTTCTACAAAAAGTTTCTTTATGAACCTTTTCCAGTAGAATCAAGGTGAAGTTTGACAGGGAAAAAAAACAGATAAAAGTGCATACAGCAAATGTGAAGTAGATGAAAGTGAAATGAGACATAGATGCATCAAAATGTTGGGACCTCTAAAGACAGTAATCCTTCAAAGTGTTTAGTGCATCCCTCGATCAACGTTACTCTGCTTCTGGGTGCTTTCTCAGATGAGGGAGAGGCTGTTTGAAAGAGAATATAGAATAATAATTTATGCTCTCGACAACTCCAATGGAAAATATGGTCACAAAAGTGTTTAGTAGGAAGAAAAAAAATCAGATAAAGCTTAATACTTTTACCATGGCATTTTCTTACCATTCTAGACCTGTTAAAAGATAGAGACATCAAGGTCAAAGGGAAAGGTATCTTGTAAACAATTGCTAATACTTATTTCAAAGTGGGAGCTGCAAGATTTTTGAAAAATAGGAAAACACAGCAATATTTCGGATTCTCTCCAAAACTCACTAGTTAATCCATGATCTATCATTTGTTATTCAATTCAATGTAAGTAAATATAATGGTAGCTATGATAATCCCCTCTATCATAGACAATCATGTACCCTTTTTTCTTAAGGAACAGCTAGGGTTTATAAACCTTTAATCAATCAAATATTACCCTAAGATGTGCTTTGTTTCAAATACTTATGCTCAGTGTTTGGTACCCTAGAAAAAATGCATAGAAAAGTATATCAGTAGAAACAAAAAGAAATGGAAGAAAATCTTCAGTATGATGTAATTCTAGACAAAAAACAGGGTATTAAAATGCAAATTTCTTACCGAGACCATATGATTTTGGCAATAAATGAGGAAGCCTTTCTGTGTGATTCCTAAGTAGTATCTCTAAAAATAGAAACATTCTCTTAATCAAATACACAAATGATGATCCTAATTTTTTCATTGAAATATTATAAATGTTCTTTGTGATGCTATTTAATATAAACAGATAATATGCTGATAAATTTCCAGACAGAGACTTAGATGTTGACCTTAATCTTATAAATCTCTGATTAGTTGAGACACATCTTGGTCACTGGTTATGATCATCAAAGGCTTTTGAGTAGGAGGCTCTCTGGTTTAAAAGAGAGGTTGCCATTGGCATGGTATTGTTTTTTTCCTGAAGCTTCCTTAGCTTTGGAACTCCTTCCCTCCTTCTCTATACCAAAAACCAGATTTATTAACCTTATATGTTGTTCCCTTTTGGTTGCATTTACTGTTTCATTTTCAATAAACATTTTAAAAATAAATTGATATTTCCATGTCACGATTACAGGAATAGCTGCACTTCTGTCCCCTGTCTGGTCTCTCTGAGCACTCCTCCTCAGGTGTCAGGCCTCATGTCTTTACCTCTCCCAAGGTGGAATTGCAAGCCAGCTTTCCCTATCTTAGATCGGGCCTTTTCCTTCAATACTCCATAGGAGTCTACGCTGCATTGTAAACCTGGGTCTGTTGAATTCCAGAGTGTGGACTTGGTGTTCCCAAGCCCATGATTGAGTATCCGTACGGCACTGTACACTTGAATTTACAGTTGCCTGGACCTGGGTTTCACAGTTGTGCTAACATGTCCATATAGCACTATGCAGACCTTCTGACTTGGGGCTGCAGCTTGACTTGCATCCACATGCAAAATAACAGGGCTTAAGCCCAAGTGGCAGCAGGACTCTGGCTCTGATCCATCTCCTTAGCAGAGTTCTAGGATCTGGTCCTGAGTTCCTGCTGACCTAATTCAGACTGATCTTTGTGTGTGTACAGAAGGGGGACTTGGGCTCAACCGGAGTGAGAGCTCGGGCTTAGTGTGCAGTGTAAACATACCCAGTGTTTCAACCATGTTTATCCAGCAGGTCCAACTGAGTTCAGACATCTGTGGTTCTTCTTTTGGGAGTCTATAGTCAGTGATGTACAGTTACAAAACAGCCTTTATAAAACCAAAGTATTGTTTATTTTAAGAGTAGGAACAAAATATTTAGAGGAAAAGAATTTTAAAGCAATAAACAGATTACAAACATCTATCTCACCTAGAGGTTTATTATCCCCCGATGGTAATCTAGGCAGGCCTAACTTCTTCAGACCCCGGAACCAGGTGCCTGTGTTTCTGGCTGGCTACCCCAAACAACTCCTCCCTCGCTTAAGAGAGAGAGAGATCCTTTTTAAACTGTCAACATTCTTTTCTTCTGCTGCATTCCTGGGCTTTACCCCTTCCAGCCAAAACTAGTTTTGCAGTTTGGCTCCAGAGAAAGTAAAATCTTCAAACCATAAAATTTGGGCATTGTCTCTTAACAATCCTCAAGTGTTTGCTTCAGGGATTGCTTATCTTGAGCCATTATTTCCATGCATGCTTGGGTTTTCTTACTGCCCACTATTAAACTAAACCAATATATTCATACAGTAAACATCCCAACAACAAGGTAAACATGCAGTATCCCTAAATTATTCCAGATGGCTACAATTCCATCCCATTCCAAACATGTCCAAAGAGTACTGTGTTTTGGATTTAATTGTCAACTAATTGAGTTACAACCCTTAAGCATGAACAAGTTGCATCCCATTCACATGAGATGGTTGCTCTAACCTGTAATGATGATTGTGACATTACAAGAACATTTCCCACCCACCCCATGGGAAAAAAATATTTTTAGATTAAAAATGTTAAACTCTTTTTAAAAAGGTATTTTTGCTTTTTATAGATAAGGGCTGTGTGTGTTGGTTATGTACAACTCCACAAAATAGAATTTTTGTAAAGTTAACTTTTTCCATTATGTCTTTTAGTTTGTTGGAAGTGCTCTCTGATCACTTGAATGCTGAAATTGCTGCTGGAACTATTACTTCCAAGCAGGATGCGATGGATTACATCACCTGGACTTACTTCTTCCGTCGTCTTATCATGAACCCTAGGTGAGTGTAAAATGAAAAAGTAATGTAACTGGGTTCCCATTGTTTATAATTAGAGTCCAGAATACTCGGCATGTCTGACAATCAGGCTAATACAGACTCAGTCCTAGGAAGGAAAAGCACATGCAAATGGTTCACAACATTTCTCTAAATATGAAAACATCTGTTGGTAGATAACTTAGACTTTACGTTTCATTAACAATTAAAAAGTCATATTATTAAGAGGGCCTAATCAAAATTGCTAACTCAGTGTCCCTAAATTAAAAGCCCAGATGGTCAAATTGCTTTATATATTTCTCTTTAGTGTTTTAATATTGTTTTTTAGTGATCTCAGTGACATGTTATGCACAGATTCCTATAGGCAATCTATCACCAGCTGATTTTCTTAGTCATTGATGGAATAGCTATCACTGTTTCTATGTGATGTTTACCTTCTTTAGAGGAGATTGGGAAAGATGTAATTGACCATTATTGTCATCTTTCCTTGCTCTAGCTGATATGCAATCTATTGTGAGTTGTTCTAACATGTATCTCCACCTTTGCTTCAACACTGTTTTGAGTATAATATGTTCACCAACCAAAATATTGTAGAGAACAAAGGATTAGTTCTTATACTATTGCCATTTCATAAATACCATCTGACATACGAGGGATCATAATACTCGTGGAACCACATAACAAACTCCATAGCACTTGGCAGCATTTTTAATTTGAGTTCCTTATAAGCAGTTGGGACTGCTATGTTCAAAGTAGAAATAGTCAAATAACAAGTTGCCTTACCTCCAAGTTTAGTTCTTTATTAGTTCTATATTCTCCATCTAGGCCTTCACCCTGAATCTTTCTTAAGCAACCTTCGCAAGTGAATTTTGAAAATGGAAAATACAGAAAGTCTTTTCTCGTATGAGTTTGTTTTTGTACTTATTAAGGTTACTGAGATAAACCAGGTTGTGGATTTGCACTCACAAATGCTAATTCGGTGTAGTGAGTAATCATAGGAGAACTTTATAAAGAAATGAATTCTAATACTGGATTTTGATGTTTAAATGATTTAATTAGTGGATCTAATTTGGCAAGTTTTCTATCCAGCAGTATCAAGCTCCAACATAAGTCTCCTTTATAGAGAGGTTTCTTGGATACAAAATAGATTACATAGGTAGATATAGATATAATACAGTTATTATTTGACTAATGTGTAAACTGTCTAGATTATACAAAACATTCCTTACCTGAGGTCAACAGTTACTGATACGCCTTACTTCTGAAGCATTTCTCTAATGATGGGACATAATATGAAAACTTACATTTCACGTTATAACTCAACTTTAATTTTTAAGGACAAATTGCTGCTTTGAGCCAGAATCCCTGAATAATCTTGGCCAGGAGAGTAGCACATGTGATAAATGGAATGCAGAGTATTCTCAACAGGTGCTGAGGGAGAAGGGCCAAATCTGACTTGGAGTTCTCTGTGCATAGTGGTGGTGTGGGTGGGGGACAGTCAAGTGGATGCAGAAGTGGAAGGGATAGGGATACTTACAGAATGGCTTTGTGTGGGAGATTAGGATCAGATTGTATTGGGAACACAGAATGATGTGGAGATGTGAGGCAGATAGTCCAGAGTCTTAACAGGGTAGATTCACTGAGCTGGTGGGGGCCACTTCAGAGTGGAATCTGGTAGGCATTACTAATGTGGATGAGGGAACAGCAGACTAGACTGAAAGGCAATTATGAAACAGGAGTCCTGCATCAGTTTGTGATAGTGCTACACATGGAACACTACAGATGCAAGTTGAAGCTCTCCACAGCCTGCTCTTATTTCCTCCCTCCTCCACCTGCATTTATGCACACAGTGTTCTTTCTAGATTCAGAGAGGCCTCAAAGCAGTGGCAGGGCAGGGCTAGGGTGTTTGATTTTGTGCAATTAGAAAGTTAGCAGCCCTAGTCAGGCCTGGTCAGTATTTCTTTGAGAAGCACCTAAGGAAAACTCAGGTGCTTCAGGAGGAGGACTCCAGATTCATTCAAAACCACGCTTTTCCTTCTAAGCTAATTCACAGTATAGTAATGGAGAGTACTGTGCCAGAGAGAAGCTTCATTTTTTGAATGACATAAAACCAAGGTCCTAAGCACTTGTGGTCTTTAAGGATCTCATGTCACTTTTCACACTAGTAGAAATGTTCTGGCTATACTCCAGTTTTGATGCTTACAGTTTGTCCAGAGGATCTGAATTCCCCCTGCAGTTTCAGTTGGCGATCTTCTTCTTCATTTCTGGCCCTAAGCTGTTTTGTAGCCTTCCTCTCCACTGTGAAACAGCTAATGCTTTTCATCCAACAGGTGTTTGCATGGTGATGAGTGAAGTAATTCCTGCATGCGTGATTTGTAGAGTGCTTTGGGATTCTTTGGGATGAAAGGCATTCTATAAATGCACAGTGATGTCATGTTTCCAAATGAACAGGCTTAGATCGTATGTAATAGACTTAAATTCTCATTTATTTTATTGCCTATTATGTGCTACTGCTGTGTAAACAAATTTAGAATCCATCAAACTACACCTGCGAAGTCCAATAATAAATCGTCATTAGTCTTATTGAAAACTCATGACTATTTAAACCATATTAATTTGATTTTTACCTTTTCAGAGAGAAAAATTAAGATCAAAACACATTTTCATTTTAAGTATCCAGGTATCTGATATAGTTTAACCTCTCTTTTTCCATTGCTGAATAGCAATAAAAAGTTTGTCACAATATTCAAAATGTTGAAATAAATCCCCAAAAATGAACTAAGAACTTCTCATTCTTCTAATTTTTTGGGGCACCATATCAGACTTTAACATCTCAATACTTTAGCATGCATAAAATAGATATTAAGAAAATGTTTCTGCAACAAATTTTAAATAATCTGTCATACTTGATATAGTAATATGTTTGTTATAGCGTTGAAAATATGTAAATATTACATTATTTACTTTTGCTGAATTATTTTATTTTCCATGGTCTGTTGAATTGTTGAATCTATCTCTCCTGTTATCTGTAAGATGCGTTCCTAACTTTATTGATAAAAAGCATAATTGAGCCCATGATTAGGAGGGTGGGGATGTTGGCAGCTGGTATTGTTCAGGGAATGCTGAATAGTAGCCACTTTGTTAAATAGATCATGAATAGGCCTTGACATACAAATGAGGGGGGCAGTCCAAATGAATATATCACAACATGCCAGTCCATTGTTTGTTTTAGTAAGAGCCAGTCATTTCTAAATATTCTAGGGATTTGAAATTTGTGTTTTGAGTTAAAGCTTTTGTGTTGATTGCAAGCAGGTACTGTACCATGCCACGAGGTGCTTCCACGTCAATCTTTATTTATAGGGCTGTGGCCAGAGAGATTGGCCAAGAGTTCTGTTCTGTGAAAAAATAATAATGTGAGATTAGCCTATCACAGCTGGCAGGTAGGAGACCTAGATAAAGACCACATCTCATCAGCAAGGAAAAGAGATCCTTGGCTTTGGGTGAAATTAATGGACTCTGTCTATTCTATTAACCTTGTGAAAGGATAGACTTCATTAGTCCAATTTTTTCTTCACAAGGAATACACCCATTTGAAACATTTTTGAAAATCAAGCTCCAATATTTTATGCTATACACTTAATCAGAAAAAAAGGGATAGAAGCCTAATACATATGTGGACTTAAACAGAATCAACTTTGCAGTTGGAATATTAATATGATGATAAACTTTCTCTCAGTATAGTTACAAATTGAAGTGAGGAATTTAAATCACTTCTCTTAATGTAAATTGAATGTTCAGTAATGACAGATTTTATTGTTGATTCATTCAAAGATTGTCCTTAAAAGATTTTCCATTTTGTGACAACCTTGGAGAATTTACCACAGTGAAAGAACAGTATAGCATAAATTATAGTAAAATGGAATTGTCTCAGTCAATTAGATGTTATTATCACACAGTTTTACATTGTATCTCACATATGCAGTTTCTTGCACATTGATTGGCTAAGTGCGTCTAATTTGCATATTATGGTTATTTCTCCTTCAAAGTGCAGATTCTATTACTAGACTGAGGGCTATTATTAACCATTCAAAGTAGCATAATTTGCATAATCAATCCATAGTTATTTCTCAATGACCAAATAGCAATTATGCAAAACCCTCAGCTTTCAATGACTAATGCCTTCATGCTACCTATCTATTTGCCCACAAGTTGCAAGGGCACGTAAATTTCTGACACTCCTATCAATCCTGGCGCTGCAGGTAACTCTAGAAATTAAATACAATGGGAATATAATACTCACATTTATGATACATGTAGTCCAGTGATTTATGACGTTGGCCAAAAACAGATTCCTTGGAGAAAGGTGTAAGAAATCTCATAATGGACAATTATTAAATGACCCATACATAGAAATTTTCTTCACCACCATTTAATTATTGGCATGTATTTTTTTAAATAGGAAGGTTTGTTTTCCTTACAAATGTAGTGTAACTGTGAATTTTCTTACTATTCACATAACTTTCTGATATTTTTAAAATCCTGCTAAACTCTTACCCTCAATAATATCTTGTGGTCATGAGTTCCACTGGATAATTTTTATTTGTGTGACTAAACATTTCCTTCCATGTTTTTAAATGTGTTGCCTTTTAATTTCATTGGATGTTACTTTGTATTAAGAGAAAAGGTAATGGAGGACCAGAATAGCCTTCTCTATACCATTCATTGCTTTATGCAGCTCTTTCATGGCTCCTCTTATTCATCTCTTCTCTAAACCATGTAGTATTAGGGCTTGTCTACACTTGGGATTTTTCCACTGATGTAGCTGCACTAGTGCAACTCCCTAATATTGGTGTATTTCAAAAAGATAGGTGACTTTCACCAGGATGATTTATGCTGGTGTCAATATGGGGTTAAGCCATGCTGGCAAAAGTCATTTTTTTACACCCATATAGTGAATCTATATCTATAGAGGGTTGCAGTAGTACAAAAATTTCCAGAGTAGACAAGCCCCTAGACTTTTCCACCTTTCTTTCTCATTTTACTTTAAAAAGGAATTGCTCTTCATAGTTGAAGAGGAGCTAAGCCTTCTTCAAAGGAAAAAGAGGTGTGTATCAGAAGGTTAGGTGAAATGAGAAGAACAGAAGGGAAGAAGACTCAAAAGTTTGTTATGAATGGGGAAGTTTAGAGGCAGTAACCAACCAGAATAGAGGGATTTATATTAATCAAAATCCAGGGGTAAGAGGATGGGACTACATTGCAGCATGATAATTTATTAATACCCCTAACCAGGACTAATAGACCATGCTGATAAACACCTATTTATCTCCTTGGGGCTTTTGGCCTCTGAGTTTTAGTTCAGGATATTGGTTTTTACGTCATAAATATGAAGCACACTTATGTTACTATTTAAGTAGCATAACAAGAATTTTTTCTTCCCAATTACCTTGGGAAGCACAGAAATATGATGCGACTCATACTTATCTTGGATTGTGTATGTAAATGTAGTACTTTTTATTGACAGATTAACAGCATGTTTTGAGATTATGAAGTTGGTTCATTTCATTACCAAATAAAAATTATACTGTATATCAGTTTCACAAAACATTAGTTTCAGTTCAGTGGGTAGTGAAGGGTCATGGAGTTGATAGGGTTAGTAAGAAACCTAGATGATGAGGAATTTCTGCAGTACAGCCTTGTCTGTTGCTCATAAATCTTGGCGAGCTGGGCATTTGCACAAGCATGACCTTACTTCTCTTCCCTAATCTATTGTGAATGGTGAGTTCTTCAGGCCCCGGAACCAGGTGCCTGTGTTTCTGGCTGGCTACCCCAAACAACTCCTCCCTTGCTTAAGAGAGGGAGAGATCCTTTTTAAACTGTCAACATTCTTTTCTTCTGCTGCATTCCTGGACTTTACCCCTTCCAACCAAAACTAGTTTTGCAGTTTGGCTCCAGAGAAAGTAAAATCTTCAAACCTTAACATTTGGGCATTGTCTCTTAACAATCCTCAAGTGTTTGCTTCAGGGATTGCTTATCTTGAGCCATTATTTCCATGTCTGCTTGGGTTTCCTTACTGCCCGCTATTAAACTAAACCAATATATTCATACAGTAAACATCCCAACAGCAAGGTAAACATGCAGTATCCATAAATAATTCCAGACGGCTACAATTCCATCCCATTCCAAACATGTACAAAGAGTACTGTGTTTTGGATTTAATTGTCAGCTAATTGAGTTACAGTCCTTTAGCATGCACAAGTTGCATCCCATTCGCATGAGATGGTTGCTCTAACCTGTAATGATGATTGTGACATTACAAGAACGTTTCCCACCCCACCCGTACGGGAAAAAAATATTCTTCTGAGAATGTTGTTAGACCCCACAATTTGCACATTGAGAAGCCAAATTATGTCATCCAGCTGCTCTTTTGGATCATGCTTTGTCCAAATAGACTATGAATCTGGGCATACAACAGGAAAAGTAAGAATCTAAGCAACATGCAAGCTGTGCCTCAAATTTACAGGTGCCCGATATTTCTGAGTTTGTAGTTAAAAACTCACTTGTTGTAGCAAAACTACTTGTTAAGATCTAAATTAAGGCAATAAACCCACTGGCAAATTCCTTTCTGACCACCAAGAAAGTGGGATCTGATGTCTTGGAGTCCTCTGATGAACATAATCCAAATCAAGAAAGTGAGACGTAGCAGAGATCTTGCTACCATGGTGCTATATAAAGGAATACAATAAAATAAATATATAACCTGCCAAAAGTAATTTTTATTAGTTTTCAGTCATAGAACAAATAAGCAAATATGAGACAGTAATAAGTAGACAAATGCATTCATAAAGATTATAACCTACACATGCAATGGTAACACATCAGCTCTATGGTAACAGGCTGGGCAATTTCCTTCCCAATCAAACATGTTCAATCTCAGCCACTTCAAGAGGATGTCCCCAACACAATGTACACCCACAGACACTGCTGGGACTTGCATACTGTGCTTCCCCTGACAGTGATGTGCTCAATAACATGGATTCACCACAGACATCTCACTGCCAGGGATGTGATCAGAAGATGCCACTTCCAATGAATTCCTCTGGCTGCCTAGGGCCACAAGCCAAGGGAAAGAACATATGAAGAGGACTTTGAATGTGTATCCCATATTAAAGCTTGTACATAAAGGATATTGTGTTTTCAGAGTTGTAAGTCTCAAGAAGCATACGTTGAGGTTGGTATTGAATTTAGTTGATTTTGCTTAATAAAAGAAAAGAAAAGAAAACCTTCACAGTAGCAAGATAATTTGTGTAATATTTTCAGTTGTCTTTGCAACCCACTTACATTATGTGTGTCATTATTACTACCGTATAACCCGAACACAAAAAACATGGGGCTGTAACAAATGACTTCACAGCATTGACAGTTATAGCAGGACCATTTCAAGCCTGATGAAAAATTTCCCAGAGAGATCTCAGGTCAAGTTTACATAAACTAAACAGGAAACAATTGCCACTATCCACATTAAATCCAAAATGTTTTGTGTAACTTCATCTACATTTTATGTTGCTACACATCTCTCTATCATTCTCAACTGATGAAATTCCACACTTGCTTAGATTAGATAAATAAGTTCATGTTTCATGGTTTATTATTCTTGCTAAACTCTACTAGGTTTGCGGGGAGGGGAAGGGGGTTAAATATACTATTTTAAAGGACAATAAAAAGTTAGTTCCTTCAGTTTTTGATCGTTTAAATTTTATGTACTTTGTACATTTTTATGTTACTAAGGGGTTTGTTATTGCTGTTTCCCAGTGGACTACTAATGGAAGTTAGCCTGTCTAGTCCATGTGCTAGATGGTGTTAGTATAAAACTGCCTTTGACTTTCAGACCTCTCAGGGGACGAGTAATTGTTGTGTTCAAACAGCCTGTAATTGTGATCCTGCTGGCTTTCTCAGTACGCTTCTGGCTATTAGAATCATTAAACAACTCAGCACCTGTTAACAGCATTGTAAATATTCAACCCTGCTTGTGTGCAGGTTGAGCCCAATATAGGAAAAGGCTTACAGAGCCCAGCCTCATAAATTAGAGCTTCTGACAAGTCAATTATTGTGAAACTGGGTTTCACAGTGAAATAAATGAAATGGTGTGCTGATAAAAAGATAGGCTGACTGTTTATAGCAAAGGGAAAATAATGACTAGATGGTTCAATGCAGTGAGCATGAAACCGCATTGTTTTTATTCTTTATCTGTAATTAAATAGTTAGGTAATATAGCTTCATAGCAGAACTGATGTAAAGTACAGTTTGTATACTTTGAACATACTAGCATGCAAACAGATCTGCATTTATCAAAATACTATATAATCTCATTCATAAAATCATTATTGAAAACAAAGTAATATAGTCTTTTCAGTTGAATGGCTACACCATTTATTGGGACAAAAGTACACTGAATGACTGAGAAGCTCCCTTGGGTGTGGTTAATATTATATTTACCCTATTACAGATGCTAGTTAATATACGCTGACAGTACTTCACTCAACATCACAAATAACTGTAAAATTCTCCTTTTCATAGTCAGATTTGCATTGGGAACTTGGAAGATTTTTCCCTACAAAATTGCCAAAAGTGTAGATATCAGCAATTTTAGAAAGCACCTGAAAAGGTCTGCAAAAATATTATGTTTTGTAGGGTTCTAAGAAGAAATTTGCCTATCATGATTTCTTGTTAAGCTGTAAAGAATGGTAAATTAGGCAAAGAACATGTAATACAACAATAGTGACAAAGCTATTTTCAAGAGTTTGGTAAGATTAAATTACTAATACAGGTCCTGATCCTGAAAAATTCACTACTTAGAGCTTACGTATCTCATTTTTAAAATAACAGCATTACTAAATTGTCACTTCAAGAGGACTGCACACAGCAGTACTAAAAATATTCTAGTTTTTGGTCTGAGCTTTCGAACACTACATACTACTCTGCATCCAGAAATGACCATTAGCAGGATGAGGCCCTAAACTGACATCATTTTAGTATTGCTGTGTGCAATCTGTAAGAGGAATTTTTAAAAAGTCATGACAATGAAAATAAAAGATAAAGATAAGTAAGCTGCTTTCCATTTTTATCAATATAATGTTGTTTGGAAAATTCTGAAGATTCACTGAGATAAGTTAATGATGTGTTGCTGAAAGGAATACAGGAATAACTTTCTTGCAAATTAGCTTTTCTTTGTACAGGTCAGTTGCTCTGAATGCATTATCACCTATGACACACAAGTTTTTATCTAAACACATTAAAGGTGGTTTGTTTGTTTTTTATTTGGGCAGCACTCTTGCTTTAAATGTATATGATGAATACTTGCTTTGAACACAATGTAAAATGAGTATACCGAAAACATTAGGGTCTTGTAGTCATTTACACTGTGCAAAATTAGTTGTAATATGCTACCAAATCAGAATTTTTCACTCACTTTTATACCCACTTTGCCCAGGAGTAATTAAATATGCAAGGCAGCAGAGAATCATGCCCCTATTTTGTGTCTGTGTATGATTACTAGAAAAGAAATTAGAAGATGCTTGTGTAGTTATTTAACACGCTGTTTCTCTCAGGTAAGCTGTTTGAAGTAAAAACATGTAATCAGATAAAGAGGCTGCTAAAAATTCAGTGTTACAGAAAATGATATTTTAAAAAATCAGTTGAACTTGTACAGTCTCTGTTGCTAATACTAGATTAAAGAAAACCTGTAGCAATTAACTAAAGAGTGTGTGGAATGAGACTTATTTTTCCTTGTAAATTTTCCCACCTATTCTAACACCAGTGCATCAGCAATAGTCAGAGCAGTAGTGGAAACAGGGCTCTAGTCTGCTACTGGCATTCTAGGTGTTATCAGAAGAGATGTTCAAAACACTGGTAGCAGCAGCAGCTGGACTACTCTAGAACTTTCCATTGTTACCAGTGGTGGAGCTGAATGGGTGGCAGCAATGCTGGGATATTTTAGGAAGAGCTCTAATATAACTGGAGCAAAAGTGTGAATGAAAGAGCATCTCGTATAAGCATTTCATATTTAACTGTAGGATCCATTTCAATGTGCTATTTTTGAATGACATAAAAAAATCAACTATTTACAGATTTAAGAGGCATAAGTTCACAGCAGCTCAGTGTCCTCTTTTTTTTTAATTGTGCTTTTGAATTGTTGACCTTTTCTATATTAAAAATGTTTGAATTATACTTTAAAATAGTGTTTTAATTGCACTGCTTTATTTTAGAATTTATTTTTCAAGGTTTGAAACTAAAATTTAAGAATATACTCATTTCCTTTACCAATTGTAGAGCCAATTCCTCACTTTTTTCTTGAGTGGTCATATGAGGCCAAACTCATATGTCCTTACTCCAGTTTTATTCAGGCAAAATTCCCATTGAAATCATATTAATTTTGTCTGAATAAGAACCTGAGGTTTTGGCCCACTGGCTTCAGTTCTGCTAATAAGGAGTGCAGGAGTGGTCCAAAACGTCAGTGAGTCTTTTATTATTATGCATAGCTATAGTCAAATGTTCTCGCTCATTTAGAAATATCTTTCTTTAGTTCAGATAGCAAAGAAATATTATTACTGTACAGTGTGATAAATGTACATAAATAGAAGAACCAGGAGACTATACACTACAGTGTGTACTAAATACTCCTAATGTAAAATGCCTTTTTTGATTAATTTCAGTTTTGTGAAAAGTTAGGCTGAAAAATATTAGTGTTTAATAAATCAAAACTTGGGTGTTCTATATGTTTTCAGAATGTATCAATACAGCTAGCTTTATTATTGTCACTTCCAAAATACCGAAACATTTCTTTCTCCGTCACTTCGCTGGTTAAAGGAAATATAGCCTTACCTGAGATAATATTGCTTATTTAAGCTTGGAGCCACGCAAGCTGGAAAACACTACAGTTTACAGAATAAAATGTTTTATATTGTTTGATTTATCCTCAGCTGTTTAATACTTAAAATGTTATCTTTTCATGTATAGATGCTAGTACTGTTTTGGGTAGTCCCAGAGTCCATTTAAGAGTCGGCAAAAAGAAACATGGATTTCTCTTTAGACTCAAAAGGGGAAAAATTCTATGTTTATTTGCATAACCGGTGTGGATTCTTGCTTCATCCATGCTGCTTGTGCATGTTTGTAGAATGGTAGTCTAGTTACATTCATAGTCTTTCGAGAAGATGTCTTTGTTGTTAAATATTGACAGTGTGCTTATGTAATTTATCTAGTTACTATAATTTAGATGATGTGAGCCATGACACCATGAACAAGTTCCTTTCAAACCTTGTTGAGAAATCCCTCATTGACCTGGAATGTTCCTACTGTATTGAAATCGGGGAGGTAAGAATAATTTATGCTTGCTTAAGAATCAGTGAGTAAAAATACAGTAGAGGTAATCTTTAATGTCAATCTGTTATTTTTTTCAGCAAAGTTTTGTTTGTTCTTGTGTTGCTCTAATTATCACACAATTGAATAGATTTGCCCTGCATTAACCCAAAACTTCTGCAATAAGGAGACAATGGGAATCCCCAATTCCTGCTCTTAGATCTTGAAATTTCATGTCTGACTTCAGAAATAGAGCCTCTCACAAGATTATCAATGATGAAAACTGGGTTTTTCCAATCAGTTCGGCAACTGGACTAGTGTGAGGCTGTTGAACCATTTTGCAATCTCATTTTCATCGCTGTCTATTTTAAATTACAATCTTAAAAGCTTTTCATGTGTGTTTATACATTTCATGGTATATTTTCTTCCCTTCTAACAGGATAATCGTAGCGTTGAACCTCTAACATACGGCCGCATTGCTTCTTACTACTATTTGAAGCATCAAACTGTTAGGATGTTCAAGGATCGGTTGAAACCTGAATGCAGTATTGAAGAATTGCTCTCAGTTCTATCAGTAAGTGATAACTTTTTCTTCATCTTAATATATATAGCTCTTAATTTTAAAAGGCACAAATAACTTAGTGAATCTGTACATGTGCATGCACATACACAAACATGATTAAATAGCATTTCTACCCTGTCCTTGAAGTAGTTAATGACCTACATTGTCTCCAAAGTTTGGTAGTTTTCCATTACCTCATGTTGAACTCTGTCACCTACCTTGTTAGTTGAATGTCAGACAAAAATATGCAAGGCAAGCTGGATGTCTATCTTATCGATGATAAAGACAGGGTCCCAGACTAGGAGTATATTGGAGACATCATGTATTCCCATATGTGTAGGTGCCTTCTGAATTGTCGTTTTGTCTCTCTAAGATTTTACTGGTGTAGATTGTGAACAGCAAAATCCAGTCATTCAAGGGTTGAACAGTCTGAGGATTTCTGGGCTCCTCCAAGTGAGACATGAGCTTTATTAATAGAGGTGCTCCCTCCTCCTTACTCAGAAAGGGGAAAATATCCATGAATGACTCTTCCATACAGAAACATAGACATTGTCACATTAGATATGATCAGTTGTCTCTATTTTAGAAAAAGATGTGAAATCCTCATAATGAACAATAATCCAAGGGAGAATTTTCCCCATAATGTGAGAAAGTTAGTGAATCTCTTGTTTAACGAAAAATGTGGTTTGATAGTCATTATATAAATATGTATATAAGTATTATTTTGGCTATTGTAACCGAGGATGATGATGATATAGCCCATGTATTGTAAACGTCTAATCTTTTATGGGATGCTATGCTCTTTGCCACTTGGGTGGGGGGGGAGTATTTTTATCAGTTTTATGTATATTATCTTTTAATTTTATTGGAATGTTCCCTTGTTCTTGTGCAATGAGGGAGAGTTTAAAAAAAAAAAAAAAGCCTGACTGACCTCCTCTTCAGTATTTACTATGCCTTTACTGTCTACCCCCGGCGGCTATGTTTACACTGCACACCACTGGCAGTGGCATGTAGGGTATGTGTAGCTACACACTGCTGCGAAAAGCAGCCTATGTCTACACTGCAGCATATATTTACACACTTCAGTGAAAGGCTCTGGCAGGGGGAAGGCAGCAGGGAGCTGCTGGAGCTTTTCTCTTCTGCCTTCCCTTGACAGACCCTTTCCCTCCAGCCAGAGAAGGAGAAATTTCTCCTTCTCCTTTCCCTGCAGCAAGGAAGAGCTCTGGCGGCAAGGAGGCAGCAGGACATTATACTGCTATTTTTAGCAGTATAGACAGGGAAGACATTGCTTGAGCGTGTTGAGAACCATGTAGGGTTCAGGCATGTCTTTACTCACCTCAGCCGTGCCTCACTGTCTACAGTGCTGTTTATACTTGTGCTAGTGAGGTGTGCAGTATATGTGCCTTTAGTTAGCTCTTCTCTCAACGAGATAAACTTTTAAAGACTCTCTTCATGTGGAAGACTTTTCATGTCTCTAATCATTCAATTGTCCTTCTGTGGGCCTTTTATTTCTGAGAGATAGACTGTATTTATTAGGAGAACAAGTGTTCCAGATGAGGGCATATCATAGATTTACCTAACAGCATTATAATATTTATTATTATTAGTCTCTATCCCTTTATTAATGCAGGCTGACCTTTTGTTTGTTTTTTTCCACTGTTGGGCACAGAGCTGTCTATAGTGTTTCCCATGTGTTTTTCCCGAGTGATTACAATTAATGTAGAGCAGTGGTTTCCAAATTAGGGGTGCCCCTTGCTCAGAGAAAGCCCTTGACAGGTACGGCCGGTTTGTTTACTTGCCGCGTCCGCAGGTTCAGCCAATCACAGCTCCCAGTGGCTATGGTTCGCCATTCTCGGCCAATGGGGGCTGTGGGAAGCAAAGCGAGTGGTGAACCGCAGCCAGTGGGAGCCGCGATCAGCCAAACCTGCGGACGCGGCAAGTAAACAATCCGGCCCGGCCCACCAGGGGCTTTCCCTGAACAAGCAGTGCCCCTAGTTTGGGAACCACGGATGTAGAGATCAATGAGTATTTAAATTTCTCCTTCTCTGTGCATCACCTAGTACTTACCTATATTGAATTTCATTTAATATGTTAAATAATGCTGGTCCCACTACATATCCTTATTTGCCAAGGTGCTGGTAATAAGGGAAGTTTCTTCCTAACCCCAGGTAGTTAGTGACGGATCCAATTTCAAACACCTTCAAACTCTGGGGAATTTCAGACCCAAATTTTGTGCCTGAGGCCCATTCCTACATAAAATTTTTGCTAAAAATCCAAGAGACTGCTGCAACTTATAAAATGTTTGTTTACATTCTTAAAACTAATTAGACAAAATAAAATCAATTAAGATCCAAATTCTTTGATATGTAAACTTGAAAAGGTAAAACAGAGCAAGGGAAGTATGGAATCCTTATTATGTTGATGGTGAATAACTTCTATAGCCTACAGTTTCTTATTTTTATGCAGATGTTGGTTTTCATAATTGCGACTTAAATTATTATTCCATCTTTCTTTATTAAAGGTGTAAAATGAGTTTTTCACAATCGGATGCTGTCTTGAAAAGATTAGGCATTTTAACAGAATTATCGCCAAGTTTTTTCTCAACACTGAATTAATGAGCTCTATAATTAAGGCAGTTGCTTCACACCACTATTGTTAACCAATAACATCACATCTGTCTTGCTCCATTGATGCCCTCTTCCTATTTATTGAAACATTTAGCAGTTTTGGCAACAGGGAATTGCATGGCATGGGGTAAGTAGTCTAATTAGATGTAAGTGAAAATCCTAGGAGAAAAGGATATTTAAAAAGTAATTTGAAAAATCTCTTAATGATGCTGGCACTAAAAGCTGTAGCCTACAATAGAAAAGGCATGTCAACATTGCAAAACATGATTATAATTTTAATCGTTCTGCTGATGTGACTTACTTTTAAAGTTTTGACTTCCTTTGAATACATTAATTAAAAATAACTTCCTTAAACTCTTCTAAAATGTGTCTGCAAAAGTCTGTAGCATTGAATTATAGGTGTCTTTTTTTTTATTCATTGTCTTTCAGAACTACAAACTTTACAAAAATTAATTCTATTGAGCGAAATTCAGCAGTGACATATGTGGTGGTGCAATGTAGACATCAAGCAGCATTGCTGTAATTTGCAGGCTGTGAAAGCAGAAGTGTGAGATTGTAAGAGGGAAAGTAATCAACATGAGGGTTTCGAATGGAAGTTACACGGATTCATGACAAATTACCAACATGTAATTTACACAGCCTCTTGTCACCTGAATACAGAAATTAGTGGGTGAGGTGCTTTGGTCTGCTTTATTCAGGAGGTCAAACTCGGTGACCATATTGGTCCCTTCTGGCCTTAAAATCTGTGAATTCCACCAATTGTATTTAAGAGTTCCAGGGGCATATTTTCCCTCAATCCAATATTGCATACAAATGATAATTCCGAATTATGCACCAGATAGCTACCACTGGGAACCTGCAATTTATCTCGTGGTAAATTGGTTCGTATTCACTCAATCCATAGTACTGACAGTGTCCCTTCTCTCAAAATGAAAAGTCATTGGAAAAAGCAAGATTTTCTTCAACTTGCTTCCCAGTGACCAAGACGGTTGCTTTCCTGTAAGCCCTGCATCCCACTCTCATAACCTGTTTTTTGTCATCTGCTTGGGTTTCATAAGAATGGCCATATTGGGTCAAACCAGTGATCCATCTGTCCCAGTATCCTGTCATCCAACAGTGGCTACTGGGCATGCTTCAGAGGGAATGAACAGAATAGCAATTATTGAGCGATCCATTCCCTGTCATCCAGTCCCAGCTTCTGGTTGCCAGAGATATAGGGACATCCGGAGCATGAGGTTGTGGCACTGACCATCTTGGCTAATAGCTGTTGATGGACCTATCCTCCATGAACTGTTCTAATTCTTTTTTTTTTAAACCAGTTATGCTTTTGGCCTTCACAACATCCCAAGACAGTGAGTTCCACAGATTAACTGTGTGTTGTGTGATGAGATAATTTATGATGAGATAACTGGCTCTGTGGATGAGGGGAAAGCAGTGGACGTGTTATTCCTTTACTTTAGCAAAGCTTTTGATACGGTCTCCCACAGTATTCTTCCCAGCAAGTTAAAGAAGTATGGGCTAGATGAATGGACTATAAGGTGAATAGAAAGCTGGCTAGATCGTCGGGCTCAACGCGTAGTGATCAATGGCTCCAAGTCTAGTTGGCAGCCGGTATCAAGCGGAGTGCCTCAAGGGTCGGTCCTGGGGCCTGTTTTGTTCAATATCTTCATTAATGATCTGGAGGATGGCGTGGACTGCACCCTCAGCAAGTATGCAGATGACACTAAACTGAGAGGAGTGGTAGATACGCTGGAGGGTAGGGATAGGATACAGAGGGACCTAGACAAATTAGAGGATTGGGCCAAAAGAAATCTGATGATGTTCAACAGGGACAAGTGAAGAGTCCTGAACTTAGGATGGAAGAATCCCATGCACCGCTACAGACTAGGGACCGAATGGCTAGGCAGCAGTTCTGCAGAAAAGGACCTAGGGTTTACAGTGGACGAGAAGCTGGATATGAGTCAACAGTGTGCCCTTGTTGCCAAGAAGGCCAATGGCACTTTGGGCTGTATAAGTAGGGGCATTACCAGCAGATCGAGGGACGTGATCGTTCCCTCTATTCGACATTGGTGAGGCCTCATCTGGAGTACTGTGTCCAGTTTTGGGCCCCACACAACAAGAAGGATGTGGAAAAATTGAAGAGAGTCCAGCAGAGGGCAACAAAAATGCTTAGGGGGCTGGAGCACATGACTTATGAAGAGAGGCTGAGGGATGTGGGATTGTTTAGTCTGCGGAAGAGAAGGATTTGATAACTGCTTTCAACTACCTGAAGTGGGGTTCCAAAGAGGATGGATCTAGACTGTTCTCAGTGGTAGCAGATGACAGAACAAGGAGTAATGGTTTCAAGTTGCAGTGGAGGAGGTTTCAGTTGGATATTAGGGAAAACATTTTCACTAGGAGGATGATGAAGCACTGGAATGGGTTACCTAGGGAGGTGGTGGAATCTCCTTCCTTAGAGGTTTTTAAGGTCAGGCTTGACAAAGCCCTGGCTGGGATGATTTAGTTGAGGATTGACCCTGCTTTGAGCAGGAGGTTGGACTAGATGACCTCCTGAGGTCCCTTCCAACCCTGATATTCTATGATTCTATGAAGTATTTCCTTATGTTTGTTTTAAACCTGCGACCTATTAATTTCATTGGGTGACCCCCGTTCTTGCACTATGTGAAGAGATGAGTACCGCTTCCCTATTTCCTTTCTCCACACCGTTCATGAATATTTTGACCTCTATCATATTTGCCCCTTATTGTCTCTTTTCTAAGATGCGGAGTCCCAGTCTTTTTAATCTCTCCTTTTATGGAAGCTGTTCCATATCCCTAATCCTTTTTTTCCCCTTCTCTGAACCTTTTCCAATTCCAATGTAACTTTTTTTGAAATGGAGCAACCAAAACTGCATGCAGTATTCAAGGTGTGGGTGCACCATGGACTTACATAGTGGCATTATGCTATTTTCTGTCTTATTATCTATCCCTTTCCTAATAGTGCCTAACAATCTGTTAGCTTTTTTGACTACTGCTGCACATTGAGCAGATGTTTTCCGAGAACTATCCACAATGATCTGAAAATCTTTCTTCAGTAGTAGCAGCTGATTTAAACTCCCATCATTTTGTAAGTATAGTTGAGATTATGTTTTCCAATGTGGATTACTTTGCATTTATCAACATTGAATTTAATAGATTTCAGCTGAAATTGAGTTGGTTTTGTTTCCAGGAGACCTGTAATCTAACTTGGGCTGGGAGGTGAAACTCAGATTCTTGTCCTTGCATAATTGACCTTTATTGGCATATGTAGAGTTTTTCTGGCCACGATTGGGAATGAGAAGGAAGTTGTCCTGCAGGGTTCCTCCCCTCACTTTCCTGTGGTCACATTTTAGATGGTGTCAATCCAAGTTAGCTCAGTTGTGAACATTGCTGTGTTATGGTGCTTGCTACATTGTTTATTGATGGGAAAACATTAATGAATTATGACTGAATGACTGGAGTCCTCTGTAGTGGTGTTTGAAGATTGTCTCCTTTTATTCCCCAACAAAGGTGGAGAGGGTGTAACAGAGATCTAAGTTTGGATTTAAGGCATTGAGCTATAATTCTATTAAATCATTTTTGTTGCTTTTGCTGGATCCAGTGCTCAAGAGCGGATATGTGTCTTCTCTGTATATGGGCCTGATTCTTCGCATGGGAAAATGTCTGTCTGGCTGATTCCTGGCTTCAGAGGCAGATTTATGACAGAGAAATCAGGACCCAGTGATTAGAGTCTTTGTGGCCACTAGCGTTAGTAAAATAAGTGATTAACCACTGGTACTTAAGAGTGCTGCATGGTAACTATTAAGATTAGTTAAATATGGGCCTGATCCTGCAGCCTTTACTTACATCATAGGTTTTCAAACAATGGGGCATGCCCCCCAGTCACAATGAGCTTATCAGAGGGTTTGTGTGACCTGGGGCAGGATGGATGGGAAGAGTCTGGTCCCATGTCTGTCCCCCAGCCCGGGCACCTGTTACCATTACCCAGCACAACCAGTGCTGTGCTGCGCTGCCATCGTGCTGCGCCCCTCCTGCTCGCTGTGCACTGCTTGCACCAGGTGCTCTCACCAGACATCTCCCTGGCTGAGATCTGACTGCCGTGCTTCCTGTGGGGCTGGTGCCCCCCATCTTCCAGGGCATACTGGGCACCCGCAGCTTTGAGGCCATGCACTGCAGAGCCAGGAATGGGGGGTGGTCAGCAAAAGGAGGGCTCTTAGAATCATAGAAGATTAGGGATAGAAGAGGCCTCAGGAGGTCATCTAGTCCAACCCCAACTAAATCATCCCAGCTTTGTCAAGCCGGGCCTTAAACACCGCTAAGGATGGAGATTCCACCACCTCCCTAGGTAACCCATTCCAGTTCTTCACCGCCCTTTTAGTGAAATAGTGTTTCCTAATATCCAACCTAGACCTCCCGCACTGCAACTTGAGACCATTGCTCCTTGTTCTGTCATATGCCACCACTGCGAACAGCCTTGCTCCATCCTCTTTGGACCCCCCCCCCTTCAGGTGCTATCAAATGCCACCTCATTCTTCTCTTCTGCGGACTAAATAAGCCCAGTTCCCTCAGCCTCTCCTCGTAAGCCATGTGCCCCAGTCCCCTAATCATTTTTGTTGCCCTCTGCTGGACTCTCTCCAATTTGTCCACATCCTTTCTGTAGTGGAGGGCCCAAAACTGGGTGCAGTATTCCAGATGTGGTCTCATCAATGCTGAAGAGAGGGGAATAATCACTTTCCTCGATCTGCTGGCAATGCTCCTACCAGGGACGGCAGGTTTGTATAATTTTTGGTGGTGCCCAGAATGGGTCCAAGTCCTGCCCCCCAACCCTGTCTAAGGCTGGGAGGGAGTTTGGGTGTGAGCTCTCTGCTGAGGTAAGCAGATAGGGTGCGGGGGATGAGCTCTGGGAGGGAGTTTGGGTGCGGGGTCTGGGCTGGGGCAGGTGGTTGGGGTGCGGGAGAGGATGAGTGGTGCAGCACTTACCTCAGGCGGCTCCCGAAAGTGACCCGCACCTCCCTCTGGCAACAGCTCCTCGGTGGGGGGCCAGAGGGATCTCCATGCACTGCTGCCCCCGCAGATCCCATTGGCTGAAGCTCAAGGCGGGGACAGTGTGCGGACATGTGCCTCATCCCCAGGGGCTGCAGGAACATGCTGGCCGCTTCAGGAAGCAGAGCAAGCAAGCAAGCGGGCAGGTAGCCACTTTAGCCCTGTTGCGCCGCCGGTGGTGGCGGCGGGGACCCCTGGCCCTTTTAAATTGCCCAGGGCAGCAGGGAGGGCCAAGGGTGACGCTCCGGGGGAGGTGCGCAGGGGCAGTTGGCGAGGCCAGGGGAAAGACTCAGCTCCGAACTTTGGTGCAGCCGAGCCCCTGTGCTTTCATATTGGTGGAGCACAGGCACCACGAACCCATAAAACTTGCCACCCCTGGCTCCTACTAATGCAGCCCAATATGCCGTTAGCCTTCTTGGCAACAGGGGCACACTGTTGACTCATATCTAGCTTCTTGTCCACTGCAATCCCCAGGTCCTTTTCTGCAGAACTGCCACTTAGCCAGTCGTCCCCAGCCTGTAGCAGTGCCTGGGATTCTTCCGTCCTACATGCAGGACTCTGCATTTGTCCTTGTTGAACCTCAACCAGATTTCTTTTAGCCCAATCCTCCAATTTGTCTAGATAACTCTGATCCTATCCCTTCAGTGTATCTACCTCTCCCCACCCAGCTTAGTGTCATCCGCAAACTTGCTGAGGGTGCAATCCATCCCATCATCCAAATGAAGATGTTGAACAAAACAAGCCACAGGACTGACCCCTGGGACAGTCCACTGATACCGGCTGCCAACTAGGCATCAAGCCATTGATCACTACCTGGTGATCCCGACGATCTAGCCAGCTTTCTATCCACCTTATAATCTTCTTGGAGGGTAGGGATCTGGGCATAGTGGAGATGGAGGCTGTGCTGGGTGGAAACAGGCCATCCCTGGGGAGCTGCCATAGGACAGCAGAGCCTGTGGCAGGTGGTAGTTCTCTCAGGGAGAGATGGAGGCCAAAGGGGAGGCAAGGAAGTTGTGCAGCTGCTAAGAGGATCCAGACTGGACGTTGTGCTGGGGGAGGGGGCAAGGCAGGGGGCGGTCCCTGGGGTTGGATCTGGCTGCCCACTGAAGGGCCCAGATGCTGGATTTGCCTCATCCAGTCACCCTGGACTTCCACAGAGCTGTGAGGCTGAGGAGCTGCCCCTGCCCTAAAGACCCCTTGGCCAGAGCCGAACCTATGGGATCCATGCACATATTCCCAAAGGCCCCTCTGCTCTAGCAGCTCCCCTCCTCTGCAGGAGAGGAGCCCTGAAGCTCTCTTGTCACATGGGAATTTCTCTCTTCTTTCCCACCCCCATCCCAGCCCCTAGCATGGACTTCAAACTCAGCACCATGAAGGGTTCCCCTCTTTCCCGTGTGCTGAGGAAGGTGCTCCGGGGACATGAATCTCCAAAAGAGGGCGCATCTAAAATAAAAAGTTTGGGAATCTCTGACTTACGTAATAGTTCCAACAGCTGCAGGATGGTGCTTAGTTATCTGACTTAATGTGATTATGTGGCCAGGCAAATGGACACAGGTTTCACCTTTTTGTAAAGACGTCAGATCAGTTTACACTACATTTTATTTTTTTCTTGCCATCTTCTAGCTCCTTTGCTTAGCTGCCTGTCGTTTTGCTCTTTCATTTCTGTTTTTCTGTGTTTTCCCCACAAGAGGGAGCTCACCTGTGCTTATTCCTATACCTTAAATATAGGCATGGAAGGATTCGATTTTTATTGGTAAGTGTTAGTGAATGTCAATTTCAGGATGCACACACAAACCGAAAAAAAAAATCCATTGGTGGTAATCAAAATTTATAGATAGGCAAAGTAAGAAAAATGCCAATTGATAACTTATTAGAGTTTGATTTAAGGATATTTACTTCGTATATTTTGGCATCTGATGTTGACAATTTTTGTTTTAACAGTTACAACATTTTAACTTTTTGAATCTCGACATCAACTATCATTAAATTGTCTAGCCTCCCCCAACTGTCTGCCTCCCCCATAATTTCCTGCAATTGTGAAAATTTAAATAGATAAAAAAGCTTAAAAATAAATATTGATATTTGTCAAAATTATAAAAAATATCAAAATTCTACCAAACAAATGCAAATTTTGTGCAGGGAAGGCTTTTTTTTCTTCTACTTTATACCTGGAGGTTTATAATCCTAAAAGACCACAGCAATGAGTAGGAATTCTGCTGTTAATGTGGAGTTATAGCCCTTCTTCCTGTGATTTAAGCATCAATTCATCCTCCAAGTGCCCACATATCCAACAACTATCTCTCTGCCTGAAGTTGGCAATATGCTGTTGCAGTATCTTGTACTGGATTACACCTCTTGGAATTAGGCAGAAAACTTGGCACTGGCTGTGATACTAGATTGGGTGAGCTAGTGAGACAGCTATTGTACTTCCTGGTATGTAAGTACCAATAATAGGTGGGAAGTCAGTTAAAACAGGAAAGGTCTATGATCACCTCCCCCTGTTTCAACAACTGCTATTACTTTCTGTTTTCAGGGTTTATTTCACTGGTTTTTTACCGCCATTCTTTATATTCTGTATGTCATCATTAGTGCATGTCCTTGGCAATCTTATTCTAGTCATAATTAAGCATTTGTGAGTGTTTGCAGGACTGTTTAGAACAGAGTAAGTTTTCACTGTAAAACTGGAACCTTACTGTGAATCAATATGTAAGTTATTACTGCCCATGTCTTGTTTTTAGGCAAGAACCTTTTGAGGCTGGTTTCACTTAGTTGGGAGGAAAGAAATTAATGATTTGTGAAATAATTTTCTACAAAAAAGTGGACAGTTTTGCTTTTTACTTTCTCCACAAGATGCCATAGAAACATTACTGGTCCTGCCCTGTTGTTAGCAAGTAAAAATGCATGCAGCATTAAGGATTTAAGGCAATAAGTCATAATTTTATTAAATCATTTTTGCTTTTGTTCTCTGAATCTATTCATGAAAAATCAGATCACTTCCACAAAACAAGTCAGATTCTAAGAGATGCTTATTAATGTATTGATCATTTTCAAAAGAGATAAAGGTACTAATGTGAATTTCTTATGGACATGCATCTAAAACTGACTGTTTCCAGCATGTTGTTCTTTTTAGGAATGGATTTCGGTGTAGGGAACTGTTGATTACATATATTTTACCACTCACACTTCATTTCACATGAAAGAGCAATCAGTCCCTAGTCCTGTAAAGGTTTATGCATATGCTTGATTTCATATACTGGGAGTTAATTCTAATGACTCCAATGAACTACTCACAGCACATAAAATTAAGCACATGCATAAGCTTTTGCAGGATCAGGGCCTTAATTTGTATACATCATTTCTCTCCATAAACTTTCATTAGATGTTCACATATGCAGATCCATTTGTAGGCTCAGAGCTTTAATTTGTAATCATAATTTTTTCCAAAGAGCATGACAATAAATGATTAATAATTAAGGCTGCAGTTTTGTCATGGACATCTGTGGTGGTGTATGCACACCCTATCCTTCTTCAGGGTGGATTGTGGATGTGCTGACACCGTGGTTACAGCCTACCAGACTGTCTTGGGCCTCCCAACATTACAGCCCAAAGGCCAGAGTCAAAGCAGCAGCCCTTGGGTTCTGGCCTGGCCTGAGACAATATGGCCACCAACGAGCACAGGGCAGTGTGGCCTAGTGGCCAGAATCAATACAGCAGTCCTTGAGTGCAGGATAGCACAGGCCTAATAGCCACATCTGAGGGCCATCACCAAAGTGGATGGCAGCCGGGGTAAGGGAACCCAGGCCCACCCAACTCTACCGGTTCCTGACCCAGGGCCCTAACAGTGGCGGAGTGGTCTGCCATTGGGTCAGCTGAGAATCCAATCGCAACATGCTGACCTTACACGGGTGGGAGATACCACTCACTCCCCTGGGTCACTTCCTCTTGGGTTTCCTGAAGCTGCAGTCCATATAACATCTGGGTCTCCAGGCTCCTCGGTGCAGGTAATTCCCTTAGACTCTGACTCTTGGCAGTCAGCTGTAGGCAGGAGGTCTCCAGTCTGTGTCTCAGTATCTCCAGCGCCCATGACTGTAATGGCTCCTGGGCTGGAGCCTTCACTGAGCTTCCTTCCTCCTTGGTGGTCAGTCCAGATTGAGCTGGGCTGTTCTCTTTTATACTAGCACAGCAGTTGGAGCATGCCCAGTGTAGTCTGAGGGGCAGGACTTCCTCCACCCGAAGTGTGGGATTAACTCTTTCCTGCCTAGAGCAAGGTATGCATACCCTGTCACAGAAACCATGAATTTGAATAAAGTCCATGAAATGGCCCCAAATTGCGTGGTGTTGTGAGCTAGTGCATGGGGTTGCAATGCCACTCAAATCTGGCCCTCTGGCCTTCCATCTCCACCTACAGAGGGGAGGAAATACCAAACCTGAGTGACGCTGCAAACCCCTTTCCTAGGTCACAATGCCTGGATTGGGAAACTGGGCCCAGCTCCACAGGACAGAAACCCCCATTGTAGGGTGAGCATGGTGTGGGCTTGCTTTCCAAACCTCCTCTCCCACCAAAACCTATGGGCTCCCTGCTCCCCCTTTCCATTACAAGTTTGTTGTTTTCCCACACCTCTGCTGTAAAATTTATTTAAAATTTCTGTGACAAAATCAAAGGCCTAATAATAATATGTTGCAAATGGGGGAGATAATCCAAATAAGGGATTTATGGGAAGGGATAGCTTAAAATAGACATGGAATTGTTATATGTAAGAATCTTTGCAACAATATTGACTTGTTTTATGCCAAACTTTATGCACTTCTTTCATTTCCTGTACTATAATAATAAAACATAATAGAATTCAGATGACTAGAAGTTAAAAATGTTAAACATTGGAACTAGCAAATAATAAATTTTCAATATTAGTAACAGACAATGATATGCAGACAAGCTGTATATTTCCACAAAAATTCACAAAAATCTTTACAATTTTGATGGAGGCCATTTGAACAAGAAAAAAATTTTCTTGTGCAATATTGAAAAGAAATGACTGCTTTTTGCATTGAATCATATAGTATGTTATATTGCATGTTCCAGTGTAAAATGTGATGTTCTTCAAAATGAAATTTTGCAGTACAAAATTGTTTTAAAAATCCAGGTGTTTATTCATAAATAGGACCATTTTTAATGTAGTTTGGCCATCTGTGACTATTTTGACCATTAGAACTGCTTACTTATGCAAAAGTACCTGTCTTCACTATTATCTTGTCCATTGTTTGTCTGCCTTTCCATCTGTTGCATATTGTCATCGTCCTAGACAGTGAGCTCTCTGAGGCTGGTCTTTGTTTTACTCAATTGTGCAGTGCCTAGTGTAGTGGAGACCTGATCCCTGGTTGGAGTCTATAGGTCACTACCCCAATTATATCTATATTAATTACTTAATGAGTCCATTTTCACTAAAAAATAAATGTCCTATTCTCAAGTGGAAATAAATTTAATCATTCTCATGAAAGGAAAACAAAATACTACAATTTCTATATTTCATGATTTTCATCTCTCATTGGCGATCTCTAGCTCAGCCCTAGTAACATATACTTTTTAACAGAAAACAGGGAGTTAATTCATAAATGAGAATTATCTTGTTTTTTTCTAGTCCCAGTAGATGGAGCAGCTTGGAACACAGCTCATTCTGTAGTACTTGAACATAGTCATTTTTCCAAACAAGATGGCATAGTGAATTTTTCACTGCAGGCATTCTAGTCTGATGACCTCAATTCTGAGTGTCTCCCAGACATAAGTAATACCATCATTGTTTGATTTTTTAGTTCTGGAGCTAACTTTAAACTAAAAACACCTGGTGCTTCTTGCCTTCCCAGCAAAGCACAATCAGTAGGTAAATCAAAATGACAATGCCCACCACTCATGGCTGGCTGACTGTGGCATATTGTATTTTTTCTTAGCTCTTCCCTCCTTGTGCTATAAGTTAAAAAGCAGAGGAAGAAATCTGACATTTGTGAAATAAAATGTGAGCCCCATTACTCCTATAGACATTCAGTCTTTCACCTATGACAAACAAACTTTTTTTCTTCTGTTACAATTATGTAATTCCATATCTGTTTCTCCTTGTCAGTTTAAAAAAACTAGAAAGTTTTTATTAAAAGTTAAAATTAAATCTACAGAATCAATTAAATTATTTGTTTATAGTGAAAGGTTTGTACTATATGCTTCCTAATGCCTAGATAGAAGGCTGTAAAATGGATAAATGCTCCCCATTACTATAGTATAATTTAATTAATTTTTTTTATTTTTATTGTATTCTAATGTTTAAGGGAAAAAATCTTATGAAAGAGAATATCACATCACTTTGTTAAATTACTCTACAGTCTTATTGTTGATATGTGCAAATCACTGTTAAATTTCAATTTGTTCAGTAAAACAGTAATATACATACAATCTTAGTGGACGTAACATACAGTATGTTTTATTGTATGGCTCTGAGGGTTAATCTTCCAGGTTCCCAGGTCAATCATTTTATTTCAGTAGCTTGTGATAATGAAGTATTTTCTTTCTGTCTTTCTTTCAAATCAAGTATTTTAATGTTGTGCACCTGTGTGCACAAATCAGGCAGTGGTCAGACTTGATGGGGCAGCCATTGCTGTTTTCCTGGCTCTCTTTCTGAAAGTGATCCCATAATCCTGAGCATGCTACACTTGTCTTGCAGCTATCTATTCGGTTTCAGGGAAGGTATTTCTTCCCATTTCAGTGGCTAGGCCTGTAGCAATGCTCTTAAATGGAGGGAGAATTAAGCTGAGATGAGAGTTAGTCCTTTGTGAGTGGCAGCTGTCAGTCTGGAAGCCAGCCGGTGGGCTAGTTTAAATGGGCAGGGATTTCCCTTGCAGAACTACTGAAAGGGACTTTACTGGATTAAAAAAACTTCTTTCCTGCTCTCGTCACCTGGGAGTTTTTCCTACACTTGTTCTCACATCTGTTGTGTTTTCCTTCATGGTTGTGTGTGCTCACAGGTGGGTAATTTTGGTGGTTTTTAAAAAAAGGAACTTTGCTCTCCCTCCCTGGCTCATTTTCTTTGTGTTGTGTTTCCCTCAACCATACCTGGTATTAGCTTCCAGCCATCTCTGAGGTCAGGAAGGAATTTCTCACTGTCTGCTATCCTCATTTGGCAGATTTTGGATCGTTTGCCTCATGAACAAGTTTTCATTTTCCTGAGGGAGTTCCAGAGACACACTGTACCTTTATACTTGCATCACTGTTTTCATGCTGTTGTGTATGAGCTCTTTTATGCCCAGGCAGATTGTCCTTGTTGAGGAAACATGATCCAGAAGAGCCGCTGAATCAAATGACTCACCATCGCAAGTAGCATATGCTCAGTGGATTTGTATGTACCAGCATTTGCAGGGGGCCACACCATTTGCAACAGATTGGAAGAGTATATCTGTACAAATACTCATGAAGGCTCAGCTTACCAAACTCTGCCATTGCCTGGCCACAGATAGCCAGTGTATTACTTTAGACGTGAACCTTCTTTCATTTATTTACTTCACTTTAGACTTTACCAGTAGCTGCCAGCCATGACAGATCATTGCAGGGACAGATCATCAACGCAAATGTTCTTGAGGCAAGTTCAGCAAGGACTGGTTTGGTTTTGGTTGATTTGATTCAACTGTCTACTTAAAATTGGAGACAATTTGACCCTGTGCAGGTTTGTGTTTGTATTGTGTATGTCTTCGGTTACAGTCTGGCACTTGGCATGGCAGTTAGTCATAATTAAGGTATCAGTGAAGGTACAACGGTCTCTTGTCAAAGCATTTTGATCTAATTATTAAAAATGGAATCCAGGTCACTTAGTGTTAGTTGTGGGAACTCTGCATTGCTGACAGGAGTGAAAAGAAAAATATATTTTTTCCTTGTGAAGTAAGCAGCTATTAGTCTGAATACATACAAGAAAGAAGGTGCCATTTTTACAGTCACTTTTCAGAGCAGAACCTCAGTTTTGGCGACAAAGAAGCTAAACTAATTTTGCTCAAATAATTACAACTAACATTTATACAAAACTGATATCCTGTATGTCATGATGTAGATCAATAGTTTAAAAGGTATCCAGAAAAGAAGGATTTTATAAGAAATGTTGATTGGCCCTTAATGAAAATGACGCTAATATTGTCTTTTTTTAACATTCATACTTCTCACTCTCGTTCTTTTCTTATTCAGCCTTTCTGGCTGCTGGGTTGTTTAGTATCAGAGACAAAATTTTGAGAAAGCAGTCTTTGATTCGCATCGGGCCTGGTACTGGGAAATTCCCTTAGTTCCCCAGAATTCCTAATTATTACAACACTTTTCACCATGCATAATGTTAAAATAAAATATAGACCATTTCCTGCAACCAAAAAGCAAAAATTGTGCTTAAGGTTGTAAAAAAAATAATATAGAGTTTGTGTATGTACCTGTGAGAAGCACATTATAGTAAATGTGCTTTTAATGAACAAACAGATCCAGATTTTGCTTCACCTCAGCAGCCTTTCCACCCACCTGAAATGTTTGTCTTTTATGTCTGTCAAAGTAATTTTTTAAAAGAAGTGCATTATTATTTCATAATTTGATGCATCTTTAAGACCCTAACAGACATTGGTACTGTGGATAAATCTGGCACTCCCAGCTAGAAGAATTGATTTGGATGAGTAGATATGGGTACCCAAATCTCCTGTGCAGTCATTTCATCTTACTGATCAAACAGATTATGAAAATAAATTAGAAAAATCTTTATTAGACAGGTGCCATCATCTGTTAACAGACAGGCAAATAAATGCTGGCAGTGCATTCTCATATTAGGGACCCTGGTTTGGGTTGTAACCACCTCACTTCTTGAAGCAGTGGTGACTTGAACAAATACAGAGAAGAAAGACTGGTTATCCCATAGACTGAGTATTCTGTGAGTACAGTAAACACAAAGAAGGAGGAATTACTATTTGGAAAAAATCGTGTCTTAGTAGAAAGGAGTATGGAAAAAAAACCAAGGTCATTGCTCAGATTGACCCAATTTAAGTACAAGTCCATTTGCTGAGGAATTGAAAACCATTTGGCATGTACCCAACAAAGTTACGCAGGCTTGGAAGAGACAAGACTTTGATGCCTTAGGCCCCTTCCAAAAAAAAAACAAACTGTGGGCCTGATTTTCACTTCTTAGTGTCTAAATATTTCTTTGATATGAAACCAGGTAACTTGTGCATACAGCTAGATAATTTTGCCTGCAAATGGGTATTTTTGAGCATATTTCTTGGAATGGGAGCAGATTACCACCCACTCCACCTGGCAGAGAGACACCAGCTGTCAAAGAAGCAGATCCAACAGGCCCTACTGGATATGGATTCATTGTGGCTGCCCTTCTCTTGCTTCCTCTCAGGGGAGCAGGACTGGAAACAAGGCAAGAATCTGGAAGGATTCTCTACCTCCCACCACTGTGGATACCTCTGCCTGCACCAGCATGAATCCTGCTACCATCTGAGGCCAGTCACTCCTCAAAAGGCCGCCTGCAGGACACCACTAGACTGAGCCAGAGCCCTACCAGGTTCGCCAGCGTGGGATGTGCCAGGGAATCGCCTGAGCCAGTTGCTATGGCTCTGGCCAACTCCATCTTGTATTTGCTGCTTGCAACATCACAAAGGGTTATAAACAAGAGCTTAGGAGTAAAATGCCTTCTTGCCCCAGTAGGAAAAGGTGGGGAGCCAATGGAGAGAGACAATCTTCAAATTTGCCAACCTTCAGGGGGAAGAAAATATCCCATCAAGCCCCTCTCTTTCTCTCTCTCTCTCTCTCTCTCTCTCCCCCCTCTCCTGCCCCTCTTCCCCTCCCCACCAGAAGGGTGGAGGAATAGCTAAATTCCCTCCCACAGCAGGTCTTACCCAGCCCTTTTCCTGTTGAGGCGAGGCATTTGTACTTGCATGTATTTATTTAGTTTGTGGGTGTGTATGTGAGTACACGCAGTGGGAGCACACATACATTTGCAGGTATAACTGAAATACAATGTCTTGAGACATTTCATTTTATGTCTTAAATCTCTTAATTTATGATACGCTATATAGGTTACTAACATGACATTCAAGCTATGCTTATCATTGTTAAAAATACTACAGAAAATGTAAACAAATTTAGGTGTAGGTAGTGGATTAATTTATTCTCTTGTATATGATTATCTTAATATTTACTATTCATGGTGCTATAAGATGTTAATGGTGAATGCTACTTTAGCTGTAAGAATGCATGTTTGCTTTCTCTTGATTCACACAGAGCAGATGGATGCTTGACTGTCTACTAATCCACAGCTGGAATGGTTTCAGCAGTTTCCACGTTGCTGGGTTAGAGTGGCTTTTCTAGTGGACTGAGAGGGCAGCAAGAGAGGGATATCATTATTCATCAGTATCCCAGTGGGATTGCTGCCAGCAGAGATTAATTTTTTCTGTTATGCTTGTAAAACAAGCTCAGGTGGAGTCTCTAATCCTCAGGGCACGGGTGGCAGATCAAGGAAGATGCTACAAAGCTAGTTAATTTTCAGATTCTAGGGGAAACAGAAGCTCTGTTAGATGTATAAATACATGATTGCAAATTTAAGTAGCTCAAATCCAAATGGGATCTTCCCAGACATCTGGTATGGAAAATCTCTATTTTCTTTCTCTTTTAATAGAAGTTCTTGAAACTTTACACCAGTGCCAATGTATTTGTAACTCTTTTAATTCTTAGTTATCTTTCCTTGTCAGTTTTGGCAGATGATACCCTTACAATTTAACTCTGTTTCTTCATATATTTACAGGCTGAGAGAAAGACAAGATAGAACAGTCTTCCCCTGACAGTTACCCCACTGCCAACTTCAGTCTCTCCTGCCTCAGCATTGCATCTCATGAGTTCTTCAAAACATTGGGCCAGATCCTCAGCTGGTGCAAATTTACATAGTTCCATTGAAGAGATATGCCAGTTTTAACCAGCTAAGGTTCTGGCCTAATAAATTTAGTTGCAGCAGCTGTCACTTCCTCTTACAGCTTTTGGTGTGTTTCTTCTTACTGTGTGTTTTTTTTTTAACTATTTTTGCGTAAATTTTGTGCGCCTGCAAGTGAGAGCAGTAACACTGACTTGCTAATCAGACATTGTGCAAGTAAGTACCTTCCAAGTTTTCCATATATTTCTCCCAATTTACATTGTTCTTCTGTTATTCCAGGCATGAGCCTCTTTTGAACAACCACATGATGACAGGTATTCATGCTTTTATTCCCTTTCTTCTCTGATCACGTAGTTGTCTTGATCCAGAGAGTTTAATCTTGTAGAAAAATGCACCAATGTGAATCTGTGGCTCCCTAATCTGGAAGCTGCCACAGGTCAGCAATTCTGAAATCTATTTTTCAACACATAGAGCTTTTACTGATTAACATTAGTGTATAGAGGGTGTAAGGCCCCAATCCTGCATCAAGATCTAATGCAGATCCCTACCTCTAAGCAGAGTTCCACTGGCTCAGGGATCTGCGGTGAAAGATCCCAGTGCAGAATCAAAGCCTAAAACAGAAAATGATTGATCTCTTTTTTGGAGACAGCTGCTAGGAATGGTCTCTTTTGCAGTTCTGCTATTATGACTTGCATCATCTCAGTCAGCAGCTTAGCTAAACCTGAGCCAACACAGTCAATTCAGCCAAATTCATCTTCAAAATGTGAACAAATCTCAATGGAACTAGAGAAATTTACTCATGGCAATCATATTTCAATGCATACTCACAGATTTTCTTAATTGTGTATTATCACATTGTCAATGCCATGCACTGAAATACTTTTGAATATTAAGGCTGATATTTCAAAGCTACTTGAACTTCTCAGTCTTTTTCATGTTGCAAGACCTCATGTTACAAGAGGAGAGAGTTTCAGGTCCCCATCCTAGCTGACCATAAAAAGGGAAGGGTGGGTACAACATCCCTGGTTTTATTTACCACACCAAAGTTGAGAAACCATGGAAAAGATTTTGATGTTCATTTTCCATTGAAGTCATGGGAATTAGTGGCCAGATCCCTTAAGCAACTTTGCAATTTTCATCCTAAATTTGCAATGACAAATGTAATGCCTTGCAATAGAAAGTTCTCTTCTTACATCAGCATTTTTGAAGTGCCACAAATATATACATTCACAACTATATAAATGTTTCCTGGCTGATTTTGGAGAGGAGTCACTTTATCAAAGTTGGCTATCAAGTTGTATTGTCCACAGTAACTGTGATCATATTTATTTTCCACAATTTGAATAAGTGTAACTAATTAAGAGCATACATACATGCTGTATCATTCTGATGTTTGCTTTCATGATTTTGTCTTAATTTTTTAAATTTAAACCATTACAGATACTTGCTCATAAACTTACTGATTCACAATAATGCAACTTCACGTTTTTAAGTTGAATTACAGCTTATCTTTAACAAAGGCATACCATCTCAGTCCTGTGACTGGCATTCCTGAAAGGGGCAATGTACAGGGAACAGAAAGGGAATGTTAAGGTCACAACACCACCATAATATTCTAGTTCTTCTTTGAGTGATGGTCCCTATATGTATTCCAAATGTGGGGGGTGCCCATGCATACTGTATGCCAGAGCTGGAAGTTTTCAGCAGCACTGTCCAATGACCTGCATGGGCGTCTTATGTTGCCATGTGCTCCAGGCAAAGTTATAAGAGGCCGTGTGGGGTGACGCACACTCAGTTCCCTCTTACCACTACATGGTCAGAGTCAGAATCTTCTCTCCTCACGCTCGTAGCTTCTACAAGAGACCCATCCATTTTATATAGTTAGTTGTCGTCTTCATCATACACTGTAGTTAGTATAGAGAGTTGCCCCTTTTGGGGCTCACCCCAACTTTGTCAGGGACTATGTCCCGGGATTTAAGAACTGTGCTTCATGCCCTCGCTTATTCTCAGCGACGAGCACAGCCACTCCCTCTACTTCCTGGGGGAAGCACATCCAACAGACTGTTGTGACACCTGCAGGTCTTTTCCACTATGGACCGGTGAGGCTCATCTCTTGTGCCTCTGCAAATTCCTCATGGAGGAAGTGCTCTGATCCTCTGCTGCATCGAATCCTGGACCGGCGGAACCAGCAGTACAATGCCCTTCACCAGCAGTGAGCACCCCACTCTCTACCTCCTGCCCAAATCCGGCGGCACCGCCGAAACACAGTGAAGGCAAGAAGGAGAGCCACAAGCGCTTCCATGGACATCGCCACAGATCCCCGTCAAGGACTGCTGCAATGTACAGCATTTCCTCCCTGAGTTGTACCCGGTTGAGTGAGATGTCATGTGCAGAACTCACCTCACCACTCCCCTGAACGCCACACATGGGCAAGGCCAAGCGAAAGAAGGAGGCTCCAGCACCATTGACTCCCACACCAGCCGTGCAATGTGGCAGCCCTCTGAGGCATGCTTCTCCATCTCAGTGGGAGTCCCCAGGCTCTGCTCCGTATACTCTCCCTCCTGCTTTGGCAGGTACTGTGATGTACCCTGGACATCCAGATGGGCTTGAACCATTGATGGCACACCTCTATCTGCCCTACCCATCTTCCTACTTCTCTTGACTCCATGACCACCTACACCAGAAGATGCACCACTTCTCTTAGGCCAAGATCTTCACCCAGCCATCACTGGATTGCCTGCATCAGTGGCCTCGCTGCTGCTGGGGGCCTCTTCAGACTCAGAAGACTTTTCAGTGGAGCAGCTTGGACCCAGGTGCATCTGCTGTACCAGACGGGCTACCCCACAGTCCTGCCTCAGTAGTACCCTTGTTCCTGTGGTCTGCAGTATCCACTGGACCCTACCGCATGGCCACATTGGCCACGTGGGATACATACCACTGTCTGTACCCGTCTCCGCCAGCCTCACACCATTCCATCCATCCCCCTCCACCAGAACAGTTAAGAGGAGGACCAGAGCATGCCCTGGTCCCAACAGCAGCATCCTCCTCTCCAGGCAAAACTCAGATTTCCCCTCCCACCCCCGAACCTTCTTGCCTCCTGATGGTGGCCGCCAGTACCAGGATCTGCTGCAGGGGGTGGCCCTTGATCTTAGTATTCTCTTGGAGGAATCCAGGACCAACCCCATCAGCTACTGGACATTCTCCAGCCTTGTGGGGCCAGCACACATGTCTCTGCTCATTAACGAGGCCATCTCCACCCTCCATGGGACGTCTGGCACATGCTGGCATCCTGTGCCCCAATCCCTAACAGGGCAGAATGCCATTATTTTGTGCAATCGAAGGGAGCTGACTTTCTTTTCTCCCACCCTGCCCCAGCCTCACTGGTGGTGCATGTGGCAACAGAAAGAGCAAGACAGCACTCCTCCAACTCCACTCTGCTGGATAAAGTGGTGAAATGCCTGGACCTGCTCGGCCATAAACTCTACTCCTCCGCAGCCCTGCCATTCCACATTTCAAACTACCAGGCTCTGCTGGTAAAAGTACGATTTTAATAATTATGCCAAGCTGGCAGTGTTCTTGGAGGACCTCCCCCAGGACAAGCAGCACGGGTTCCAGGCCCTGGTGGAGGAAGGCTGCCTGATGGCCAAAGTCTGCCCACAGGCAGCAGTGGATGTGGTTGACACCCTCCCGTTCCCTGGCCATGGGCATAGTTATGGTTATATGCTGAGAGGCCTGGCTACAATCCTCAAGCTTTCCTAGGGTGGTCCAGTCCACCATCTAGGATCTCCCATTCGAAGAGGACAAACTGTTCTCTGCCAGGACACTGAAGGACTCAAGGGCGACCCTCCAGTCTCAGTGGATCTACAGTCTGGCCCCCCATCACCAACAACCTAATCTACCATTCTGCCCGAGCCTCTACCCCCCCATACCTGCCCACCTACACCCAGGTCCCGACGGCGCTCAGATTCCAGCCATGCCCCAGCACCACATGAAGACCTAATTTGGGCACATCAGTTGAGAGCTACAAACTCCCTGCATCATCGCCTCAGCCCCCCCTTACCACCTTCGGGGGCCATCTTACGCTGTTCGCCCGCCACTGAGGCAAGATCATCATGGACCATTGGGTCCTGGAGATTGTATGACACCGCTACTCTGAATTTCTCACCTTCTCCTCCCACCAGAGGGCCCCCCTCAATGCCTCCAGGGAGTCTCACCCATTACACCCTCCTCCAACACAAGGCGGACACCCTCCTAACGAAGGGTGCAATTAACCCGCACTGAGACAGCGGCTTCTGTCGCTGCTCTCTGCTCACTCCTCACCTCACTGGGTATCTATGTCAATGAGGAGAAATTCATTCTTCTCCTGATGCAGACGATCCATTTAATTGGATCATGGCTGGATTCTGTAGCAGCGCAAGCCTTTCCTGGAACAGACCACTTTGCCGCCCTCATGGCTCTTGTGTTAGCCCTGCGCTGCAATCTGTGCACAGCGATATGCTGCTGTCTCTGCCTCCTAGAACTCAGGGCAACCTGTACCCATGTGATACTGCATGCTCACTTCCACATGCGCTGTCTACAGTTGTGGCTCCTCTCAGTCTGCAGGCCTCACATCAGGCACCTGGACTCGCCCTTGAGTGTTCCAAGTTGGGTCCGTGCCTCCCTCACCTGGTGGATCAATCCCACCAAAGTGCACCACTGCATCCCGTTCACCATTCCTGTCCCTATGGCCACCCTTGCCATGGACACCTCCCTAGCAAGAAGGGGCACACACCTAGATGGGCATGCCACGCAAGGGATGTGGACACCCCAAGAAGCACATGCACATCAACATCTTGGAGTTGCACACAGTCTATCTGACTTGCCACATGTTCCTGCCTCTTGTCCGGTTCCACGCCGCACCACCCAGCAGGATCATGGTCCACTCCGCAAAAGTGCATGCAACCACCTCTGCTTCCTTGACGGATGTCCCCTGGTATGAGATCTGCCACGTGGCGATCTCGTGCTCCATCCACACCTTCACAGTGCACTACGCTATTGACCAGTGGGTGGCTGCAGACTTGACTGTGGGGCATGCCATCCTGCAACAGGCATTTTCTATCGTATTCTCGTACCCAAGCTGATCACTGCTCCATACTCACCCATGTTTGGAATTCATATAGCGACCATCACTCAAGAAGAAGAGAAGTTACTTACCTATAACTGGAAGTTCTTTGAGGTGTGTGGTCCCTATTTGTATTCCAATACCCATCTACCATCCCTTCTGCTGCAGACTTTGAGGGTGACCGTGTTGTTCCTCACAGCCTCTTGAAACCTCGCCTGGAGCATATGGCAACATAAGATACACAAGCAGCTCAATGGACACTGCTGCTGAAACACTGCAGCACATAGCACACATGCACACCCCCTGCATTTGGAATATAAATATGAACCCCACATTTTGAATAACCTCCAGATACACCTAAGTAACCTCCTCTTATGCACCCAAAGGCCTCTTCTGGGATCTATTTTATTTAAAGATTCAGTTTACTTATGTGAGAAATTTATTTTACTAATTTTCAGCTGATATTAGAGAATACATTTTAGGAAAAAAAATTCCTAAAAATTTACCAGGATCTCCTAAAGAAGCAGCATTGAACTGTCTTTTTCCCCTCACTTTTCATGGTGATCATTCCCAAATTTCCATGAGAAACATTATAGACTGTGACAACCAAAAGTCATTAAGCTATCAATAGTTCATTCTTCTTTTTTAATATGTTTTATCAGTGTGTGCATTTTACAGTAAGAAAATCTTTTTAAAATGCAAGTAATTTTAATGAGTATTCTATTTACCCAGCTGTAAAACAAGTACAATAATTACAATACTTACTGTATTTCACTGGTGCTGTGAAACTTAGTGTTTGTAATGTGCTTTGAGGGCTTTAAAAATGCACTAAATAAATTCAATTTCTTATTGCAGATGTCACTAGTATGTGCTGACACACGTATCTTTTTTTCAGATATCAGATCATTGTTTTGGATGTCAATTTCTTTCCACTGTCTTAGCACTTTTTCTCCTAGCATCTCCATGCTGAAGCAATTGTCTGTAATTTAACTTTACACTTTAGATGTATTCCAAGCTGTTGAGTCATTCCCCAATACTGGTAGCTCAGATAGCTGACCTTCTATTGCTCTGTGCACAGTGGCAAAGGTCTTTTAGACTCCTGACCTCTGGTCGTTAGAAATGCCATTAGTAGTTTGTAGCTTGAACATTTAAGTAAGAGGTGAACTTGTGAAATCTAAACCCTTCATGCAGTTTTAAGCAATCACTGAACTGTTTCACTGTTCCAGCTTGTGCTTCACATGAGATTTCCCTTATTATTTTTATGGCATTTGTAATTGTACAATGAATGGTGTTTATCAGATGCAGCCATTTAAAAAAAAATCAAACTGTGCTGTGTGCTCTTCTTTCTTCACTGTAATTCATTTAAGTAAGAAGCCTTGGAATTCAAATATAGACTATTTCTCCTGGCCATTGATATTTGTTGTGTTCTCAACAAAGTAAAGAGCCCACTGCTGAAATTTGTGATGCTTTAGATCCCAACACTTAGTTACAAATTAAACTTTAAATTTCTTTTTAGAAAACAAATTAAGGCAAAGATTTGCATGACTTACAAAAGATAGGTGTGTTCCATAGCTTCAAGGTGTTTCTTAGAGGTCTCCCATCCTATCCCTGTTCAGTTTTTAAAATCAGGTCAGATGAAAAATATTCAAACCAGCATGGCCTCACTCAGGGACATGCACAAGGGGAAGCAAGCGGGGGCACAGCCCCACTAATAATCGGTGGGGACACAAAACTGCCCTGGCACTGCGGCAGGGAGAGTGAGCTCCTCTGGCTCCGGGGCCATGGCAGTGGTAGCTGACAGCTCCTCCACTGCCACAGCGGGGACAGCGCGCTCCTCCTGGACTGTGGCAGGGGGCACAGAACATTCCCCTCCAAAAGCTGTCCCCTGGCCCCTTTGTTCAGACACTCTGCTACTGCTTTTTAAATTGTGATGTATTTTGCTATAATTGAAAATATTTGGTTTGAAATAAAGTTAACTGATCACTGTGTCTTACAGCGATGTGCATACACACAGGGCCGTCCCTAGACATTTTCGTGCCCTAAGCAGCCCCCACAGGATATGTTTCTATCATTTTATTTTTTAGCTATAAAAATGTATAAACCACTACTCAGATGGCAAATAGAAAAGATACAGGAGAACATTTGTTTCACAGGAATGGCATTGAGCTGTGCTTGTTCCTCTGTTAAAGGTCCAAACACATGAGAAGATTAATACAATTAGCTGTGTTGCCGGTAGCATGTCTGAAGGACCCTCCTCAGCCCTCATTGCTATCCCTGGGGACACCAGAACACCTGAGAAAAATTAGACACCCATTGTGCTTACTCTGAGGGCATTAAACTTAGATACGTGTTTAAAGCTGTAAAGAACCTTTACAGTACTGTGTATGCAGAGCCATTCTTACCCATATGCATACTACGCAGCTGCGTAGGGCACCAAGAAATGTGGGACACCAAATTGCCCCAAATTTCCTGGTGCCCTACACAGCTGCATGCTGTTCCAGCAGCCAGCCCGATCCCCCGGTCAGCTGAGCTGGCCAGGAAAGCTGCCTCCGCCTCTTCCCCAAAGCCCCTGCCCCTGATCTGCCCCACCTCTTCCCACCTCTGCTCCCCCCTCCCCTTCCCCGCTCCACCCGTTCCCCTGAGCTACATCCTGGAGGACTGCAGCAGGAGTCGGGCGTGCCCTGCACTTACCAGGCAGCAGGAAGTGGAGCAACCCGCTCCGCCGGCTCGTGCTGGGGTGCGGTTTTCCCACTGCCCCCCAAGCTTGCTCCTGCACGGAGGCTTGGGACCAGTCGTCCCCCCCCCATGGGGGGGCTGCTTAGGGCACGAAAATGTCTAGGGACGGCCCTGTGTGTTTGCACATCGCTGTAAGACACAGCAATCAGTTAACTTTATTTCAAACCAAATATTTTCAATTATAGCAAAGCAACTCTTCACTCTTTCCCCTTTAAAACGCCACTAAAATATATCCCTTCCTCTGCATCTCTAACTCTAAAGCTGTTGTCCATTCTTTTGTCATCTCTCAGCTTGATTCCTTCAACTGCTTCCTTTGCAGCGTCCCTGCTTCCATCCCTCATCTCCATTCAAATGCTGCAGCTAAAACCATCTTCCTGACCTACTGGTCAGACCATGTCAGTCCTCTGCTGGAATCCCTTCACTAACTTCTCCTCACTTTTCAGATCTAGTTCATGCTTTTTATGCCTACAGTCAGTGAGTCTGCACTCATTTCCTTCTCTGTCTCGCTCCATCCAATCCTTCCTCCTTGATCACTCCCTTTGTATGTATTATCTAAGGCAGGGATCTCAAACTCAAATCACCACGAGGGCCACATGAGGACTAGTACATTGGCCTGAGGGCCGCATTACTGACACAAAAGCCCCTCCCTCTGCCCCTGGCCCGGCCCCGCCCCCACTTCGCCCCTTCCGTGAGGCCTTGCCCTTGTCCTGCCTCTTCACATCCCCTCCCTGCCCCCATTCCAACCCCTTCCCCAAAGTCCCTCCCCCAACTCGGCCCCCTCCCTTTCCCTATTCCAACCCCTTCCCCAAATCCCTGCCCCAAACACACCTCTTCTCCACCTTCTTCCACAAAAAGAAATTCTGCAGTGATTTCAAGGATGACCTTCCTGACTCTAGTGATCCTGTGGCCTTAGTAGCACAAAGCTATAATAGGTGAATAAAGCATGTATGCTGTGCGTGTGAACAATCATACATTCTACATATACGGAGGTGATATCCATGTGATAAATGTATCTTGCACCTTTCCTAAACTTGCCTACCTACCAGTCTATTTCCTTTGGTAGTTAATCTTACATTCCAAGTCTGCACCAAGCTACTATTTAATAACTTCCCCACAAAAGTGTGCACCAAGCTACTATTTAATACTTCCCCACAAATTTAGAGCTTTACCCCTCAGAAATTACCTGTTGAAGTCAATGCAGTTATATTGAGGTTGAATGACTATAACAGAGTGAAGAAGGTCTCTATCCCAAAGGGTTAGTCTAATTAAGAGTTTCCATTCTAAATACAAATCTGTAGTTCAGGGACTTCAGCAGTCTGACAGAAATCTCTTTTCTTTTGCCTAGAATGGGAAGCTGGAAAACGTGCATGATATTTGTCCCTGAAAACAGCTCAGAATTAATAATGCCCATTTATTACTCCTTTTAATTGGGATACTGTCCTAGAGCCTTTATATCTGTAAGAATGAAGAAACATCTAAATGGATTTTTTAAAACTTTAAAAACATAAATTACATCTTGTGAAACTGAAACCAAAGAACAAACTTTTATGGGCCAGCAATAAACTCCTTAAAATGGAATTTATAATGGAATCACTAATGCTGATATAATTTTAGCTACAGCGATGCTAGCGGGTACTTCTCTAATCTAATTTTTTGATGTAATCTAATTTTAAGGATACTCCTGAAATCCAGCTGTTAACCATGTGGTCAGTTTTGGCACGGGTAAAAAAGAGGCGTTTTTTCATGCGTATATTAGATTTCTGCACATAAATCTGCTTGACTGAATTCCAGCTGCTTGCACATCTGTGTAAGTTTGATGTTTTCCCTTATAAATCTGTTTTACACTTGTAACAAAACAAAAATATGAAGATAAAATATACTAGTATTGGTCATATGGATATATTTTTCATAAATTAGACCCAAGGTGTGAAATGTTTTAACTGTCTGCATGTAACAATGGCCTGGACTTTGGGAAGAGCCTGGACAGTGAAAGAAAGCGTGGCCAAGGAACTTATGGTGTTTGTGTTACTTTGTATTATTTTGTATTGTTTTAATTATAATTTAGGCAACGGTAGAGGATTAAAAAACATATGTTTGAGATTTTTAAAGCAAAATAATGGGAAATATGTGTCTAAACTCCCCAAAACTGCTTTGAAATCAACTTATGTATATACCCATTGGTAAGCTAAACAGAGGTATAAACAAACAGGAAATGTGCAGAGAAATAATACATTCTAAACATTGGAAATTAGCAGAAGAATAAATAAAACAGAAAAAAGCAGAGGTTTAAAAACAAACAAAAACATGCTGTAAACTAGTATAATTTATTAAAACTAATTGTCAGAAATAGACATAGGTTTAACAATAATAATAATCTCTTGTAACTGATTAGGAAATCAACGTGTGTGCTCCAACTTCCTATGTAATTTCATATTATCGCTATTACTTTTGTTCTTTCTTTTCCCTTTCCTCCCCTGTTGCTGGGTAAACCTTCTTGTTCCATCTTGTTTTAAATTGGGCCCCTGATCCTGCAGCTGAATCTGTGTGAGTGGAGCTCTGTGCCTTTGTGGAGCCCTAGGGACTACTCACATGAGATAAGTTACACACAAATGCTTAAGGCCTTGTCTACACTGGCTATGGCACATAGGGTGCGTGTAACTACATGCCTCAAGGAAAAGCAGGCTTGGTCCTCGCTGCCAAGTGAGCTTCTGGAGTCTTTCCCCACTGCTGGAGCCTTTCTCTGCAGCGGGGAAATGCTCCGTCAGCAGGACGCTACACTGCTAAAAATAGCAGCATAGACCAGGGAGGCACTGCCTGGGCATGTAGAGTACATACCGTAAGGTTCAAGCGTGTCTTTACTTGCCTAAGCAATGCCTCACCATCTATACTGCTATTTATACCCGTGCTGGGTGGGGAGGGGTGTATGTTCTCTATATGCTGCTGTAAGAACAGACATAGCCTATGTGTTTGAAGACCACGATCCTCAATTTACTTACACAGGCAGACTGCAGCATCCACATGGAGCCCCACTGATAGGACAGGGCCTTATACTGAAAGTCTTTGGGGTAGGAGCAGTCTTTGCATAATCGAACCCCAGTCTTGACTGGGGCCTCCAGGTGGTGTTACAATATAAATAATAATAGTACCACAATGAATGTTAATTTGTTACCCCCATTTCTAAAATGTACAGGAATTGATTTGTAGATAAAAATTGAAACTAAAACACTTAGGTATTTTCACCTGGAAAATTATTCCTGAAATTCAATATTGGCTTATCTTTGAACCTTAAGTTACATGGAAACAAATGTATAATGTAGTGTATATAAGTGATGATTTCAGAATATTGTACAATACATGACAATCCCTATGAAAAAATTGGTTAAAGTTGTAGCAAGTTTTATTTTTCTGATTCCATGCAGATTTGTATAATTTGTGCAATTAATTAGAAATGAATACCTTTATTGGGCCAACTAATGGATTATGTAAAATAATGTAAAAACTCCTGTATCTTTTTAATTTTACATAATAGCGAACATAATGTACTTAACTGTAACGTCCTTCTAGGCGGGGAAATACCAAAGAAATCCATCACAGTATACTTTAACTTCAAAAAGGGAAACTACACAAAAATGAAGAAGTTAGTTAAATGGAAATTTAAAGGAATAGTCATAAGAGTGAAATGCCTGCAAGCTACCTGGAAACTATTCAAAAATAATAATAGAGGCTCGTACTAAAAATTCAGAATCTATTCAAGCCATATCCTCTCCGTACTGCTGTATGGCTGCAAAACTTGTATGCTATGCTGCTCAGACTGGGCAAAGGTGGAGGCTTTCTACACAAAATGTCAACGTCCTATATTGGGCATAAAGTGTCACAACTTCATTCGTAATGCAGACTTGAACAGTCGCTCCAGTCTACAGACTGCTGGGGCCATTGTCCACAAATAGCATCTTACGCTTTTTGGACATGTCGCCAGTACGCCACAAGATGTTCTGGCAAACACCATTCTCCAGGTGGCTTGTAACATCTGGGATAAAATTCCGCCACCTGAAGGGTGTAGGTAGCCCAACGGCAGACCCTCTATTACATGGGTGCATCAAGTCTGTTCGGACATTGTACTCTGGGCCTGTCAAGCCCTTGCAGCCCCACAGGAATGGACCAAATGTCAAATTATCTCTATGGCTGACTGTTGGCTAAGCATTGAAGAAGAAGAATTAAATGTATATCCCCAATCAAAAAGGAAATTAAGAGAATCAAAAAAATGCTATTATGACTAAACAGAATAAAAGAGGCAGTTAGAGGCAAAGAGACATCCTTTAAAAAATGGAAATCTCATTCTATCCATGAAAATAGAAAGGAGCATAAACTCTGGCAAGTTGAGTGCAAAAGTTTAATTAGTCAGGCCAAAAAAGAATTTGAAGAGCAACTAGCAAAAGACTAAAAAAACTATCAGCAAAAAAAAAAAATTCTAAGTACATCAGAAGCAGAAAGCCTGCCAAACAATCAGCAGAGCCATTGGACAATCAAGGTGCTAGAAGAGCACTCAAAGAAGACAATGCAGTTGTGGAGAAACTAAATCCTTTGCATCAGTCTTCACTGCAAATGATCTGAGGGAAATTGGCACATCTGAACGACTCTCTTTTTAGGGGACAAATCTGAGGAACTGTCCCAAATTGAGGTGTCTCAATAAAGGAGGCTTTGCAACAAATTGATATGTTGAACAGTAATAAGTCACCAGGACCAGATGCTATCCACCCGAGAGTTCTGCTGGAGCTCCAATATGAAACTACAGAACTACTAACTAGGGTATGTAACCCACCGCTTAAATCAGCCTTGGTGCCAGATAACTGGACGATAGCTAATATAACTCTGATTTTTTTTTAAAGGCTCCAGAGGAGATCCTGGCAATTACAGGCTGGTAAACCTAGCTTCAGTAACAGTCAAATTGGTTGAAACTATAGTAAAGTACAGAATTATCAGACAGACAGATGAATACAATATGTTGTTTTTTGTTAAGGGAAATCATGCCTCACCAATATATTAGAATTGTTTGAGGGTGTGAAAAAGCATGTGGACAAGGGTGATGTAGTGTACTTGGACTTTCAGAAAGCCTTTGATAAGGTCCCTCACCAAAGGCTCTTAAGCAAAGCTAACATTCCTGAGATAAGAGAGAAGGTCCTCTCATCGCTCAGTAACTGGTTAAAAGATAGGAAACAAAGGGTGTTCAACATACTCATAAATGATCTGGAAAAGGGATTGAGCAGTGAGGTATCAAAGTTTGAGGACAATTAAATTATTCAAGACAGTTAAGTTCACAGCTTGAGTTGCAAAGGGATGCTACAAAATTGAGTCACTGGGCAACAAAATGGTAGATGAAATTCATTGTTGATAAGTTCAAAGTACTGCACATAATCCCAACTATACATACAAAGTGATGGAGTCTAAATTGGCTGTTACCATTCAAGAAAGAGATCTTGGAGTCATTGTGGATAGTTAGTGAAAAACGCCTGCTCACTGTGCAGCAGCAGCCAGAAAAGCTAACAGAACATTAGGAACCATTAGGAAAGGGGTAGATAATAAGACAGGAAATATCACAATGCCATTATATAAATGCATGGTGCTCCCACACCTTGAATACTGCATGCAGTTCTGGTCACACCATCTCAAAAAAGATATATTAGAATTGGAAAAGTACAGATGAGGACAACAAAGGTGATTAGGAGTATAGAACAGCTTGCATATGAGGAGAGACTAAGAAGACTGGGACTAAGGGGTGATATTATAAGAGGTCTAAAAAATCATGAATGGTGTGGAGAAAGCAGATAAGGAAGTGTTATTCACCCCTTCACATAACACAAGAACCAGGGGTCACCCAATGAAATTAATAGGCAGCAGGATTAAAACAAGCAAAAGGAAGTACTGTGTCACACAATGTTCAGTCAACTTGTGGAACTCATTGCCAGGGGAAGCTGTGAAGGCAAAAACTATAATTGGGTTCTAAAAAGAATTAGATGAGTTCATGGAGGATAGGTCCATCAATGGCTATTAGCCAAAATGGTCAGGGTTGCAACCCTGTGCTCATGATGTCCATAAACTTCTGACTTCCAGAAGTTGGGACTGGATGACAGAGAATGAATCACTTGAAAATTGCCCTCTTCTGTTCATTCCCTCTGAAGCATCTGGCACCGGCCGCTGTCGGAAAACAGAATACTGAGCTACATAGACCATTTGTCTGGCCCAGTATTATTTAACACTTAATTAGTTAATTAAGATAGCTTGATTGACATGTGACATTAAAAACTTTCCCCATCTTTTTTCTCGTCATAACAGTTACTCCTTTATTAGTTTGCTTTAAAATTTTAATATTGGATAATTCATGGCAATTAATAAATAGGTATAGGTAGCAGATTTTTTTTCTTTAACATTGGCTTGCTTAGACACAACAAATGTGTCAGGATATTTTTAAAAAATATTAAAGATATGTAATATTTGGGTTCACTTAATCAACCCAAAGAAAATAAACACAAATTCAGTTAGTCAATTCCATGGTGTTTACCAATATACTATTGCTTAAAAATAAATAAATAAAATCTACAACTTCGGTCCTGGAATGTGAGAAACTAATTTTGGTTTCTTTTAGATCCTCACTGTTACAAATTAATCAACTGCTACTTAAAGTCTAGAACTCATTAACTTTTTAAGTTTTATTGTTCCCATGACTAAATTTAAATTAAAACATAAAGCTTCTTTTTTTGTTCCTATTGATCCTGTAATTGTCTACACTGCACAAGCATCCTCTTGTGTCGTAGTTAAATGTAGTTGGCAGCGTGTGCTAGCTGCTTAAAAATAAAAAACTTGAATTTTACGGAAGATTTACTAGCAGTGTAAATCCACATTTCATCATTCATTTTATATGATGTGATTGAAATAACAGAGACTTGGTGGGATAACTCACGTGACTGAAGTACTGTCATGGATGGATATAAACTATTCGGGAAGGAGAGGCAGGGCAGAAAAGGTGGGGGAATTGCATTGTATGCAAGAGAGCAGTATGACTGCTCAGAGCTCCAGTATGAAACTGCAGAAAAACCTGAATGTCTCTGGATTAATCTTAGAAGTGTGAACAACAAGTGTGATGTCATGGTGGGAGTCTGCTATAGACCACCAGACCAGGGGGATGAGGTGGACGAGGCTTTCTTCTGGCAGCGAACGGAAGTTACTAGATCTCAAGCCCTGGTTCTCATGGGAGACTTCAATCACCCTGATATCTGCTGGGAGAGCAATACAGCAGTGCACAGACAATCCAAGAAGTTTTTGGAAAGCATAGGGGACAATTTTCTGGTGCAAGTGCTGGAGGAACCAACTAAGGGCAGGGCTGTTTTTGACCTGCTGCTCACAAACCAGGAAGAATTAGTAGGGAAAGCAAAAGTGGTTGGGAACCTGGGAGGCAGTGACCATGAGATGGTCAAGTTCATAATCCTGACACAGGGAAGAAAGGAGAGCAGCAGAATACGGACCCTGGACTTCAGAAAAGCAGACTTTGACTCCCTCAGGAAACTGATGGGCAGGATCCTGTGGGAGAATAACATGAGGGGGAAAGGAGTCCAGGAGAGCTGGTTGTATTTTAAAGAATCCTTATTGAGGTTACAGGAACAAACCATCCTGATGTGTAGAAAGAATAGTAAATATGGCAGGCGACCAACTTGGCTTAACAGTGAAATCCTTGCTGATCTTAAACACAAAAAAGAAGCTTATAAGAAGTGGAAGATTGGACAAATGACCAGAGAGGAGTATAAAAATATTGCTCAGGCATGCAGGAGAGAAATCAGGAAGGCCAAATCATGCTTGGAGTAGCAGCTAGCAAAAGATGTTAAGAGTAACAAGAAAGGGAGGCAACCTAGTGACAGAGGATGTGGAAAAAGCTAATGTACTCGATGCTTTTTTTGCCTCTGTCTTCACAAACAAGGTCAGCTCCCAGATTACTGCACTGGGCAGCACAGCATGGGGAGGAGGTGACCAGCCCTCTGTGGAGAAAGAAGTGGTTTGGGACTATGTAGAAAAGCTGGACGAGCACAAGTCCATGGGGCCGGATGCACTGCATCCAAGAGTGCTAAAGGAATTGACAGATGTGATTGCAGAGCCACTGGCCATTATCTTTGAAAACTCATGGTGATCAGAGGAGGAACCGGATGACTGGTGAAAGGCTAATGTAGTGCCAATCTTTAAAAAAGGGTAGAAGGAGGATCCAGGGAACTACAGGCCAGTCATCCTCACCTCAGTCCCTGGAAAAATCATGGAGCAGGTCCTCAAGGAATCAATTCTGAAGCACTTAGAGGAGAGGAAAGTGATCAGGACCAGTCAGCATGGATTTACCAAAGGCAAGTCATGCCTGACTAATCTAATTGCCTTCTATGACAAGATAATTGGCTCTGTGGATGAGGGGAAAGCAGTGGAAGTGTTATTCCTTTACTTTAGCAAAGCTTTTGATACGGTCTCCCACAGTATTCTTGCCAGCAAGTTAAAGAAGTATGGGCTGGATGAATGGACTATAAGGTGGATAAAAAGCTGGCTATATTGTTGGGCTCAATGCGTAGTGATCAATGACTCCATGTCTAGTTGGCAGCCAATATCAAGCGGAGTGCCTCAAGGGTCAGTCCAAGGGCCTGTTTTGATCAGTACCTTCATTAATGATCTGGAGGATGGCATGGACTGCACCCTTAGCAAGTTTGCAGATGACACTAAACTGGGAGGAGTGGTAGATATGCTGTAGGATAGGGATAGGATACAGAGGGACCTAGACAAATTAGAGGACTGGGCCAAAAGAAATTTGAGGAGCTTCAACAAGAACAAGTGCAGAGTTCTGCACTTAGGATGGAAGAATTCCATGCACTGCTACAGACTAGGGACCAAATGGCTAGGCAGCAGTTCTGCAGAGGGGACCTAGGGGTTACAGTGGACAAGAAGCTGGATATGAGTCAACAGTGTGCCCTTCTTGCCAAGAAGGCTAACGGCATTTTGGACTGTATAAGTAGGGGCATTGCCAGCAGATCGAGGGACATGATCGTTCCCCTCTATTCGACATTGGTGAGGTCTCATCTGGAGTACTGTGTCCAGTTTTGGGCCCCACACAACAAGAAGGATGTGGAAAAATTGGAGAGAGTCCAACAGAGGGCAACAAAAATGATTAGGGGTCTGGAACACATGACCTATGAGGAGAGGCTGAGGGAACTGGGATTGTTTAGTCTGCAGAAGAGAAGAATGAGGGGGGATTTGATAGCTGCTTTCAACTACGTGAAAGGGGGTCCAAAGAAGATGGATCTAGACTGTTCTCAGTGGTACCAGATGACAGAACAAGGAGTAATGGTCTCAAGTTGCAGTGGAGGAGGTTTAGGTTGGATATTAGGAAAACCTTTTTCACTAGGAGGATGGTGAAGCCCTGGAATGGGTTACCTAGGAAGGTGGTGGAATCTCCTTCCTTAGAGGTTTTCAAGGTCAGGCTTGACAAAGCCCTGGCTGAGATGATTTAGTTGGGGATTGATCCTGCTTTGAGTAGGGCGTTGGACTAGATGACCTCCTGAGGTCCCTTCCAACCCTGATATTCTATGATTTAAGCAAAATATGTTAGTAATTCTTGTGGGTTGAAGAAGAATCTGAAAAAATAAATAAGGGCCCAGTCCTACAAACACTACTAAGTTTGATACTTCTTATCTTGAGTAGCTACCATAAAGCTTAACGGGGCCACTCAAGAGCCTATAGATGATGATGTGTGTTTGTAGGATCAGGGTCTATCTCAGTAGTAAATGCTTGCAGGATCAGACCCTAAGTTGGGAATTGGCTGAGACTTTAAATGGGCCTTAGGTCTGGCCTTTAATAATTATTCAACTATCAAAAGGATAAACTGGCTGAGAAACTCTCTGGTCCGTTAATGTTGATTTTCAATACTTCTTGGAATGCTGGGGAAGTTTCAGAGGACTGAAAGAAAACTAATGATGTTGTAATATTTAAAAAGAGTAAACAGCATGACCCAGGTAATTATAGATCTGTCAGCCTGATATTGATCTTGGGCAAAATAATAGAGTGGTTGATAGGGGACTTGATTAATAAAGAATTAAAGAGGGTGATATAACTAATGCCAATCAACATGGGTTTATGGAAAACAGAGTTGATCAAACTAACTTAATATCTTTTTTTAATATCTTTTTTGATGAGTTTCATTGATGAAGATAATTGTGTTGACATAATATACTTAGAGATTTGTAAGGCATTTGTTTGGTACCATGTGAAATTTTGATTAAGAAACTAGATTGAAACAAAATCAACATGGCACACATCAAGTGGATTAAAATCTGGCTAACGGGTCTCAAAAAGTCGTTGAAAATTGGGAATCATCATTGAGTGAATGTGTTTCTAATGGGGTTCCCCAGTGCTTAGTTCTTGGCAATATGCTATTTAACATGTTTATCAATGACTTGGAATAAAACATAAAATCATTACCAATCAAGTTTGCAGATGGCACAAAGATTGGGGGAGTGATGATTAATGAAGAGTACAGATCACTAGTACAGAGTGATACGGATCACGAGGTAAACTGGGCGAAAGCAAGCAATATGCTTTCACTATTGCCAAATGTCAGGTCATACAACTAGGGGAACAAAATGTAGACAATACTTACAGGATTAGTGACTCCATCCTGAGAAGCAGTGACTGTGAAAAAGAATGGGGAGTCTTGGTTGCTAATCAGCTGATCATGAGCTCCCAATGTAATACTGTGGCCAAAAAGGCTAATGGGATGTTTGGATGTATAAACAGGAGAATCTGAAGTAGGGAGGTTATATTATCTCTGTATTTTGGCACTGGTTAAACTATGACAGGAATACCATATTCCTGAATAGAATATTCAAGAGTATTCAATTCTGGTGTTGAGTTTTTCAACATTCTTCCTAAGCTGTGCAGAGGATTCAGAGAAGATCCACAAGAAAGATTAAAGGTTTGGAAAACATGCCTTAGAGTGGGAAATTCAAGGAGCTCAGTCTTGAATCAAAGAGAAGGTTAAGGAGCGATTTGATTATAGTCTGTAAGCCCCTACATGGGGAAGAGAAATTTGTTGAGAGGGCTCTTCCATGTAGCAGAAAAAGGTATAACGAGTGAATGGCTGAAAGTTAAAGCTAGACACATTTAGACTGGAAATAAGGGGCACATTTTTAACAGTAAGGGTAATTAACCATTGGAACAATTTACTAAGGGCTTTGGTGGATTCTTAATCACTGGAAATTTTTTTATAAAGATTAGATGTTTTTTCTAAAGGACATGCTCTGGCTCAAAGAGGAATTAATTCAAGGAAGTCCTATAGGCCATGTTATGCAGGAGGTCAAATTAGATTATCACAATGGTGCCTTTTGGCTTATAGTCTATGGGTATAACATAGCTGTAAAGTTTTGTGCAGTTTCAGATGTGACATTTCCCACTGGTGAGAACAAGCCACTGTTTGTAATCCCTCAGAAGCAAGCATGGAGTTGCAGGAACCAGGACCATTGGTCCATAGAGGTGATGTGGAGGAGGGGTTTAGGAGAGTCCCAGGCAGGGGTTGGGAAGCTAGAGGAAGGGTTGAAGTAGCCTGAAGTTGGTAATGATGTTGGGGGTGTTTCTGATATGAGCCTGGGGTTTATGGGTTCAGGGAGCAGTTAGACGATCTTGGGCCATCCTGGGTAAGGGATCTTGGAGCAGCCTTCCCTCTTCTTTGCCCCTTTGAAATTATTCCATGCCTTCTGTGTTGCCTTTTCGGGCCCTGATCTAAACTGCCCTCCCCATGCTGTCCCTTCAGCCCCTCCCACCCCTTGCTCTCTAACCCATCTGTTCCTGCCACCTTCCCATCTCCCCAATATCCCCTCCTTTTGATTGTGGGCTGCAGCTGCCGCCTTAACCTCCTGGCTGATACCTTGTGTGGGTTCCGCAAGGGGACCAGTAAGAGCAGAGGAAGAGAGGGAGGCAGCTTGGCTGCTTGAAACTCTTTGCCATGGTAGTCTCCGGGGCCAGAGGAAGATATTGTGGGTGAATCCAATAACATTCCATCAGGGCTGTGGGAGATGCAACAGAGCTACAAATGCATGATTGTAATGTACACAATTAAAATCTGTAGTCAACTGCTGGTTATCATCCAAGCAGGTTATGCTTTACAACAGGTATTCATATAGATAGAGATTATATAGCATGTGAGCTGTAAACTACAATAGTACTGATTTAACGCAACATCAGAGAAAAACAAGGAAAGGAAGAAAATGTATGGCAATGCTTTTTGGTCTAATTATAAAGTTTGTACTAAGAAGTGTCATAACATTAAATTGTTATGCAACTTAATCCATTTCATCAGACCTTGAATTATGTACAGTATTCAAATAAAATGTAGTAAATATATATATTTTTGTACATTGCTTGGCATAGTTGAGTCTATAGCATTTGCAGAACAGATTGAGGTTTGTAATGAAAAGGGAAACGAAAATGGAAAATACTGAGTGAACAGCAGGACACATTTGAGGTGATTATGAAGGATGTTTCTTTATTCTGTCCTTTTTTTGTGCTATCTGAAAACAGTAGCAGAGGGTTACAAGCAGAGTTCATCATAGGGTTGTCAATCACTGTCATTTAACATTTGCAATGGAAGATGTCTTTATTCAAGGACAGCTGGGCAAATCAGAGAAACAGATTTGCAGTTAGTAGTCTGTCCAGCCTACACTAAACAAACAAGGACAGGGCAGACATACCGGCCTCTCACATAAAAATATAATGGACTCTGCTGACCTTAGTGCCCTCCATTCAGCTTTATTCCCAGTTGCATAACAGCTTCGCTACCCATTCTCAATTTCCTTTAATTACCTACATGATGCAGATAAGAAAATGAACCTCACTTACTTACAGTCAGCAATCACACACAGGAAATTAAGTGGGCAAGTTGTTTGAAATAAGATGACTGTTTTGGAAGTAAATAAAACACATCGTACTGGGGAAAAAACAGTGAGAATGTATTTTTAGGAATACCAGTCCGTCTGGAATCGCCCAGCTGATCCTGTCTCCTGCTGCTGCTTGAAACTGCAAGGCAAAACTAAGTAAAAAATCTCCTTGGTAAATATTCTTTAAAATATCTTTGAAGGGGATGTGAGCTAAATAAAAGAGCCGAGCAAACATGCAACATTCTATAGGGCTTAAAAAGATTGTGACCTTAGGTTTAGAGAACAAATGACCGCAGTTTTCACAAGAGATCTGGCAGAGACATCAAGGATTAAGCAGCAGTTGTCTTTAGTCAGTCTTCACTTTTAATCTGCTCTCAAAGTATGAAATAAATTAATGACACTGCTTTTATTTCTAATTATTCTTAAACTTTCTAGACTCAGTCAGTCTTTCACATTTACGTTACAGTATGTAAGTGTAATTTCAGTGCGCCATAAATGTAACTTGAAAATAATGTTAGTGGTGTTTATTATTAGACAGACTAACAGTAGAATGTTTATCAAAGAAGTTTCAAAGGTGTCCTATAAACTGGGATATAAATCAGGTGTTAAGCTACTGTGAATTATGGTAGTTCACCAAGGTATACTAAAAAGAGCATTTTTCCCTATATCTCTCTCTGAATTATTTATCGTTGTGAACATTTAATTAATATGGATTTGCAGGAAGTCTGATTGGAGACTAAAGCCCATAGTATCAAATCTGTAGTGCAAGATAGATGCAAAACCCTGAATATTTTATCTTCAATTTCAGTCTCTTTGCTGAATCCACAGTTATGAAGGCATTCTCCTTTTATTACAGCATTGTCTTTCAGGCTACCAAAATGTTCATTGACCCAGTTGCTAAAAGGAATCTGTTTGCTTTAATTACAGACACAAAAGACATCACATATTGATTTGATTTGCAAAATTTCATACTTTTAGGAAATTATGAAATCCTTCCCACACCAAGCCAGAGTAGACACGCTTGGTGCATATGAACAGTGAAGAAAAGGAATCCTCCCCAATTCTAAGTCCTAGAACTACAACAGAGCCACTCAGTGGCCAAAGCTACGATTTAGAGGATTCAGTATTCCTGCTGCTGGATTCCCAGTCCACTTGGGGCAGTTGATTAGTACACTACAAGATTCACCAGCTCTGCCCTTGCTACTAGCCCAGCCTGTCCCTAGCTCATCTCCAAAAGCTTGCATGCAGACACACAGGGAACTCCGGTTGTTACTCAGGCCCCCTGTGCAAGTTCCAGAAAGCCCTTGCACGCACATCAGTTGCAAAGTATAGCCAGCATGTGTGCCCTTCTACAAGGCACAGAAGAGAGGTACTGTTTAACCCCTAGTAATTAGTTTGCAGTTTTAAGAATCTTTTAGACGTTGATCATCTATTGCTTGGACATTAAATATTTGTAATATTTAAAATAAACAGACTAGAGTTGTTAGGCTGATTTCAAACCCACTGTGTGTCTTGAATGTGTAAAGAAAAGCAGAAACATTTGGATATTCTCTGAAAAATGAAAATGTACATTACTGACTGTTTGCTTTAAGTCTAAGATGGGCTTCATTACATCATTTTATGGGCCATTTAGGGTGATAGAAGACCTCTATTAGCTCATGTAGTAGAGCTCAAATACTGTATTTGACTAATGAGCATATTTCAGTACTTACTATGAAATCTGCACTATTCTGCTCTAACATAAAAGTCAGATGTATAAAGAGCATTTCAAACATTTTAATGGTTCCTGAATATTTTAACAAACTGCTTTTCTTACTAGCGTCTTTTTTTGTATATATAAAGGAATAAGCAAAAGGATGTTTAAACATCACTAGCCAAAATGGTTGTTTTTAGCAAAATCTCAGCTACATACTCTGTCAAGGCTGAATCCCCACTCTGTCACTTTGAGTGCAGAAGGTGGGGGCCCGCAAGGATTCTAAAAATTAAACTTGCTACTCCAGGCTTGTATTAAACTCCAAAGATTACAGCTTCTCTCTGATGTTGGCGTGGTAAATGCTGCCACCACCCAGAAAAGAGCACTTGGGAATTTTTCCCTGTCAGGTACCCTCGAGCCCTTTCACCCCACCCCGCACCCCCACTGAGAAAGAAAACAAAAGAAATTAGCTGTGGCTACCAGCTAATCAAATAACATATACACAAACCTCTTAGGGACACACAAATTCAATCCTGTTCTTTAAAAAGGAAAATTTATTAAAAACAAAAAGAAAGGAAATACATTTTGAATTTAGGCTTTTTGCTAGATCTTAAAAGAAACAATTACAAAAATTAAGCATCAAGACAGCTCTCTTGAGGTTCAGCTTAAAGGTTACAAGCAAAACAAAAGCATCTGGGGTTAGCACAGAGGAGATCCACAAGCCAAAATAAGAAATAAACCTGATAGCATCTAACTAAACATTCCCTATCCAAATTATTTCTTTTAGGTATGGAAGATACTTTTTCATACCTGGTTCAAACCTTACACAGCATTTTTGCTTATAGCATTGCTGCTCCATGTCCCTGCAGCCCAGAGAACAACAGACAAAGGGAAAGTTTCTTCCACAATTTTAAAAAGTTCTACTTTCTCATTTGGCTCTTTTGGTCAGGTGCCCACTTCCTTTTCTTTACCTGGGGGACTTTTTTAACCCTTTACAGGTAAAGCAAGCAGAGAAAAGATATCAAGAAGGATTTTATAGCTAACTGGCTGGCTGGATGTCCATCAAAGGGAGCTACCCCACCACTTTATTTATTACATACTTTGATTTCCATGTAGTTTGTTTTAAATGTCCTAAAAGAAGCACAGTACAAAAAAATTCTACTTAATTGCAATTGCTTTATTGCATTTTATGTACTAAAAAGCCTATTTTCCTCCTTTTTAATTTTTTTTAAGGATGCTGAAGAGTATGCAGATCTTCCAGTGAGACACAATGAAGATCAGATGAACAGTGAGTTGGCAAAACATCTCCCCATTGAAGTCAATCCTCATTCATTTGACAGTTCCCACACAAAAACACATCTTCTGCTGCAAGCCCATTTTAGTCGTGCCATGCTGCCTTGCCCAGACTATGCTACTGATACCAAGACAGTGCTGGACCAATCTATAAGAATATGTCAGGTACAGTAATCCATTTCATACTTTATCTGATGCTTTACTCTTTGGCATTAATGTGTTAGAATATTTTTTTCATCCAGGAAAAATCCACATTGTTTTCTGGAGATGTATTGCAATATGATTTTGTTGAGGACTGGAACCACCTCAGACAGACACAAATTTATTTAGAAAGTGACCAAATGCCAACAACATCACAGAACTGAATGTCAATAAGGATAAAACTGAATGGCAATAGATATTGGTACTGGTTTGAGAGACAGTTGCTGCCACTGGTTTCACTACTTCCATCAACACTAACTTTCAGTACTGTTGATGCCGAGTACATAGGTGCTGAGTGTGGGTGTTAACAATCTAATTTTAGATGAGATTTTCAGTTGCTATATTCTCCAGTTGTCAACTACCACAGGGCTAGAAGAGCAGGCTGCCACTATCCAAACTGATTTTAAACCAGTCTCCAGGTTTGTGACTTTTGGAGTTCTACAAAAAGCCCATACCCCCAGGCATTCTAATTTGACCATAAAGACAACCCATAACACACAACCACATGCACAACTGTCCCCATCAAGGACATTTTAGAGCAGCAGTATAAATCTGGAATAGAATTACTGTAACTGCTAAAAGGAATATTTATACAGTTCTGTGGGGCAGGTAAAGTGCAGATGTAGTTTGAAGCAGAAATAGGCCAGCTTCTACCTGCTACTTCTAGAGAGGAAGAATAGTATTGTGATTAAAGTACAGGATTCGGACTCAGGAGATTGGCATTCAGTTCTTGTGTGACCTTGGGCAAACCTCTTAATCTGTCTCTGCCTCAGTTCCCCATCTGTGAAACAATATTTCTCTTGTCTTGTCTACTTAGATTATAAGATCCTGAGGGTGGTCTTACTATTTGTATGTACAGCATATAGCACATTGGTGGGCAACCTGCGGGCCGCATGCGCCCCAGCAGGGTAATCTGATTGCAGGCCATGAGACATTTTGCTAACGTTGACCGATGCTCCCATTGGCCAGGAACAGCGAACCGCAGCCACTGCGAGCTGCGGGGAGGCCATGCCTGTGGATGGTCAATGTCAGCAAAATGTCTCGCGGCCCATAATCAGATTATACTGATGGGCTGCAGGTTGCCCACCACTGATCTAGCATAAGTAGGTCCAGATCTTCATTGTGCCTTTAGGCACTGTTCTAATACAAATAAATAATAAGAGTCATTTTATCAGCTGTGCCAAGCTGCCAGTCTGTAAAACCAGTTCATGAGAGAGGTCCCATGGCAACGCTCCTCCCAAAGAAGGTGTTCCATTGTCTGATAAGAGTAATAAGCAAATCATATCACAGATATTTTTATTTCTGTAGCCAGAAACTTGGCAAACAGGTTTTGAAAGGAACCCCACTCCCTATATTTCTAATTACTAAAACAAAGGTGATGAAGATTTATTTTAAAGAGAAATTCTTTTTTTAAAAACTTTGATTATGAATGGAGTCCACATGATAGACATCATTAGTTAGGTCAGAAATTTCACTTCAATTTCATATAAAGCACATAATTAATTTAAATAATATTTTGTCGTATCCGTGGGTTTTTACTACATAGAAATAGTTTGGAAAAAAAGTGAACTAAAGATCTTTTTAGATAATTTTAGTACAAATATTTGTACTAATGTGCTAATCCCTATCACAGGATAGGGATTTTTAAAAACTGTTGTCACTTTTTAAAAATGAAGTATTTGGGTGTTACATTCAGCAGAAAAAAAAGTTCCTGAACAATATCTTACTATAACAGAACCTGTTTGTGCCTTTGTCCTCTACCAGTAGATATTGATATATACACAGCCATATGAGGCAGGAAAGAAAGAAAGAGGGAAAAAAAGGAAGAGAAACATTTTTGTGTTTTGAAACTGTCACATGGTTTACCTCTCTTGGGAGAATATTTGCTTCATCTTATTAGTCATGGTTTCCAAACGAAGGTTAAAGTTCCTAAAGCTTAAACAATAGACAGAGTTACACTTTCTGTACTGGTTGTTACCTTTTTCCCTAGCACTGACCTGTTGATGAACTCTGGGTCAACAGGGGTGGAGAAAAAAGATCTTAGTTGTGAGAAAGGAACTGATCGGAGAAGGATCAGTTGATAATTTGTGTGTTTGTGTGTATATAGTTCTTTCTTTCTTTCTTTCTCACTCACTCACTCACTCACTCACTCACTCACTCTGTGTGTGTGTGTGTGTGTGTGTGTGTGTGTGTGTGTGTGTGTAAAACATTGTGGGGAGGGGCAGAGGCGACATCAAGAGTCAAGCTGGTCAGATTGTGACAGCTCAGTGAGCCATTATTTTTTTCTAGAGTCTTTCTTCTTGTGTTCAAGATGCTAAGCTTTTATTTATTCACTTATTTTTAAAAAGTCTCCAGCTGTTAAGTTTGTGCAGATAACCTTAAAGATGTGAACAAAATGTAAACTGGTGCAGTGAAGCCTGCCAGTGGGCACATCATAGAATCATAGTCTATCACGGTTGGAAGGGACCTCAGGAGGTCATCTAGTCCAACCCCCTGCTCAAAGCAGGACCAATCCTCATTTTTTGCCCCAGATCACTAAATGGCCTCCTCAAGGATTGAACTCACAACCTTGGGTTTAGCAGGTCAGTGCTCAAACCACTGGGCTATGGTGGGCTCCCCACAGCAGTGCTGCCTTGGTGCTCCAGGGAGCCAAGGAAGCACCACTGGAGGAGAATTTCAAATGCTTATGTCTCAGCAGAGAGGCCCTGAACTCCCACCCCATCTCATGCCACTGCAGAATGGAAGATCCCTACTTTCCACCCCCACATACAAGCCTCTTTAACCTCAAGTCTCCCACATGTTTCTCACCCACTCCATTCCTTCTGCCTCTGAGCCTGCCCCTTGGTTCTTAGGTCTTGTCTACACTACTGCTTAAGTCGATGTAAGTTACGTTGCTCAGGGGTGTGAAAAAACCACCCCCCGAGTGACGTAACTTACATCAACTTAACACAGTGTCTATACCGCACTTTGGAAGTGGGAGACAATCTCGCCAGCATAGCTTCCATCTCTCATTGAGGTGGATTAATTACGTCGACTGGAGAGCATGCTTCCATCAACGTAGCGTGTCTTCACCAAATGCACTAAATCGATTTAGCTCGGTACTGAAGACAAGTGTCTCTCTGCTGAGCAGAACTAGTGATGAATCAGGAAAGCATGCTAGCAGAGTCAAATAACAGCAATAGTTGACAGATCTGAGCAGTTCTATCAGCTAATCTTTGCAAAATTCCATTAGGTTTTTAAATGTTCCTTCTGTAATCATGAATTGACCTTTTACTTAAAAAATCAAGTTGTCCTCTGAAAATTTATTGAACCAAATTTGGAGACTAATTTCACCAAATTAATTTCACTTAATTAAAGCATAAAATGGGGACGGGGGCGGGGAGAATTAATCCTGACTGAAGTTCAAATCTTAACACATTTACTGGTGAATTACTAGCATAACACACATCCATACACACATGTACACACACAAATGCCCCTCACACACATTGTGCATGCTTGTTATACAAATACCATGCTTTGTAAAAAGGAAAATAGTCATCAAATACTGTCATCTAAAATTCATATTACTTTCCTATGTGTACACCTGAAGTCCTGAAACTTTTGTAAACATAAATGCAGCATAATCTGATGAACAGGAACTGTTCATAGGCTAATTACATAAATCTATTTAAATCACTAAGTTTATTTCTTGCGGCTTCCAATGCTGAAATCCTCCTAAGGGCAGGTCTTCACTACCCGCCGGATCGGCAGGTAGTGATCGATCTATCAGGGATCGATTTATCGCGTCTCATCTAGATGCGATAAATCGATCCCCGAACGTGCTCCCCGTCGACTCCGGAGCTCCAGCTCGGAAGAGGTGGAAGCAGAGTCGACGGAGAGTGGCAGCAGTCGACTCATTGCCAGGTAAATCGACCTAAAATACACTGATTTCAGCTATGCTATTCGCATAGCTGAAGTTGCGTATCTGAGGTTGACCCCCCCGCTAGTATAGACCGTGGCTAAGTTTTCCTTCTCCTCTTTCAAGACAGGTGTCTTTAAACAAAGGTAATTATTTTAGTGGTCATTATATAGATCCATAGATTCTAAAGCCAGAAGGAACCACTGTGATCGCCTAGTCTGACCTTCTGTATACCACAGGCAATGGAACTTCCCCCAAAATATATATTGCAATTCCCATGAGTCTGCTGTTTTCCTGTATCCTTCAGGGACCAACAAATGTTCACGTCCATCTTGGAATAATTTCTTTTAAGGCTGAATGTCCCCTGATCTCTTTTAAAGTTTAATTTCAGTTACAAAAGCCTCTTTCAGAGTAAGCAACAGTAAATATGTTCAAACAAGCTTATTTTCATTTGGGTACAGTCTAAAACCCTTCACTCTCCCAATCCAAAGTGCTTGCAGCCTTTATCATAAAATTGCTTTTCTTGAAACAGAGATTTCTTCTGCCCCTTTAAACGTTTTGTTTTTTATATTACAGCTCTATGTTGAAATATGCTCAAGATGGAAAACAAATTCATAAACTCAAATGTCAGTTAAAGAGCTTATTCTGCCACCAAAAATAATCTGGTTCCAGCAGTCTCACTGCTGTCCCAATAAAGAAATACAATTGTTGCCATAGAAAGGGGGACAAACATGTTTCACTATAGCCTTGCTATGATTAATATCCTTTAGACATGGGTTTAGTTCATTGTAACAAGGTGTTTGTTACAGTGAAATTTGTCATATACTTACCTGGGACTGGGGGAGGGGCATGTGGTCTCCTTTCCTATTGCTGCACAAATCCCGGGAATGTTGTTGTGTGGTCTTCCTGGCAGCTGAATGACAGCTTTGGCAGTTAATGGCTTTGGGGTCATTGACGGGACTTCAGGAATTTTCTGTATGAAAGGCTGTGTCCCACATTGAAAAGTAAGAGACGAGGACTAATGAAGGCACTTCCAGTGAGAGGAAGGATGGATTTAGGCTTAAGGCATAGGACTGCGGCCTGGGAGATCTGGGTTCAGTTTCCAGCACTGCTACAGATGTCTTGTTTGATCTTGAGTAAATCACTTCATCTCTCTCTGCCTCAGTGTCCCAGCTGTAAAAAGAGGATATTACTCCATTGTTCCTATTTAGATTGCTCCTGACCCAAAGAACTCAGTCTTTTGCTAAGTGTAATGTACAGCACCTAGTACAATAGTAATTAATTTCAGCTAAGTCTCTGGACATTACCATAACACACATAATTGTTTTTAAAATTATCTCTGCATGGTCTTCATATATCCCATACTCCACTCTCATCTTGCTTCACTAACAGAGGACATATGGCTCTGTGGAATAGTGCTGAACATGCCAACTGTTGCATGACAACTTGATATTTCTTCAGAAAGACAAGGGTGAGGGTAATATCTTCTATTGGACCAACTTCTCTTGATGAGAGAGACAAGCTTTCGAGCTTACACCAAGCTCTTCTTCAGGTTCTGTGCCTGCCAGGTCCTGAAGAAGAGCTCTGTGTAAACTCATAAGCTTGTCTTTCTCACCAACAGAAGTTGGTCCACTATATTACCTCATCCACCTTGTCACTAATATCCTGGGACACCAACATGACTGCAACTACTCAGCCTACAACAAAGGATGATATTTCTTCAGTCTTGTGATGAAGACCATTATAGTAGAAGACAAAATTTGTGTTTATTCTAACTAAATGATTCATCTAATATTTTGATAGTGTAGGAGTACTGCTTATTATTTTAAAAACAATGCCCCATCTTTGTTCCTATCCCTGATTTAATAATATGTGAAATAGAATAAATCTAATCTCCTTTTTGATTCTCTTATCAAGCCCTATACTTTCTGGCTGTGTATTCGGTGATCAGCTCTTACTCTCCTGTTCTGGAACTACCTACTATATTTGTATTAATTGAAATGGATAATTGAGATAGTAATACAATCCATCTCATATTCAGGAGGGCAGTCACTTTCACTGAGAAATAATATGACAGCAGCTGGCTTTGCATTTGGATTGGCTACAAGCCTCCACTTGTAGTATAATCGTTGATAAAACATTTTAGTATTTCCAGGGAGTAGGACTGCCATGGAGCTCAGCCTTAACCTTTGAAGAGTGTTTGCCTATGGATGTGTTAAGCACATCTCAGTAGGATACCTGTACATTGAGAGAAGACAGAAGAGAAGTCAGATTTGGAATTGTAGACAGAAGTACAGTTTGCAGTGAGAAATATGCACATCCCTTAACTGAGTAACCATGGGATTGTAGTACCGTAACCCGAACTGTTTATCACTGTTTTGTTATCCCTTTGCTATCTCGTGTCCAAACTTAGAGTGTAAGATCTTCAGGGCAGGGACCTTAATTCTATGGCCTGTATGAGCAGTAATAATGAATAATAATAAGCTTATGGTAATTGTCTTGGATCTTTTGCATTAGCTGTCTCAGAAAGCACCTTAAAAATATGACAGAAACAAGTATTCTGCCCTATTTAACTAAATTTAACATATACACTACATTTGTACACACAAGTATCTTGTGACTCACTGGATTCAGTGACGTGCTTTAGAGGGAGCTATGTCTAGCACTCCTCAGCTGGAAGATAGGTTGCTGTCATACCAGCATATTTGTGAACAGCAGAGGTGCCTGAACTATAGTCCTGCACATATAAGACAGAGACTTTGCCCCTCCACTTTAGAGCTTGCTTCCCCCATCACCTTGTCGTTAAGAGCCCTAATTTTAGAGCATGTTCCAAAGTCCATTTGTTTTCCTTAGCTGTGGAGAAGTGGGAAGGCTCTGATGGGAGATCTTAAAGATCTTAAGTATGTTTATAGCTGCTGTGTTATTGCTGGTTGCTGTAGATAATGTGATTAATGGATGAAGAGAGGCAGCTACAGGAGCAGTCTATTTTATGTTTGTGTATTTAAGAATTGTTGAGAAGTGCCTGGAGCAAGGGATAGTCGCTCCATTTTAATGGATGTGTGTATTAGTAAAAATAAACAGGGCCTTTGAAGGAGGGAAGGGAGGAGAAAAATTAAATAAACTTTAAAATATAGACAAAACTTCTGAAACACATTCATTTAGCCAGTACATATACTGTGTATGAATGTGTGTAGCACACCGATGGTGGTAGCCGAATTCAGTCATCATTGTGATAGTAGCTGCTTCCACATTAGCTCAGAAGGGCAGAAGCAACAGTAATCAAAACCCTTCACCTAGGATGTGTGCTGCACTGATCGTGTTCATTTATGGATAATAAACACACATGTGTAGTGCTGTAGAGGGAGTATCTCTGGATACTAGATGTTCAGGGGAACTTACATGCCAGCTTTCTTTAGAGAGGTAATTTATTTTCTAGGTCTATGATATTTTTTTTTTGTAGGTCTATGATATTCTGTTTTTTTTGTTTTTGGTTTGGGGAGGGAGGGGAGCACAGCATAGATAAACTTGTAAACTGTTGTATGGCAGCACTTGGTGACAGTTTAATGATGATATGGTGCTGCTTATGTACAATCCCTCCCCCACCCATGACAAACCTTTTCCCAGTTGGGACTGGAGGAAATGACTAATGCTTAACCCATTTGTGTGATCAATTCACTTAAGCAGCTACTGTGAAATGTTAATCACAACTTTAATTTGTACTGCATTAGCATTTTGATTAACTTGTAGGCTTGCTAGCACACTTGAAGCACTTTTACTCATAGTTACTGCTCGGAAATGACTTTTTGATTAATTAAGTTTGTTAGACAGCAGCTGAGCTTCCTGAATGCTAACCTTATGGGGCCAAAAGTTCAGGCGAAAGTTACTGTGAACAACTGCTGCTGTTGAAAAAAAAATTCTTATAAATGCACTTAAAATATTTTAATTATTGACAAAATATTGTACTATTACTTGGAAATTGACCTTAACCTTTAAAAAGGGCATATTTATCTTGAGAAAATGACTGTAGCTTTTTGCTGCATTCAGAATGCTGGTGTAAGCTCTGAAATTGGATATAATGGTATCTTTAAGAACTTGGAGCTTGTTTATATTGGTGAGAGTGGGTTTTCATTGCCATGGAAATTTCTCAAAAGTACTCTATTGTGCTGTTGGGATGATCAGCATAGTACAGTATATCAATTTATAAATTAATAACAATTTAAGAATAAATTGGATTTCTGGAACTTAACAAATTTTTGACCAGATGGATAAAATACAGTAATGTTCATGTTGCCAGTATCACAATCCATGGCTGTATCTATCTCTGTAAAACTGTTTAAAGCAAAACCAGTAGGAAACTGAGTGTTGTGCTCAACCAAATATATACAATAGATCCGTGGTTCCCAAACTTGTTCCGCTGCTTGTGCAGGGGAAGCCCCTAGTGGGCCAGGCCGGTTTGTTTACCGGCCGCATCCGCAGGTTCGGCCGATCACGGTTCCCAGTGGCTGCAGTTCGCTGCTCCAGGCCAATGGGAGCTGCTGGAAGCGGTACAGGCCGAGGAACTTTCCCTGCACAAGCAGTGGAACAAGTTTGGGAACCACTGCAATAGATGATCAATGCTTTCCATAGTTCAGATCACATTGATAATATTACTTTAGAGACTGAAGTAGCAAGAGAGAGGATCTTATAAAGCATCTGGGAAGGTCTTAGTTTGCATGTATCAGAGAGACTTTCAAGGAGGTGGAAAAGAGTGTGTGAAGTAATGAGTGACAAAGCAGGTAGAGGAGGGAGGCGAAAATGTGTGAAGGTAATGGGTTACAGAGAATAATGTAAGAGGAGTGCCATCTGCCCTACTGGCTGCATTCCTATTAACTGCAAATAAGGTAAGCCATCTTTTCCTCTGAGGCTATAGCTATACAGCTATACAATTCCAAAACTGCATTTGAAAAAAAAATGTATTTAACTTTTGCAGAGCAAAAGTAATTACATTTTTTCTCAAAAGTTATCTTCTTAGGCCCAGTTCTCTGAAGTAGAGCTGGCCGAAAAAAGAGAATCCCTTTCCGTGAAAATTTTCACGCTTGAAAGTTTTGTCCTGAAACAGGGCAAAACATCAAAAACTATGAAAATTTTCACAGGAAAAATTCCATTTCAGGAAAATGGAAACAGAATTTTTTAGTTTCCAAGGAAGGCTCTTGCTCAAAGCCTTCCAGCCCAGCTGCTGGAGAGAAAGAAAGCCCACCACTCTGCCTCCCTACCAGCTCCAGAAGCCAGGGAATCATTGCCCATCTCCCAGACTGGGGATGATGAATGCAGGAAAGTAGCGCATCTCAGTGCTCTCTCCATATCCCAGAGTTAGCAGATGAGGCGGTGGCTGTATGCCTTAGTGCTGTTTCAATAAAAGTTTAGTCAAATATGTGAATGTGGTCACCTCATCTCAAAAAAGATATATTGGAATTAGAAAAGGTTCAGAAAAGGGCCTTTTCAGAAAAATTAGGGGCATGCAACAGCTTCCATATGAGGAAAGAGTAATAAGACTAGGAATTTTCAGCTTGGAAATGCAGAGATAAAGGAAGAAGGAGGCATGCCTCGGAGCCCTAATTTACCCTGGGGTGTTTGCTACTTCCCACCACCCAACACAGATGTAATGAGGTTAAGTGGTGTTTGTATAAAATAAGTAAGAACTACACATTATTTTTAAGAAAGTCTTTTATTGATTTTTGACTATAACAACAGCATAAACAAAACAAAAAAAGGAAGACCAAAGACCAGCACTGAATAAGAATTAATACAAAAGGCAGATTATATTGAAGACAAGCGCAAGTACATGTAATATTATGGACCATTTGCGAGTTTCTGAACAGTGATTTTACATATGCTGGTTCTGGCAGGTCATAATAAAAGCCCTGAAGACAAGCATAAGTAAAGCTTTTATTTACCAGTTTTATATTTCTGGTGACAAAATATTTTAAGGCAAACACAACTATACGTATAAGGAGCTAATGAACGACAGCATTACATGCATTCTCTCGGCCTACTTGAAAGACAAACATAAATACATGCAAAGCTATTATGCATCAGCCACCTACTATTAATTTTATGCTACAGTATTGATACAACTATGATCAATTTGGCTTGAGCAACCAGACTTCTTTACTTTGTAGACTTATCCTGCATTCGTCCAAAAATACATTACCCTTTAGTTGGCCACTTTTCGCACTGTCCAGATACAGACTGTTGAGAAGTGCACATTTCTTCGGTTTAGGGGGTGTGGGTTAGGTTTTTTTTTATGACCAAAACACAGACACACATACCTTCGTCCTTTTTATCTGATTTGACGGCCGTGTTTTAGAACAGACCAATCAATTAGGGTGGGCCACATTGTTTATGTGGTTGCCCTACTTGTATAATTGATGCGTATTTAATTTTTATGTCCAGCTGTTAGTTGTTTGTATAATTTAGGCCTTTTTTTTGTAGCCAATTGGATCTTGAATGTCGTTAATTTTGCGGTTGATAGGTACATAGGAGTCAGCATAAAATGTTGTTTGGTTGCAGTGCATCCTCATCACAAGCTTAAGCTTTATTTTTGCAAGTCTTGCATTTTGAAGTATATGAAAGTTTAAGGCCTAACATTTGCAATACTTTGATTCCGTTCAAGCTTAACAAAATATTTGTTCAATTTATTCACAGAAAAGAGACTATTAAGGGGGCATGTGATCAAGGTCTATGAAATCATGACTGGTGCTGAGAAAGTAAATAAGTGTTATTTACTCCTTCTCATAACACAAGGGGTCACCAAATGAAATTAATAGGCAGCAGGTTTAAAACAAAGAAAAGAAAGTATTTCTTCACACAACCCACAGTCAACCTATGGAACTCTTTGCCAGAGGATGTTGTGAAGGCCAAGATTATAACAGGGTTCAAAAAAGAAGTAGATAAATTCTTGGAGGATAGGTCCATCAATGGCTATTAGCCAGGATTGGTACGGATAGTGTCCCTAGCCTCTGTTTGCCAGAAGCTGGGAATGGGCCACAGAGCATACCCGTTCTGTTCATTCCTCTGGGGTACCTGGCATTGGCCACTGTTGGAAGACAGGATACAGGGCTAGATGGACCTTTGGTCTGACCCAGTATGGCTGTTCTTATGTTCTAACACTGATGTAGTAATAAATAATCATTATTAAAAATAATCAAATTCTTATTAATGTTTTAAAAGCAAATGTTTGTACTTATACAGTTTGTAAGGGCTGTTAAACATCTGTATTCTTAAATACTTAGTGAGGTGTGTTAAACCAAATGTGTCTGATAAAAAATGTTTAAGGTACAAACATATATACATATGCATATTATTATATAAGCATTTACGTATATTTATGCATACCAACTACCAATATTACCCGTATATTATCATTTATCACAAGTTCTATAAAAATATAGCTAGTATTTAATTATTCAAACAAATCATGTAATCCCTCATATATATATTAGTATATATACCCATAATATTTTGTAAGGTTTAAGCACAATACACTTATAATCCTAACCAAAGCCCATCTCATCAACCACCAACTAAGCATAAAGACCTGTGTATGTCACCCACAGGTTATCAAAGCACAACTCTACACCTCACACCTCAGTCATGGTCCCAGGCCTAACATTCCCAGGTTCACTATAAAAAACTAAAAACAATTAAAAAATAAAATCTGTCCATCAGTCATATGAGGGAATGTGTAAACTAAGGAACCAAATGGGGCATAAATGTGTAGTAAAAAAGTAAGGTGGCTACATAACAGTGTTTAGTCCACTGGGCCATCTTCAGTCTATGCATTATGCTTTTCCGGGACAATGGGTAAACATCCTTCCCATAAAAAGACAAAAATTGGGGGAATAAGTTGGAAGAGAATCTGAAACATAAGCCATTGTATCAGAGGCCTGGTCTGAGGCCTGGGCTAAAGTGGTAGTCAGAGCTTTTCTAATATAAAGCAAAGACTAGCTGTGAGCAAAAGGCAGGACCTGCTCACAAAATCTGGCAAAAACAGAGCTAATATTGCAAAAAAAACACATTCCTAAGAAGTGCTAGGCACAGAGTACTCACACAGACACATCCCAATATCAAGTAGTACCAAAACATCCCAATATCAAAAATAGTACAAAAACATTCCCCAAGAATAACAGAAACATACTGACCCCTCCTAAAAGATAAGGTCAGAATAACAGTACGTAATAAAAATGTTTTACTCAAAATGTACAAGGTGATAGGTGATAACCAGCCATGTCAGGGGGTAGTACATAACTTGTTTGTATCCGGATATAAAAATGTATCTCAAAGGAATTGTCTTTGTCTAGCCTAAAAAGGAACAGAGAGGAACCACCGTTCACTGAGCTGGTCCATTGTTACGGGCAAACATGTATTAGTGGTCTGGAAAAATCTGCAGGATACTAATACCGTGCTTCGCTGACAATAAACTTGGCCTGGTGCCTTCGTACCTTGACGAATCTTGTGCCCTTTGCAGTTCACTCATAAAGTAATTAACTGATTTACTTGTTTGTAAGTGCTGTACTTTTTCAGCAGATACACTGTATTCTTCCTACTAAGCTAAGAGGTTGAATCTCTGCTTTAAGTGCAAAACAGAACTCAACCTTAATTATGGAGTCACAACCAGTTCCTCACAGTCACAGTATTATAAAGTTTAACCATAGTGAAAATAAGAGATTCCCAAAATTCATGTGAGAAGTAGGCCTTGCCCTCTAAGGTCCAAGAGTCTAACACTTCAATGGCACATGTAAAAACATTTAAGTCATTTTAGAGCTCCTAAGCTTGTATTAATTATGCAGTTTGTCTTCCACCTAAGCCTGTACAGTTGGACTTGAATTAGAAGTGGCAAGATATGAAAGCTAGTACCACAAAAAAATGTGAAGCTCTCCAGAATATTTCTAAAATGACAGATTTCAATGTAATCGTAATAGCTCCTATGACTGGATCAGTTTTACAAGTGTGTGTATCTTTTCAGTATGTAAACGATATACTTTATTTGAACATGTGTACTAAAACTGTCTCGAAAGCGCATGGGTAGAAGCTTCTGCCACTTCCATTTCTTCCCATGTCATGTTACTTCCTCTTTTGAACATATGTATTAAAATAGTGCCAGGAGGAGTTCTATATCTCTCTCTATAAAAGCTACTAAGGAAAGAAGACTATATATTTTAGACCAAATTCCCAGGGGTAGACGACAATAACATCCACTTTGACCACTAAAAGGTGCCAGACCCTGTGGAACAATTCCTGTTTCCTATTTGAGCAGGAAGCCATCAGTCAATTTGAGGAAACCACTATTAGTGACACATAAGAAGAGAAGCAAATTTATTTGAGCATAAGCTTTCGTGAGCTACAGCTCACTTCATCGGATGCTCACGAAAGCTTATGCTCAAATAAATTTGTTAGTCTCTAAGGTGCCACAAGTACTCCTTTTCTTTTTGCGAATACAGACTAACACGGCTGCTACTCTGAAACCTGTCGTAAGAAGAGAAGCTGACACTTTCAGTTCCCATCCCCCAGATTAGAACTGACTGTGAATCAGCCAGTTGGCCCTAGAGTTCAGAATCCCTAGTATGAGCGGCTGAGAGAAACAAATATATCCATTCACATCAGGACCCAGCAGACTTTGAAGGCACAATCAGGCAGCTTTTTGTGTCCTCTTGATGATTGACCTAAACCTCTGTGATGGAAGATTCTATTTAGATTCTCACTTCCTTGCCCTTCAAATTTTGCTGGAAGTGACAGCTAGCTTGTCAAATTCTTCTGATGTTTGAGACTGATAATTAGCTTAACTTTCAATGTGAGAGACAAGAGTCCCTGTCACCTACATAGACTACACTCTACAAAAGATTTCTATCTATCTTTACTACCATTAAGCATAGAGGAGCCAGAGGAGCCCTGTGGGAAACACAGGACATCACTGGTCTCTGATGTAGCATAGTGAGGAGGAGCAGCTGAAAGGGTTAGCAGAGAGACAGGAAGAGAAGAGGCAACTCCCTGTTGCCTTGCACCATCTGCCTTCAGCATCAGTAGGACAAGCTGGAGAAGGGGGCTTCTGGGACATAGGAGGCACCACAAAATAAAGATACATATGAGACAAAGGGAGGAAGCCGCACTTGGTCAGAGAGAAAAAGAGGAACTTGAGGAGGGAAGGAAAATGAAGACCCCCAGTGATGACAACAGAGTGGACCCTATCAAAAAAAAAATCGGGATTAGAAGACAGAATCTATATATGGCTCCTCTCCCCTCCCCCCCCCCGCGAACCACTGACTGAGAAGCAGCCACCCAGTGCCCCTTGAAAATTCCTTGGCGGGGGCAGAGTCACCTGAAGTGGGCCCTGAGGCTCTCAGACAGGAGGCGTTCCTGGGGAAAAGCGAAATAGTCAAAATCAATATCAGAATCAAATTATCACTCAAACATTTGGACTGTGAAATCTGAATATCAACCTAATACAAATATTTTCTCATCCCTAATGACTGATACTATCTTACTCTGCACCTGCTTCATTACAGAGTGAGCCAGAATTCCCATTTATTGAACGCCTACAGTTGACCTTTATAGCAAATGAACTTTCAGTCCCTTTGATGTTTTTTAGTCAAGCTGTTTGACATGAAGGCCAAAATAGTGCTTTAGTACACCTCCTTAATTGTTACTGTGATTATTTATATAACATCATTGAAGCACATGGCACTTTAAGACAAGAATCACTTAAAAGGCTTACAAGCTAAGGCCTTAATCCTGCATTAAGAGCCATGTGAGTGCCTATATCAGTGTCGGATTGGGGCCGAAATAGTGTAGGATTGGGGCCAATATATGATTATGCACATTTTCTACTTTCTTCCTTTATTTCCCTGTCATTTTTTATAACAAAATCAAGAATAATACATATTCTCTATGCTCCCAGGTCCCTCCATTCAGCCCATCTTCTCTTCCATATAAAAAAAATACCAAAAAACAAAAGATGCTTTCATGTACTTATTAATTTACTATAAACCTTTTGTTTTACTCTACTACAAGAAAATTTCTTGCATGATCTGTGTCACTTTCATCTCATGCTAATCTTTTTTTAAATCTCATAAATTTAATTAACATATCCAGCTTCATCATGAAATCTTTGTGAAGTTCAAATGAGATGCTCCAGCAAACAGATTTATCCATGTGCAATTTTTCACTCTGGAGCAACATTCTTAAACTAGCCTAACCTGTTATCAGCTGTAAGATATTTATAAAGTTACTTATTTAAAGGTTTGGCAAACAAGAATTAAAATTATAATGTACCATGTATTTCGGCAGGCTGTTACAATATTTTGAATGACTTATGGGACAAAAGACCAGGTCCATGAGAAGAATTGTTTTCTGGAGCACATAAACAACCATTTAACACTGCCAAATATTAATAACTCGTAATGAGTTGGTGTTGAGTTAGGTGAAAGGGAAAGAGAAAATTGTGGGAAACAAGAGAAGGAATAAACCTTATTCATACAATACAGGAGATCAATTACACAAATAATAAATAGTAGTAATAATTATTATACTTGGAAATAAATCTGTTGAATTTTTTTCTAATGTTTAGCTACTAGGTTTTATATATGGCCAATTTGGAGGAAACTGAATGACTCAATTTGTTATCTTGAGTATTTACAGGAATTACAATTTCCATTGAGTATCAAGCATGGGTATGTTTTGCACTTAGCTAAAAATGAAAATGTGTGTAGATTTCCAAGATAGCAAATGAAACAAGCAAACTTTACCATTGTCCCTACTCCTTCACAATGTCCACTGTCTTGTATTTCACATCAAGACCGAGATGCTGTGAATAAATTATATGGGTGAAGGAGCAAAATATTAAAGAGGAAAAGAGGACTTGCTATGTGGGTTCCTAATAATAATCTGGAACACACAGTCCCCCACACACAGGTTTTTGGTACCCCATAAGGGATATCTGTAAGTTGGCCTCTGTCCATTTCTATGAGATATTCTATAAAAAGGATCCTTCCATTCATTCTGTGAACTTTCTCTCTTTACCCATCTTCCCCTCCCCCCCAACCCTCAACAAAAATCTAGTTTATTTTAGGTAAAAACAAATGTTTACAATTGTCAACAAAAGTAGATTACAAAAAGAAAACCAACTCAACATACTGGAAGCATAAAGAAAGTCATGCTCATATAAGAGAAGAATGACTTCTATTCACACAGTTGGTGGCTATCCTTTGATACAAGCATGATGTCTGCCATGGGGAAAAGTTATTGATGAGACTTAAGATGGCTGAGGAGTCCAATCTTTGCTCAACAAGATTTTCCACATGTGTGACAGATGGTTGCTTAGAGAGAGCACAACTGATGGCCAGGATGCTGTACTCTTTCCTTTTTTCTCTGCCATTTCTCAGTATCTTGAGCAAGGCGATTCTCTTCAAAACAGGCTAAGGCTTGATGTATGATGCAACGCCACTGCAGTCTATTGCCAGCCAGCTCCTCCCAATTCATGAGGTCAATGCCTCCCTTCTTAAAATATATTGTCATTGTGTCCTTTTAGTGTTTCCTCTGTCCCCCACAGGTCCTCTTACCATGACTAAGAAAAGATAACTTGCTTCAAAAAATGAGCATCAGCCATCTGCACACAATGGCTAGCCCAGCGAAGCTGATATTTCATAATCTTTGCCTGAACAGTGGTGGTGTTAGCTACAAAGAGAACGCTGGCATTGGTGTGACAATCTTCCCATCTGATATGGAGAATCTTCATAAGGCAGCGCTGTTAGTATCACTCCAGACAATTAAGATGACTTTGCTATGTCACCCATGTCTCGCACCCATAAAGAAGAATGGGGATGATTACTGCATTGAAGACTAGCATCTTCGTTTCCATCCGCAGATCTCTGTCAATAAAGTCATGATGAAGCAATTTTCCAAAGGATGCACTGGCACAATGGATCCTATGTTCGATCTCCACAGCAAGATTGGCTGTCTGAGAGAGGTGGTTACCAAGTTAAGGGAAATACTCAACATTTTTCAGGGGTTCACCACCAATGACAATTTGGGGGTAAAGGGGTGCAGCTTGTGCTGGGGCAGGCTGGTGAAGCACCTTAGTCTTCCCAATGTTAAGAGAATGATAGGCACCTGAGAAAAGATCTAGGGTGGATTGCAAGTCAGTCTCCATGTGCGTGAGGGTGGCACAGTCATCAGCATACTCGATTGGTAATAACAGTCCTGATGATCCTACTTTTAAAATGAATACGCCGCGTGCTAAAGAGCTGCCAAATTGTGCATCTGTCTCACAAGTCCAAGTGCAAGACGACCAACATATAGCCTCCACCTCCATGCAGATTTGTGACTAGGGACTCCCAGAGATTACTACTCCTGTCCCCATCACCACAGGACTTTTAATGTAAGATGTTAACACCCTTGGCAGAGGCCTGCATATGAAATCTTTTAACGTGAGTGAGCTGGTGCACCCGCGGCTGCCTTATGAAACTTAGCAGGAAGGAGGTGTGGACCCGATAGAAAGGAAGTCTGTGAAACCAGAGGTCTCCGTCCTGCTGCAGCCCTCATTCACCTTCACAGCTGCAGAGAATTGACAGGTCCTCGAATACACCTGTTCCGCCGTTGGGGTCTGTTGACCCAATAGACAAGGTAATTAGGTATCACATTGTTGCCCATGCATATTAGTTATTACAAATTGGGGGATGTGGCAAGTGCATAGGTAAAGATTAAGTAAAAGTAGCAACAAGAAGAAAGGAGAGAAGGGAAGGAAGGAAGAAGAGTGGGAAAAGAGAAGTGGCCATTAGAGGTATGACTGTATAGGGAGAGCGTTTGATGTAGCTACTCTTTGGTAAGTGAGATTTACGGGCTAAGACATACCTTGTACAATCTACAAGCAGAAAAATAATTAATTTACCAGTAAGTTGATTTTTGAAATGGCAGTCTTCTCCTTGATAAATACTGAGGGTATCTCCTCCTTTCATATGTCTAGAAATCTGTGTGTGAACAAACACGCAAGCTTGTAGGCTGTCTGGTTGCTCCTTTCAAATTTGGTTTCCAGCATCATCAGACCTTCTATAGCAAAAAAAAAAAAAAAAAAAAAAAAAAAAAAAAAAAAAAAAAAAAAAAAAATGCAAAGCAGCTAGGAGGTTCTTATGAGAAGATCATAACAGTGTCAACATTGATAGTTTTGCTTTTACAGGTATATTTATAGGGCAAATGGAAACATTTCAGATTTACTCCCCATAAGGATTCCTTGCATGCAGAATATTATTAACTGCAGGACACTCTCCCACATCTTTCATGAGAAATGGGGCAAAACCTATGCAATTCAGGACAACATTTTAAATATTTTTTTTATGTCGGTGATTCTATCATGCTGGTCTGGAACAAAACCTGTTGAAATTGCAATGTAATCTACTAATGTAAGATGTGTGTCTGACCATGACTGAAACCAACTTGTGTGTTTTTAAAGTCAGCATTTCTCCGGAATCAGCGTAATTTAATTGAAATAGCTCAGCATGTGTAAACAACTCCTTTGTTTAAAGAAGATTTCACTGTTTAGTTTGCCTTAAGTAAATGCTGCCTTTTGTTTGTCTGTAAAACATTTGATTAAATGTACAGGCTAATATACACAGCTCCTCATTATTCCACTAGTGGGCTGTAAAATGAGCTAGAAGTATTGTAAGTTTGTGCATTCTTGAGGAAGCATCAAACAATGTCTCTTGTCTTGAAAAAACACAAATACGTCTTAAGCATGTTCTTTAAAAGGAAACTACAGGATTCTAGTATCAAAACTAAGAACCTAAATTAAAAAAATGTCTGGAGACTGTCCAGTACTCCCAAACATTCCAGACTGAAATGATACTGAACATTCCTACTCTTGCTTCTTTTTTTTTTTTTTTTAACAATTTTCCAAAATTTTAAGGAAATTTCAAATTTCTTACCTAATTATTGCTTTTGAAAATACATCTTTACATGAAATTAGTACAAAGAATCTGATTTTATTGTTGTTTTAAGTGTTTCTGCAGTTTGCAAACCAATAAATGTATTTTAGCAGAATCCCTTACCAACTGAAATGTCCCAGTAAATTCTAATAATTGTTGTAATGTACTTTGCAACATGTGAAACCTGCATTATATATTTAAATATTTGTATTCACTATAAAAGTGTTATATTGAAACTAAACATTCCTGTTTTGACTGTGTGTCCTTTTGAAAAGTTCTCAGATTCTCTTTTGGTTCAACAAGAAAAAACTTAGGCACACTGTTACAAAGACTTACGCATACACTTAATTTACATGTTGTGAGCAGTTTCATTGAAGTGAGTGGGGCTGCTCACTGTGCATAAAGTTAAGCACAAGTACCCATCTTTGCCAAATTGGTCCTCAGTCATGCTACTTAGCATACATTCTATTTTGATTTCCAGTTTCTATTAAAAAAAATTAACTGAATAAAAAATAGAAATTAGCTTGAAAATTAGTAATAGCCCATTTATAGTATTGAGAGTCAATGTTGTCTGAATGAAGAGGAGGTTAGGAGTCAGGAACCTTCTGAGCTTAAATCCCAGTTCTGATACTGTCTTGCTCTGTTTGCCTTAGCAAGTCATTTTACCTCTGGCCTTCAGTTTTGTCATCCATAAAATGGAACTAATACTAGTAGCTAATGCGATGAACTATCATTAAATATTCATTTTGGGGACAAACTTTTAATATTCATTTAATTTATTTGAATTGGAAGTGTTTTCAATAATTCTGAAAGTATGCAAACTCTTTCTTATACAGAAACCTTCAAAAACAATTTTGAATTTAGCTGTAATTTTTAATCCCTTTAAAGCAAATCCTTAGATGTGCACCTTACAGGCAGTGCTTGGACTGTACTCTAAGTCACATTCTATGGTGCTGTAGTGCCCCAAACCAGTGATTTGTTTTTAAAGGCAAATTCTGAAATGGACCACTGCTGTTACATTTTGGGATACGTTTTAGTGATGATTTAGGACCTAATCCAACTCTCATTAAGGTCAGTAGAAAGACTTCAATTGACTTCAATAGGAGCTTAGTTAGACCCACAGTCAAACTCCCATTTTATGTGCAGTAAGTCCCTGTAGATTTAACATTAAAGAAATGTTGTTAGTTTGTATCTGGACCACAAAAGGAGAGGTAGTTGCAACTGTATTCCTGTATTTAATGTCTTGTTTGTTTAGGCAATGCTGGATGTTGCAGCAAACCAGGGTTGGTTAGTGACTGCTCTGAATATAACCAGTATGGTGCAGATGGTTATCCAAGGCCGGTGGAAACACGACTCTTCCCTGCTTACTTTGCCCAATGTAGAACAACACCATCTTCACCTTTTTAGGTATGTAATTATTCAAAATGTTTATAGTTCTTTCCCACTCTTCATTTTCTCATATTGATTGTCATTGTGTCCTGGAATGTTGTTAATATAGCAGAAACTAAGCCCATCCCACTTTTGCTATTTCTCTCCCAACAACTTGTTTGTTTGTTTTAATTATTTCTAAGTTCACCCACCTCTGCAGAGTTCATTAAATATTTCAGGCAACCCTGGATGGTATTTTAAAGGGATGTGATTTAAGACAGTGGAAGAAGGGATGAATTTCTGGAAAGATTCCTAATTCCACCAAATCTAACTCTGTCTCTGAAATCTGTTTAGATATTGCATCTTTACTTTGGTCCACCATAAAATTATACCCATACATTGGCCTATCTCAACGTGGCCAGGCAGCACTGTATATCAAACTGATGTACTGCACAGGTAATGTAATAATTAACACAATGAAAAAAGAAATTACTAGTATTTAGTATCAGAGGTCAGTGTTGAGTCTTAATATCAAAATACGGAAAACAAATATTCAGTATCTCCAGAGAATATCCTTTGTAGAAAATCATTTCTAAATAACTATAAGAATGAGAATTTGAGTCTTCTGTATCAGTTGAGGCTGCTTATCATACTGATAAGACTGCTGCTCCTGTTTTACTCAGATTGGGGATTTCCTATATGTAAAGTGTAAATTGTAAACTGAAATTATTAACGTTAAAGATTTTATTGAATGGAGAATATCTCTTTTCTGATTATTAAACTGGTTTTAAAGAAGAATGGCAACTGTTTAGTGATCTTTGACCTAAACTACCACACAATTAGTGTCACAATTCATGCTATTTTTAAATACTGTGTCCAGCGGCAGCTCCAACAGTCTTAATCAGACTTTCAGATTCTAGTATTTATAACTAATTAAGAAGAAAGATGCTTCATTCTCATCATGGAAACTTTCAAGACAATAATCTGAGCAAAGGGGGTCAAGCACTTTTATGTAATTTCTACCTTCTCTTTCTCTCTTTCCTTCTTCTTACCACCCTTTGCAAACCTCTCTCTGTATAATAATCTTTTAACTCCTCACTGGAAATATGTTTTGTTGTCTTTATCAGGAAGTGGAACCCAGGAAAAAGGAAGAGCTTGTGTGGAGGTTACCAAGGCCCTATTGAGTGTCTTCCTGAATTGATTGCTGTCTCTGAAGGAAAAGAAAACATTTTTGCTTCCATTGTAGACCGTGACTGGCAAGCTGTACACATTACACAGGTAATGCTTTCTATAGTGATTTCAGAGTTCATTGTAAATGTGATTGGGAAGGAAAAGTAGAAGGGAGAAAGTCTTTCTATATCCTTTCAGCAAATATCACGTTATTTTCTGCAGAAAATATGTAAAAACTGTAACACATTGTTACTCTAGTTCAAAGAAAGACCTACTTTTACAAGGGTTTCTTCCCCCCCGCCTTTCTTTTCTAGTTATTTTCCCCCCTTCCCTATTATCCAGCAACACCAATAAGGTTCATAGCTGATGTTAATGCTGCTCCTTAGCCTGTTTGAGGTATTTGCCTAGAATATTCAATCTGATAGTTATCCACCTTTTTGTAGTCAGCTATGCACTAAGAATACATGCATTACAAATATCATTGTAGCTGGTTCCTGAAATATTCTTTCAAACAGAATATTTTTTGGGAATATAGTTGGTAGAAGATCCAATATTCAGTTTGTTTGGAAGAGAAAAAGCACATCAGTTTTCCCCTCTTCTCAGAGAAAAAAAACTATAGTCTCAAAGTATTTAAGATATTATTGCCTTTTATTTGACTATAGTCTTTTTAAGCTGTTTCCAGTCTAAAGCATAGCAGTATACCATAGTATTCATCACATGAGTGTATGATTGCAAATACACATAGAAAGGAAGAAAACATCAAAAATGTGTTTTGTGGATTTTTTAAAAAATTCTTCATAATTGAAAGTGAAATACTGAACTTGACTGTTCAGATTTTGTTAAATCTAACACTGGCATGCAAACAAAAAGGAAAGTATTTAAATATCCATAACAGACATCTGCATTTCTAACTAAATTACCATCAAAATTTTGAATAAAGGAAAGTTATTTAAATCAAAACAAGGCCTCTTTTAACAACAACAGATTTCTAACATAATACACATTGATTTCAATCCAAGTTTTAGATTTGATGAAAAATTAGAACATTGTCATAATTAGTTCAGGGAGAACTCAGAAGTAAACTTACTTAATTTATTTGCATAAATTGCCATTCTGTTATCTTTAAAAGCAAATGCAAATTGGCTCTGTCTGATATGATGATGGTTATTTGGCTCAAAAGTGCTTCAATTTGTGTAGCAATCTGGTGTCATCTCTGCAGTGAGGCGATCCCAGGTAACATACAAATCCTGAATTATTCCAGAAATTAGTATGTTTAAAGCATCAATTTAAGTGCTAATTGCAGTAGTAATGAGAAAAAGCAGTACTACTGTGAGATTTGCATCTACTGCCCCATCAGTATGCCTGGAACGGCTGCTGACTGGCAGAGGATTTGGCTGCTAATTAAATAATTGTATGCATGGCAGTGTTCTCATCTGATTCAATAGATGAAGATTAATCCTCAGATAAATATGTTTGGCTGGTATTGAAATGTCTTAGCAGTTTCTTCAAAAATAGCGTGTATGTATGTGATGTATACGCACCGAGTGTGTGGGGAAGGCGATGTAAATGTAGATATATAGAGAGAGAGGATATATATGATGTGTTACAGTGTAAAGGAAAAGTTTCAATCACCTGAGTTTGGGAGGCCACATGACTCATGTATGACAAAAGTGTGAACGAATCATGCAGACCATCTTAAATATTCGCTGATAAAACCTTTCTATCATATCATTATATATTCTGTACATACAACACATCTTTCACAAAGCAACTATTTCAGAAATGGTTTAGAGATTTTGGGGGTTTCTTAATTCTATTGGGATTATTTTTGGCACTCCATCTGTAAAGTCAGGTGTCTTAGTTATGCACGGGGTCAAAGGAAAAGAAAAAATATTAAATATACAACACTTCTTAAAAAGACCAAAAAATTGTTTGCTGTACATAAAAATATGACAAATTTAAAGGCTGATATCTTGGAACCATCCAGGGTTCAAAGCAAGTGATAAGTGTCCCATGGGAAAGCCTAGAATATTCCCTTTCCAATGGTACAAAGCTCTTGCTTCTAGCCATGATGGATTGTGAGTTCATAATAGCACTTAAACCTGCCATTAATACAGAACCAGATAGTGACCAGCCTGAGCTTAGATTAGTGAAATTTTGGGGGGAGGGAAGAGGAAGAAAACCCTACATCTGGGGAAAAGATTGATCGTTTTTAAATGGCAGCTCTTGAAGCTGGATTTGAAATGCTAGAATAAATCCTGGAGATAAGGATAATTAGTAAAAGTGCCAATGAGACATCAAAGATTCATGAAAAATTGTTGTTCAATTTTTTATGTGGTTATCACTATCGTATATGGGGTAAGTCCATGTGTTAGTGGGTGCAGGTATTGTACATATATATATACCCACACAAATATACAAGTTCTTCATATGTATATATAATATATGTGTAAAAGTGTGTGTAATTTTGTATAGCAAAAGACAGAGTACAATTTTCAAAAGCATATGAGTAACTTAAGAGCCTAAGTTCCATTTTGAAAAGTGATTTACGCCCTTAAGATCCTGAGTCTCACTGAAAGACCTAAGTGCCTAAATCTCTTTTGAAAATGGGACTTATGTTTCACTTAGACACTTTTGAAAATGGGACCTATTAGCTGTACAGAATAAGTCTGAATGTTAGCTAATGCCAAAAATATTTTTGTAATGAAAAATGATACTCCACCAGACAAAAGAGTTACCATATTAACACCATATGAAAGAGAGAGAAAAGCAAGTGATTTCTCAATTCATATCAAAAGTATTTGCTCCACAACCTAGTATTAACTACTTTCACTCTGGAATTTATTTCATTATGGCCCTGTCCCCACGTTTTAGCAACCACCACTTGATATTTTTCTTGAGCATTATTTAATGAAGAACATTATTTGAATCTCTCCACATCACATGACTGAAACAGATGGCATGCCACAGTTGTTATCTCAAGATCTAGTTGCTAATTTTGTCTAGAAGATAGAATTTTAAAAACCATACTGCAGGTCAAAACTTCAGAAAGCAAAATCGGTCTTTAGGCCTGGGGATTGATTGTACTAAATCTGCATTGTAGGGTTAGTTCAATTTTTCACTCAGTGCTGCTTTGTTACACTATGCTCCTGTCTGCACAGTAAAAACCTACCATACTGTGGAACTAGATTACCATACAGTAGCCTCTGACACAATCAAAAACATGATCAGGTCACACAATATATGCAGGATCAACCTATGTTCTTGAACCATAATACAGCTCTGCAAAGTTTCAGGCAGTAACACAGTTAAAACAAGGTTTCTACAGAATCACTTGGATTGAGCTGGAAACCTTTTTTTAACTATATTGTAATGAGGTCCTTGGACACAGTAGTTTTAACATGTAAATGAGACTTCATGTGTAATTAAATGGTCAGATGTTCAGTTAGTATATGTCAGCATATCTTCACTGAAGACAATGGAGCTATGCTGATTTACCCCAGCTGAGGATCTAGCTCAGTAGGTATAAAATGTTTCTACAAATAAAAAATAAAGCAGAAAGCCATCACGTGTGGGGCTGAAGGAGCACTTCACCCACACAATTTGCATGTCCCTAGTATCAGTTCAAGGTAGTGGGATGCTGGGGGAGAGAAAACTGAGAGACTGTTGCAGATTCATGAAGTGATAAGAGGAAGACTTGAGTGTCTTTAGGATGATTGTAAGGACAAGGAAGCTTCATGGGGATGGATGCAAGAAAACCTTAAGTATGGCTAACTTTGGACAGGCATTTGAACTTTTGAATAATTATCTGAACTGATCCTCTGAACTCTCCGAGGTTTGCCTGTCACTAATTAGCACTGCACTGACTCACTCGTTATGGATTATGTTGAAGTTTAATTCAGTCCTTAATACTAGTTTTTGGTGGCTTATAGAAAAAAATACTTTAATCAGGAGTAGTAACAATTTTTCCTTTTGTTCAGGAATACCATAATCTTGGTGGAGCATTTATAGTACACTTGAGGGCGAAAGCATTTTCTAGGAATGATCTTGAGTTATATCATGTAAATACATCAGACTTGTTAATAACATAATAATAATAGTAAGTTCAAAATGTACATGAATGTGTAGAATAAATCACGACATTTTTACGTTTATGACAGCAGAATGCATTTTAGAGGTTTGTGTTGTAGCTGAAACTGAACTTTGTCATTTTGTACATGATCTCTTCTTCCACAGGCTTGGAATTTCTTGTCCCATTTGCCAGTTATAGATGTTAGTTTGAGCATTAAAGGATCATGGGATGACTCATCTCAGGAGCAGAATGAACTTCTTATCCCTACTTTGGCAACAGATATGCGGGATGACAAAAAGTGGATCAAGTTACATGCTGATCACGAATATGTCCTCCAGATAAATTTGCAGAGAGTACAGATGAGGCATCACAAGGTAGGGTATTCATAATTTTCATTCAGTAGTACACCAGATTCTGATACTCAGTCACTGAGTTACTGGAAGTGTAGTGTACCATACAGTAAGTTTCTGTTGGACTATTCATGCTTTCATATAAATCATTAGTTCTGTGGTAGTTTCTTTGGCAGCCTGGCTCAAAGACAGGAAATGCTAGTAGTGAGGCTGTAATTTTTCCAGTACTGTAGGATAATAGCTTGAATATTTCATTTGTTTGTTTTTGCCTTGCTAATTGGTTGAAAATCCTAAATGAATCAGTATTTTCTACTTTTTTCTGACATTTGGATTAGTAACTTGATTTCCTAGGGTCATAATAACAGTATTTAGTTTTGTTTTTAAAGCATTATGATCCTCTGCTAAATACTTCACTGTTTTTCTGTAATGTGCTCAATAAAAATTTAACTTTCTTTCCATTTTAGTCCCTATCTTGGATTCTCCTTGTGATCTTCCTCTGTCCATAACAAACATACAATGATGTCATTAAACTTCATTAGGCTTTTCCCCTTCGTTTTTACTCTCTTATTCATACATTCTACATTTACTAAAGTGTTCTGCACTCTTTGAAAATCAGGTCCTTTTAACTACTCTAAAGTTTAACACATAGAAATTGAGGTACCAAAATCATTCATCACTTTTGAAAATACAAGCCATTTTCTTTTGGCTTTAGATCTCATACCTAAAAGCACAGCAGCAGATTAAGTGGTGCTGTAGCCCTTTCATCATGATTTACTCTCAGTTGTAGAATATCTGCATTCATCCATGTACAATCAGTGAGTTCAACATCTAGCAGAGCCTGAACCTTCAGACTCTCAAGGAATTTCTTAAGTAAATGCCAAATAGTTGGACACCAGGGGCAAAATCCTAGCACCATTGAAGTTGATGGCAAAATTCCCGTTGACTTAAATGGGGCCAGAATTTCACTCTAGTTTTCTTTTGCTAATTATTTTTTTGGGAAAATAATGCCATTGTAAGTTAAAATTATCAGCAAAATTATTGTTCACAGTGCATGAGCAAAATAGTCCTTAATTTCTCCTTTGGGAAAATTTGAGACATCTTTATTCTTGTAACCTTAAGTGTAAAACAAGAATAACAAAGGCGTATATTTTAACATCAGGCTTGGGCTTATAATAGAATTAGAAGTTAACTTTCATTCATGCAAGAATGACATCTGAAAAATACTTTTCTTTTCCAAACAATAATCCTGACTGCAATGGCAACATGATCAGACTCTGCATGAAGCTTCATTGCTCTGTTAGTGCTTTTTTTTTCCTGTGGATCTTTAGTAAAACCTTTCCATCTGCAGTACACTAAATGAATTCTGATTGAGTGTGCCTCCTTATTAGTACATGCAACTTTCAGCAATAAAGTCACTGTTTTAAAGAATCACTGCAATAATCTTCCATTTTGCTACATCAACCTAAAATAAAGACTTCAAGTATTGCCATTGTCTTTATATTAATCTGGGACAATGTTCATTAATATTATTTAAAGATACTAGGAATACAATTAGCCATTTTTGAGAAAATAGCGTTCACTGTGTTTTAGATTAAATTATCAAAAGGAGCAGATTTTTCATTCATAATTTGATTTGCTTAGAAAATAGAGAGCTACCTATGCAACAATGTTTGGAATAATATATTGTTTTCTATTCTGGCTCACATTTTTTTCAAAAGGCTTTCTCTAGAAAAATGATAAAAATGTGCCAGTTCTAGTTTTCTATAAAAATTTATCATCCTGTCCTTTATGATGTGGTTACCCCACAAAGACAAATGATGGTTTGGGTGGGAGATTCCCAGTTGCATTAACTTGTATTTTCTGCCTAACAGGGAAGGCAAGATAGTAAAGCAGTTGCTCCTCGATTCCCCAAAGCCAAAGATGAAGGGTGGTTTTTGATATTGGGGGAAGTGGATAAAAAAGAACTCATTGCCCTGAAAAGAGTTGGATATGTCAGATATCGAAATGCTGTCTCAGTTGCTTTTTATACTCCGGAAACTCCTGGAAAGTAAGATGAGCTTTGACTTAAAATTATCCAGATGTTTAAAATTAAATGTTGATGTCTTTGAAAAAGAAACTGATGCTGCTGCTATTATGTTTTAGGTATATCTACACATTGTATCTCATGAGTGACAGTTATCTTGGCATGGACCAACAGTATGACATTTATCTGAATATCAAACCACCCAGCATCTCGGCACAGATCAGCACTGAGGTCTCTGAAGCTGTGAGTCACTTGACTCTGAAGTAACGTTACCCGAGCAATCCATTTGAAGGAAGTGGTCTTGAAACCTGGATGTTCAGTCATTCTGGACAAGAGAGAAATTATGTTTGCCTTAGTCGAATCAACTTCTAACCTCAAGACATGTAGGAAATTGAAAGTGACTGCTGTATTGACTCTACTAACACAGAGTTAGCCACAGTGGCCTTAGTCTTTTACAAAGTGCTACCTTTTATTGTTTCAGCTTTGTACGATTCTTGAAATGTAAAATGGATCTGTTGTATTATTAATGTAAATGCCATAACTGTATGTTGGCAGATCAAAATAAGAAAGTAATAGCTATTTTAATTTGTATACATTTAGTGCTATAGTCTTCATTTGAAAATGATTAATCTGTAGCCACTCTTTTGGTATTGTTTAAATGGCCTTTTTTTCTTAATTTATGAGGAGAATTCAAAACATGAGCTCAGAACAGAGAGAAAACATTGCTGATATATAATAGTGTATAATAAGACATATCTGTACGCAATTTGCTACACTAGACTTTTCAATGTAAAATGTATAGGATATATCAGGGGGTCAGCAATCTTTGGCACATGGCACATCAGGGTAATCCACTGGTGGGCCGTGACACATTTTGTTTATTTTGACTGTCCACAGGCATGGCCCGCCACAGCTCCCAGTGGCTGCGGTTTGCTGTTCCTGGCCAATGGGAGCTGCAGGAAGCAGTGACCAGCACATCCCTGCAGCCCACGCCACTTCCCTTAGCACCCATTGGCCAGGAACGGTGAACCCCAGCCACTGGGAGCTGAGGGGGCCAGACCTGTGTATTGTTAACATAAACAAAATGCCTTGCAGCCCGTCAGTGGATTACCCTGATGGGCCATGTGTCAAAGATTGTCGACCCCTGGAATATATAGTGATAAAACTCAACTCTTAAGCATACCCTGTGTT